>NC_135504.1:87067940-87667940 GCF_052857255.1 Amblyomma americanum
TTTGTATTTTTCGACAGCGCCGGTGTCGTGCCTCTGCCTTCATCTGTGTTGTCATTTTTTCGCGCTACGTTTTCGAAAAATTCGATGGATATTCCACGCTTCGTTACCGCACACTCCTGCTTCTAAAAAACTGCAGATCATTATTCTATTTGGGACCAGTGGTCAGTTCAGGCTTGCAAGACCGTCAGTCAAACTCAGCTTAATGTATCATTTTGTAGTAATACCCGGCATTTAGCATCCAGATGGTTTACGCAGTCTGTATAAAGGAGGCAGTAGTGTCTGTGTGTGTGCGTGTGGGTGCGGGAGGGGGGATGGGGAGGAGTGGGGAGGCTCAAGATCAATTTCAACCACGTGGTGTTCTTCAACTTGCACTCGGATCCTAAAGCACGTGCCCGCTTTCGCATTTCGCCACCCACCCGCAACCTCGATCCCGCAACCTCAGGCTCAGTGCGCGATTTCATATTCATCTTACTGATGACCTTTAGCGGTGAATAAGTTGATTAGCGAGAGTGAAGTCAAAGTATTGTTTGCGGCATTTCAATTAATTCTCGGTGGACACCAGTACAGGGAAGGAAAATACCTTTCCTTACGGCGTGGTTCAGGTGTCCACCTAGATGCGCCATTTTTCACTCACGGCCAAAGACCGACGACACCGGCTTTTCTATGACGCGTGCTCCTTAACGCTGTCGCGTTAAAATTGGCTGTGGTTTAGCTCTGGTTAACCCTAGTTTAATTGCGAAATCTTCGATTACTCGGCACGCCATCTACGCACCGTCTCATTCCGACGCTCTCGAGAACTCAAAGCGGTCTCTTCCACAGTTGAAGAGTCACTCCTGGACGTGGCACGACTACTTCTGGCCGCATCTTCGTTACGAAGCTTCTCGAGTCGTGAGGCGGGTTCTTCTGGCGTCTCGAGCACGTTGTCTCTTCCTCGCTTCGTTCTGTCATTGTTGCGCCTCTTTCACGCTCTCCATAACGACTAGAATCCACTGAGGCGAAGCGCATATATATGTACCCCCCCCCCCCCCGGGAGGCGACACCTCCTCTCCCTCTACCTCAGCGGAGCACATCTGGTGGAGCACGGGCGATGGCAGCCGCGTCGACGGCGGCGCCATCTGTTGTAGCGTGGCTGCGGTGTTGCTAGGCAAACCGCGGCTCAAGGTCGTTCGTCGGCCACGGCATATGGCTTAAGTGCGCGACGAGCCAAAATGGCTCGCTGGCTGGCTTAGTGTTTTGTTTTCGCAACAAAATTCTCAGCATGCAATTTTACTGCAAATGAGCGAGCGGTTGAGGCGGAGGGATTTTTAAAAGGCGCAACGATTACCAGAATGTCACAAAAATACACTGTCAGAGTGCTTCTTAAATTTCCCTTAACCTTAGTTTTGTAGTATCGTGCATACGATTTTAACGTATATATTTGTTTTTCTATAGCGCCTTTACGATCTACTACGTTGTCGGCTTTGTGCTTGATGCACGTTCGCCGCTAATCAAGAAATAATTGCTGAAATAGCTGGAAACACCCAGTTTTCCACCCTTACCAGTGGTACCTCTATTGGAGCTGTTAAGTGTCCAGACCATGCATCATAGTTTCCCGAGAACGCACGAAAAGCAAGCAAATATTCTATACGCACGCGTACGCATGCCGAGCAGCTATAGATATGCGGTCACTTCTAGTGACATGATCGCCTGATCACGTACTCAGCTGAACTCACCCGTGCGCTGCGGCAGAAGGCTCCGCCGTACCGCAAGGCAGAAGGCGGCGAGGTACCACTTCCAAGGAAAAGCATCTCTCTGGAAAAGGGCACCAAAATAACTTTTTCTGCACCGTACACAAGTGCATGCATTCCGCTAGTGAAAAATCTCTGCGGTTTGATTCAAATGACCTGTATAGTTTCACCAACATCTATTCCTCTGTGCCTAGCGGTGTAGTTCGTATCACTTGTAACAAAGAGGAAAGCACAGACATGACGGACATACGTGCTTTAAATACAGCAGCTACATGACACCAGAGACTCCGGCAGTGCAGCTACGTTGCACTGACTGGTAACATATGGAACATATCGAACCCATCGCGTGCATGACCCCCCGAGGCAACAAAGCTGGCTTTTGAGTGACATCACGAAGGACGTGACGGTCCACCACTTTTTGCTTTCGCTGCGAACTTAAGAACAATGCTCAGCATTGAGTCAGAATACTGCGCTCACACTCTGAAGGCGCTCCCCGCGATGGCGTGTCGGTAGCGCACACTGAAGCAGCAATGGCGGTTACTTGACGATGGAAATGGTGGAGGGTGCTTTAGTTTATGGAGTTTAACGTCCCAAAGTGACTCAGGCTACAAGAGACGCCGTAGTGAAGGTCTCCGGGAATTTCGACCTCCGGGGATTTGTTAACGTAGGGTGAATTAGTAGCTTTGGCAATTGGCTGCTGATCCCGCGAGCATCGCTGGAGCTGAAATTATAAGCCCTCTGTATGGTGTTCTACATCAATGTGTGCTGTTCTACAAAAAACAGATGCTGGTCGGATTTTGTCCGGATCGCGCGATGCTGGAAAATATGATCTTGAGAGGCATAGAAGCGGTGCTGGAGGTCGGGAGGATCGTAAAAGGCCTTGCGTTCGTCTAATTCACTATTGGCAACCATAGCTCGGACCTGCACGATGCAAGCTACGCGTGGTGTACGATTATGGGGTGACTGGCGTAATGTGCAAGTTGGTAGAGGTTCCGCTGCTGAAGGGCACTAAGGGATGAAAATCTGAAACATTGAAAGTGCCGCGCACTCACATTTACGATTCGATATACAGTTCTATCGATACCCCTTACAAAAGTTTCTTTAGACAGTCTATAGACTGTCCATTGACTTCTGCCTATAGAGTCTATAGACTATCTATAGACAAACCCTAGAGAACAGCATATAGGCAATACAAATCAAGACTTTTGTCTTTAGACAGCCTGTAGACTATGAATGGGCAAAAAGAAATATCTATAGGAAGGTAATAGAATCTATCAGAAGTCTATAGGCTGTCTATAGACCTTTTTGTAGGGATAAGTTCCGTTATTCCACCTCAGTAAACTGAAGGACTGCAGTTTCATTTCTCCAGCGATAACCCAATTCCCCAACGAGCAGCCTTGAGCCTCCCTTTCTATAGAAACAACTCATTCATTCATTCATTTTTCCAGGGTCGACACCTGAACAGGGCCCATTTAAGAGAGTCGTCCCAGAAGGGGAACAACACAAGAACCCACTTTTTCCTGTATGCGCAATCTTTTTTCATCGAGTACGTCAATGAAACTTGTGCACTCGTCACCGTGACATCCGTCAACGTCACCGACAGTTGCTCACCCGCGCCAGAGGAAGCTCCCCTGTGAGCAAAAGCCGAGGATATAGGAGACTGTGCGTCGGCAAGTACTTGAACCCGCGTTCCACCAGCGCTTCTACGTCTTTGTTTAACGAGCTCCACAACAAAGACGGCATCGAAGCGCACGTGCCTGTAATGTGCTCAACTCTGGTGACGGTCCTCCTCCACCTCACCTGTGAGAGCTTTCCGTCCCCAGCTGACAGGATGCGGCAGGTGGGACCTGCGTCGGCGTCCCGTCAGCACCCACGCGACGAAAGCACTGCACGGACTCACGGCGGTTCCTCAGCCTCGAACCGCCCAGCCGCTGCCTCCTGCGGCGAGGAATGCGTGAGCCTGACGGCAGACAGGAACAGGCGCCCGCCCTGCAGTTTGACACGAAATGGCGATCAGCGATGACCATGACAAAGGCCAGTATATCGTGAATAAGGAACTAAAATCTCGCGTTTGCGTTGTTTATTAGTTTAGAACGCAAGCAGAGCGCGCATGCACCGGAGCACGTTTTCTGTACGCAAATTCGGCAATGTCCCGGCTTACTCTATAGAGCGTCAGCCATAAACCCCCCTCCCTCAGTGCCATGAGATCTCCTGGGCCCTGGCAGTCGTTTGCATGAAATAAACGCGTCACCACATAGCGAAGTCACATGAGTAATTGTTTTCGGACAATTGTCTCGTGGAACATTGACCGCAAATCGGTAGTCCGACTTAGTCACTAGCTCTTATCACCCAACACGATCTGCGATCACATCCTTGGTTCAAAGTTCCTTATACTTAAACGTGGCGTTGCTGGAAGGCAAGTACAAGCGTTTCAGCGTCAAACGTGCGAGGGTCGGACTCACTAGCCGTACATCCCCAAGTGGCCAGCTTGGCGCATTTGGCCACCTGTGCTTTGTTTCTGTGTCATAATGATCACGACGAAGCTTCAGCACTTCGTTAATGGCACATAAAAAGGAAGATACACGTATACATGAATATTCTACATGGATAACTACAGTGGACACGCATCTAATCTGAACTAATAACAAAAGACTCGCATACACTACTGGCATACAGATTAGCAAATGTCAAAGACCTTCAGTAAAATCAGACAACCCAGAAAATACAAACAATATGCAGCCTTTGCCCGATCGTCGCTCCCATCCGGGCACTGCGAAAAGAGCACGTGACAACAGCGTGACCAGCGCTCGTAGGCGTGGCTAGTGCTCTCTGGCTGCGCGGTTTCGCTTTCGCTTGTATTCCGCCCCGAAATTCCTTGCGCCGCAGCGCAAGATGAGAATAGAGTTTTTGAAAATTTGGAACAGATGCTATTTTGCGCTGTGCTACAAACCTCTCAATAAGTGGGGAGTCTTGCAGTAAAAGTTAACTATTCAATTAACAAGTGTTAGCTGTATTTTGCTGCACACCACCACCGACAATGCGCTCTCAACCCAAAAAGTCTGTTTTAAAAAAATTGTTAGCCGTAGATGAAACGCCCTGTATAAGTCGGGCGAAAAATTGGATGACGCTTAAGATTCCTTTTTAAGAGTGGGACGCGACAGCGTTTTGCAGCGTTATAGGAGTCGTTCGACGCGACACTTGCCCATTGGACAATTTAAGGAAATTACGCCTGTCTCACATATCTCGGTGGACGCCCGAACCGCGCCGTAAGGGAAGGAAAATGAAATGAAAATTGGTTTTAAGGAAAAGAAAATGACTCCTGTCTCGCATATCTCGGTGAACACCCCAACCACACTGTAAGCGAAGGAATATTTTCGAAGCGCGGTGCCGACTACTACTATACGACGCCGACAGCTTTTCGAAAGAACAGACTACTGTATAGGCATTCGCGTAGATAGAACGCTCCTGTGACAGGCCACGGAGAACATAGAAGTAACAGTGAGTCCGACATCGCACACATAAACACGACAATCACCATTCCAACTATCTGTAAATAAAAAGATCACCATGCGTTCTCCTCCCCCGCCTCCTCCGATCGGTCTGTATAAGTATAGGGAGCTGCTCGTGTTTAGAGCCGGAGTACCCGGGTGCGAACCCGGCCTCGGCTGCAGCATGTCGATGGAGGCGAAACGCAGAAGGCACCCGTTCGCTGTGCGATGTCAGTGCAGCAGTACCTCCATCAGACAGTGCATGGCGCGCTACTAAAGTCCGAATGGCCGCCTGTCCCTCTTCTCTTCTCTCCTCTAAATTTGGCAGTAGCGTAGCGCCGCTTAGCTTCCACGACACCTAACTACCCTCTAATGGACACGTCTTGAAGAATTTTTCGCATTTCCTATCAACTAAAGTATTTTCAAAAATAGTAATCTGCAATCGTGATATTTATAAATAATAATGCTAAAATGTAAATTTCTGAAGTTGGGTAATAGGCTGGCGCCACTGCACGGGCCCTCAATGAAACAGGTTTACAATCGCAATGCTGTGGAACAGGGCAGGGCGCTGCAGGAACTTACTAAAGGAGGTACCGGCTAAAGATCCCCAGCTGGTCGAAATTACCCTGCAGCCCTCTACAACTGCACTTCTCTCTCTTTCCCTCCTTCCACCCCTCCATCACGGCGCAGCTTAGGTGTTCACCGAGAAGTGAGACAGTTGCTCCGTCTTTACTCTCCTGAAAACAGATTCTGAACCCGCCGTTCGCGGGTTCAAATCCGCCCGCGGCGGCTGTGTTTCGATGGATGCGAAACGCTAAGGCGCCCGTGAGCTGTGCCATGTCAGTGCACATTAAAGATCCCCGGGTGGTCGACATTATTCCGGAGCCCTCGACTACGGCCCCTCTTTCCTTCACGCCCTCTTTTATCCCTTCCATTACGGCGCGGTTCAGGTGTCCATCGATATGCGAGACATATACTACGCCATTTCCTTTTCCCAAAAACCAATTTTCAATTTTTTTTCTTTCAAGAAGGGAACAAATGTAAACGCAAGGTTTTCACCGCCCTGACTGTACGCAGCAGTCATCTAGGAAAAACGAACTGCTTTCCACGTATCCATTACCGGTCAGACCATAAAGACAAGTTAGGCTTAACGTCGCCCATCGAAAACTTGAGTATATGTTCGTCAGCCCAGACAGTAAGCTTGGCAGATGCCTTCACGGCGACTATTTCAATGTTTCCGCCAAGCGTGGTTCGTCGAGGCACACCTTAAAATACGTGTCCGCGATAAGGGTAATTCCGGTACAGCGACAGCCGCTTCCATTCAACCAGTGCAGCTATATTCTCTATAGAGTCTGCAATGACCTGATTTCAACAAACGCCATTCTTATCAGAATTCACGCCGGAAACTTAGCAGCGTCTCAATCGGCGGCGGCGTGTTACTCTCAGCCGGGAGCGTTCTCTTCCAGGTTGGTAGCGTTTGATTCCCAATCACAGTCAGCAGCGTTCTAAACTCATTCGAAGAATGTCAACAGTGTCAGTTTTGAGAATTAAGGTAGCGTTCCACTCTCGGTCGAGTTCCATTTTCAGTCGGTGGCGTTTCTTTCTCAACCTCAGTCGGACGCGTACAAGCACTGCAATGCAGTCTCAGTCGACACTGACTCACAATCGGTACATCGTCCCGTCACCTGCGGCGACAACCACAACAGAGAACAGAGTTGTACTCGGCTGCGTACAGAGACGCCCGCGAACTGCGGCGTCTGCCCGTGTTGCAGTGCAATGGGAACGCCCGCGGAGAATGACAGAGAACCAGTAGCTCCCGTACGTACTCGGAGGCGCCGGATGCACTGGTAAAAATTTAGAACAATCGGAACCACTAGGCCTACGCCATGGTCGCCCGGCCCCTAAAAGGGCCTGGGCGGCGGCCAGAGTTACCCGAAAAAAAATTCGCCATATCGTTGCTATAATGAAACGCGTCATTATTTTATTGCAAACATTTTTATCAACGCACACCAATGAACAGCATTCTTGAAGATTCAGTAGAACGCGGTGATTCCCGACGCTAAGGATGGTCGCAGAGGCTCATAGCCGCCATAGCCTCCCAGACCGACGGGACGCCGGGAGAGTGAATCGCCGCCATCTTGCACCGCTTTAAGCCATTATAGGCTAAGCGAAAACCTAGCTCCCCAGTGAAGTGCCTCGCAGCCGAAGCACGCGGTACAGAATCAGGTCGCACACGCAAATGCCGCCTACACCTCGTTACCGGCCGTCGACTGAAAGACAGACGCAGAGAGTTCATCGGCTAAACAAGCAGAGAAGTGCGTCGAACTCTGCAACGCATGCAGCTGCGTTCGCAGAACCGAGAACGCTTCGATCGCCGGGCAATGAAAATGTAGGCTGCTTAATAATGCCCAGACGCTCACACCATACTGCACTGGAATGCCTCTGCCTCGCTGTGAACCGACCTGCGTACCATCGCAGCCCTGGTACAGATGGAATCGGTTCGCAATACTTGTGGAACCTGCAGTACTCACCTTTTGCGGTGACGTGTCGATCCGCCGCAGTGACTGCCGCTGTGGAAAGCTGCTGCCGGTGGTAAGTACAGCTGCAGGTGTCCTCCAGTGTGTATCCGGCAAGTCCAATTTCGGGCCGCGGAGAGTGCGCACTGGCCTCCTCCTAGTCACACGTTGAAGACGCGACTGGTTAGGCGGATGGCTGCTCTCTGGGAAGGCTACGTCAGCGGAGCACCGCGTGATCACGTGATTTTCTTTTCTCTCTCCTTTCTTTTAGTAGGGCTATTTTTTTAACCAACAATTCGTGGTGGTGGTAGTGGTTTTATTAAAAATAATAGTAAAAAGGAAGGAAAAGATTTTTGCTAGCCCCGGCATCTGCCATCGATACTGAAGCACCTGAGCTGGGGCAGAGGAAATAAAGGATAGCAGGCAGAATGGAGAAATGAAATGAAAGAGGTGAGGGGACAGGAATAGAGGACAGGGGGAAAAGTAATATATACAAAGTATTTACACAATAAGAAATGTGTCCAGGTTGTGCGCGTGATTAGTTCATGTTGGAGGAATTTAAACGCACACAGCACTGTGTTGGTTACAACTGGAGTGGGGCGTCCAGTTATTAATCGTTCAATGTAGAACTCGCGGAGCGTTCGGTCACTGCGTGTAACTACCTGACGAAGAACAGACGGGACGTCAAGCCCGTGTGTTCGAGGAATGCACAGAGGCTCACCAAGGTTCGCTCACGAGTGCGCGCACTGGCCTGCGGCCACAATAGCGTCTTGAGGGAGTCTGGTAGTATGCCCAGCGCCCTATAGGCCGCAAGCATATAGGATAGGGCGTTAGAGATCCCCAGGTGGTCGAAATTTCAGGAGCCTTCAACTACGTCGTCCCTCATCATAGACTGAGTCGCTTAAGCAAGTTGAACACCAATAAACCATTATTTGTTTCTTGCTTTAAATGAGCAACATGCAAAAGAATAATTCTGACCTACTTTGGCTGTCGTCTAAGTTGCATTGGAGTATCGATGGTTAAGAAATTCGGAAATATCAGCGGAAATTACCGTGCGTTCGGTGAGCGTCCGAACGCAAGTGGCATCGCGCGTGCTCGAAAAATGTGTCACGGCAGCAGCGCAATTGATGCTGCTTGAACACGACATCAGAGATTCTCTGATTCTTTCAACACTGGCATCCTAGCGCTATTCAAATGTACAGTGCAATCAGAGAGACTCAAGATCGAAAATCATATGGCGCAAATTAATGCCGAGTCGACGCAGAATCAAGCTCTACAACATTCATTGTCGCGTGCGGGCGCTGGATGGGGAAATTCGCGTGGGCCGTAGGTTCATAATTTCTAGCTGCATCGTCATTGCGCATAGTGGTACAATTTTATTTTGTGCCACTATAAAGCGGCTTGTTTGATGCCACGGGTGCCTTCGGGCTGCACCCCGATTTGTGCGAACGCTGCAGGTGCAATAAATCTAGCGCGGACGGGGCCGCATTGGAAGGCGACGTGTAGGTACACCTCCACCTCATGACGACGTCTTGGTAGCTGCACCAAGGTCTTGTATCTAGCAGGTGCTGCTATGATCCTAGCGTAGTAGGTGAAGGTGGAGGGGGAGCCATAATTCTATATCACGTTAGCTCAGAACGCTGGCCGCAGATGCGCTGCACAGCAAGACATAGCAAGATCACAGATCTCATGGTCCAAACTTGCTACATTCTTCCGACATTGAGGCATACCGATGTAGATGCAAACATTGAGCACTGCATGCTGCTGAGGCTGTCACCGTAATTCGTGTTAGAATTTGTAATCATTCTTTGAACTCTGCCGTGTTCTTTGCGTCTCCCGAAAAAAACGCGCTTGTGGTGGTGCGTGACCAATGAGAGTTTCTGAGATGTCTGAAGGTCTCACTGCTTTGTGTCGTACGAGAGATGAGGTGCTACCATCGATTTGGAGCAAACACACTCGAAGGAAAAGTATTAAGACAACACAGAAAAGAGCGCCCTTTGGCCAGCGGTTTTACGCACCGCTACATTTTTGTTTGACGTTCATGTCCGCGGTGGAGATCCGAGCGATGTATTGCAAAAAAAACAAACAAAACAATTCAACTTGCTCTCCGTCCACTTGTTGTTTTTGTGCCTGTTGACACTGGCCAAAATTTCCGAAGGACGCTTTTTACACTTTAAGAAAGAAAATAAATAAAATAAAGATATTGGGTGCATCATATCCAAGACCTCTAGGACTTGCTGTACAGGCACTTGAGCCAGCCAAAGGAAGCCTGGCACAATAGTCTCTGTTCTGCGTTAGGAGGAAATTACTGTGTTGTGTTGAAAAAAATTTTGGTTATCAGGAAATGAAAGACAGGGTAACAGTCTCGCGTCTCAGTGGCCACCTCATCAACGCCACGAAGGAAGGGAAGGGAATATGGGAGTCATTGAGAGAAAGAGGTGCCGTAGTCTAGATTGGGCTCCGGAATAATTTCGACCACCTGGAGATCGTTAACGTGCATTTACATCGCACAGCACAACGGCGCCTTATGCGTTGCATCTCCATCGAAACGCGGCCACCGCGTTCGCTGCGTGGGGTACGGGGCACGCAACACGGAGCCCTGCATTGGCTCGTGCCCTCTAGATGGCGACAGCAGGCGATCACGTGATGGCCAGACTAGCGATCACGTGCACAGAGGTTATAAAAGGGAAGCGAGCAGGATGAGTGTGCTGACGTGTGCAAGGAAGAGAGAGCTGCACCGCAACTGTCGCTGCGCCTCGCAGTAGCAGCCATAATTCGCGAAGCGTTCGAAGAGTCTCGGAAGCCTTCGCCCCTGGGTAGAGCAGATTGGACTCAGCAGCGGACGGTGTTTTTCGGCGGCGACACGAGGTCCCTTCGGCATCAACCCATGCATCCTTCTCAAGATGTTCGAGATAGCGGGCGCCGTCGTCCACCACGAGAAAACCACGTCCGGTAAGCGTTCCAAGAGGTCTACGCTAGGTTTGCCATTCTCCAGCGCTCAATGGCATTGACGAGATTTCGGGACTTGGTCTTGGGCGACCGACTACTGCAACTTTCTGCAGTATTCGCATCAGGAAGAGAGAAAGCGGTCTGCGTGTGCGTAGAACGCCATTCGGCTGCCATCTCGTCGCTGCTGTGGGGACGCTGGTGGGAGCGGTAGTATGAAATGAAGCCTTCACGAGCGCCTTGGACGCATCTTTCCGCTATTTTGACTGGTCTCCTCTTGTGATTATAGTGTCACCGAGTCCATCCAGTCTTCTGTCCTCAACCAGCGCAAGCGATATTTGTCGATCGCCGCTAGCAGACGCCACGTCATCACCCTCTGGAATGAAGCGGAGCTTTGGCGTCCCTCGTCTCCGCAGGCCTCCTGAAGGAACAAGAGCGTCTTGGACTTCCCTCACCGTAGGATCTGAGATTCCTGGCGGATTTTTCTCGCGTTCCATGGTGAGTCTACAGACTGCAGACGTTTTCGAACTTGCATTTAGAAGCGCCTCCAAGACGATCGCGTTCGCACTGTTTCGTCTTAGTATTTTAAGGAAGGTTAAGAATGCTATCTCTTCTCCTGAGCAGTATTCTTGCACCGACGCCGCACTGTTTTGAAGTTGTTTTTATCTTGCGCGCCTTCTTGATTTATGCTCTTTTTGGAGTCTTCTTAGACTTAGCTACTGGAGCCAAATGAGCGAGCGCCTCTGCGTCTGGGCCACGCCGGGCACACAGGGTTACGGAACGCTGTGAATGGGAAATGCTGAGTTGCGTTGGTTCATTCAGTCTCTGGTTTGGTCGCTGACTGCTATTTATTCAAGTTAGTGTTGCACCGCCTGGGTAGACCTGTTACAATACCGATGGCGATGAAGCGTTGACCCGCCTTAGTGGCTCAGCGGTTAGAGCGGTCAGTGACTGGGTTGAAGGTCCCGGCTTCTATCTCGGCTCTGGCGACCGCGTTTTGAAGGCGAAATGAAAAATTCGTCTTTCTCTGGCCTAGTCCCCTTGGACTACGGCGTCCGTCGTACCCCATGTGATTTGCTCAATGGCGTCTTACGTCCCAAAGACTTAGGCAATGAAGGACACCGTAATGGAGGGCGCCGGATGATTTCGACTACCTGGGATTCGTTAACGAGCGCTGACATCGCACAGTACACAGGTCTGTAGTATTTCCCATCCATTGAAATGCGACCGGGATCGAACCCGCGTATTTCGGGTCAGCAGCCGAGCACTATAACCACTGACTCACGTGTGTCGGTTCGGGGCGTTAAAAAAAGTGCAGACTGCTCATTGCTTGTTATTTCCTTCAGCACTACAGAACAATGTGGCAGACGCGCGGCACTGCAGCAATAGGCCGCGGCGTTCACTGGGTGACTAACCTGTCGTTAGCAACCATTAATTTAACGACAACCTGCCAGGTGGGCAGGTAGGCGCGCTGCCTATCCAGAGTGTGGCAC
This sequence comes from Amblyomma americanum, assembly GCF_052857255.1. Lineage (NCBI taxonomy): Eukaryota > Metazoa > Arthropoda > Arachnida > Ixodida > Ixodidae > Amblyomma > Amblyomma americanum. The sequence continues at coordinate 87,080,111 of NC_135504.1, forward strand.
GCACTCAATGTTGACGCCAAGCCGCGTCTACTTGCCCCGATACACCACAACTTTGGCTGTCTAACCAGGCTGAGCAGTAATTAATTATTGGTTGTTGAGAAAAAAATGGCGCAGTATCTGTCTCATAAATTGTTGGACACCTGAACCGCGCCGTAAGGGAAGGGATAAAGGAGGGAGTGAAAGAAGAATTAAGGAAAGAGGTGCCGTAGTGGAGGGCTCCGGAATGATTTTGACCGCCTGGGGATCATTAACGTGCACTGACATCGCACAGCACACGGGCGCCTTAGCGTTTTGCCTGCCTAAAAAGGCAGCCGCCGCGGTCGGGTTCGAACCCGGGAACTCCGGATCAGTAGCCGAGCGTTCTAACCACTGAGCCACCACGGCGGGTCAGTAATCAAACCGCAGCAAATATTTTTCGCATAGAGCGGTTGAGGTGCCCACCTCCAAAGTTGAGTTATGCGCCTTTCCCGCCGTCAAATCGAGTGCAGGGTCTAGACCAATACAAGCAACGTGGCCAAAACTGCAAATAAGGCGTGGCTGGTAAGTAGACGAATTGGCTTCAAGCAACCTTGCTCTGGACTGTGCCGGGAAGGACTGAAAGGGGAAATAGAAAATGTAGAACGCTCTCAATCAGGCATGCGTCTCTGGTCGTGCCAGCGCTTTCAAGTCCCGCCCGGCACACCACCCTCAGGCAACTTATTGCAGGCCACGCCGCGGCAGCCGCGTTTCACCCTTCGCGCTTTTTAAGGCGACAGCATTACTAGCCCCATTACGACAAAAGCCGACGGCGTGTCTTATGTGTGGGGCTGCGTATTTGTGTGTACTCGCACACGGTACAGAAAAATCCGAGCGATGGCAAGAAAGAGGGTGACGACATCAAGCGGCCGTAGGACAAACACAGCCGCGTGCCGCAATTTTAGACGATCATATCAGTCTTACATAACCGCCACCGGCTGACCTCAGTGCTGTGCCAGTATTGCCGACTACATTCGTTCCAAAAATGTGAGGAATCGTTCGTCTTGCAGTGTTCCAGTGGTGTCCTGCTAATTCTCTTGGCTTATAGCTTACATGTTCTAGTCAAGCTGAAGGCTAGCTTGCGAGAATAATTCGAACCTGTCCTTAAAGGCTCGGTTGAGGTGCCTACCGAGATGCGAGAGTTAATTCGCCGTTTCCTTTCCTCAACACTAATTTCGATATTGAAATTGTGACTCGGCCGTTTATATTGCAGCGTTGCGGGTGGTGTAATACGGTTTCTTGTTCCATATTGCATAGGCCTCTCAGGTTGGAGGCTAGTCCGCGACAGGTGCTCGAACCTGACCTTTGTGGATTGAGTGTTTGGAGGCGCGTCTCCTGTTCATTGCTCAGTGCGCAACCTGTGTCGAGGTCGAACGCTCACGACTCCCTTTTGCTTTACCTCTTCAGCCGTGTTTGAGGTGTCCACCGATAGGCGAGAGAGTTAGTGCGCAATTTCCTTTCCTCAACACTAATTTTGGTATTAAAATTGTGGTTAAGCCGTTCATGTAACAGCGTTGCCGGTGTTGTAATACGGATTCTCGTGATGCTTATGTTGGAGGCTTGCTCGCGACAGGAAGAAGGCCGAATAGGCACGTGAGCATATAGACGCCCAACAGGACAGTGGCCTGTGAAACGTGAAGACGGGCCCGCAGCTTCAGACCTCCAGGCCGTTAATGCCAGCCAGCTTTCACTGATTACTGGGCTAGGCCGGTAAGCTTGTCCACTATTTTCTTTATTTGGTATACTTTCTTTCATAACTTTAAATCGGCCTTGTCTACTGGCGGAGGTGAGCGGTAGTGGGGTCGTTGCGTCAATTAATCGAAACACGAAAAGAAAAAGAAGCAAAATAGAGTGCAAAAGAAGCTAAAATTGGTGTATTACTATGCCACTCTGTTTTTTACTAACATTTTCGGGTGTTAATGTTCACATTTAAAGAGACTAAAATATGCGTTTGCATTTTGGCGTTTCTCCAGCACTTGTGGCACGCAGGAGGACCTAATGCCACAGCGGGCCTGGGACATGTCCCCGAAACATTCCTGTGTATGTTAGAGCGCTAGATCACAAGGCGAACAATTTCGGGTTAGATATATTGGTAGCTGTCAGCAAAAACGATTTGGTGAAAATTGTTTTGTGGAAAGAAAATGGCGCAGTAACTCTCTCGCATCTTGAACACCTCAAGAGCGCCATAAGAGAAGTGATAAAGGAGGGACTGAAAGAAGAAAGGAAGAAAGAGGTGCTAATAATTTCAACCACCTGGGGACACTGACATAGCACAGTGCACAGGCGTCTATTACGTTTCACCTCCGTTGAAACGCGGCCGCCGCGGTCGGGTTCCACCTGGCTCAATAGCCGAACCCCTTCCAATCACAGGAGCCACCAGGTCGTGCATGAAGCAGTGCAAGACAGAATAGGGAAATTAGAGCCGTAGTGGTGGATGAAGTTCGACTACCTGACTTAATTTAACATGAATAGGACATATTGCCGGGCTAGTTGGTAATGATCCATTCTTGTTGACAGCGCGTTAAAGCACAGGGACAGAAGAAACACAGAGGACGACTTCACAGGCGCTGAACCAACAATGAAAAAGCACAGTGGTGATTGGATAGGCAAACGAAAATTTAACGATACAGGTGAAGCCTACAATTAACGCGGCTAAACACAGAAGATAAAATGCACTGTATAGATAAAACGATAAAAAACTGGGAGGAGCATGAAAGATGAAGCCAACAAAAAACACGGCTAAAGCTAAAAGATGAGGTGCATAAAAACAATAAGAGCGAAAAGGAGAGAATAGTGGGAAAAACTTTTTGTTTAACTCCTTTGTAAAACCATTACTACTTCAAACAGGCCCCGATAGAAAGATTAACTTTTTTCGACAATGAAACCGAGGGTGCACTTACACATTCACCCTCGTGCCTAGCAATCTCGGTTGCTTCCACTATTTCACGTGTCAACTTGTTCCTGTGCTTTTTTATCACAGTGGCTTTTTCGAACAAAGGATGGCATGGATTTTGTGGGTCACAGTTTCGGCAGTGGACGGGCAGATTCCTGAGTGAAGTACCAGATAAATCGTTCTTGTGTTCCCTCAGCCTATCATTGATACATATACAGGTACATAAGATCAGACCTTTGGCGTCAGGTACGCAGGTTTCAAGACCTTTTGCGATCACTTTGTTATGCTTTAGACCCGGGTTGGCTAGCGGAAATCAAGTTGCGTTTGTGCTTTGTCTGTCGGCCTACTCTTTCCTGTGTTCATCTCGTTGTGTGCTCAACGCCATACCAAGGAAGCTATGCACCAACTCGCCCAGCAAGCAGTTCTTCTACAATCTGTAATGTGTATGCATCTTACATTGGGTGAACTACAAATGCAATTTTTACAAATATTTATTGGAAAGCACTGAGCGATTGATTGACACGGACATTTTCTGTGCTTGAATTAGCCCTCTACTAAGTTCTCAAGGGTATGAATAATACCTGGTAGCCGCCGACTTCCAAAGAGAATTCGCCAGGTCTCAGTGCTACTGGAACGCCACTGGCCTTCCCCGCGTCTCCGAGCTAGGTGCCGCGCCCGGCATCGTACAGCGATTTCGGAGCTCTGCGTGATGAGAGTCATTCTAATCGTTTCATCAGACGGGGGGAGCATTCTGATCCCAATGTTTTCGCTCATTAGTTCCTCCTAGCGCTCATCTCTCTACTTTCATAGCGATGCCCTCGGCCAGCTTCTGATTGTTGTGCGAGGCGGCATCCAGCTTTTGTTAACAGCAAAGGCAAGCATTCGTAGATCTTGTCTCATCGGGCATCATGCCCTGTCCACGGCTGCAATAAACTGCTACTAGTGTAGCACTTTTTTAACTATTCAGGCATGACAGCATGATAGGCATAACAGAACCGAAAGAACCAAATAAAACCAGTTTTGGTCGGACACGCAAGAAAGAACTGTAATAGCCATAAGCACGAATTCGGTGTTGCGCCCTGCGAGTGCCTCTAAGCCTAGTGGGCTATCCGGTTTTGTTGCCTGTTATTCAGAACTACAAGTTAACCAATCGGATACTACTATTCCCAATCCATGATGCGTACTGAGAGAATTGAGCATCGTGTTCCGTCTCCCCTGTTTAAAGAGGAGAACAGTTCAAGAGTACACCGGGTGACAGTCACATAGGGTGCAACTCCGGGTCCACAGCACCAATAATATACCTTTGCTTCTGGTCTATACTGTTGCAGGATGCTTCTGATGCAGGGGTTCACCTTCTCCCGTCGCCTCAACTTCAAGCAGTCAGTGTGATTGGCTTCTGCGGCTGCGCTGTCGACGTCCTCAACCCTACCTGTGAACATTCAGCTTCTCATTCGGGTCAGTTTTTAGATGAATTTGATAGAAACGGACGAATCTGTACCCTAGGGATCATAACGAGCAAATTCTTCATGACAAAACACACAGGTCCTTCACTGATATTATTTTGTAGGTTTCGCATGAAGTTTCGCTCTTCACGCAGGCAGAATAATGCGATCAGCAAAGTGTAAACAATTGGTCTGCTTCCGTTACGTGTTTCTTCCATGCTGCCCCATTGTCCACGTGCTGTATAGGAACTCTAAAAGAGTTGCAACACAAGAACTCTGCTTATAGTCTTCAGGAAACTCTGTCGAACTTAAAGCGCAATACAAAAATGAAATACATTTTATAATAATTGGAGCCAAATTGTCAGAGAGTTGGTATAGTTTCGTTGTGTACGCATTTTTGGACATAATGTGGTCTATGCAGGCAGCATCAGCGCTTCAGATGTGGTGACGTCCTTCGAAGCGACAGCATCTCGTCCGCTGTGACGTCTTGAGCCGCTCAGACTCCTATGTGCATGCTGCTGGCTGAATGTCGTGTTTTTTTTTCTTGGGGAATGGGAGGGGACGGCAGTAAAAAAATGGCCAAGAATAGTTGGCATCTCTGGTGAATTTCACCTGATCGGAAAAAGAACACAACCCTGTAAAAGTTGAACAAAGACGTAGAGCCCGTCGGTGTTCCAAGACTGGAGAAGTAGTGCGAACAAGTTCAACAACAGGCGAACAGGTTCAAACAAGTTCACAAAGTGGCTAGAAGAAACTCTGAGGAGACCTATGCAGGTGAATGCAACAGATACGTCCCATTTTCTTCAGCCCCATTTGGTGTCAACAGAACAAATATGTCTCACTTTTTCCGACTTGACTGTTTGTACTGAAATTGTGAAATTCGTTGAGAGCAGTTTCTGTGCACCTCATCTGCTCGTGGAACATAAAATATTTCATCAATTTTGCAAAAAATATTGATGGCCCACAAAGGGTTAAGAAGGACTCTGTTCTAGATGAAAAATGTCTCCAGTGGTCCAGAATACTGTTCTTTGATTTCGATTCTGGCAATAGTTCTTACAGCGAAGCTATAGGCCTCTCCCGTCCAAGGAAACTTTTCGTGTCGTTATCGTAAGCAAAAAATGCTTGGCTAAAAGCTGAATGTAGAGACGTGTCTCCTTTGATAACAGGCATACATCGTATAGCTCAGTACTTGTTTCCAATAAGAAAAGCCACAAAGCAAGCGTCAAAACCACATAATGGATGATAAGGCGCGTGTGTACAATGGGAACACCGTCTGACGCGTTCCAGTAGATATTAAGTTTGCAGAGCTGCTTCGAACCTAACCTACAAACAAACCTGGTAATCCTAAAAACAGGACTGCTTTTGCTAAATCTCTTTAACCTGGCATTGCAACTTGCTGCTCGCTTTCGTGGTGTTCATGAACTCAGCCGTGGCTGCTCTACCTCGGCAATGGCTAAATGACGCTGGAGGGAGCGTTTTTGATCCGCATTGACGAACCAAAGACTGTTAGACCAATATTATAGACTGCTGTGTCTGTCATTCTCGCCCATGAAAATTGAGATTGTGATACCCTTATAACGTCCTTCATATTACTGGGTCTTCGTAGTAGTGCACAAAGGAAATTTACGAATTTTTATGTCTAACTCCACTGGCTTCTATATTGTAAGCTGGACAACATGTGGCTGAAGCATTGTTTCCTTGAACTTTATTTCCCAATTATGTGCGTCACCGAAGGAGCATCAGATTTAATAAATCATAGTACCTTTACGTGGTTTATTATTGAGGGGCCTAAATCATGACTGTCTCATACTGCATGCTCCAGCACGTTATCGTGCCTGAAAAGCAATTAACATATATAACGACTTTGTCTCCTCTGCTCCTGTTTCGCCTTCGAACCATGTCACTGTTTTTCTGTCCCCCAGTCTTGGTATGACTTCTTTGCTCAAACTTTTGAAGCATTAGTGGCGATTGTTTCCTCACTTATTCTAAGCGTGATCCGTATTCACGCCTAAAAATTGCGCTTCCTAAGGATGAGTGAGCGGCGCGTTGCTTAGCGTTTGCCAAGCGTGATTGTTGGCAATTCTTTTGCATTCTTGTTTTAGGCGTGGTGCACTTTCACACTTAGATGTCTCGCTTTCACCCACACTTCACGCTTTGAAGGCGTGATCGCATGGCCTGCCCCATGCTTGGCGTGCTTGACAGCCTTTAGTTCCTCCCCCCACTCCCCCGGCCCTAATACCAATTCCAGTTTATTTCGTCCAGGCGTCCTAAATGGTTGTCGCTGTTGACGACTCCAAGAGCGTGTGCTGGGATCTCACGCAAGACGGGCAAACCATGTGACACATTTTGCAGAGTTGCTTAGTGCGAATTAGAATAGAATCAAAATTGGAGTACACTAGAGAGTTAGACAGTGGACTCAGTATTGGAAGACAGTTATAATTGGAATAAATTTGTAAATAATGCAATTTCTCTGCTTCAGTATAATTTATTGTCTCTAATTTTTTTAATGCAGAAATTGATTCTGTTGCTTGTGCCCCGGTTTTCTCGGCTACATATTTTCAGCTCCCAATTGCTTTCAATGACAAGTGTTTGCATCCTCGCACCAGACCTGACTGATATGACTATCGCAGTGAAAGTTGTTCTTCATGACGAATACTGCTGCCCCTAAAGCTTTAAAAATAGCACGCTTGACACGTGATCGTCTAGAAAAGGTGATAGGCTGTCAACTACACCCACCTGAGATCCGGGACAGAATGTATTAGTATAAAAAGAAGAGAGCCTTACTAGAATACAGATGCTTGATTTATGACGCGATGGAATGTTTTTCTACAACAGTTGAACCCAGCGTTCCTCTGGTGTATGAGCAACGTAAGAAACAGAAGCTGTATGCTAACACATAATGCCTCCTGTGAACGCAACCGTTGTCGAGGTGTTGCGACTGTTTTCTGCAGCTGGTCAGTTCACGATCGCCGGCATCGACTCCCTCGGGAAGATTTTACTCCAATCGACGTTAGTAACTATATCAGCTAGCCCAAGTAATTAAAACATTTGCTTATGACTGCACCAACCCACTCTTCGGGGCCTATGGTAATAAAAAAGATACGAAATTGCCAGAGTGTTAAGCGCGATAGTCTCGAGTATGCTTCTATATTCTCTGAAACTTTCGCGAGGTGCTCATATAGTGAAGTTGTTATGCGTGATATTCTCGAGCAGCATCGGTCATTTGGATGTGGCAACCCGCCCCAAGCCTTGATTAGCCGGCTTCCTCCGAGGAGCTGCATTCTTCATTGTTAATTGTTTAGAAGAAATGTTGGACTCATATGCTGCGCTTATGAGTAGACGCGATAGCGTACGCCGTTTGGTATGTCATCTGATGCTGATGGGACTTTTTTTACCAGAATATTTTATTAGGGCGACGATATACACCGATAGTTAGCATCACCAAACATTGGCTGCTAATTCTGAGTAGTGGTAATTGAATTGCTTCATTTATTTGACACGCTCTAAATGTTCTTAATTAGCATTACCAAGCATTGTTTTTCATTATAAGCATATTGACGCCTTTGAAATGAATATTAAAGTATTGGTGTGCTCCGGAATAATTTCGACCACCTGGGGATCTTTACCGGGCACTGAAATCGCCCAGCACACGGGCGCCTTTTGCGTTTCGTCTCCATAGAACCATGGCCGCTGGCCGCGGCGGGACACTATTGAATCCCCATTTTCCAATTTTTTTATGTCTTTATTCAGTTCATTACATCACACCAATCAACCATCATTCACTACAACCAAAAATTGACATGCTAAAATTTTCACCGAGCCCCCGATTATTTCCGACACGCGCTGCCCACTGCTAATACACCGACGGCTTTTCGGCCGAACGAACTGTGTACGCTATCGCGTAATAAGGGAGTAGCCGTGAATTCACCCGGCAACGCAATCACCGAAATGGGACACTACACTCACAACAAAACTTAGTGAATTAAGCCCACACGTGCGAACTTCTTTTAGGAATAAATGAAACGGCAGCACCTTCCCATTTCGGGTACAATGCTTGAAGAAAGGAAATGTGAAGCCGAGAATTACTTACTGTGTGGTCCTAGAGAGATTCGGTGGTCTCTTCCCACAAGTTGCTTATACTATTTTTTTTTCTCTTGCAGCATCGGTTATTTTGATGCGGCATCACGGAACAGTGATGCTTTGGTCGGCTTCTTCAACCTGAACTGGGGGTGCATGCCTGAGCCCGCAGTCAAGCTGCAGTGGAGTAAGTGTTCAAATTTCAATGTGATTTATCCAGGTGGAATCCTTTATTACCTTTGCTAAATTTTTTCCCCAATGGTCGCGAAAATAGCGATGATTTTCTGCCAACTTATGTTCTGCAGTCTTGTTGTTTTGGACACTAAGGACAAGCTAAAGTTGTTTTATCTGCATTGAATACCGCATTTTAATGACAGAGGATGCGAGGACTAAAAGCAGTCTCCGCGAGCGTAGCTCTACTTGGAAGGTGTTGCTGGTTCAGCATAGCTAAGCGCGAAATATTCGGCGAAAGCTGGATTCGCAGGCGGGCAACACTGCCTGAGAGCGCGACTCCAGGCTGCCAGTTATGCAGTACCTTTCCTTTCCTTGCGTCCCTCATAGCCTGAGTCCCTTTGGGACGTTAAACACTAAACAACCATTCCTTTCCTCATATATCATCGGCGCCTATAAGGCTGCCAATGCGCCAATGAACCCATTGAATGCCGGCGGCCTATTGCATACTTCTTAGCTGCAAGACCATCACAGTATGCTCAGTTTATCTCGAATCACATCTTAAACTCACACTTTAGATCATATCTGATAGCAGGAGATTTTAGTGCACACTCTCGTCAATGAGGAAGCCAGAGGCAGTAGAGGCCAAGTATTGGAATATTTTACTTTATCCAATAACATATGCTTCCTATATACACGTAAACATTGATACTGTTCACCAAGTTCATGCAAAATGAGTTGCCCGGGTGTAAGTTTTTGATCACAGAGTCTTTATCCATCTTTATCACCGAATGCCTTTCTCACAGAGTGCGTTTATTGATCAAGCATCAATCGTTCCTTGAGCCCATAGGACACCTCAGCTGGGTGACCGTTAAACCCGAAGGTCACCCTAATTGGCACTAGAGGACACCGGCATTCTCAAAATGATGCCCTGCATCCAAGGCCACCTGTGGGGAAAGAAAATAGCCGACAGAGATGCTACCTGCAGTAGAGAGAGAGGGAAAGCTCTTTAATGAAGAAGAGATTTTAGCTGTCGTTCGAGAATCGCTGACAATCTGCTATCTTGCTTACACGTGGAAATAATAAATCATTACGGTGGCCCACCCCAGGCAGTGCGCATGCCGCCGGAAATGCAGTGCTTCTATCTGCAATACTTGGCAGCACTGTGCACAAATTTTAATAACCATTCACTGATTTCTTTACATTTTTCGTTTCACAATGCATGGTAGTATCCGTAACCAACAGCGTCACTGCCATTGTTTCATGCCTTGGCTGAAAAACTGTCCATTATCCTGTGGCCAGTGGAAATTTTGTGCACTTAAAATGAAATCACAAAGGCAACGTTGGAGTGCCCACGACACTGTAGGCAATCCGCCAGCTGCTAGCGTGTCGCCTTGAAGGGCTTGAGCCTTACGTGTCACGTCGGGTCGAGGTGTGAGTGCCATCTGTGACTGCTTAAGCGGATTAGGGTTGAAGTGCTCTTGTAAAGGGTGCACTATATGCGAAAACCTTGCGTTCTTTCTTGGCGTTTCAAGACGTGCGATCTTAATTTCTGCGCATGCGCACCATTGAAGTTTAGTGGCAAACTTCTGGCTCAGCGCTGCTCCGGCCTAACCTCAATGCTTTTCTATGGCGGATTTTGCATCCAAACATCTTAGAATAGAACCGAAATAGTAACTCACATCCCGAAGGCAATATTCAATCAGTTTTGCGCAGGTAATTGTCGGATAAATAGAATAAGAAAAGAGTGAAGAATTTGTCTTGGAGGGAGAGGTTTAAACGATAATTGTGGCTCAAACACATCTAAATGCAATTTAAATTGGTACATGCACCCCCAAGAATAAATGATAAATGATGGGCGAGCTATCTGTTTGTTAAAACAAGACAAGAAAACGTACTTATTAAAAATAAATTGGAACCACTGTCTTACGCGTTCAAAAACACTACACTATTCCATTGTGCGACAGGTCCAACGGGAATGACTGTTTTTAGCTCTGCTCTTACACCATTTCGCAAATATCCTTCTATCCTTGCGCATGTGCAGGACAGTAGCCCAGATGCCGTCCATTGTCTGGTTGCATTCTTCAGTTTGTCCGGAAAAGATTGTGTGTGGAGTGTGTTTCCACTGAACACCTTAATCACATTTCAAGGAAAGTAACCTTTGACAGGTGGAGAGAAAAAAAATTGGCTTTGGTTTGGTTCTGGTTAAACCTGGAGTGACACGATAGCTACAGCTGGCCACGCTGAAGGCTCGAAATGCTACCGTAATGTAGCTATCGCTGCAAAATGGCATCCGCGATTGTCTCGCGAACAATCAGCCCACGTTGAGGAAACGCAGATGGTAAGAATAAATCTGAAGCCCTCCGTACGACGTCCCTCAAAGCACATACGTCGCTTCGAGATTTTAGAGCCCAGAAGTTATAGTTTCACCTTTTAGGTCGGAGCTTCGATCGCGGTTAAGTATGACACCCGCCTTTCTGTCTGCACTACACAGAGGAAGTCATTGCCCGAATTATTTCAAATCAATTTGCTAGAGCCCGCCGTATTTGTTTGACCGCAAAACATGCATAAGTACATGTTTCAAGAAGCTTTCTATGTGGACAAAAATGGCATCTGCGATTGCCTCTGCTGTGCCGAAGAGCGCACATTAACGAAACAGCGCTAGAAGGAAGGGAATGATTTACGACAAGGAAATGCATGGTCGTGACGGCAATGTGTAGATATTCCTGGAACTTTTCGTGAGATGTCTATGCACAGAAGTTCTTGTTTTTCTCCGGCAGCATCGGTGTTTTGCATGTGGCAGCCAACATTGGGACTCAAGTGGTCGCCCACTATTTCCTGAACTAGGGAGGCTTGCATGCCCAATTTGCAAAGCGCGCCAGAGTAAGTGCGCCATGGGTGGCATTTTTAACCCACGTTGAATGGGACTCAGGGCGTGATGGTATTGGGCAGTAAGCTAGGTGCAAATTGGCTGCCTCTATAGGTTGATTTCTTTTCCTTCAGCTACACTAGTACCTCCAGCATGGCCGAAGACAGCGGCGGGAATTTATCAGTCCTAAACGTAGCCGTATAGTTGACTACTACAAAGAAAGGGGATACGGATGATTCGAATTCGTGCAGAAATTTAAAAAAAGCGAATCAAACTAACACATCTTCTCGCCTAATGAACAGGGTCGTGTAATAAGTGCCGGCTGAACTTGTGCTCTCGCAACGTACAATTGTTTTCTTCGCGTCGTTATATCACCTGATACTGTTGGTGCGCAAGTCTGGTTATAATAATGTGAATGTCTGTGGGTGCCCAGTTTTTCATTGCGAAACAACTGCACCATGTGTCGAATGCGAAAATGTGTGACCTATGTTAGAGCGAACTGTAGCTGCGCATATATTGAGAGCATTGCTGGCCGCTACGTCACTTATGGGTGCGGGATTGAGGTAACCGTATGCTCTCATACATGGAATGCGCGCTGAATACTGCATTTCGCTTTATTGAGAATGTTAGTTACACCGGATGAAGTGCTTATTCTCCCAACCTGCCCTTTCTCCCATTTTTACCGCTTAATGATTTCGGGCTGTTCTATTCCGGGTAATTAACGCATTGCCCAAATTTTCAGGAATAATTCATTGAAGAAAGTACACTCATGGCACGAGTAAATACAGCAGCTCTCCAACAGCCTGTGGTCGCGCATTGACACATGCGCTGCCACGGATAACTATAACTCATCTACTCAGATGCAGCATGAATGAGCAATGTAGGTACACATAACATGGCCGCCAGGTCACAGAAGAAATAAAAATCAGAGCAATAACATTTACATTGAATTTAACTGCAGACTGATGTTTTAGAAGAAATATCGAACACCACTCCGAAATAAACCAACACTGCTCTAGCAGTACGGAGAGCAGTATCAGCAAAAGTCCACCAATGGATCTGTATCATCGGCAGTATTGCAATGGGGGCTTAGGTTGACGCTCAGACGGTGGCGAAACCTCGGCGGCGACAGTCTGTCGTCTGTTCAGGTCGGCAGGCGCACCCTCTGAGCGATGACAGTGAGGCTAGGGTGATGATCTTCTTCACAATGGCGCGGGGAGAAAAGGAGCCATCCTGGCGACTCATGGTGCCGACAACGTAACCCGGTCGTAGTCCGGCTTGAGTCGTTGGACATGCACAGTCTCGCGACCACGTCGGCGGAGTTCGGAAGACGGTGTAAGGGGTTCACTGAGGATGTTTGCTCCAGGACGCGGTAGGGGCCATGGTATTTCGAAAGAAGTTTCTTTGATAGGCCGGGAGCAGTGGAAGGGATTCACCGCAAGACGATTGAACCGACTGGGAAATCCGGATCATGCTGACCGTCGTCATGGCGGTGTTTTTGGCGCCCCTAAGTGTCTGGTGTGAGTGACCATGTAATCTGGTGGCAGCGTTCGGCGTGCTGTGCAGCTTCAGAAACAGTTGTACACTCAGATGAGGCAGGATGGTATGGAAGAACTGTGTCAATGGGAGTGGATGGATGTCGGTCGTACAACAGAAAAAATGGGGAGAAACCGGTGGTGGACTGGGTTGCAGTGTTGTAGGCGTACGTAATATAGGGTAGAACGAGGCCTCAGTTCGTGTGGTTGGCAGCAACGCACATCGCTAGCATGCCGCCCAGAGTGTGATTAAATCGTTCCGTTAGACCATTTGTTTCTGGTAGGCTGTACAAGTCGGATGAACGATATGCAATCGGCGAGCAGCCGTCAGCCAAGACGCGTCCTTCATTACTGAGGAGTTCACAAGGAGCACTATGGCGAAGTATAAAGCGCTGCATAATGAAGGACGCGGTTTCTGCATACCGGGTCATGTGACCAATGGCAACAATGACTCAGTGGTTGCCAGCAGCGGTGTACGGCAGAGGTCGTAGAAATCGATGGCAACACGGTGGAAGGGGCAATGAGTATAATGTAGATAGATGGCTGCAACTCTCCAGCAGAGTGGTGAGGCAGTTGCTTACAGTGTTGGCAGGACGGGCAGGAGTCGGGCGTACTTCAGGATGAAGTTATACATGCCTCGCGAGTGGTACCGGAGACGAATGTGAGAGTACGTCTTGACTCCCGCGTGGGCGCATTTTGGGTCAGCGTGGAAACGGGTGCAGATTAGAGACCAGAGATGTCGGGGAATGACGAGAAGCCTTTTCCGTCCATCTGAGTTATAGTTGCACTGATACAGTACATCATCGCGAATTGTAAAATGTGAATCTTGGCGACGAAGGTCGCGGGATGGTGGAGGCTTAGATGGGTCGGAGAGAAAGTCAAGAAGAAAAACAATCCACTCATCTTTAGGCTGCTCAGAAGGCATGTCACAGGTGCTGAGCGAAGGCGCAGTGGATTCTATGACGCAGAGGCTGTCAAACTCGGCCGGTAGCGGGGAGCGGGACAGGGCATCTGCGTCCTGATGCTTGCGGCCCGACTGTTATACGACACGTATGTTATATTCTTGGAGCCCATTGGTCCAGGCGACCAGAGGGATCTTCTAGCAAAGAAAGCCAACACAGGGCATGATGCTCGGTGACCACGTCAAATGGACAGCCATAGAGATAAGGTCGAATTTTGACAACGGCCCAGACACTGGCCAAGCACTCTTTTTCGTCACGGAGTAGTTGGATTTAGCTTTCGTGAGGGTGAGGCTGGCGTAAGCAACCATATCCTCCTCGAATCCAGACTTGCGTTGGGCGAGCACAGCCCCGAGGCCAATGCTTCTGGCGCCCGTGTGTACTTCGGTTGGGGCTTGAGGGTCGTAGTCACGCAAGATGGGTGGTGCCGTGAGTAGTCTGCGCAAGGTGTTGTAGGCGTTGTCGCTGGCAGGCGACCAACTCGAAAAATCTATATTGTTGCAGAGAAGCTGAGTTAAAGGGGCAACAGTGGCCGCAAAGTTGTGAATAAAACGCCGAAATTAGGAACAGAGCTGCGCAGTTCATTAATGCAAGTAGGTTTTGGAAACGGAGTTTTGTTTTGGAGCACGAAGTTTGGCGGTGTCGGGGCGCACGCCCTCTTCTGACACAACGTAGAATAAAACTGTCAGCTCGCGAGCAGCAAATCGACACTTTTTTTAAGTTCAGTTGAAGGCCTGCGTCCGTAAGGCATGTTAAGACGGGATTCAGCCGGGACAGATGAGTCGCAAAGTCGGGCGAAAAGATCACGATGTTGTCGAGATAACACAGGCAGGACTTCCATTTCAGGTCGCGCAGAATGCTGTCCATTATGCGCTCAAACGTAGCTGGAGCATTACAGAAGACAAAAGGCATAGCGTTAAATTCATACAGGTCATCAGGGGACACATATGCGGTTTTAGGGCGATCGTCAGCTACAATCGGGACCTGCCCGTACCCAGAGCGCAAAGCAAGAGCAGAGAAGGGTTCCGCTCGTTGTAGGCAGTCCAGAGCATCATCAATGCGCGGAAGAGGGTAAACGCCCTTTCGCGTGATCTTATTCAGGCGGTGGTAATCAACGCAGAAATAGCGCCATCTTTTGTCTTCACGAGGACCACGGGCGAGGCCCAGAGACTGTGTGAGGCCTGAATTACGCCGCCCTGAAGCATCGTGTCAACTTGGTCTTGAATAACTTGGCGCTCACTGGCGGAGACGCGATATGGGCGCTGCCGCAGAGGGGCGTGGTCACCGGTGTCGATGTGGTGGGCGACAGTCGGCATGCGGGTCAAAGCGGGTTGGTGCAAATGGAAGGAGGAACGAAATTGATGAAGGAGCGTGAGAAGTTGAGTACGTTGAGGTGCAGGAAGAGAGGCGTCAGTGGAGGGAAGGAAAACGTCTGGAGGCGAAGTGTCGAGTGCAGGAACCGGTGGGCTGAGGGCATCTACGTCGAGGGACGGTGAATCGTCAGTTTCATTGCGATATATATAGAGAACGAAATCAATGATCTGCGCGGTACTGCGGCACTCATCGCGATGCACAGCGGACGCTTATGTAAACGGATTGGTCACGAACAACGCGCTAAGGCCAGCTGACCGGGTGAGGATGGCGTAAGGTATGGACAGGTGCTTCCGGCGCAGAAGGAGGGTGATGGTGTAAAAAGTACGTTGCCGTCGCGAACGAGGTCAGATGTAATGGGCACAAGAACAGAAGAACAGGCAGGCAGTTCAATGTCTTCTGCAACGGCGGCTATGGCAGGAGCAGCAGAAGAGGCATCGGGAGACGAGGAACCGCTGAACACAATCGATGACTGCCTTATGTGTGCCGTGCTCAGTGAATAAGGCATCTAAACTTATGTACCCGTCAGCACTTTGTGCAACTGAGATTTGTACTTATTTGTATTTTCCTTCCTGTGTGTTTACTTGAAGTTTTATTTTATTTCAATATTCGCGTAGTGATCATCTTACTAATGTATTCTTCTGCTGTCAAGTCATTGTAGGGTGCGTCGACCCTTTTCAAGCCTTCTCTCTGGCTTTTTGTCGATGCACCCAACACCCTCAAGATGTTGAATAAATTGAATTGAATTGAATTATGGCACAACAGCAAGTCCCAACCCAAGATGATTTCGTGAGAACCGGTTGGCAAAATGATGAATTCAATCACGTAGAGGATTTCCTGAATAACGACGCGAGCCGTGCACATCGCTAACGGTTCAATAGCCTGCGCGCTTTTGGTGCGCAGCCAGAATCCAGAAAGTGGGGTCACTTTTCGCAAGGAGCGACAAAAGGTGGCGGCCATGGCAGAAACAGCAGCACCGGTGTCGACAAGCGACAGAACAGAAACACCCTATACAGAAACGGCAATCAGATTGGCGGCAGATAATTGAGGCCTTGTACACTTCGCTGGTGGCGCAGTTCTCGCCTCAAGAACTGCGGCGTCTAGTTTTCCTCTTGCCAAAGATTTGGGTGCCGACGTATGGGAGAAGGGAGCGGCAAGGAGGAGGTGAACGCCGGGTGGAGAAGGCATTGCGATCAGGTGAAAGCGGGCGACTCTTTGGCGGCTCGGCTGGCGGTGAGTATTCACTGGGAGGAGGCCAGTAACCGGCATCTGGGGAGATTGGCGCACGACGACGGCAAAGCCGGGCCACATGACCAGGCAGTCCGCAAGAGTAGCAAATAGGCCGATTGTCAATAGTACGCCAGGGATTGCCGAATTGTCGAAGCGGTCGCAAAAAAAGACGTCAGAGCGTGAGGAACTTGAGGCACAGACGCTTGAGGTGGAGCTTAGGTTGGGCGGTAGATAAGTGGCCGCGGCCGTGCGACGGCGGCAGCGTAGGTCAGGGGTGCAGCGACAGGTACGGGCGGCTGTGCTGGTGCGGGTGGAGGGATCGGTGGAAGGGCCTCAGCCACTTGTTCGCTGATGGCAGTGCGAAGGTAGGAGTACTTCCAGCAGATATCTATGAAAGTCAAGCAGAGAATGCAATTATGCCTATGCGAACATTAACCCATTATCGTTATCCGAAAAACTGCCACACGTGAACACCGGATCTGGACATTGGAACCGAAGGGAAAACTAAACTGCTAGTGGACCGAATTCGCGTTTTTTTTTCAAACTACGCAAATAGAATGTAATTTTTTCTTCTCAGCTGAATGGGCAGATTTTACTGCTTGTAAGCCCAAACATCCCCATCTAATCGAACGTAGAAAATAAGCTCGTTGTCATTCTCGCAGCGCTGTCAAGCCTGACAGGAGAGCATATACGCCACCAGCGGAGCACGCGACCCCAACCCCTGGTTGCGGCACCAGAGCAACACTCAGCCGGATACGTCAGAGGTTGGTAAATCATTATGACTTCATTCATTCCACAAGGTCCCTGGGCTCCCCTGCAGTATTTCCGGTGTCGCACATATTGGTTTTCAAGAAAATGCAGCCGTGGAAACAAGAAGCAGCCTTTAACGCGGAAGAGAAGACACGGTTTGGTATCAAATAATTGAGTGAAATATTTATCTAGCTTATGTGAATGAATCGATGCTTCCTATTTGCTGTACTCCACCCATTGTTGAGCAAGATAATCTGGTACTGAAATTAAGGGATGAGTAGAAGATCTAGCACACAACCCAGGAGCTACACCTGAATACCATCAGTTAATTTAGCCAGCTCAATTCCTGTGTTCTCGTTTGGTTACATAATTGTCGCGATGACAAAATTTTAATTCTTACCATGGCCAAACGACCCGTGAACAATGCGTACACAAGACGCAGGTTCAAGGAAGAAAGAAACATGAAGAATCTGGAACAAATATCGGCTGACTGGCGAGTGGCCCGATTCAAAACGCACGATAGAATTTTCTGTCGCGCCACACTATTCTGTGTTGCGAGAAAAGCTTTTTTTTTCGTGCATTGTGTTGTGCGACACAGGTTCGTACCCTGGATTACTTTGAATGACAATGGTGATTGCTGTGTGTTATGTCGGACGACAGACATCTTTCGCGTACTTATCTTCATGGCGGTACCAGCTATTATTTCCCGCAGAGAATAACGATAGATATTAAAAAGGAGTCCTAGAATCTTGACATACTTTTGCAGACATCCATTACTGAGTTGTCGCGCATTGTTTTTCATTCTCCGAATCATTTCGAATCAATAAATCAATATATCAATCAATAAATAAATAAATCAATCAATCAATCAATCAATAATCTTGCTAATCATTTTGTTCGGTTTCTTAAAAATTTTGTTATTCAATTTCTTTAATAGACTGCCATTGGAAGGTAATGAGTGTCCTCCTTACTCTCCCCTTCTCCCAGAGTCTCGAGCGCAAGGCTCCAGAGTCGGGCGTATTCATCGCTACTTGCGCCCAGTGTGGCCATCTGTCCAAGGGTTGGACCATCAAAGGCACCTGTCTCTCTCTTTGGCCTTTGGCGTAGACTTCCAAGGTCAAACAATTGCGGTAGGTTTGTCTTTTACGTGCTTTCGCGATCGCGGCCGATGTTGTCACAGTAGAAACGAATTGCCCCTACAAGACGAGGATGTCTCTGCTAAAGCCATGCAGGCTTTTTTACGAGTTCACGGCACGGCACTGCAGTTTAGCCACATACGCTGTGTAGCTCACTGTTTGCTTTGATGGTATTCTGTTCTTCAGCCGTGGCTACACGATTCAGATGGAGGAGAAATGCATGTCGGGCTGCATATTTGAATTTCATCTCCCATTGTAGAACCACAGATGGGCGGATATATTCCAAAGGCTTCCATTACGAAGAACCTCGTGGCCCACAGAGGGGCGTGAATATAGAATTTCAGTGACGTCAGTTTACTCCGCATCTGTTCAGATGAATTAGGTTAATTATTCATTGCTTGCGTCTCGCGTAAAATGAGCGACTTAGTGTGTTAGCTTGGCAACGTTTCGGTAAAATCAGTGTTGTGTGAAATTTTATTACCAATTTAATCTGTTGTGGGGAAGCCGTCCGAGGGCTTACTGAAATGCCTTACTACATGTCGTGTGGCATAGAATAAAAATATTTGTACAAGGGACGGATCACCGGAGTGGAGTAATCGCTAGTTAATACGCTGCGGTAACGCGAGCAATAACGATACTGATAACGGTAACGAGAGCGGCTGGTTTTTGCGCTCAGTTTCTGGGAGGTTCTGAACAAAGTCAAGGCATGCGAAGGATTTTAACTTTTCTTTTTGCGCCTCTCGAGCTGGCGATCACTATAGCTTAGTTGTTGACTTGCCACCTTACTAGGTTGTTTTACGTGCAGGAATGAAATGAGTCTCCGTCGAACGTAAAATGACCTGCCACGTGCAAAACAGAGCTATTGGAAATTTCCACCGAGTAAGGCACACTACGTAGCACCGTTTCACATCCAACATTTTGAGACCAAAATTTTAAATATTGAAGGTCATGATCAATTCTTCTTTTGTTTCTGTTTTTCCATCGCTCGCGTCTGGGAGCTTACAGCGAAAACCTTACTAGAAAAAAAATACAAGTCTGATATGCAGATACCATTTTCTCTCTTTCCCGCTCAAAAACTCTCTTGTCCGGAATTGTTGCGTATATGTAACTATCGTATTTCAGTGCATTGTGTACCACGCTTTCACATGTGAAATTCTATTATTAGATCTTGACTAACCGCGGATCATGCTCTTTTGTCCTTTAATCTCGGTGTTCAACTTAGAAGCCAGACCTAGAACCCTCCCCGACTTGTTTTTCCAGCAACAGCCCACCCCTTGATGTCCGGACTTGCTGTTGGCTCGGAAAGAAGTCCAAGCGATGTTGTAGCGCGGCAGCTACAACACTGCCTTAGCTACAGCCCAAGGGGCTTCGGCCAAGCATACGCCAGCACAACATGTACGGACCTTTTGCGTGGCAAGAAAGGGAAACAGGATGGTGAAAATAAAATATATAATATAAAATAAAGCTCCGGGCCTGGTTTGTGTAGTTACAGCTGGAGATGCGCCACTTGCATTGAAGCTTTACGTTCTTTACATTCATCCTTTATCGGTCGCTTGTGGACTTTAAACTTAGAGTTAAACTTGAGTTAAACGCGACAGCGTTCCCGCGTGTTCGAGCACCCAGATAGAAGACGCAGATTAAGAATCCCTGCACTACTGGAGTTCACCGGCACCTTCACATTTTTTTTTTGTAGGAGCAAGGGCCCGCTTTTAAAGCGAGACCTTTACACCACCTTCCGTAGCTTGTTCGACGTGTTTTTCATACGGCCTTTAACCGAGGAGAATCACGTGACGTCGCCGAGCTGCGGCTGCGCCGAAACCGATAAAGAGCGGGAACTTCGAAAGCAAGGCGCATAGCTGGCCCCCTGGGACAGTGGACACATCAGTCGAGCTTTATGCTACGTGGCGGTAGGGGGAGATATGTGCGCTACATGCGTTGGCATTAACAACGTTGTTGCGGAGACGCGGCACTTAAGCTAAAGGCCGTCGGTGGTATTGGCGTTGGCTTTGACAACGTTCTAGACTCCGATGATTTTGAGGAAAGCAAGAGCACATATCGGTCTCTTTGGGTTAGTAGACGCCTAGCGATGGTGTGAGAGACGTGAACTGCATGCATTAGCGCTGACAACGTTCTGGCTCACACCCGCCACTAGAGCCACGCGGCACCCTGCCACCTGCCTGCCAGGGGGGCAGGGTGGGCGCGCTGCCTTTACAGTGTGCGGAACGCACGCAACGTTGCAGATGCCAAGCCGCGTCTACTTTCCCTATACAGCGCAGCTTTCGCTGTCTAACCAGGTTGATCAGTAAAACGGCAGATAATTTTTTTTATATACCATCCAAATGATTGCATCACTCCGCCTTCTCCTGCAAGCCGCCCTGCGCAATGGAACCTTTCGACTCCTTTTCTTCAAGGTCAACTTTGACGCCACACTCACTCGCAGCGCTCCTGGTGGCCTCTACGAGAAGTGGAAAACTTGTCAAAGGTTTCTCTCGCACTAACGACGCGACGGAGCCACGGTAACAACGGCTGCCTCAAGAGCTCCTTAGCACACAGTACCCAATCTCTTCGCCTCCTTTTGGTGCACCTGTGCCAAGGCGAATCTGTGGACCTATTTTGCCTTAGTAGTAGTACAAGACATTGGGCCAAAATTTACAGGTCGAGCCCATCGAGCACCTGGGCGACACGCACCGTAATATTCCGAATATCTTTTGGTGTCCTCTTGAGCCTCGTTGTGCGCTTCAGATAAAAGACCCGATTGAGGTAAGGCTATAAATGCATTAGAAGTTCAAACGGGGCTGCCATCCGTTCAGGTCAAATGTTTCCCTTTGCCACGGGATGGCACCACACTGCGTCCACACATCCATGCTTGGGCCTCACCATTGCCTGGATGAGAGGTTGGCCTTGGTGCGCAGTCATTTGAGGGATGCCGCAGCATGTTTGATGCATGCGCAATACGAAAGTACGCCGCCATAACGTGCAAGCGGGAAGAAAGTATTCTCAAAAACATATTATAGTCTACATTACACAGTGAAATGGGACTGCACCCTTTCCTCAACAGGCTTTTGTCCGCACTTTTCGGATTGAGTATGTGTTATGTCCTGCATAAAATGTGGAAAGTAAAAAGCCTACATCATCAGCAGCTCTGAAAACTTCAAACAAGTCAGGCGCCACGAATAGCCACAAATATTTTCTAGTTTTGACTTAGTCCAATGAGATAGAGAAGTAATTATGTGTAACAACAAGTATTTAAACCATAATGAATCTGAATCTGCCTTTCGCCTTGCACTGCCCGGCGAGGTGGTGGTTCTTGATATTTTTTTTTTTTGCGGTAAATTGGTGAAACTGTGTTTTATTCCTAATATTTCATGAACATAAGCTCCTGGATTCTTGGGCCCGTGGGGATATGTGTCTTAAAGAAGTGGCATCTATTTAAGGATTCTAAGAGCCTGCCAAATAGAGTCAATCGCATTTCTTAAGCGCTGTGACCTTCGTCAGTACGGACGTTATCTTAAATAACCTTGAGAAGCCGCCTCGGTGGCTGAGTGCATGGTAATGGCGCTCGGCTGCTGGCCCGAAAGACGCGGGTTCGATCCCGGCAGGGGCGGTCGAATTTAGATGGAGGCGAAACACTAGAGGCCCGTGTATTGTGCAATGTCAGTGCACGTTAAACAACCCCAGGTGGTCGAAATTCCCGGAGCCCTTCACTACGGCGACCCTCATAGCCTGAGTCGCTTTGGGACGTTAAACCCCCATAAACCATAAATGACTTTGATGCGCCCCTTCCCTTGCAAAACATAAAAAGGCGCATTGGAGCGTCATCTGACGTGCTTGGGTGGAATGAAACAGCGGGAGATTTTAACCACCTGAGTAGGCTCGCATCAAACAAGAAACGCTTAAGTCAGGACACAAAGTTCATGCTATCGCGTTCCGTCTCATCAATTACATTGATCGTCGCTTAATTCTTTTGAGCTCGAATTTGTCATAGTGGCCTCCGGCAGGAACGCTGCATTTATATCCCCCCCCCCCCACTTAACAGCACACTGTCTAGAAAGGAAGTAGTCTTATACTGTAAGCTACACACAGGCACCTTCCCCTGGCTTGAAAATCACGTTCCCATTACACCAGTGACAGTCCTCCAACTCGAAGATTTTGCACAGACCCCCGATGCCACTCTAGTGTGTGAATGTGCGGGAACTGCCCAACCGGCCATCCGCAACTGCTGCCCCACATGGGACCACTGACTTTCAGTCTCCTTGCCCTGCCACTAGGTTCTGCTGGTTCGCCAAGAGCGATAAATTGCAGCCAGAGCTGCGCGTTTCTACTAAGAGGCACAGCCTCTCCGCTATCGCGCGAATTGCCCGCAATGCATTGGCTATGCATGGCATGCCAACTAGATCCCGCTATTGACCCTATACCAAACCCAGACCCGGGGCAATGGGAGGCCATGCTGCTCACTGGAGACGCTGATCACCAGCGCGGACTGCCACGCGGGGCCCATCGCTGCCGCGCAAGCCAGTGGACTGCAGGATTAGGCGGCCCACCCAGAAGCCCTTGAACCTTTTTACGGCAATGGATATTTTCCGTCTCCCACTCCCAGACAGAAGTCCTCTGACCAATAAATTCCACAATAATGACCACAATCTGACCAATAAATTTATTTTCCATCGCCACCACCACCCAACCATGACAGCTTGAATTGTCGCCTCCCGCCCCACCCCCGAACACTCCACCTTGCGGTGCTATGTCCCCTTTCCTTTTCCCTAGTTCGGTCTGGGCCCCGCCGCGGTGGCTCAGTGGTTAGGGCGCTCGACTACTGATCCGGAGTTCCCGGGTTCGAACCCGACCGCGGCGGCTGCGTTTTTATGGAGGAAAAACGCTAAGGCGCCCGTGTGCTGTGCGATGTCAGTGCACGTTAAAGATCCCCAGGTGGTCGAAATTATTCCGGAGCCCTCCACTACGGCACCTCTTCTTCCTTTCTTCTTTCACTCCCTCCTTTATCCCTTCCCTTACGGCGCGGTTCAGGTGTCCAACGATATATGAGACAGATACTGCGCTATTTCCTTTCCCCCAGAACCAATTATTATTATTCGGTCTGGTGTGTAAACTCGGGGACCGAAGTAGGCTTAATAAAAGATTCGGTTAGCCAGTCAGTGACACTGGCGATGACGAGAGTGAAGAATAAAGGAGTCCAAAAAGTTTATTTTACTCTGTTCCTGGTATTTCACATATGTTCAGCCCGGCGCGGTGGCTCAGTGGTTTGCGCGCTCAACTAGAATTCCGGAGTTTCCGGGTTCGAACCCGACCGCGGCGGATGCGTTTTTATGGGGGCAAAACGCTAAAGCGCCCGTGTGCTGTGCTAGGACAGTGCACGTTAAAGATCCCCAGGGGGACAAAAATTATCCCGGAGCCCTCCACTACGGCAACTCTGTCTTCTCCTTCTTCACCCCAGGTATATGGCACATACCCACGCGGGGGGATGGGCCAAGGTGTAGTTGAATAAACAAAGAAGTTTCCATGGAAGATGACGACAAAATTGTAGCACCAATCGTGAATTTTGAAAAATCAATGAATAAAAACAACAGAAAAATATTGACAGTTAAATAACAGACAGCATTTTGGTGAAAAAAGAAGAGCTCGTAGAACTTTAAAATAATTAGCACATCAACCTACTAGTTGCAATTATGTAATCGTGGAGAAACCCACAATTAGAACTCAATGCAAATCCCTTGGCGTTCGCACCAAACAATAATAATACTGGCAAAGATAAAGGGATCCCTAACCTGGAGAAAGGGACCTCCAGGTAAATCTTTCTCTGAAGTGCGAGCTTTGGGAAGTAGAGGATAAAATGGTCTAAAGATTCAACTTTCCCACATGCGTCACATAAGTTCGTCGGTGTCAACCCACACCGGCATAGATATAAATTCAAACTTGGAATCCTGCACCGCAACCGCGTCATGTGTTACCTCACACAGCCTGGATTTACACGAACGGACGTTCCAATTATATGATAAGTGCTGATAGTGGTATTTAGTAAGAGATCTCGCAACCTGGCTGATATATGTAGGAACCGCTGAAACTTGGAAATCGACAGCAGGCTGAAATTCGGGACGGGATGTGTCACTGACCCGTCAAGAACCGACCTTGCTAAGTAAGCAGCCACCTCATTTGAATGAATAGCTGCATGGCCAGGAACCCAGACAAAACGGACCACCTTCAAAGTCCATGGGACAAAAAAATCGCTGGATACGGCTCAAAAAATATTCTTGTGAAGTGTCAAGGGAGACTAACACTGACAAACAATCAGCGAGAATAATAACACGAGACACATGGCATGGAATTTTGTGAAGGGCCATTCCAAGAGCCAAAAATTCCGCAAAGAATATAGGAATATAATCTGGGATGCGGACAGAATAGCTCCATGCCAAATCCTGCGAAAAGATGCCAACTGCAGCTTTTTGGCAGTTGACGGAGGCATCGGTAGCAAGCACCGTAGGATGGTGGTATTTCTCTATGTGATCCGAGAGAATACAGTTTAAAATGTTTGCGGGCATGTGTTTCGCATGAGATGGGAAGATGTGGTCGAAATGGAATTCCACTGCTGCCGGCGTGTCATCAACCCACTGCAAAGAACAGATCAACACAAATCGGTGGTAAAAGGTTCTGCTTTAACGTAATGTTACATTTGATACCGTGGCCAATGATGAGAAAAGAACAAGGCCGGCTGAGGCACAAAAATAGGAGTACTGACATCAGTCACTGGGTCCATCGACCTGAGGAAAGTTCGCACCGGGAGTATTTGAAAACGGGAAGTTAGATCAGGGATACGGGCTTCCAAATAAAGCAGGGCGTTTGAAACTGATTTTGGGAGACCAAGGCAGAGGCGGAGAGCGCGCCTTTCCAGTAAGATTAAGGGTTGAATCTTGTAGCTTGCGCTACCAGAGAACAGAATGCAACCAAATTCAAGTATAGGTCTTACGTAGGCTTTGTATAGTAACAATGACGTGTCGCGGCGCATCACGAACTTTTTATAGCGATTCTTGTCAGCCGGCCTAGAGCGCGTTCTCCTTGAAACGCATTGTTCTTTATATGAAGGCTAAAATCTAATGCTGAGTGATAAGTAACACCCAGATATTTTACGGATTCCACTTGTGGAATCTGGAGAGAGCGATGGACTAATGAAATGTGCAAAGGCCTGTCTGGAGGAAATAAAAAACTCCGCATTTGTCTACATTCAGGGATAAATTAATACCCTGCAACCATACTCCAAGAGCATCCAAATATCCCTGCAGAATGTGGTAAAGGGAGAGGATATCCCTGGCCGAGGCGAAAAAATCTATATCATCTGCATACACAAAAACTGTTATATCAGGACGAATGGGGTTGCCACTGACCAAAATATTAAAAAGCAAAGGCGATAGCACCGATCCTTGCGGCACACCTCTTGATTGATAATATGTATTTGAACATAGGTTTCCCTCGGCGCAGTAAAAGAATCTGTCCTTCAGAAATTCAGATATCCACGCATAAATGTATGTTGGAGGATGTAACTGAGCAAGTCTGTTAAGTATAATAGTATGCTCTACACTGTCATAGGCCTTTGCTACATCAAGAGTGACCAAAGCTGAAACTTCTCTGCGTAGCGAGAGCCGGATTCTGCTCTCTAGATCCACATGCGCGGACCATATGGAGCATCCACGACGAAAGCCAATCTGAGCTGAGCTGAGACCCTTGATGTCATGAACATGTTTTGTGAGGCGACTGTGCATTATTCTTTCTATTAATTTGACTAAATTTGAAGTCAGCGCAATTGGCGAATATTATCTAAGACGTATCCTTTTCCTACATCTTTCATTATTAAAATAATTTTCGCCGTCTTCAAAATGCTTGGAATCCATGCATTTTCCAGAGAAGAATTGGCCATACCTAAGAGGGCGCTTGTAAACTCCTGGGCTAAAATTCTAATCATACCAACAGTGACACCATCTGGCCCAAGAGCTGCAGGATGCAACATTGCCAGGGCTGAGAGGAGCTCTCATGCGTCATCCTCGGTATAATCCCAAGAGGGTGAAATTGTGCACAAAGGGACGTTTCTCTGCGTCTGGAAGCGTAACACCAATCCCTGAGCAATACACTCCAGGCTCTCCTGAGCCTTTTGTGGTGATAACACTGTTGAACTAGTGAGAAGAGGGACGGCAGAACTCTTGTTACGTTCCATGAATATATACAGGGTTTTCCGGTGACGAGGATTTGAAAGATATGTGTTTAAATTTTGGTTGTACTCCTCCTTGGCTTTTGCTAGTTTTTTTAAAGATGCAGAGAAGAATTTGTAATTAAACCAATTAGCCGGACTCTGGTTGCAGGACAGCCTCTTCCAGGCCACTTTTCTGCGACGATAGGCATTCTCACATTCTTCTGTCCACCAAGGAGACGGCTGTTTATTAGAGGCTGCTGCGGGCACAGCGAATATTGAGTGGTCTATTGCATTTTGCAAAAATGAAACCGTTTTCTGAGCTCTGTCATCCCGGCTTGTATTAACTATAGAGGCAAGGGAGGCGGACATCAGATTTTTATAAATTTTGAGGTTGACAAACTTATAGATTACACAACTAGTTTTAAGAGTAGATAACCGGATAGTGAAAGTTATAGGAAAGTGATCACTAGACGTACCCGAATCCTGTGTCGACCAATCAGTCACATCTAGCCTACCTGCTGATAATGTTGAGTCAATGGCTGAGTGAGCAAACCCTCGCATAAAGGTTATTTCTCTAGAATTGCAGCAGCGTACAGCATTTGCAGACAGCCACGACCAGAGAAGCTGGCCGAAGGAATCAGTACGACTTCCCCAGTCACTATGGTCAGAATTAAAATCTCCTGCGATGACTGCACCGTTTGTGCCAGTCACCAAGCTGTCTAAACAGTCTGTCCTGTGTTCACCTAAAAGAAAAATAGACATTAGCAATCGCAATATCAGCACAATGCGGAAATGAAACTTTTATCGCTATAAGCTCACTGTCAGGGACAAGAACTTTCTTATAGATAGATGCCTGATCACCTAAATGTTTAGAAAGCATGGTTACCAATCCACCTCCCCTGCCAACATTTTGATCTTACCTGTAAACTCGAAAGTTTCTCATTGAAAATTATTTATAAGGTGATAACCATGTTTCTTGCAAAAGTACAATATCAGGTTTTTGTTTGTGAATAAGTATTTCTAGATCTGGAAGAGAAGACAATACGGAGCGGAATTCCGTTGCAACACTTTGATACCTGCCATGGTTACTGACGAATTGAAGAGGCAGAAACCACCTCTTTAAGGATATCAACATGAGGAAGAAGTTTGGGAGGTCCTTTTTTAGGTTTCACCTGTGGAGAACTAGACATAGATGGTGACTAGGAAGCACGGCGCTTCTGCGTAGGGCACATTTCAGCGTCTGTTGTGCAGATGTCAGTGCGACATGCATTGCTAGGAATAGGGATGTTAGCTGGGACCTGGGGAGAATCAGGAGGTGATGTAGAGCGGCTAGCACTAGCTGCAGAACCTGAAACAGATGCAGACGTTGCTGCCAGGACGGGTGTTGATGGTGACGCAGACTGAACAGCAACAAACTGAACCAACGCCTCAGAGAAAGTGTTTAGCATGCGCTCAACCACATGATTAAGAGCTTTTTCGACTGTGGTCGCAATTGAGGCAGTCAAGTTGGACTCAATGTCCTCAACAGAAGCGCGCACACGAAAAGCATATGAATCTTTTTTCCTGTTAAGAACAGCGTAAGCATCGGCTCTTGAGCACCGCTTCTCTTTGATAATGTTCAACAAGCTACGCTCTTCACTACGTTTGCGCAGTTGGCATCATCAGCTGAGTGTCTGTTGCTGCAGAGGCAACAATGAGGCTGCTCTGAGGTGCAGTTATCAACAGAATGACCTTGTCCACATAAACGGCAGCGGGTCTCCGACTTGCATGCTTTGCCGCTATGCCCGAACCGCCAACAGTTGGTGCATTGAAGAGGGCGGGGTTCTAGAGGGTCCACACGGTATACAATCGGCCACATTTTTAGTTCAGCAGGGCAGGAAGAGCCAGCAAAAGTTATTACAGTCTCAGTAGCAACGCGCGAGGCGTTTACCTCTCTACTGCAGCGGTAGACTGAAAGGACCCCAACGCCTGCATCCTGAAATTCCTGCAGAATTTCTTGCGGGGACGATGCTGGGTCGACACCTCTTACGATACCCTTGACACATGAAAGCTATTCGAGAATGAATGCTTTCACCGGCAGCGAGCTGATAATTGTGCACTTAAGCAAGTCTGCAACACAAGCGATGTCCGAGGACTTGCACACAATTCGAGTTGTTGTTGTTGTTGTTGTTAGCCGCTTTTCTTCGTCTTTCTTTTCCCAAGCTAGATTGGACAACTTGGAGAACATATCTACTAAGTAGAATGTTCTTGTGGGCTAGTTGGTTGATTTCTTTAAAAGGTAGAAGTGCGCGAATAAGACAATGTAGGAGAAGACAGAAACGAAAGCGTTTTCATTCCTATGTTTACTGCTCTGTATTATTCGCGCTGATCTACCTTTCATGCCTCCTATCTACGTGGCCATCTGCGAACTCTACGGTGTGCACATCTATGTATGTATCAGTGTAGGCTGATCGATGCAGCAGTGCGGTTTGTTATTTATACTAGCTTAGGCCTGTATTAACCAGGTGGAGGTGGCTCCGCAGATGCATGATGCATAACCCACATTTCAGGAGCTCGACAGTACTGACGCACACGTATTGTCAAGAAAATATGGTGCACGGTGGCAAACACGGATGTCTCCAAAGAAGAAATAAGAAGAAATAGCGCTAGCTGTCGTACCCGTCGGTGTATCTTTTCCACTTTTATTTTCGCTTGGCCTGTTCGTTTCACTGGGACTATCCATTTTTGCTGTCTGTAACTGTGCCACGGGCCGCTGCTTTTAGCGCACTTGTCTCAGCGAATGACAGCGAACGTGTTCGTCTGATTCTTGCAGCCGGTGCTCGCAAGACACCAGCAACTCCCGGCGGAGCCGTCGTCTGCAGCGACACAGTCGTGTGGAATGCTTGCGCAGCGTATTGGGGCGACTGGCAGCCGGCAGCTAGACCAGCAGTCTGCGTATTCCACTGCACCTAACGGGTGAGAAATGGTTGGCGGTTTACGTCTTCGTCTTTCGTTTTAAAGGTTCAGAGAGAATTTTGGTTGTGAGAGCTTTCCTTCGAAGGATGCCCAAGGCAACAGCAAACCCTGATCGTTAGCGTCGAGTTCGACTAAGTCCGGTAAATAATTTGGCATGCTATGTTTTCCCTGATATCCTGTGTCTCGGTTTCGACAGCCATACGGTGGCCAAATATATGACGTCAGAGGCGACGAGTTCAAACGAAGTTGACGTCCTGAGAGGTATGCAGATTCAACGATGTAGTCGCTGTTTGTTCAGTTCTTGTCCTTCTGTTATTTCTGAGCAGACTGCTCTGAATTGGAGAGAGTTAAGTTGACAAAGTAGTGATTTAAACGCAGTAGTTGCGTGGGGTAACTTGGCAGCGTTGCCTCAACTCGTCTTTGTCGCCACGGCCATTGCTCGGCATTTGAAGCCGAAGCGTAACAACGAGAGAAAAAAATTGAACTTAGCAGGCACAGGATATTTCAGCTTGGTGATGCATTTATACTGATTTATCACGCATCATTTGAAAGAAAATGATTGCGGTCTGCCACATGGTAGCCTAGCTTGGTTAGTAAACAAACATTCATGCACTCGTTTCGCTGCATTTTTCTATCGATGCATTGACCGTGAGGCCGACTAATTGATCAACGTCAAACAACGGTGAGGCCTTCTCTGCTTCCGACTGTTCAAAGCCGTCGCGAAGGTCCGTCTGCACTCCATGCTGGAGGCGGTGCTCGCTCTACATCGTGTTTCTTGTTTCTCATTTCTCGGCACCTGCTTGCGAAGGCGGCCTGGTAGTGGCGGTGGAAATTGTATTTACTGGTAAGGTTCGGGGGGACTTTGGTCTGGGAGTGGCGCCCTTAGTCCGGGGCCTCAACGGCCCTCGTGGCCACCACAGCCCGGGCGACAAGCTGATCAACCAGGCCTGGCGACCGCCGGACACGCTCCCGGCTACATTCGGAACGGATAGGCCCGGCAGGTCGAGACGGTGGGAAATAGAGTTGCATGCTCCCCGCATAGCGGGCCATTGGCGCTGTAGAGAGTAGGGTAAAGGCGGCGGTAGAGCGCGAGGAGAGACTACCGCTGGTCCTTAAGGGTAACGGAGTGGATTCCAAGAGAAGACAAGCGTAGCAGGGCGCGCAAGAAAGTTAGGTGGGCGGATGTACGATGGTTGTACAACAACATCGTAGATCTGCACAATATCATACAACAATGTTGTCCAATGCAGCTATGTTGAAATTATTAAACAGGCACGCATGAACACCATTGGCCATAGCTACCTCGAGCCACATGTAGCTTATGCTTCGCGCTTCTTATTCACTGTCTTTTTATTTATTTATTTATATGAAATTACTTACAGGCCCATTGGGCATTGTGTAAGGGGGGCGAAAAAAAGATATAATACAGTGCATTAATAACCAAAGGAAACAAAAGGAAACGTACGCGACGCAAAATAATTCACTACAATACAGGATAATGGGCTCACCGAACGTGGAAACAAAGCGCGATTAAGGCAAACACGGAAACATGGCAAGAAAACATAAGTAAGAAAACATCCGAATGGCACGAGTGTAGCAGCAAAGCAAAGAACAATAATAGACTTGAACGTAGGTGTGCTAAATGACGGTTTCAGTGAAATATGTGATGAGTTTAGAATGGAAAGATTCTAGATTAGACGCGGAAGCGATGTTGTCTGGCAGATCATTCCATAATCTGATGGCTCGTGGTAATGTAGATGAGTTAAAAGCCAATGTGTCACCATATATTCTTGCGAAACTAAACTGATTATATAATCTTTTCGACGTGCGGGATGAGACATCGAGTTGAAATGAGGTAGTTCTATTGAAGTGCGCATATTTGTGAAATAGTGTGAGGAGAGCGATGTCACGGCGCGTGCTTAATGATTGTAGAGAAAGATCTGTTTTAATCTGAGTGACGCTTGAGCGGCAGTTAAAGTTTCGTGAAATGAATCGTGCTGCCCTGTTTTGGATAGATTCTAACGCGATGATCATGTTCTTATGATAGGGAGACCAAATGGGAGAAGCAAATTCAAGTTGTGGACGAACTAAAGTGAGGTATGCTAGTTTTCGAATATTAGATGGTGAATTTCGGAGATTACGGCGTAGGTATCCTAATGACCTTGAGGCGACGGCACATATGCATGAGATATAGTATGACCATGAAAGATCTGAAGAAAAGTTAACGCCGAGGTATTTGTAATGTGATACGTGAGAGAGTAGATCATTTTGAATACGGTATGTATAGCTAGATTTGTTATTTTTACGGGTGAAAGAGATGACTTTGCACTTGGATACAGTAAGAGTCATTAACCATGAGTTGCACCAGTCGTTAATAGTAAGGAGGTCTGATTGGAGCGCCAGGTGGTCATTAGTAGATCTAATAGGGTGGTATATAATGCAATCATCCGCGAAAATTCGCATACTAGAAGTTATATTATTAGGTAAATCATTGATATAAATCACTCGCATTGATTCACGCATTCATTATAACATCTAAAGTACAGCCTGTGGTTTTGTTATTGTTGCTGTTCTGTCTTCACCGCTGGCTGCCTTCTTTGAGCGTAGGTTTCTCTATTCCGTGGTTACAGCTCAACAGTAGGGATACAGAATAAAGGACTCAACGCAGCTCCGTATGTCATGTTGTGTCCTTATTCAAAGTAACAGCACGCTTTCTGAAGCGCCCTGCATCAGTGGGGCCTGTAGTAATTTTGCTAGTAGACTGTAAACAGAGGACCCTGGCTGTGGCAGTTCAGGGAATACCTTTGAATGTGTTGTCATTACCGCGGCAGACCGCTATTCTGTGTCACATTGCAGGCGGCAGCTCCGGTCTCCCATCAGGCTCATGCATCGCTCGATGTCGACGCCATTGGAGCGTGCCCCGAGCAGCAGCCCAGCCAGCTCCTAGCTGCAATGCCTTCGTCACGTGGGTGTGAGCCGCGACGCCGACGCAACTCCCAACCGCCCCGTCTACTCCGCGGGTTGCGGGCGGAAGAGATGAGGGTGCCTCAGGTGAGGAAAAGGGTGGCCGTGATTGTCCGTGATTGGCTCTTGCCTTTCGTTGACATCGCAGTTATTTATGAAGAAAAAAAAAGTAAAGGTATGCTTAAGCCTTCTTTCACGCCGAAATGCGAAAGCATGCATTTCGAGTTGTGTTGTCTCTAAGACGGATGTAACCAATCATGGATGGCATCTAAGTAATTATTTAAAATGGATAGCCAAGTAATCTGTACTAAATTTGTAACTGATTAAATTAGTCAATGGTTATTAATTAGTTTTTAATTCTTGTTCAATTATTTTCATTAATATTTTGGGCGTGCAATTCTTGCTTAACCAATTTCGTGAATTTCTCGGTACCTTTTGTACGGGCCGACGGCAAAACTTTTGCGGACAAGATTAGGTGAAAACGTAATCATTACACGCATTCATGCACTAAAATTTCGAAGTGCTAAACCCTGCGCCGTAATGTGCAGAACTCGGCGAAAGCTGTTGCCATCTTGGTGGCTGTCCATTTAGAACGCCTACAGTAAAACAGTGAAGTCTGAGACTTGGATATTTTGTGCCACAACCTGTGCTACTACAGTGCGCAGCCACATGAAGGTCACGTGTGCGGATGTCGACTGTGTAGGCGTGCACATTAAGCATCAGCCGGGACGGGCTCCTTATAAAAGCTCTTGCAGCAAAACCCGCAACTAAAAAACTGGTTTGCTTACCCATGGCTGATCTCCCTCTTAATGATTCTGACATTTATCTTTTCGCTTCCTGGAGGGAATTATGCTGTGTGTGTTCTCTTCGGGCTGTGAAGAACGTCGTAGTTCTAACGATGCCCAGAAATATCCGTGCACCGCCCTTTTTCTATTTCGGATTCACTGAAATACCGCGAACAAAACCCTGATTTCTGCTCTCGATAACCGACTTATATACTGCTGATGGTCATCAATAAGACGAACATGAAATCGTGTGCATAGATTGGCTACTGACCCCGAGGTTGTGGGATATTGGTTGTCCTCCTTTGTCTTTTTGTCCATGCCACCAACGCACGTTTTCCTTTCGTTCGGGTGCCTGTCATTGTGAAACTTGTCTATCAGGGCAAGCGCAGCTACAAAGAGTGCCAAATCCTTCACTGCATGAGCTCTTTTTATCGATAGCACGCGCGCTCTTCAGCGCAGTCATGAGAAATAAACATTTAGACATACCCACTGTCGTGATGAGGCGCAGAGCTGCGGGAAAAGAATCTACAAATACGTAAGAGCTTTCCTCACCAATAGAACGGCTACATTAGGGCTCGGGGAAATAAGGTCGAAGAGCTTTCAAACACCTAATAAGGGAACGCCGCAAGGGTCAGTGATTTCACCCATACTCATTAACATAGCAATGGTTAAGCTCGCTAGACAGCTAGAAACCATACAAGGCATAAGTCATGCAATGTATGCGGACGACATCACTGTGTGGATCACGGAGGGCTCACTCAGCGAAAAGGAAGCGGAACTGCAGGCTGCTGCAACGTGCGTAGAAAATTATTTTAGAGATAGGGGCTTGGCTTGCTCGACGGAAAAATCAGAACTACTAAGGGTCTGGCGAGGTAAACTCAACAGATCCGCACCGGAAACAAAAGAAGTAAAACTAAATGTTTATCTAGAAGGGCAACTCATTCCGGAAAGAACAACCATCAGAATATTAGAGATGTGGATTCAATCCAACCAAAGGTGCGCGCAGGCGCTCAGACTAATACAGAACTCGGCGACACAGGACGCCTGCATGATAGCCAGGGTCTCTAGGAAAACACACGGCGTGCGGGAGAGCGACACGCTTAAGCTTGTAAAGAGCCTAGTGGTTAGCCGAATTACATACAGCATACCGTACTACAACTGCAACAAAGCAGAAATAAAGCTAGCGGACACGATACTTAGGAGAGCATTCAAAACAGCGCTGCACCTACCGCAATCCACCTCGACGGTGAAGCTAATGGCTCTAGGTCTGCATAACACCTTTGAGGAGCTAAGGGAGGCCCAACTCGTAGCTCAGCTCCAGAGGATAAAAAAGACCAAAACTGGGACCAAGCTGCTCAAAAGATGCGCCTACGGGGTTGCACCGTCAGAGATAAAAAGGTTAAAAAGAATACCCAATGAACTGCGGCAAACAATTAGGGTAGTACCAATTCCCAAAAATATGGATCCGAACCTGCACAAAGAGCGAAGAGAGGCTAGGGCACAGTATGTGCTACAGAACGTAGCCAGCAAAGATAACATTACGTACACGGATGCGGCTGCATACGGAAGAACTAGACAACTTAACAGAAATAGAGCGGTTGCAAAGGCAATTAATCATGAGCTCAAATAAATAGCCATCGCAACTATCAGGGATGGCACGATTGAGGAGGCCGAAGAGGCTGTCATTGCCCTAGCGGCGGCAGAGGGCTACCGTGCTCAAAGGTCCCTAATAATTCTAACAGACTCGCAAACAGCGTGCAGAAACTACATGAATGGCAAAATAGGGGGGGGGGGGGGGGGGCAGCGCTCCACATCCTAAAGACAGCCAAATTACCGCCGAAGGAAAAACAATTGCTACACATAATAATGTGGGTACCGGGACACACAGGCATCGCGGGGAATGCCGAGGCGGATATTAGAGCTCGAGAGCTTACAAACCAAGCCTCCAATCAAACCAGCCTCGAGCAGCCTGACGCGGAACCAGTGCCCTTAGCATACTCAGAAATTCTGAATTACTATAAGAATCAGGATTAGATATCCCCCACCTCACAAAAATCTCCACCAGCAGGAAGCGGTCTATTGGAGACAACTACAAACGGGAACTTTCCCGAATCTAAACATACTAAGCAAGATCGACCCAGGGCTATATAACAACAAAACCCCGTGGTGCGAGGACAAAGCCACAAAAATTCATATAACGTATTGTGAAAAGAGGACAAATGCGGCTGCAATAAACAGAATCCCGCGTGCGGATCAGTGGGAAGGGTGCTTTCCAGCGAGGATCTGGCGGTCCAGGCAGGACTGGTCCGGAAAGCCTACCTGGCGGCAAGACTCAGTGGGGCCCTGGACAAAGGGCTCCAACCCTGCCACAAGAGCCACAGACCACATCAAAAGATGTGAAGAGTGTCTCTACTCCGAGACCCAGCCATATATTTCTGTGATTAAAGTTATTACTACTACTTACCCTTCTAAATTTCTTCCTTCACAGGTCAGGCCTGGCAGCTTCCCCAATGTGCCCTTTTTGTGCCGAACCTGAGACAATAGGTCACTTCCTGCTGTTCTGCCGCCGCTTCTCTCATTTGAGGAAGCGTCTTTTGCAAATTCCATTTCATCAACTGGGCTTGCCTGTGTCCTCCGCGGTTGTTCTTTCCATTGGCGCTTCTTTGCTTGGACGAAGCGACAGGAGTGTGCGCTCTGCTGTGAAAAATTTTCTTCAAGAAACGCAGCGACTCCCATTATATTTTTTCCCGCTCTCAGTCAGTATGACATTGAAACATTACAGGCATTGTATACTATTATGCACATTAAGCCATTGTCCCGTCTTCGATGTCCAAGTTAACAGGACCTCTGTCCTTCCCTCTTCCAAACTATCAGACTTCATACTATTACCACTCCTTTTCCCGTCAAAACTTTCCTGTATCCAGTAATTAACCGCCTGTGTCTTGGCCACTCCCCCGTAGTGGGTATGTGCCAGCAACGTATGAGGCCTTCCGTCCTTCCTTCCTTCCTGCAGTGCCGGTTCTCTGCCGTCCGCGTTTTCAAGCGTCTTCAGTCCGAGGCTGCTGGGGTGGATACCCACCGAGGATCAGGCGGATGCACCCAAGGGGACTAAGCCGGCGCCGCCCTTGTCTGAACCTCCGCAAGGACCATTCACACAGGGCATCGAGGGTGGTGTGTACCCAAAGGCGACGCAGCTGCTCCCTGCCGCCACCAGCACCCACCAATGGCGCAGCCTCCTGCTCCACCAGCAACGGCCACGGTGATGCCACAGCAAGTCTCCCCAGCACACGCACCCGGGCTCCCTCCAAAAATGTGCCGGCCGCAGACATCTCCTCGAGGAGGTTCACTCACCTCCGGGCGAAAATAATCGGCACGGCCGCCAGGGAGTACGATGAGGAGTGGCAACGATTGCTTGACAAAATGTTGTTTGAAGAACTCCGAGATGAGCTGGACCGGTGCACTCTTGAAGGCAGCCGATGCGCCGGCCACTAACCCACACGACGATGCTTCTGCGGCTGGAACGAGTCTACTTGGGCTATGGAGTCGGACCTACCTGAGTCATCGTTTCTGGCTGGACGGGCCCAGTTAAGAGTACAGGGAAGAAGCATGATCAAGAAAGAACTCGGTGCCACCTGTCGCCGTGGTACTAGAAAACCTGTCGCCGCCATGGTGAAGCTCAGGCTGCTTTCATTAAACGCCAATTATTATTATTAAACAGTTTTTACCACCTTTCTGCGTGTATTTTATGCGCTCCACGTCCGCGTGCTTCTGTGCTCACCGGTGGCATGTAGCGGTTTTACAAGGATAGTTGGTTAGTGCTTCTGCCGAGATCGTGATCTCATCGTTGCTGGTGTCACTGTCCATATAGTGCGGGGCACCGAAAAAAAATCGTAGCTAGGCAGTAACCACACGCAGCTGCGATGAGGCGCGCACTTAAGATGTCCTGCTCGAACCGCGCCGTAAGGACAGGGATAAAGGAGGGAGTGAAAGAAGAAAGAAAGAGGAAAATGAAAATTGGATTTTGATGAAAGGCGCGGCACAGCGGCGGAACACCTGTGGCTCGGCGCTACCAATAGCTAATGCTAAAGCTGACCTGATTTTCAGCGACTCTACAACAGCCATTCGAGATTTTGCGAGGGGCAGAAATATCTGTCACAGCGTCACAGTTGCTAAATCGGGCCACGGGGCCAGGGACTACGGAGGTGGAAATTGTCTGGGTACCGGCACACTCTGGGAATGGTGCTGCTCACATGAGTGTTTTAGGTTTCGTCAGCCGAGCAGGTGAGCCAGACGTTTCGGGGAGGTCCACGCGAGATGGGCTTTTTGTCTTTTCACAACATTACTAACCATTACGAACTTGAGCGGAGAATTTACCCGCGCCCGGACAAGCAAATGGTGAAGGCGCAGGAAAGCGTCTTGCGAAGATTGCAGAGGAGATCTTTATATAACACATACGTGTTAAACAAAATCTACCCGGACGTTCAGCCGGAATGCAAATGGTGTCAGGAACTGGAAACCTATGACTACATAGTATGGAGCTGTAGCATGGCGCCGCCACCGGCGGATATTATGCGTGATCCTTCTCTCGAGCAGTGGGAGGCAGTGTTGGCCAGCTCAGACCCGGTTGTCCAGACCAGGGCCGTGGAATGGGCCACCCAGGTCGCCGTCAGCCATGGGTTGATGGCCATCTAGCACGGAATCGTCCGCACATGCGCTCTGGTGAAAATAAAGTTTTGCCATGCATGTGGCTAGGTGCAACGATTGATTAGCGACGCCTACCTGAAATGCGCCGCTGACTAGAGATGGAAAAATGAAAATTGTTTTTTTTTTGGAGGGGGGGGAGAAGGAAATGGCGCAGTATCTGTCTCAGATATCGGCGGACACCTTAACCCCGCCGTAATGAAAGGGATAAAGGGGGGAGTGAAAGAAGGAAGAAATAGGTGCGGTAGTGGAGGGCTATAGAATAGTTTCGACCACATGGGGATCTTTAACATGCACTGACATCGCACAGCACACGGGAACGCGGCCGGCGCGCGTCTCGAGCGGATGCGCCTCATTTCGGATCTGGCAATTTTCGCCCGGATTACGGAAAAATTCCATACGACTCGCCCCGCCGCGGTGGCTCAGTGGTTAGGGCGCTCTACTACTGATTCGGAGTTCCCGGGTTCGAACCCGACCGCGGCGGCTGTGTTTTTATGGAGGAAAAACGCTAAGGCGCCCGTGTGCTGTGCGATGTCAGTGCACGTGAAAGATCCCCAGGTGGTCGAAAGTATTCCGGAGCCCTCCACTACGGCACCTATTCGTCCTTTCTTCTTTCACTTCCTCCTTTATCCCTTCCCTTACGGCGCGGTTCAGGTGTCCAACGATATATGAGACAGATACTGCGCCATTTCCTTTCCCCAAAAACCAATTATTATTATTATTATTACTATTCCATACGACCGCGGAAATTTTGCTTCTTCTAGACGGATAACATCTCCTGGATAACATCCCGAATATACCGCTCTCGACCAGGTGCGCCAATTTTTGGGCCTTTTAGGCCCATTTCTGACTTCAACCTGTGGGAGCTTTAGCTAGGCCTAAAGCCAAGTAGCCAGTCTCCAGCGTTCTTCGCGGACGCCATGGCGGCCTCCGCTCGCCGCGGGTACGATCCCGAGACGATGGCATGGACAGAAGTCGTCGCAGGCGCATTGTCTCCGCCTGAAACTTCCACTCCAACGCAGGAGATAGTAGACGAAGGTCTCTTCTCGTTGGTGGCACTTCGTAAACGCCAGCAACGCCTGAACACGTCGGCGGTCAACGGACCCACCGTGAGTGCCGCTGTTTCTGTGCATCCGAACAGTGCAAGCTCCAACCCTCAGCTCTCTCAAACAGTGGTATCGAAGAAATGGCGGCCCACCGCTATGCCTCGACTCCGCAATGAAGATTTCACGATCGTCATCAAGCCCAGAGTGACGATCTCTCTGAAGACAGTCCTGCAGAACGGTGAGCTTGGTGCTTTGCTCTCAGCCTATGTAACCGCCTCTTCGGTGGACACGCTTAGTATCTGGCCCATCTGGGACTAGAATATCATCATCGCCACCACTCAAGATGCCAATGCGGCGAACGCGCTTGCTCGCGAGTTTACCCTGCAATCTTCCAATGGCTCCATTGCGATGGTCGGCCACGCCAAAGTCAACGGTGAAGTCTGCAGAGGGATTATTACGGTCCATGAGCAGGAAACTTCTACCACCTTGAAATCTAAAGTCCAGTGGCACGGAGGAGAGATTGCCTTCATCCGCAAGCTGGGGAAGTCGACGATTGCCCTGCTCACCTTCGTGGGGCGTAGAGTACCGCGTTACGTGCACTATAACAGTGTGGTGACTATGGTGCGCGAATATAAGCGGACTATTCCCGCGTGTTTCCGATGCGGCACCATCGGTCACCGCGTGGAACTATGTTCGAATCCTCAAGACAATCGCTGCGGACACTGCGGCCAAACGGTCGCAGTCCTCGAAGACGGCAACATGGCGTCCCACGAGTTCAATCCCTCCTGCATCGTCTGCACTGGCGCCCATCTTACGGGCTCGCAAGACTGCAAAGCCAAATTCCGACGGCTGCAACAACCGGGCAACACTACCGGTCATAGAAAACAACCTCAGAGTGCTGTGGCCCCGGGTCCTGGCACAGCTCCGAAAGTCCCCCCGCCTAGCAACAAGATAGTGCAAGCCAAAATCGGACAAGCTCCACCGGCGGGCGCCTTACTCGGGCGTGCCCCCAAGCCTCCTCGACCAACTAAGAACGCGTCCCGTGATCCAGGTGCACCCGCATTCCACAACGGGGATTTTCCGCCTCTCGTGGGCCCTCCGCTTGGTGCGCCAAAAGAGACATCACAGCCCAAAGTATGCAGCCGAGATGGGCCTCCTCCGCCTCCCCATACTCCCCTACTTTCTCCTCCAACAAATCTTCCTCCTCCTCCCCCCCCCCCTTAACTCTGTTGTCGCGGACCTCCGCCGCGAGCTCGAGACCCTCCGGGCACAGAATGCTCAACTCCACGCCAAAATTCACGCGCTAGAAATGGCTCGGTCCTCCCCGCCCACTGCCCCGGTAGCTCCGGAACCGATGCAAGAAGTGCCGGCGGATCCGAAACCCTCTAGCTCTCACGTGCGTTTCACCGCCCTCAAAAATGCTCTCGCCCAATTAACGACTCAGATGTCCAATTTTGGCCAAATCCAAGACAACCTGCTCAAGGCAGTCACGGCAATAGTTACGGCCGCCGTGACAGCAAACACTATGACGTGGCTAGAGTCAAACCCTCGGCTTCTCCGCCGAATGGGACCCCTCAAAGACGCGAACCGCTCGTCAAAATTCAATCGACCCATTGATCTAACCGAACTCTCGGAGGAGCCGGAACCGCTTCCGCTGCAGGTGGCGGAACATGTTCCGGCTCTCCAAGGCAGTCTCTCTTCAAATCGGCATGGCTGCGTCCCCTCCCAACCAACCCCCTAGAGGGCGCCGCCCCCCGCAAAGACAGCAAGCTCTTTCCCTTGTACAGTGGAACTGTCAGGGTTTCAAAGACAGGACCAAATGCGCCAACTTAAGGGTGTACATTGACAACGTTGAACACCCCGCCGCAGTCCTTGCGTTGCAAGAAACCGGGGATGCGGTCAAGCTCTCGGGCTATAGTGCTTTCCAACGAGGCCCGTTCACCTGTCTCCTAGTCCATAACGCCTACACAGCGCAGGAGGTTAATCTCCACCTAAATTTGGAATATTCGTACGTGATGGTCTCTGTCCACCCTCTACGGCAAACAGATAGTCCCGCACACATCCCTAATATTTACTGCCCCCCCCCCCCCGAAACTCAAAAATATCAGTTTTTCTAACATCTTTAGCGCAGCGCTAAGGATCGCGGGTCGCGACCCCCTCATAATAGTGGGCGATTTTAACGCCCCCTGTCCAATGTGGGGCTATCGCAAGGAAGAGCCGCGTGGTCGTCAGTTGGCGGAACTTATATCTACGCTGGGCATCACTCTTCTAACCAACCCTGCTCACCCGACACGTGTAGCGAATTCCGTCACTCGGGACACCTGCCCCGACCTTACCCTCACGAAACACATCCGACACGCATGCAGTGGATCAACACTGAGGACACCCTTGGTATCGACCACTGCATACTGAACACTGTAATTTACACTCGACC
Source organism: Amblyomma americanum (assembly GCF_052857255.1). NCBI lineage: Eukaryota > Metazoa > Arthropoda > Arachnida > Ixodida > Ixodidae > Amblyomma > Amblyomma americanum. The sequence continues at coordinate 87,121,635 of NC_135504.1, forward strand.
CTTACATCGCCCCCTTGCAACAGCCAAACTTCCCGACTGGAATGCTTTCCTCCAGGCCCTCCCAGTAACTTCTCTTGGACCAAGACTACTAAACTTGGGCACACGGACTCATGCAAACACTCCGTTCACACGAAAAGCAGATCCAGCTTACGGAGCGTGCATCGGACGTGGATAACCACCTGATACACCTCTGGGAAGCTCGCCGCAGCCTCACTAAACGATGGCGACGGCAAAAACACAATCGTAAGCTCCGCGCTCGCATCTCTGACCTCACCCAGCAAGCTGCCGAGTATGCTGCCCAGCTCGCTGACAATAACTGGGTAGATAGATGCAACAGCGCAGCAAGACAGATGTCGAGCCGCAACACTTGGCGGCTCTTTAGGAGTCTCAAAGACCCCACACAAACACGCTCGGAAACCCAGAAACACCTCACTCGCGCAATACACAATTTCCAAGAAAACACAGAGCAGCTAGCGAATGTCTTACGCTCAAAATACCTCAGTCAGGATCAAGATCCGCGCGGGCAGGATTATTCGTATGCAGGCAACGATAACCCGGAACTGGATCAGCTTTTCCAGCTTCACGACCTTCGCGCGGCTCTTGCCAAAATGCGCAGGGGGACGGCGCCCGGGAGGGATAAGGTCACAGACAAACTGTTGGCAAACCTCCCCGATTGGGCATACGAAACCCTACTTGAATATATCAACGCCATTTGGACCGGGGACACTTCGTTGCCACCTGATTGGAAGACATCATTGGTAACCTTTATCCCGAAGGCGGGGAAACCGGTAAACATAGACAACCTCCGGACCATCTCCCTCACTTCATGCGTAGGGAAACTTATGGAAACGATGGTCCGTGACCGCCTCTCGGAATATCTCGAGAACAAGAACACCTTCGCCGATACCATGTTCGGCTTCCGACCTCATAAGTCCGCACAAGACATACTTTTACAGCTTCATCGCGAGGTTCTCGAACCCATAGAACAACCACACAATGACAAGATAGTCCTAGCACTCGATCTGAAGGGTGCGTTTGACAACGTTAAACACAGCGTCATATTAAAACATCTTAGCGAGACCAACTGCGGTCCTCGTACATTCAACTACATCAAACATTTCTTAACAGACCGCTTGGCCTATATACGCATACAAGAGACCGAGTACGGCCCGTTTGAGATGGGAACGCGGGGCACACCACAAGGCGCTGTGTTGTCCCCGCCTCTCTTTAATATTGCCATGGTGCACATCCCAGCGCAGCTGGCGGGTGTCGGCGGTGTTCAGCATGCATGCACTGTACGCCGATGACATTACCATCTGGGCTACTACGGGAAACATAGAAGAGATGGAGGAATGCCTGCAAGCAGCGGCGCGCACAATAGACCACTATGCTACGTACTGCGGCCTCCAGTGCTCCCCGTCCACAAGTCTGAATTTGTGCATATTCAACATTCTCCGAAATGCAAAATCTCCGTTCAGCTCTCTCTCGCCAGCGGCCCCATCCGTGAAGCGCAGGAGCTGCGAATACTCGGTCTCTTCATTAATCAGCATCGCAAGGTAGACACGACCCTTGCCAAACTCTTTCTTCCTTTCTTCTTTCACACCCTCTTTATCCCCTCCCTTACGGCTCGGTTCAGGTGTCCGCCGATATATGAGACAGATACTGCGCCATTTCCTTTCCCCCAAAACAAATTATTATTATTATTATTGTTCAGCTCTCTCTCGCCAGCGGCCCCATCCGTGAAGCGCAGGAGCTGCGAATACTCGGTCTCTTCATTAATCAGCATCGCAAGGTAGACACGACCCTTGTCAAACTCCGCATAGTCGGCGACCAGGTGGGCCGAATGGTTCGCCGCGTTTCCAACAAGCGAGGAGGGTTGCGAAGTAAGGATGCGGTGCGGCTCGCCCATACCTTCGTAACTAGTCGAGTACTGTACTCGGCTCCTTACCTCCGCTTACGGAAGCATGACGAAGATTGCTTGGAGGTTGTCCTCCGCAAAATTCTCAAGAGAGCCCTCGATCTCCCGATCTCCCCTTCCAACGCGCGACTGCTCGGGTTGGGGATGGTGAACACCTATAGGGAACTTCGCGAGACGCATCTCGTTAACCAATACACGCGTCTCGCTCAGACCGTGTCCGGTCGCCGCCTCTTGGACCGGTTACACATAAAACACGACCATCATACAATGGAACAGGTTCGAGTGCCCGAACTGTGGAGACGCGCCCTCTACGTTCGACCCCTTCCGACTAAGATGAACAAGGAGGACCATAATGGCCGGGCGCCAGGCGCGGGCGGATGCCCTGCACCGCCACTATGGCTCAAAGAAACACGTCTTCTACGTCGACATTGCAGGCCCCAACCACCACTCCAGGGGGAATGGTACACGGCTGCAGTCGTACACGAGGGAAGGCAGGTGGACGGCCTCTCGTTCAGGGCGCCCAGCTCAACTCATGCGGAGGAGGTAGCGATCGCCCTCGCAGCCTCCCATCCCGACTCTAAATTCATCCTCACAGACTCTCGCGGAGCCTGTCGTAACTTTGAGTTCGGTTGGATCACTCCACTTGCTCACTAAATTCTTCGCCACAGTACTCGCGACTGCGATCCAACTCACCGCTCAATCATATGGGTGCCCGACCACCAAGGCATGCCAGGTAGCGAAGCCGCCCATGAGGCAGCCCGCGAACTCACTTACCGGGCACCAGGCATTCGTTGGGAGGACCTTAACCCGGATCAAATCCCTCTCCTTTCTTTTAAAGGCATTACTGAACACTATCGTGCCGAACACCGGCGCTACCCGGTTCCTATGAAGGGACTGCGTAAAGCTGGCGAACGAACTCTCCTTAGGCCCTTTACAAACACCCTGCTGTGCCAGGCGGTTCTCAAGCACTTTGACTCTTTTGACGGCCGCTGCTCATCCTGTGGGGAGGTGCCAGACACCTTTCACATGGTTTGGGCATGCAGGCAAAATTTTTCTCTGCCCCCCATCACCCCTTCCCCTACCCTAGAGGACTGGGAGGCGGCTCTGCTCGGCTGCAAGGAACTATCGGCCCAACAGGCCCTGGTTCGGCGGACCTGCGCAGCGGTCAGGACCAACGGGGTCCCGGAATGAGGGACTCCGCCTTCTATTGTAAGGGGCGATGCCCACTAGGGGCCTCTCCCCGAGCAACTCTCTGTACATATAGCTTAATAAATGCTTTTCACCACAGCACACGGGCACCTTAGCGTTTCTCCTTTATCGAAACGCAGCCGCCGTGATCGGGTTTGAATGCGGGAACTGGATCCAGATCAGTCCCCGAGCGCCATAACCACTGAGCCGCCGCGGGGGGTCAACTGGGAACACGTCAAAATAACTTTCGTATCAAAGCCTGGCAAACCACTCTCCTGGGGGATATCCGACCTATATCCCAAATCTCCTGCGCCGGAAAAGACGCGGGTTCGAACCCGGCCGCGTCTGTCGAATTTCGATGTGGGTAAAATGTTAGAGGCCCATGTACTTTGCGATGTCAGTGCACGTTGAATAACCCCTGGTGGTCAAAATTCCGGAGCCCTTAGCTACGGCATCCCTCATAACCCGAGTCGCTTTGGGATGTTAAATATCTATAAACTGTAAACCGTAAACTTTTGGAGCATGTCGTCCTCAACATGCTGAGCTAATATATCGTCGACCAACGATTGTCCGCACACCATGTTCGGCTATAGGTTTTGAGGAAAGGAAATAGCGCAATAGCTCTCTCAGTTCTCGATGGACACCTGAACCGCGCCTTGAGGGGAGAGTGAAAAAGAGAAAGATGTGCTGTAGTGGAGAGCTCCGGCGTATGAAAATTTACGTATAAAAAATTACGTATAAAAATTCATATCTGGCTCGTTTCCCTCCATAGTTAGCTCAGGTCGAGCAGAAAGAGCTCAGCGGGCAATTTCTTTTCTGCAGGATGCTGCTGAGAGCTCTGTATTCTCTGTGTGCGCTACTTCCCCTGCCAGACAGCCGTCTCCTTGGTGGACGGAGGAGTGTGAGAAAGCTTGTTGCCTTAGAAAAGCCTTTTCTATAATCAGAGCCCAGCTAATTGGATAAATTATAAGTTCTCTGCATCTTTAAAAAGAGCTGTTAAAAAAGCAAAGGAGGATTATAATAAAAATTTAAACACGTATCACTCTGAACCTCAGAATAAGAAGGCGCTATATAGATTCATGGCGCATGCAGAATAACAACTCTCCGGCCTCCAACCGCATAAATTCAATTGTAATGTCTCCGCAGGATGCTAAGCAACACCTTGAACGTATCGCTCAGGGGCTGGCTTTACGTTTCCAAGTGCAGAAAACGGAACCTTTGCACACTCTCACCCCCAGCTTGGACTAACCCGAGGTGGACATGTCGGAACTCCTCCCAATTGATTCCTCGATGCAGTCTGCTGTCCCGGGATCTGATGGGGTTACTGTGGGCATGTTAAAGATTTTAGCGCAAGACTTTCCAACTCACCTTCTGGATATTGTAATTGCGTCAGCGGAAAACTCTTGGAGTCCTTACAGTTGGAAAATTGCGAAAATAATTTTACTTTTGAAAAATGCTGAGAATGGATTTCATTTAGACAATATTCGGCCGATTGCTTCAACCTCAAATTTAGTAAAGCTATTAAAAAGAGTAGTACACAGTCGTCTCACAAAACATGTTCATCACGTTAACGGCATCAGCTCCGCATTGGCTTTCGCCGGGGTTGTTCCATATGGTCCGCGCATATGGATCTTGAGAGCCGAATACGACTATCAATGCGCAAGACAGAAGTTGCGGCCTTGATGACACTTGATGTTGCTAAGGCCTATGACAGCGTTGAACACACGGTCCTTATTAACAATCTTGCTCAGCTACATCCACCGCACTACATCTATGCTCATATTTGTGAATTTTTAAAAGATAGATTTTTCTTCTGTCCGGAGTTCCCGGGTTCGAACCCCACCGCGGCGGCTGCGTTTTTATGGAGGAAAAACGCTAAGGAGCCCGTGTGCTGTGCGATGTCAGTGCACGTTAAAGATCCCCAGGCGGTCGAAATTATTCTGGAGCCCTCCACTACGGCACCTCTTCTTCCTTTCTTCTTTCACTCCCTCCTTTATCCCTTCCCTTACGGCGCGGTTCAGGTGTCCAACGATATATGAGACAGATACTGTGCCATTTCCTTTCCCCAAAAACCAATTATTATTATTAATATTCTGTACAGACAGATCTTTCTGTTCTAGTACCTATGTTTAATCAAGAGGTGTGCCGCAAGGATCTGTTTTTTCTCCACTGCTTTTCAACATATTGGTTCGGGACATACCCATTCATCCAGACATTGCAGTTTATGCATACGCAGATGATATAGCTTTTTTCGTATCAGCAAAGGATATTCATGCACTATACGAGTGTTTGCAGGCATACCTGAATGCTATTGAAGTCTGGTTTAACCAAATTTATTTATCACTTAATGTCAGAAAACGTGGCGTGCTGGTATTTCCGCCCGACGCTCATTTGTACATCTCGCTAGTATACCGCTCCACTCCAATTCCGCTGGTAGAGTCGGTTATATACCTAGGCGTTATGTTTAAAACATAGACTGGTGGTAGTGGTTTTATTAAAAATAATAGTAAAAAGGAAGGAAAAGATCTTTGCTAGCCCCGGCATCTGCCATCGATACTGAAGCACCTGAGCTGGGGCAGCGGAAATAAAGGATAGCAGGTCGACTGGAGAAATGAAATGAAAGAGGTGAGGGGACAGGAAGAGAGGATAGGTGAGCGTTCTGTTCCAGACTGGCAGCGTTTCAATGCAATCACTGTCGGCAGCGTTCAAAATTCGATAGTGTCTGTTTCAGGAGATAGCGCTTCACTTTCAGTCAGTGGCGTTCCATTCTCAATCCCCGTCTCCGTCTCAACTGACAGTGCATGCTCACCCCCGCCGCGGTGGCTCAGTGGTTAGGGCGCTCGTCTGCTGATCCGGAGTACCCGGCTTCGAACCCAACCGCAGCGGCAGCGTTTCGGTGGAGGCAATATTTACGTACACTGTAAGAGTTAACTATATAACCATCAATACATCCGCAGAACTCGCATTGACAAGCTTAAATTTTAGTAGGAAATCTGGGTCAGTTGGTACACGTTCACGAACAAAAAACAGTAAAAAAACGAACACAGCGAAAAGACGCACACACACAACGACTGGACGATTTGTTAGCTATTAAACGTTTTTGCTGTCGTCAGAACCGTTCCCTCATCTGTTTTCTATGGCAGTTATATGTGCTTGATGTGAGAGACGGAAACATAAAGAATGATTTTGATACATATAGGAAGAATGGACGAATACCCGCAATATGTCTATATCAGTACCTTAAAGTTTCGTGTATTAAAAATTTCTGCCCAAGAATGTTGCACATGCATCCCCATCACTTGCGGCGACGGCGAGACAACCAATACAGGGAACAGATCATATCGAGACGCCCGCGAACTTAGCCGTCTGCTCACTTTGCAGTCTAATGAGAACAGCCGCGGAGAACGGGATCCATCCAGCAACAGTCGCTCCCCGGCACGCTACTATGAAACGCCTGAGACGTATTAGTCGTCTACACGGGCACAGCAGTGCACTGAACTACTTAATGGCCTCGTTGGAACAGCCGCCGCTGTTCACAAACCGCGGTGATGGAAACGACTCATGCAACGGCCGTGGCAACGGCGTCGTACGCCTTCCATGCATCGGCGTCGCCGTCTTCCCAACCGGACGACGGGCGTTTCAGCCGTTATTTCATATTAAATGCACTTACACACTTCTCCCTGACAGTGCATATAATGAAGGTCGTCTGTATTTAAGGGGCGAACTATAGAGGAGCAGGATGCAGTCGTAAAAATCTCGCACAATCTGAACCACTCGGCCCACGGAGCGGCGGGGCAACCCAGCGTCCAGGAAAAGGCCTGGCCAGAGGCTGCAGCGTCCGAAACACATATATTTCATCCCATTGCTATGTTTAAACACGAAATTCTACAGACGCACACCGACGGGCAGCGTTTTTGGCGTCTCACATGAACGCGGCGGTTCTCGACGCTAGGCCTATAGAGGCTAATAGCCTACCCGACCATGCGGGAAAGTGAATCACCACCATCTCTCACCGCTTTAAGCCGTTAGGCTTAACGAAAGCCTCGAACCCCCGATAAAATAGCTCGCAGCTGAAGCACGCATTCCAGAATCAGGTCGCACACGCAAATGCAGGCTACATTTTCTTACCGGCCATAGACAAAGACAGACGCAGAGAGTTCATCGGCTAAAGTAGCAGAGAAGCACACCAAACTCTGAAACGCAGCAGGCGAAAATGCAGGCTGCTGAATGGTTCCCAGACGCCCAAACCATACTTCCCCGGAGTAACCTCCTTTCGTTTCGGGCCCACCTTGTTGATCTATCATTTCTCTTTACTAGTGGAACCTGCAGTCCTCACCTTTTGCGATGTCGTGTCGATCCACAGCACTAAATGCTTCTGTGGAAAGCAGCTGCCGGTCTCATCTTTAGCCCCAGGTATCCTCCACATTCAGTGTCTCTGGTAGCTTCCGGCAATCCCCTAAGCGCCTTTTTCAATGAAGGCTGGCATCGGGCCCCAGACAATGCGCGCTGGCCTCCTCCTGGTTTGACAGTGCAGACGCGTCTGGTTCAGCGGCTGTCGCACAAGTTGCATTGTGGGAAGGAAGGGCATGTCAGCGAAGCACCTCGCGATCACGTTACTCCCTTGCATCTTTTACTACGTCTCATGCTCTCTCTTGCGTCAGTCTTCGGTTCCACATCCTTGCTTCGCTTCTTTAAGGGAAACTGGCTTTGAGGAAAGGAATAATAACTGCCCCACATCTATCAGACACCCGAATCACGCAGTGAGTGAAGGGATGGAGGAGAGAGTTAAAGAAGGAAGAGAAAGAGGCGTCGTAGTGAAGCTCCACCCCTCATCCGCGGCGGCCACGTTCCGGTGGATGCGAATCGCAGAACGCGCCCGTCTGCAGTGCGATGCCAGTGCACGTTAAAGATCCACGGGTGGTCCAAATTATTCCGGAGCCCTCCACTAAAGCACATCTTTCTCTTTTTCACTCCCACGTTCCTATCTCTCCTCAAGGGGTGGTTCAGGTATCCATCGAGAACTGAGAGAGCTATAGCGCTATTTCCTTTCCTCAAAACTGATAGCCGAGCATGGTGTGCGGACAGCCGTTCGTCGACCATGTATCGACTCAGCATGTTGAGGACAACATGCTCCAACAGTTTACGGTTTATAGTTTATAGAGATTTAACGTCCCAAAGCGACTCAGGTCATGAGGGATGCCGTAGCAAATTGCTCCGGAATTTTGACAACCTGGGGTTATTCAACGTGCACTGAAATCGCACAGTACATATGGGCCTCCAACATTTGACCTCCATCAAAATTCGACAGAGGCGGTCGGGATCGAACCCGCGTCTTTTCCGGCGCATGAGATTAGGGATATAGGTCGCATATCTCCCAGACTGAGGGGTTTGCCATTCTTTGATACGAAATTAGTTTTGGCATGTTCCCTGTTGACCCACCACGGTGGCTCTGTGGTTAGGGCGCTCGGGCACTGATCAGGATCACGTTCTCAGATTCAAACTCTATCGCGGCGGCTGCGTTTTTATAGAGGCAAAACGCTTAGGTGCCCGTGTGCTGTGCAATGTCAGTGCACGTTAAAGATCCCCAGGTGGTCAAAATTATTGTGGAGCCCTCCTCTACGGCACCTCTTCATTTTTTCACTCCCCTTTATCGCTTTTCTTACGGCGAGGTTTAGGTGTCCGCCGATATGAAACAGATACTGTGCCATTTCCTCCCCCCTCCAAAAAAATATTTTTCATTTCATTTTTCTCTCTCTAGTCAGCAGCGCATTGCGGGTAAGCGTCGCTAGTCAATAGTTGCCCCGAGCCACATGGATGGAAAAACTTCATTTTTGTCAGAACGCATGTGCGGACGATTCCGTGCTAGATGACCATCAACCCATGGCTGACGGCGAACTGGGTGGCCCACTCCACGGCCCTGGTCCGGACGACCGGGTCTGAGCTCGCCAACACGGCCTGCCTCCCACTGCTCGAGAGAATGATCACGCTTAATATCCGCCGGTGGCGGCGCCATGCTACAGCTCCATAATATGTTGTCATAGTTTTCCAGTTCCTGACAGCATTTGCATTTCGGCTGAACGTACGGGTAGATTTTGTTTAACAGGTGTAAGTTAAAGATCTCGTCTGCGATTTTCGCAAGACGCTTTCCTGCGCCTTCACCAATTGCTTGTCCGGGGGCGGGTAAATTCTCCGCTCAAGATTGTAATAGTTAGTGATGTTGTGAAAAGACAAAAATCCCATTTCTTGTGGACCTCCCCGAAACGTCTGGCTCACCTGCTTGGCTGACGAAACCTAAAGCACTCATGTGAGCAGCACCGTTCCCAGGGTGTGCCGGTACCCAGACAATTTCAACCTCCGTAGTCCCTGGCCCCGTGGCGCGATTTAGCAACCGTGACGCTGTGAGAGATATTTCTGCCCCTCGACAAATTCCGAATGGCTGTCTTAGAGTCGCTGAAAATCAGGTCAGCTTTAGTATTAGCTATTGGTAGCGCCGAGCCACAGGTGTTCCGCCGCGCCTTTCATCAAAATACAATTTTCATTTTCCTCTTCCTTCTTTCACTCCCTCCTTTATCCCTGTCCTTACGGCGCGGTTCGGGCAGGACATGTCAAGTGCGTGCCTCATCGTAGCTGCGTGTGGTTAGTGCCTAGCTACGATCTTTTTTCGGTGCCACGCACTATATGGACAGTGACACATGCAACCATGAGATCACGATCTCGGCAGAAGCACTAACCAACTATCCTTGTAAAACCACAACTTGCCACCGGTGAGCACAGAAGCACGCGGACGCGGAGCGCATAAAATACACGCAGAAAGGCGGTGAAAATTGTTTAATAATAATAATTGGCGTTTATTGAAAGCAGACTGAGCTTTACCTTGGCGGCGACAGGTTTTCTTGTACCCTGGCGACACGTGGCACCGAGTTCTTTCTTGATCATGCTTCTTCCCAGTGCTCTTAACTGGGCCCGTCCATCCATAAACGATGACTCAGGTAGGTGCGACTCCGTATACCAAGCAGACTAGTTCCAGCAGAAACATCGCCGCGTGGGTTAATGGCCGGCGCGTCGGCTGCCTTCAAGATTGCACTGGTCCAGCTCATCTCGGAGTTCCTCAAAGAACATTTTGTCAAGCACTCGTTGCCACTCCTCATCGCGCTCAATGGCGGCTGTGCCGATGATTTTCCCCCGGAGGTGAGTGAACCTCCTCGAGGAGATGTCTGCGGCCGGCGTATTTTTGGAGGGAGCTCGGGTGCGAGTGCTGGGGAGACTTGCTGTGGCATCACCGTGGCCGTTGCTGGTGGAGCAGGAGGCTGCGCCATTGGTGCTGGTGGTGGCAGGGAGCAGCTGCGTCGCCGTTGGGCACACACCATCCTGGATGCCCTGTGGGAACGATCCTTGCGGAGGTGCAGACAAGGGCGGCGCCGGCTCAGTCCCCTGGGTGGATCCGCCTGGTCCTCGGTGGGCATCCACCGCAGCAGCCTCGGACTGAGGATGCTTTAAAACGCTCACGGCAGAGAACTGGCCCTGCAGGAAGAGAGGAAGGAAGGCCTCAGACGTTGCTGGCACATACCCACTACGGGGGAGTGGCGAAGACACAGGCGATTAATTACTGGATACAGGAAAGTTTTGACGGAAAAAGGAGTGGTAATAGTATGCAGTGTGATAGTTTGGAAGAGGGAAGGACAGGGGTCCTGTTAACTTAGAGATCGAAGACGGGGCAATGGCTTAATGTGCATAATATTCTACAATGCCTGTAATGTTTCAATGTCGTACTGACTGAGAGCGGGAAAAAGAAATTATAATGCGAGTTGCCGCGTTTCTTGAAAAAAAATTTTGAACAGCAGAGCGCACACTCCTGTCGCTTCGTCCTAGCAAAGAAGCGCCAATGGAAACAACAACCGCGGAGGACACAGGCAAGCCCCGTTGATGAAATGGAATTTGCAAAAGATGCTTCCTCAAATGAGAGAAGCGGCGGCACAACAGCAGGAAGTGATCTATTGTCTCAGGTTCGGCACAAGAAGGGCACAGTGGGGAAGCTGCCAGGCCAGACCTGTGAAAGAAGAAATTTAGAAGGGGAAGTAGTAGTAATAACTTTAATCATAGAAATATATGGGTGGGTCTCGGTGTAGAGACACTCTTCACATCTTTTGATGTGGTCTGTGGCTCTTGTGGCAGGGTTGGAGCCCCTAGTCCAGGGCCCCACTGAGTCTTGCCGCCAGGTAGGCTTTCCGGACCAGTCCTGCCTGGACCGCCGGATCCTCGCTGGAAAGCATCCTCTCCCAATACTCCGCTCTCGGGATTCTGTTTATTGCAGCCGCTTTTGTCCTCTTTTCACAATACGTTATATGAATTATTGTGGCTTTGTCGTCGCACCACGGGCATTTGCTGCTATATAGTCCTGGGCGGATCTTGCTTAGTATGTTTAGATTCGGGAAAGTTCCCGTTTGTAGTTGCCTCCAATAGACCGCTTCCTGCTGGTGGAGATTTTTGTGTGGTGGGGGATATCTAATCCTGGACCCCCTTATGGTAATTCAGAATTTCTGAGTATGCTAAGGGCACTGGTTCCGCGTCAGGCTTCTCGAGGCTGGTTTGGTAGGAGGCTAGGTTTGTAAGCTCTCGAGCTCTCCTATCCGCCTCGGCATTCCCTGCGATGCCTCTGTGTCCCGGTACCCACATTATTATGTGTTGCAATTGTGTTTCCTTCGGCGGTAATTTGGCTGTCCTTAGGATGTGGAGCGCTGTCCCCCTATTTTGCTATTCATGTAGTTTCTGCACGCTGTTTGCAAGTCTGTTAGAATTATTAGGAACCTTTGAGAACGGTAGCCCTCTGCCGTCGCTAGGGCAATGGCAGCCTCTTCGACCTCCTCAATCGTGCCATCCCTGATAGTTGCGCTGGCTATTTCTTTGAGCTCATGATTAATTGGCGTTGCAACCGCTCTATTTCTGTTATGTTGTCTACTTCTTCCGTATGCAGCCGCATCAGTGTACGTAATGTTTTCTTTGTTGGCTAGGTTTTGTTGCACATAGTGTGCCCGAGCCTCTCGTTGCTCTTTGTGCAGGTTCGGATCCATATTTTTGGGAATTGGTGCTGCTCTAATTGTTTGCCGGAGTTCACCGGGTAATCGTTTTGATCTTTTTATCTCTGACAGTGCAACCTCGTAGCCGCATCTTTTGAGCAGCTCGGTCCCAGTTTTGGTCTTTTTTATCCTCTGGAGCTGAGCTACGAGTTGGGCCTCCCTTAGCTCCTCAAAGGTGTTATGCAGACCTAGAGCCATTAGCTTCACCGTCGAGGTGGATTGCGGTAGGTGCAGCGCTGTTTTGAATGCTCTCCTAAGTATCGTGTCCGCTAGCTTTATTTCTGCTTTGTTGCAGTTGTAGTACGGTATGCTGTATGTAATTCGGCTAACCACTAGGCTCTTCACAAGCTTAAGCGTGTCGCTCTCCCGCATGCCGTGTGTTTTCCTAGAGACCCTGGTTATCATGCGGGCGACCTGTGTCGCCGAGTTCTGTATTAGTCCGAGCGCCTGCGTGCACCTTTGGTTGGATTGAATCCACATCTCTGATATTCTGATGGTTGTTCTTTCTGGTATGAGTTGCCCTTCTAGATAAACAATTAGTTTTAGTTCTTTTGTCTCCGGTGCCGATCGGTTGAGTTTACCTCGCCAGACCCTTAGTAGTTCTGATTTTTCCGTTGAGCAAGCCAAGCCCCTGTCTCTGACGTAAGTTTCTACGCACGTTGCAGCAGCCTGCAGTTTCGCTTCCTTTTTGCTGAGTGAGCCCTCAGTGACCCACACAGTGATGTCGTCCGCATACATTGCATGCCTTATGCTTTGTATGGTTTCTAGCTGTCTAGCGAGCTTAACCATTGCTATGTTAATGAGTATGGGTGAAATCACTGACCCTTGCGGCGTTCCCTTATTAGGCGTTTGAAAGCTCTTGGACCTGATTTCCCCGAGCCCTATTGTAGCCGTTCTATTTGTGAGGAAAGCTCTTACGTATCCGTAGATTCTTTTCCCGCAGCTCTGCGCCTCATCACGACAGTGGGTATGTCTAAATGTTTATATCCCACGGCTGCACAGAAGAGCGTGCGTGCTATCAATAAAAAAGCTCATGCAGTGAAGGATTTGGCACTCTCTGTAGCTGCGCTTGCCCTGATAGACAAGTTTCACAATGACAGGCACCCGAACGAAAGGAAAACGTGAGTTGGTGGCATAGACGCAAAGACAAAGGAGGACAACCAATATCCCTCAACCTCGGGGTCAGTAGCCAATCTATGCACACGATTTCATGTTCGTCGTACTGATGACCATCAGCAGTATATAAGTCGGTTATCGAGAGCAGAAATCACGGTCTTGTTCGCGGTATTTCAGTGAAGCCGAAATAGAAAAAGGGCGGTGCACGGATATTTCTGGGCATCGTTAGAACTACGACGTTCTTCACTGCCCGAAGAGAACACACACAGCATAATTCCCTCCGCGATGCGAAAAGATAAATGTCGGAGTCTTTAAGAGGGAGATCAGCCTTAGGTACGCACACCAGATTTTTAGTTGCGGGTTTTGCTGCAAGAGCTCTTATAGGGAGCCCGTCCCGGAGGATACTTAATGTGCACTCCTACACAGTCGACATCCGCACACGTGACCGTCACGTGACTGCGCACTGTAGTAGCAAAGGTTTTGGCACAAAATATCCAGGTCTCAGACTTTACTGCTTTACTGTAGGCGTTCTAAAGGGACAGCCACCAAGATGGCAACAGCTTTCGCCGAGTTCTGCACATTACGGTGCAGGGTTTAGCACTTCGAAATTTTAGTGCATGAATGCGTGTAACGATTACGTTTTCACCTAATCTTGTCTGCAAATGTTTTGCCGTCGGTCCGTACAAAAGGTACCGAGAAATTCACGAAATTGGTTAAGCAAGAATTGCGCGCCCAAAATATTAATGAAAATTGAACAAGAATTAAAAACCAATTAACAAGCATTGAGTAATAAGTGTTAGTCAGTTACAAATTTAGTAAGATTACTTGGCTGTCCATTTTAAATAATTACTTAGATGCCATCTATGATTGGTTATATCCGTCATTAGAGACAACATAACTCGAAATGCATGCTATCGCATTTCGGCGTGAAAGAAGGCTTAAGCACACCTTTAGTTTTTTTGCTTCAACTGTGATGTCATCGAAAGCAAGAGCCAATCACGGCCAATCACGGCCACCCTTTTCCTCACCTGAGGCACCCTCATCTCTTCCGCCCGCAACCCGCGGAGAAGACGGGGCGGTTGGGAGGTACGTCGGCGTCGCGGCTCACACCGACGTGACGAAGGCATTGCAGCTAGGAGCTGGCTGGGCTGCTGCTCGAGGCCCCCTCCAATGGCGCTGATATCAAGCAATGCATGAGCCTGACGGGAAACCGGAGCTGCCGCCTGCAATATGACACAGAGTAGCGGTCAGCCGCGGTAATGACAATACATGCAATAATGTTCCCTGAACTGCCACAGCCGGGGTCCTCTGTTTACAGTCTACTAGCAAAATTACTGCAGGCCCCAGTGTTGCAGGGCGCATCAGAAAGCGTGCTGTTACTTTGAATAAGGACACAACATGACATACGGAGCTGCATTGTGTCCTTTATTCTGTATCCCTACTATTGAACCGTAACCACGGAATAGAGAAAGCCACGCTCAAAGAAGGCAGCGAGTGGTGAAGACAGAACAACAATCACAAAACCACAGGCTGTACTTTAGATGTTATAATGACTACGTGAATCAATGCGAGTGATATCACTGACAGTGAATGAGAAGCGCGAAGCATAAGCTACATGTGGCACGAGGTAGCTATGGCCAATGGTGTCCATGCGTGCCTGTTTAATAATTTCAACATAGCTGCATCGGACAACATTGTTCTATGATATTGTGCACATCTACGATGTTGTTGTACAACCATCGTACATCCGCCCACCTAACTTTTTGCCGCGCCCTGCTACGCTTTCCTTCTCTTGGAATCCACTTCATTACCCTTATGAACCGGCCGTTACCTCTCCTCGCGCGCAACTACCGCGTTCACCCTACTCGCTACAGCGCCAATGTTCCGCTATGCGGGGAGCATATAACTCTAAATCATACCACCTCGGCCTTCCGGCCCATTCCGTTCCGAATGTAGCCGTGAGCATGTCCTGCGGTCGCCAGGCGTGGTTGATCAGCTCATCGCCAGGGCTGTGGTGGCCACCAGGGCTGTTGAGGCCCCGGACTAAGGGCTCCACTCCCAGACCGAAGTCCCCCACAACCTGACCAGTATATACATTTTCCACCGCCACCACCAGGCAGTCGCATGCGGACGTGGCCGTCCTTGTGCCTGGATCCAACACAAAGGAGCTCGAGTGTTTGGCGGAAGATTCTCTCGGTCGAGTCGCAGCGTGGGCGAGGGATGCGAGAATCACCATCTCACGGGATAAGACAGTGTGTGCGCTCCCCCCCCCCCCTCCCGCAGGGGGGGAATGGAGAGCACCATGCCCGCAGTTCGCATTGACGGTGCCCGCCTGCCTTTCAGGCCCGCCTCCAAGGTGCTGGGCATCGTCTTTGACCACACTCTCTCGTTCATTCCCCACGTGGAAAGACTCAAGGAGCATGGCGAGACGCTCTACGCCCGCCTTGCGACTTTTCTGCGGATTAACGGCACACCGGCGCCTGCCCGCATGAGGGCGCTTTACCGCCAGGATGCGCTCCCGACCCTCGCATACGCTTCGCCCGTCTGGTGGACTGAGTGTCCTCATTCGGGTCTTTGAACTCGCCTCGCGTCTGTGCAGAGGTCCCCGCTGTTGGCGTTGGCGGGGGCCTATTCTACGACGAGCACCTGGGCGTTGCAGATCCTTGAGCACGCCCCTTCGTAAGCGATAGACCTCGACAGATTAAACGCGGAATTTCACCTCTTTTCCCATCACCGAGGCGTCGCTTTTGGGACAAGGTTAATCCGAGCTGTCGAGGTCCAACAGCCGTTTGATGTTGCTGCGCGGCATCCCTCGAAGGTCGTGGCTTTCTCGCACCGTCGGTTGGACGTGGATGGGGCGATGGCTGCGGCGTTGTCGCCGGTGCATTACGTGTACATTGATGGTGCATACACCTCTGTAGCTGCGGGCGCCACTTTTGTGGCGTCCGGATCGCGCGGAGTCCTCCGGGCGGCTGGCCGTTTTCGGGTCGACGGTGCATCGGGTCCGTAGCCCCCGCAGGTGGTGGCTTTTACGGAGGCGGTGGAGTACGTCCGTTCCCGAAGGGGAACGGCGCCGGTGCATTTATATACCGATTTTCTTCGCTCCTTTCAGCACCTGCTGCATACAACTGCGCGATTCGGCTGTGAATCACATAAAGGCCACACTTACATCAGTGGCGTCGCGCAGACCCCTCGCACTTTTCCATGTCTCTTGTCACGCCGGCATTCTCGGCAATGAGCTGGCGGATATCGTGGCCACTCGGGCTAGCCGTTCTCTCGCGTTCGGCGGGTGCTCCACTCGAAGGTAACCGTCTGGGCTTCTTTCCGCTCTATTGTCAGGGCTACGTGGGCGGTCTGGTGGCGTGAGAACAACCAGGGAACAGGAATTTTTCCTGGGTGCACGATGTCCTTTCCATCCCGGACTGCTTCCATCCCGGACCGTGACACTCATTACGTGCCACGGCCGTTTTCCGGCACACATGCACAGATTTAGACTTTCGTCTTCGCCTTTGTGCCCTTGCGGGGCCCCCGTTGGCGACGTTTATCATTATTTAACCAATTTTATCATTATCTCACAAATCATCATCTAACCAATTACCTAAAAGATGCGTCAAGCATAGACAGAACATTTATTTAGCCTATGAGAAGGACTCAATTATCACTTACGATTGACAAATTATATGCTTGAATGAATGAATGAATGAATAAATGAATGAATGAAATGAGTGAATATGCCTCCAAACTCACCGGAACTGGAATGCAGCAACAGTGGAGAAGCTCCTCCTCCAGACAAAGTATATGGTGGCCTGCAGCGCCTCCCACACCTTGATGGCCTCCACATACTGGACGGTAGACAACACTGCGTCCCTGCTGCCCCCGGACGACTCGCTGACAGAGCTGGACATGTCCACCTTGCTGGCAATGTGGTGCTTTGCGTGCAATGCGGCCAGATGAGCGTAGTACACGGTCGCTGGGGCACTCGCGCTTCTTGCACACCGGGCGTATGTGTGGCAGAGGTAGTAGCTCAGATTCTGCACGTCATCCGCCGTAAAGCTGGAGTCGTCCTACACGATATAATAGTACTATGGGTGGTGTGTTTATGCATATGTGCAGTGTATATACAGATAGACTGCCCTGTTAGCTATAGCTACCTGCTAAAGCGAACAGGTACAGACTATGATGTGCTAGTTGATGAAATAATCAAATTACAATTACACTTACTTGGCCGATAACAACACATTCTGCACGCTAAACTTATTTAGCCCAAGTGATTACGGCACTGCAGGGTACAATGTGAATCTAATTTTACCGCAGTTCCTAGTAAATAGCCTTAGACACAATTACAGGAAAATACAGAAAAGTGGTATGTATGTTCCCTGTACTTGACATATTTTGCTACACTTATCCATAAGCTATCATAGTAAAGGAAATGAGCATCAGTTGTGCACTGTTACAAAACCAAGCCTTCATTCAGGAAGCATGTTTTGTTTTAAATTATATTTTCTTATTCAATATAAATGCATAATACCACCATTCCCGTCAAAAAACCATTGGAACATATTGATTAAACTGTGCAAGTGAAAGCCATTATGCTCCAAAAAATGCACAGAGGCTTCAAGCATAGACAGAACATTCTGCACGCTAATCTTATTTAGCCCAGGCACTGCAGGGTACAATGTGAATGTAATTTTGCCACAGTTCCTAGTACATTGCCTTAGACACAATTACAGGAAAGTACACAAAAGTAGTATGTTCCCTGTACATGACATACTTTATTACACTAATCGATATGCTATCATAGTAAAGAAAATAAGCATCACTTGTGCACTATGTTACAAACCAAAGCCTTCAGGAAGCATGTTTTGTTTTAAATTATATTTTCTTATACAAAATAAATGCATCATATCACCATCCCAGTTAAAAGAAGAAAAACATTACAAGCCATTATGCACCAAAAAATTGCACAGATGCTTCAAGCAGGCTGTCAGCAAACGCTTGCGCATTGAGTTCTAATGCACTTCTGCAGTTATACCCTGCATTTCCCCGATGTTTTCTCACAGTCCCCGGTTCCGTATGGCAAATGGAAGGTATAAAGGGAAACCGAAGGTGGAAGTCGGAGAAGGGGAGCAGGCAAAGGTGGTGAGGTGAAAGCACGTGCGCGTGCGCAAAGAGGGGCTCGTGAAAGGAGGCTCTTGCTGATTTCTGGTAGCATGATTCGGTGCAGCCACGGTTCCGTTGCAAAAACTTTTTTAGGCACTCTATAGACTGTTCATAAATTTCTGTCTATAAAGTCTATAGATTCTCCATAGACAATCCAACGACAACATTTTATAGGCAATACAAACTCTATAGACAGCTTATATATAGTACAGGTTTATGGGCATACACTTTAAGTAGATTTTTGTCAATAGACTATGTATAAACAAAAATGAATAGCTATAGGAAGGCAACAGAGTCCATAAGAAGTCTGCAGACTGTCTTTAGACAATTTTTGTAAGTGTTAGCAGCGGTGTGCTTGCGCCCCCCACTTGCGATCGCTTCAATGATGATAAAAACTGCCAGTGGCTACAAGACACACTAGTCGCGTTGCAGGAAGGCAATGGATGCAGCCCAGACTCATGTTCGGAACGCTGCGCGTATGCACAGACAGATCGAGTAGACGACAAACGTTCTCGGGACGCTGCCCGCAAATGCGCTGTGCAGTACGGGGCCCCAATGCATTACCAGCCAATTTCTGTCAGGCTATAAGGGACTCGATAAGTTCCCCATAACATGAGCATAACCGTCACACGTGACGTCGCTGCGTTAATCACTTCACGAACCAGCTAACGCATATTACTGTACCCGCCGCAGTGACTCAGTGCCTTTGGCCGTCGGCTGCTGATGCCAAGGCCGTAGGATCCAATCCTGTCAGCCGCAGCCGCATTGCGATGAAGGCCAAATACAAAACGGCCCGTGTTCTGTACGCAGTCAATGCAATGTTAATGATTCCCAGGTGACGAAAATTAATCCGGAGCCCTCGACTAGGGCGTCCCTCACTGTCGGTAGTGTGTCGCTTTGCGATGTTAAACCCCATAGTCTAGAACCCGAAAGACACGGGTTGGCTTCTGGCTGTGGTGGTCGCATTTCGTTGGAAGCGAAATTCTAGAGGCCCGGGTACCGTGCGATGTCGGTGCACGTTGAAGAACCACTTGAGGTCAAAATTTCCGATGGCCTTTACTACGCGTCCCTTATAGCCTGAGTCGCTCTGGGACGTTAAGCTCAAATAAACTAAAATTGTTTTTATATTATCACTGGCCATATCCTGTGGTTAAGCGATTGTAATTTTTTTTGCCTGTTAAAATGACTACGTTGCCACGGAAGGGGATGGGCAAATCACAGGCGCAACTCTGGTATCAGACCTCCTGTTCCTCCTCAACTGGGACACCCACCTTTCCCGCGCACGCAACCCGATGTGGTCACGGCGCTGTTGGGAAGTAGGACGGTGCCCCGGCTCACACCCACGTGACGAAGGCACGGCAGGAGCTCTCTGTGCTGCTGCCCGAGGTCCCCTCCATTGCCGTCGGCATCGAGCAATGCATGAGCCTGACGGGAGACCGAAGCAGCCTCCTGCAATATCACACAGAATAGCGGTCAACCACAGTAATTGACAGTACATGTTAGAGTATTCCCTAAACTGCCATGGCCACATTCCCCTCTTTACACCCATTTGCCGAAATGTAGAGCACACCCTTAGAGTGCGCTTCAAAATGCGCTGTGTTATTTTGAGTCTGTTACTTTGAATACTTTATTGACTTCCCTCTCCCAGCAGGTGTCACTGTTACTCTTGTCTATTACTTAGATTTTAAGCGGGTAGAAGTAACCAAGCGATGGTTATCTGATTGGTAAAAGCGGCTGTACTGGTTTCTTAAAGTGAAGCTGAACCATTCGTCGCAAATTCTGAGAGATTCAAGTAATTGTCTGTCTCATGCTCGTAAATAAAGCACACCAAGGGGCGCAGCGGCCCTTTCTCCGATATGCTCTTCGCGAGCCTGGCCGCTCGCTTACAAGCGTCGTCATTCCCCCGAGCATCTTCTGCGACGTCATTCCTCCATGCGAATGAAGCGAGCGTGAACCGCACATGGCGACTCCGGGGCTGGGAGCGAAACGTCAGTGCTCCCCGGAAGTGAAGTGAGCATATCTTACGACCAAAGGAAGCAACAGTGAGGTGGCCCCGGATGCGTGTTGCGACGCCACCAGTCAAGGCATAGGTCGAGACACGAGCACCCATCCTCTGCGTACATTCGCCTAAAGCAGCGAGATGAAATGCTGCACAGTGCGCGTCTGTGTCCCGGTCGATATTAGCTCTGCGCTTCATGAAGTACGATTTCCAGCTTCTTTTTATTCGTTTCAGACAAATAATAACCCCAGCTGTCACTTACAATCACCAGTTTAGCCAATAAACGCGCACACAAACAACTTGCGACAGTATTCGTGACGTCACAGGTACGTCTATCATGACAGCTGTTTGGCATAGACCGAATTTAGATTTCCTGGTTTTTGCAGTATCAAAGTTCTTCTGCTCTGTATTTTCAAAAGCCGTTTTTGCCGGATAAAAGGAACTCTAAAGAATGCAATGTTATCGACTGAAAAATGTAAAAGAAAAAGCAGGTTGCCCTTTAAAAAACGCCACGAAGTTGAAATTTATCGGAAGCTCTCCAATTGCAGTACGTCTCTAGCTCTCTCTACCTTCTTTCAATTCCCTACTTCTTCCTTTCCCTCATGGCGCGGTTGAGGTATCCACCGAACTTTGGATGTTGGCAGCCCTGAATATATACATGTAGACCTGGAATCTTCACCTTAATAGGTGCCGCGGTGGCTCAGTGGTTGTGGCGATCGGCTGCTGACCCGAAAGATGCGGGCTCGATCCCAGCAGCGGCAGTTGAAATTCTATGAAGGCGAAATTCTGAAGGCCTGTGTACTGTGCGATGTCAGTGCACGTTAAAGAACCCCAGATGGTCGAAATTTCCGGAGCCCTTCACTACGGCATCCCTCATAGCCCGAGTCGCTTTGGGATGTTAAACCCCCATAAACCCATTAACCAAACCTTCGCCTTAACAGCTAATGGCCTTAAATTACACAAGGGGCAGGATAATCTTCAAGCTAGAGTGTAGCACGACTCAGAGTATTAGAAAGTACATACACTGATACATACACTGATAGCCCATTCGGGCCAATGGGAGTCAAAAACCGAGCAAATTTGCCCTATCTGAGCATGGATTTCAATCTCTCTGATCGGCTGGGGCTCCAAGCGACATCGCTGCAGCTCAGACTTTTCCAGCACCTGAACGCATAACGTTGGTGAATAAGATTATTTTGTGCTGTCACGTATTGGTGGCGGGAGTCCAGGCAGTGAGGAAGACGGCCAAAAGCGATTCTAAAAGCAAACTTTACCGGGGCTGCACTGCGTCCTGTCACGACCCAGCTGGCGGCCTAGCGGCAGAATTTTCCCGCGCTTGGCTACGTTGGAATGACATTCCCCTTTACCTGGTTCCCAGCAAGAAGGACGCCTGGGAAAGCGACCGACAATGGACAGACGACGGGGGAAGAATAAAAGGACAGCACGTCAAGTAATTAACTGTGTCCGACCGCAGAGTTCTCGCCGCAGTTGAGGCCCGCGGCGGCGCAGGGAACACAGGTGTTTTTGATGGACATGTTGCAGCTTGCTTTGATGGCTTGAAAAGCTGGCGCTGTGAAGCTTTTCACTCGAAAAAAGAAACGCAGATAGTCACCTTCCACGAAGCACCACACTTCTTGCGAGGCTGGTTCCACTGCAGGACACGGTCTCCCATTGCCAGGACGCTCACGTGGGGCCTGAGATGCAAACGACGGAATGGCAGGGACTGTACTGCTCCGGTTCCTCGCTGCACCTCTGGGCAGCTGAAATTCATGGGTATGCACAAAATGGGGGCGAAGTTATTGCCTTAGCTGAAAGCTGATTGCGTACAAGTCAGTGCGGCGCCATAAGGGGAGTGAGTTTAGCATCGCGAACAAAGCTCCAGGAAGTTCTGACCACGTGCGTGTTCCCAAGCTATCCGGAGCCCACGGGTTAATAACCCTAACTATACGAGTTCTGAGTTGGGGCATCACACTAAACCGTTGTGCCGTTCAGAATTCAGGAAGCGCAAAATAATTGTGTGTGGGCTCTGGGGGCTTTGAAATGATGAACCAGCCAGCAAATGTGCCTCGTGTTGGATTGGCCACTGGCTGATGAAGGGGCAGAACCTTAGGTGATTTACGGAGCGTGCTGAGTGAGAAAGGTCGCTCTGGGCCCTGGTGACAAGGCTCATCCAGTCGTTCAACGCATGAACTTTAAATTTTTGACTGTTTGCTTTTTCCTTCACATGTAAAAAGTTTTGTCAAAGTGCCATTAAACCCACTTGTTTTCGTTTTCCCAAAGATCAAGTTCCATCTATCCTCAGCCCGAAGGCTTGGAAACGCTACAGAATGGAGCCCGGGTTCACGTTAGCCAGCTCCCCACGACAACCGGTTGTCGTCGGTGGTATGCCGCTACCACAGTCGTAACAGCCCACAATGGAGTGAATCACTCGGCGGCGGCGAAAGCAACAAGCGTGCTCGGCGGTCATCGAACAAAATGCCCGCCGTTGAAGGCCGTACTTAATTTAAAGCTGATAGCGAACTTTCGAGACGGGGCGTGGAAAGTTACTGTGACATTCTGGAACAATCTATAATCAGCTCCACCTGTATTGGATCAATCGAAATAAATCTATTCGCGTCTTGCTCAGCAAACAAAAAGATAAATTTGCGTGTTGGCAGCTTTGAAGAATGAACAGTACAAAGATTCGCAAAATATGGCGCAAGGAAAACTTTGACAAAGTGCACAATGTCGCAAGATATTGTGGGTGCACTCTGGGGTCAGAGACCTATTTCACTCCTCCCCACATAAGCAGACCACCAGGCCAGGCTTTTACCCATTGGAAGCAGGTGGTGCCCATATCCGGAGGCACTGGGCATAGACCATCGCATCCCCCCCCCCCCCCCCACCGCATAGGAGATGTAATCTCAAACCGTTTGGCCACAGCTACAGTCGCACACACAGCGTTTAACCACAGTTTCTTCACACTGTAGTTAGAGTGCGCCTAGTTAAGCATTTCAAATGCGTTGCATTTTTAACAGCCTGCATGAAAACATGAGTACTAATCAGCCTGTCAGCAACATTCTGACTTTATTGGTTTGAAATTATAGCTCTGATTAGCAAATTTTCAAAATTTAGTTGGCAATGTTATTACAGCTCTCCGTCCGTTGAGAACTGCTTCCTTAGACTTTGGGTACCCAAGCAATCTGTGTGTTGGCTACCATGTGAATTATTACACTCAAAAGGTAAAAAATAGCGCAGCAATATTAAAATTTTCTATTTAAGCAGTCTAAGGTGTTCAAATATTGTCACGCAGTGGTGAAGCCAGGCAGTCGAGAAGGAAGACGACCAGGCATGGGTCAAAGATGAATCCCTTACTGGCTGATCTCGCGGCCCCAAACAGAAACCGTTCGGCGAGAGCGGACGTACCAAGTATGCTCGGAGTTCATGAAGGAACGCAATTTTCGCCGCTCACGGGCTGCGCCCAATTTAAAGGTGACGAATGACTTATGAGATGAAGCAATGAAATCACCTACGACAATCTCGAACTTCGTAGAAACAGTAGCGCGAGCGGGTACAGTCTTGCAAATCTGGTCGCCCTTCACATCCCAGCTATCACGTCACGTGCTGGCAGCTGCTAGAATGAACAAATGAGCGCTAAAAACCTAAGCAGCAATTTGCAACCTGCAATGATAGTTTGCCGTGTCAGTCACAGCGCTGTAACATACAGACTAGCGAGAGGACCAAGCAAGGAACAGAAAGGAGAGAGTGGTCTCATATTGCTTTTCTATGCCGCATATGCCTACGCTTGAAGGCACGAGGTACCAGTGTCTACCACGCACTTATCTAGCCACACGTATCAAGCGCCAGGTGACTGGGCTATGTCAAGAGCGTCTAGGCAAAGAAGCTTATCAAAAACGCACCTCTAATCGTCTAGATTGTTGCCTCATGCTTATCACGGCTGAAGTGACTGGCGACGGCAATTTTTGATTGTGCCACCTGGAGACGTTGCCCATACGGCAGTCCCTGGGTTCAGAGAAAAGAAAACGTGTGAATAAAACGCCCCCATTTGCAAGTGGGAAAAAATGTCTCCAATTGGATGCCGTCAAACATCTTAGGTTTGACAGAAAGGGCTATTTCTTCTTACTCCTTTGGAGACATCCATTTTTGGGAACGTGCGCCATATTTCCTCGACAACACGCGTGCGCGCGCAATGTCGAGTTGCTGAACTATGGGTTATGCATCAGGCATCTGCGGAGCCACCTTCACCTGGACAATACAGCCCAAGCTAGTCTAAATAACAAAGCGCACTACTGTATTGATCAGCCTACACTGATATATACATTTGATGTGTACACTGTAGAGGTCGCACGTGGCCGCGTAGATAGGAGGTATCAAAAGGTAGAACTTCGCCAGAAATACATGGCCAGAAACATAGAAACGAAAACGGTTTCATTTTTGTCTTCTCCGCTCTTATTTGCGCAGTTCTACCTTTAATTAAAATCTACCAACTGGCCCACAAGAACGTTCTACTTAGGAGGTACGTTCTGCAAGTTGCCCAATTTAGCTTGGGAAAAGAAGACGAAGAAAAGCGGCACAATCAATAAGACGGCCTCAATAGAATCCATGCTATTTTAAGGAAGCTATTAGTATATAAAAATTAGAGAGGAAAGGTGCAGTAATCCTTCAGCAAGCACTTGCGCATTGAGTTCGAATGCACTTCCGCAGACACACCCGGTATTTCACCAGTATTTTCTTTAGTTCCCCGTTCCGTACAGGAAAGGGCAGAAATAGAGAGAGAGAGAAGGAAGGTGGAATGCGGAGAAGGGGAGCAGGTGAAGGGGGCGAAAGTGGTGGCAGTCAGGTGAAACAGTTGCGCGCACACAGAGGTATTCCTGAGAGGAGACTCTTGCTCACCTTTGGAGGCATGATTCGATGGAGCCGCAATTAACACTTACAAAAATTTCTTTAGACACTCTGTAGACAATCTATATAAAATACCTAGACAACATTCTATAGGCAATACAAATCACATAGACAGTCTATAGATAATCTATAGATCAATGGCCATACAATATTTAGCAGGTTTTTGTTAACAGACTATTAATAGAGAGAAGAAAATATCTATAGGAAGGCAGGCAATCGAGAACTGCATAAACTGTCTATAAACCATTTTTGTTAAGGTTAGCAGCGGTGCACCTCCGCCTCCGCTCTCGTGATCGCTTCAGTGACAATAAAAACTACCAGTGGCTACAGGACACACAAGTCACATTGCGGGAAGACAATGGATACAGCCGAGGCTCATGCTCTAAACACTGCACGTATGTAGCGACGGATCGAGTGGAGGCTAAACATTCTCGGGATGCTGCCTGCACACGCGCTGTGCTGCAAAGGGCCCCTGTGCGTTTCCAAACAATTTCTCAGGCTAAAAAGGGATTTGTTAAGTTTCCCATAACATGAACACAATCGTCGTTCCGTCACGCGTGACGTCACTGCGTTAATCATTGCACGAAGTAGCTAGCTCATATCACTGAACTTTCTGCGATGACTCAGTGGCTTTGGCTGTCGGCTACTGATCCAAAGGTCACGGGGTCGAGTGGTGGCAGCAGCAGCCACATTGCGATGAAGGCCACATGCAAAAATGCGCGTGTGCCCTGCACTAGGGCGTCCCTCACTGTCCATACTGTGCCGCTTCGGGACGTTAGACCCCACAATTTACAGCCCGAAAGACGCAGGTTCGATCGCGGCTGCGGTGGTCGCATTTCAATGGGGCGAAATTCAAGAAGTCTGTGTACTGTGCGATGTTAGTGGACGTTAAAGAACCCCATGCGGTCAATGTTTCCGCAGCCCTTCACTACGGTGTCCCTCATAGCCCAAGTAGCCTGGGACGTTAAACCCCCATAAACCAAACCATTTCTCTTATGTCAGTGGCCGTACAGGCAGTTAAGCGGTTGTAATTATTTTGTCTGTTACATAACTACGACGTCATCGAAGGGCTTGGGCCAATAACCAGTGCAACTCTGGTATCAGTCCTCCTCACCTGCGGCAACCACCTCTCTCCTGCGGAGAAGGCGGGGTGGTTGGGAGGTGCGTCGGCGTCCCGGCTCACACCCACGTGGCGAAGGCATGGCAGCTAGGAGCTGGCTATGCTCTGCTCGAGGCCCCCTCGAGGATAAAACTACTAACTGTAAATAATTACTAAGTAACAGAGGAGACAACGGAACTCGAAATGCTTAAGAAGACAAGTGCACCACAAAATTTTTTTTGCTTCTTAAACAACTGCGATGTCATCGAAAGGCATGGTGAAATCACGGGCCCAAATCTGGTTATCATTCCACCCTCTTCCTCACCCGAGACACCCTCCGCTTCCACGCCTGCAAGCTGCGGAGTAGAAGGGGCGGTAGTCCCGGCTCACACCCACGTAACGAAGGCACGGCAGGAGCTCGCTGTGCTGCTGCCCGAGGCCCCCTCCATTGCCGTCGACATCGAGCAATGCATGAGCCTGACGGGAGACCGGAGCTCCGCCTGCAATATGACAGAGGAGCGGTCAGTCTCGGTAATGACAATACATGCAAATGTATTCCATGAACTGCCACAGCCGAGGTCCTCTGTTCACACTCTACTGGCAAAATTACTACAGGCCCCACTGTTACAGGGCGCGTCAGAACGCGCTCTGTTACTTTGAATATTTTACTGTCTTTCCTCACCCACGTGGTGTCACTGCTACTCCTGTCCTAGTGGGGCCACAACTCCGAATGGTCTGCGCAAAAAAGACCGTGCATTGGTTTTCGTATTCCATGGTTACAGCGCGATCGACAGCACACAGAATAAAGGACACAGCCCAATATACGGAGCTGCGTTGTGTCCTTTATTCTGTATCCCGACTATCGTGCTGTAACCACGGAATAGTGAAAGCTACGTATAAGAAGCCAGCGAGCGGTGAAGACAGAAAAGCCACAATCACAAAACGACAGGCTCTACTTTGGCTGTTATGACTGCGTGAGTCAACGCGATTGATATCACAGACAGTGAATATAGAAGTGCGAAGCGTAAGCAACATGTGGTTCGATGCAGCTGTGGCGAATGGTGTTCATACAAGCCTGTTTAATAAGTTCCACACAGCTGCATCGTACAACCTTGTTGAGACAAGGGAACACGCAGAGGTAGTGGTTGCGTGGTCACATACGTTCTTCGTTCGATTCTGTGGGTCACTTTAGTTAGCATTTCGTGCTGGTTTTGAAGAGGCAGAAAAACCCGAATTACCTCCCTATTTGGGCACCAGAGGGCGGCACCTTTGCTAAGCGTTTTTTGTAAATGTAGAGCCCATGCATAGCTTTTAAATTTTTTTCGAATACTCACAAAGGCCACCTGTACAGATCTACAGGATTAGAGTAGGACCGTCAAAATTATTTAAGGGTCCCTTGAACAAATTAGCTGTGGTTTAACTACTGCTGAACCTGGTTACAGAGCGATAGCTGTGGTGTATCAGGCAACTCGTCTCGGCTTGGTGTCTGTAACGTTGAATGCGTTGCACTCAACTGTCACCCTGACAGGTGGCATTTAAATTAATGGTTAGTCACGAGAGGCTGGTCACCCAATGAACGCTGCGGTCTATTGTATACCGCCTTCTACCGGCGAATCGAA
This sequence comes from Amblyomma americanum, assembly GCF_052857255.1. Taxonomy (NCBI): domain Eukaryota; kingdom Metazoa; phylum Arthropoda; class Arachnida; order Ixodida; family Ixodidae; genus Amblyomma; species Amblyomma americanum. Next base: position 87,149,710 of record NC_135504.1, read on the forward strand.
AGGTCAAAGGTCAAGATCAAAGTTTAAAGGTCAAGTGGTGCAACACCATGGTGGACCACACTTGACCTCTGGCTCACTTCAAGGTCTACCGGCAGTGCACGGCGAAATCGGTTTTCCTAGCATAGTGAAGCTCTCGCTTCAAAATGGTTATTCGTGCCGCCAGCTACACATATGCACGGCGTACTCCTACTTCTAAAACCTGCAGATTTTTATGTCCATTTAGGAGCAGTGGTCTCTTCAGGCATCAAGAGCGAAAAGAAGAATGTCAATCTTCGAGGAAGAGGTCAACATTAAGTAGGCACACCAAATTTTCAGTTGCGGGTTTTGCTGCAAGGGTTGTTATAAGGAGCCCGTACCAGCGGATGTTGAATGTGTAGGCATACACAGTCAACATCCGCTCACGTGATGATCGCGTGGCATCACGTGACTGCGCACTGTGGTAGCCAAGGTTTTGGCACAAAATGTCCTTAGGACTCAGACTTCACCGTTTTGCTGTAGGTGTTAGGTGTCTTAAAGAGACAGCCAGCAAGAATGCTACAGCTTTCGCCGCGTTCTGCACTTTACGATGCTGGGTTTAGCACTTGAAAATTTTAATGCATGGATGCGTGTAACGGCTATGTTTTTACCTCTTCTTGTCCGCAAATGTTTGTCCGTTGGTACGCATAAAAGGTGAGGATTTTTCACTAAAGGCCATTAATTTCGCTGAATACTCGAAGGAAATTGATGAAGTTGGTGAATTACTGTTAATTCCTCCAGAAATGAATGAACAAAAACAATAACTATATTTAACTAATAAAACGGATTACTTAGTGATTAATAACACTAGGCAAGAGTTAATAAACGATAAATGACAAATTCCTTGGCTGTCTAATTTAATTAACTACTAACTATAAATTATTACAGGTAACAGAGGAGACAACGGAACTCGAAATGCTTAAGAATACTTAGGTGCACCTCTAAATTTTTTTTGCTTCATAAACAACTGCGATGTCGTCAAAAGGCACGGGGCAATCACGGGCCCAAATCTGGTTATCATTCCACCCTCTTCCTCACCCGAGACACCCTCCGCTTCCATGCCTGCACACTGCGGAGTAGACGTGGGAGTAGTCCCGGCTCACACCCACGTGACGAAGGCACGGCAGTTGCTTGCTGTGCTGCCGCCCGAGGCCCAATCCATTGCCGTTGGCAGCGACCAATCCAATGCTTGAGCCTGACGTGAGACCGAAGCTGCCGTCTGCAATATGACACAGAATAGCAGTCAGCCGCGGTAATGACAACACATGCAAGAGGATTCCCTACACTGCCACAGCCGGGGTTCTCCATTTACTCTACTGGCAAAATTACTACAGGCCCCACAGTTAAAGGGCGCTTCTGTCATTATGACTCTGTTATATTGAATACTTAATTGACTTCCCTCTCCCGCCAATTGTCATTGCTACTTCTGTCCAGGCGCGACGCACCAATTTTTCGCGGTGGGCTCCAACTCCGAGTGGTCTGCGCAAGGACGATTCGAAAGCCTCTGTCGCGTCGCTGCGAGAAAGCTGCAAAACTTGTTGGTCGAGTTATACTCTGTATTCCATAGTTAGAGTGCAATGGACAGGACACAGAATAAGTGACGCGATATGCAAGGCTGTGTTTCGTTTCTTCAGTGTCTCCTCTGTTGTGCTGTAACCGTGAATTGGAGAAAGCTATGCTGAAAGAAGGCAGCAAGTGGGGAAGACAGCATAGCCGCACTCATGTAACGTCAGGCTGTACTTCAGCTCTTAATCACTGCATGAGTCAACACGAGTGATATGATAGTCAGTGAATAAGAAACGAGAAACATAAGCGAAATGTTGATCGTTGTGGCGAATGGTGTTCATTCACGTCTGTTTAATAATGTTAACATAGGTGCTTCGTACAGCGTAGTTGAGACAAAAGACCACGCATAGATAGCAGGGAGTGATGACATACCTTCTTCGTTCGATTCTGTAGATCACTTTAGTTAACGTTGCAATGTATTGAAGAGGCAGAAAAGCCCTAATTAACTCCTTATTTGGGCACCAGAAGGTGGTACACTTGCTATGCACTACATTTCCTCTCTCTTTTTTGGCCTTTTATCATTTTCATTTACTGGCTACCACCAAGAGGATCTAAACACGAAAGAAAATGGATAACTGCTGGCTGCCAGTCTCACCTTAGCGGACATGCAAATGTGGAGACCAAAAAGTGAAGATATGTCGCCCCCATACCTATTGCATTTCCTCGTACGACCTGTTGCTGCCGCAAACGAAGTCATCAGCTACAACATAACCTGACAGGCAGCAGAGCAGAACGCACAATAGTGAACATGTTTGGGAGAATACCTATCGGGGTTCAGGAAATTTTTAAAATCAAAAATAAAAATTGGCTTTATTATTCAGTATGATGAGGGATACAGATCAGCTGAAAAAAATTACAATTACCGCCAGTTACTGCAAGTCAGTTTTCGCAAGTTCGGAGAAACTTCGGCGCATGGCATAGCGGCACATATGTCAGCTACGGCAGACCGGTGCGACACAGGATTGTCTGCTGCGCATGTGCAAACGTGCCGAGTTGACGGTCAGCTGGCGAGGGGGACTCTCACGTCCAGCCCTCCACCCCCCACCAAAAAAAATGGCTGCAGCTTAGCTCGGCTGAGCCCGGTTACAGATTAGCCTGCGACTATGCAAGCGAAAGCTTTGTTATGCGTGGTTATGCTGCGTTGCTAATCCAGGTTATTCTCAACCTCTTCGCCCGTCACCAAAGTCACGGTGGAGGCAGAAGCAGCAGCGGTTGCCTCCAAAGCTCTTTGTTGCCGCCTTTCGGCATTCTTCAACCGTCGTTGAGCCACTCAAGTGCTCTTCGGTAACATCGGGCAGCTGCCCAACGAGCACCGGCGCTGCATGTGCTGCTGCTGGTACTCTTGCTCGGCCGAGTAGACGAGGACTGCTCATCACCACTTGTGCAGCAGTGATGGCTGCAAGAGAGCCGTGGATAGTTTCCTGTTTGTGTTGTGTTTTCCTGGGCACCGCCGAGGAAACGTTCTGTACGGCGATTCCTACCATTCCGAATCCTTTGTTCACGACTCGAGTCCAAAACCATACGAAGCATACACAGTCTATAACGAAAATAACGCCAGCAACTATTTTTGTGAAGCAAGTAAGATGCAGTGGCGCGCTATCGCTTGGTGGAGGTAATAGCTGGGGACAAGGCCTGTATGAATACATGTAAAGGAGGGTGATTTCAAGGCAGTTTTCTTATCTCACAGTGCACCCATGAGGTCTTCTGCTAACAAATGTCACGTGTCACATGATTCGTTCTCAGTGCCCGACGCGTGCTCGTAGGCGCGGTTTCGGTTGCGGCAGTGTGTGGCCCCAAAAATTGCTTGAGCTGCAGCTGCAGCGAGAAGGGCAATTTTGAAAATCTAAAAAGCAGTAAGGACATTACTTGCGATAAGCCATAGGCCTCTCAGTAAATCAGGGATTACCCGGCGGTGCCAAGGAAAACGGAACACAAACAGGAAACTATCCACGGCTCTCTTGCAGCCATCACTGCTGCACGAGTGGTGATGAGCAGTCTTCGCCTACTCGGCCGAGTACGGGTACCAGCAGCAGCCCAACCAGCACCGGTGCTCATTGGCCTGCCGCCTGACGTTACCGAAGACGACTCGACTGGCTCAACGACGGTTGAAGGATGCCAAAATGTTGCAACAAAGAGCTTTGGAGGCAGCCACTGCTGCTTCTACCTCCACCACGTACGACTTCGGCAACGGACGAAGAGGTTGAGTATAACCTGGCTTAGCAACGCAGCACAATCACGCATAACAATGCTTTCGCTTAAGCTTTCGCATCCATAATCGTGGGCTAATCTGTAACCGGGCTTAGCCACGCTAAGCCGCAGGCATTTCTTTTTAGGAGCCGGACGTGAATGGTCCCCCTCGCCAGTTGACCGTCATCTCAGTGCATTTGCACATGTGCAGCAGACAATCTCGTGTCGCACCGGTGCTCCATAGCTGCCAGATGTGCCGATGATGCAAACGCCGCCGCTACGCCATGCACCGAAGATTCACAGTAGCTCTTGCGAAAACTGACTTGAGGTAACTTGCCGTAACTAATTTTTTTCACCTGATCTCTATCCCTCATCACACTGAATATTAAAGCCAGTTTTAGTTTTCATTAAAAAACCTAATGCCCCCCAATAGGTATTGTCCGAAACATGCTCAATATAGGGCGTTTCTCTACCCCTCTTCTAAAACCGAAATAGTTGAAAAAAAAAACAATTCATTATTTGTCGATCATTCTGCTAGTTAGCAGGTCTTGGATGTATTCTGATGCCCTACACCGCTGAAAATGCTACGACGAAAAAAGTGCTCTTCTAACTCAACATAGACTGCTTTTAAAAATTGTGCTGACACTATAAAGTGAAACATCCCGTCTATGGTGGGGCGGGTAACAGGAATAACATCTCACGACTTCTTCCCTACAGGCAAAGCAGGCACCCAGAGGCAGGAGTTTGTTTTTCCAATGACGCCAAATTCTCATAATGATGGGTGTGTCCCCGTATATATCAGTAGCCCAGTGCGGAGACTCCGCACAGAGAGAGACATTGCACGCTACGTGGGAAGTGTATCGAAGACAGATACCCACCTTCCTTGGCTGCCGGAGTTTCAACTTGGGAAAATTTTCATCCCGGCTCCCCCGAGCGACTGCGGCCAGCTTCGACATCCAAAGCACCGACAGCTACCCTGCGAAGGCGAAGTCAGCCTCAGGATAATCAAGAAGATGGAATAACAAACAATACCGGTTCTCCCAACGTCATTAATTCGCTACTGAAAGGAACCATGAACTGATATTTGCTGCTGTTAAGAAAAGCGCACGAACGCTGGATATTACAAAGCTGTGCTAAACTGGGCGAGTAGGAGCATTTGCATTTTTCAGCAGCGCCGATGTCCTGTGTCTGCCTTCATCTGTGTCGTTTTTTCGCGCTACGTTTTCGAAAAACTCGACACACGCGGACGCGCCACAAAAAAAATTAAAAGAAAAAAAGAAAGGCTGGAACTGAACCCCGCAATGCCCCATCCAGCCCACGTTTATGGGTACGATCAATGCAAAGGCTCTCCAAGATTGCCCACTCAGGGCATTGGGGTATACGTACGGCTTATAACGTGCAGTGAGCTGTCGCGCTAATCGGTTGGGGGCTGCAGTTTGAAAAAAAAAAGGTATTTGTAAATGACGAGTCCACGCATAGCTTTTCAATTAGATTAGAATACTCATAAGCACCACCTGCACAGATGTACTGCATTAGAGTATGACCATCGAAATCAATTAAGGGTCCCTACTGTATGCATGCCACACTCCTGCTTCTGAGAACTGCAGATCATTGTGTCTATTTGGGACCAGTGGTCATTTCAGGCTTGCAAGATCGGCAGCCAATCTCAGCTCAATGTATCATTTCGTAGTAATACCCGGTGTTTAGCATCCAGACAGTTTACGTGTCTATATAAAGAAGGCAGTAGTGTCTGTGTGTGTGTGTGCAGGGGGGGGACGAGGTGTCTCCAGATCAATTTCAACCACCAGGTGTTCTTCAACTTGTACTCAGATCCTAAAGAATGTGCCCACTTTCGCATTTCGCCACCCTCAACCTCGATCTAGCAACCTCGGGCTCAGTGCGCGATTTCATATTCATCTTACTGATGACCTTTAGCGGTGAATAAGTTGGTTAGCGAGAGTGAAGTCATAGTATTGTTTGCGGCATTTGAATTAAACCAAAAATGAAAACGGCTGTGCATGCAGATTCTGGAGCATCTTTAGAAGTACGATGTGCTTCATTGCCCGAAGAGAACACAGGCCACATAACTCGCTCAGTGAAGCGAAAAGAAAAATGTCAAAATCTTTAAGAAGGAGATCAGCCTTAATAAATTTTTGCGGGTTTTGCTGCACGAGCTGTTATAAAGAGGGCGTCCCGGCGGATGTTGGATGTGTATGCACACACGGTCGACATCCGATCACGTGACCATCAAGTGACTGCGCATTGCAGTAGCCCAGGTATTGGCACAAAATAACCAGGTCTAAGACATTACTGTTTTACTGTAGCTGTTCTAAATGGACAGCCACCAAGATGGCAACAACTTTCGCCGAGTTCTGCGCGTTACGGTGCACAGCTTAGCACTTCGAATTATGTATGAATGCGTGTAATGATTATGTTTTCACCTATTCTTGTCTGCAAATGTATTGCTGTCGGTCTGTACAAAAGGTGCTAATTTTTCTCTATACGCAATTATTTTAATAAATACTCGGCGTATTTGACGAAATTGGTGAATTACTGGTCATTCCTCGAGAAATGAACGTACAAACATAATAAAAAGCAAATAAACAATATAACTAATTAATCAGTGATTAATAACACCAAGTAAGAGTTAATAAAGAGAAAATGGCAAATTCCTTGGCTGCTTCATTTAATGAACTACGTTCAATGATTAATTACATTACTTAGTGAAAGAGGAGCTGGCAGAACTCTTTCGCGCGTAAGAAGACTGAAGTGCACCTCTAATTTTTCTTTTTTTTGCTTCATAAACAACTGGGATTTCAACGGAAGGCATGGGCCAATCACGGCCACGCTCTTCCTCACCCGAGACATGCTGGCGTATCCTCTGCCCGCAACCTGGCGAGTAGACGGGGCTGTTGGCACTTGCGATGGCGTCGCGGCTCACACCCACGTGACGAAAGCATGGCAGCTAGGAGCTAGCTGTGCTGCTGCCCGAGCCCCCTCCATTGCCGTGGGCGGCGAGCAATGCATGAGCCTGACGGGAGACCGAGGGAGCCGCCTGCAATATGACACAGAATAGCGGTCAGCCACGACAGTGACAACAATAGCAAGAGGATCCCCTGAACTGCCACAGCCGGTGTCCTCTGTTTACACTCTACTGACAAAATTACTACAGGCCCCACAGTTACAGGGCACTTCAGGACACGCCTGTTATGTTGAACGTGGTGTCACTGCTACTTCTCTCCAAGTGGTAGTTCCAACTCAAGTGGTCTCCGTAAGAAAGACCGTGAGAAACTTCCCGACGCATCAATCGCTGCGATAAACCTAAGCGATGGAGGTATCTTTTGGACAGCACGGGCGGAACTGGCCAGCAGCTTGTTTTTAAAAGTCTCTCTGAGACCAGGTGGTCAAGACACGCTGAATCATGTAAGGCCATTCTGAAAAATTTCAATGCAGTCTTGTGTTGCCTAGAAGCTATATCAAAGAACAAGAAAAAAAACGGTGACACTAGGAACGAAGTGCACTCTCTCTTCAAGAAAATGAGAAAAATTGAGACAGCATTCATGGCGATTTTCTGGAGTGAAACCATGGAGCGCTTTGACAAAACGAGCGTAGCACTTCGGAAACCAGGCCTAGAGATTTCAACTGCTGTAGACCAGCTGAGCTCTCTAGAAGGCTTTGTTAATTCTTTGCGACCTTTCTTTGATACCTTCGAAGAGAGAGCATGCACGCTAAGTACCAATCAATGCTATCAGGATGTTGTCGGGATCAAGCACCCGGACAGAAAAAGTGATAGTGCGCTACAAGGTAGAAAAAAGTTTGTTGCAGAGACCTACAACGTTGTACTTGACAGTCTAGGCTCTGCTTTTCGAGTGCGAAAGGCAGCCTACACTGAACTCTGCGAAAGGTTCGGATTCTTAAAATTGCTGACAGAAGTTGGGAGCGAGGCCTCTCTGGCACAGCAGGCTGATATGTTGGTGAAAACCTATAAAAATGATTTGCAGCGAGCATTTTCCGCTGAAATCGTTCAGTCTGCGAACTTTCTGCACAACCCCAGATAACCAAATATGCCCTTTGAACATCCTAAGAACGCTTAGTGCTGGATGTTGTGTTCTTCTTATAGACATCCCAATTAGTGCACAGAACACTGGAGATGTTCCACTGATCATCAGAAATGCATCGGTACCTCTAGCATAGGATGTGCCTTAGATCAAATGGTTGGATATTTGTCGCATCCAGGGAATATCCATGTGTATCATCATCACATAGCGTACTTCTAATGGATATCCTAATTTGTCCATGAAACACACTGAAGATATTCAACAGATCACCAAAGGTGCCTCTGTACCTCGAGTAATGGATGAGCACTAAACCTTATAGTTGGATATTTGCCGCATCCACTGGGTGGCCACAAATGCTACATAGATGTCTTATGTACCTCATATGCATGAAAACTGGCATACTGTCATTTGATACAAATGGTTACTCTGCCATGAATTTCACCTCAATAAAAATAAACTACACACACAATAGCATCACACGAATTCGTTACTGACTTAAGCTGCCTGGTAGCCTTGAGTGTGCTTTACTGATAATAAGAGCAACACACTACGGTTCTAGACACTATACACTTGGTCCCACTACGGTGTCTATAACAGTTTGCGGGAGGCCGAGTTCTGGGAACAAAACCTATTGTAGTTAACAGAAGATACATACAGATCAGGTGGGTGGATTACGCTACTGTGCCGGAATAAATGTTTTTCCGCACACCCATGTCCCACAAACTTTTGCTCCTGATAGTACAACTATGCAGCATTGCAGACCGACAGTCGATAGCTGCTGAAGCACAATACAGTCCTCTTGCTTACACTTACACTCAATAGAGTGTGCACTAAAGTAAGGAAGGAAAAATGAATGGCTTTGATAATATAACGCCACCAGATTAAGCAACAATGACAAGTTACTTAGCGTCAATGCTTTTTCAGTTAGAATATCTGCATCAGAAAAGCCATAACAAATAAAACTAACACAGGGTGGTAAAAATGCCAAAAGCCATAACAAATAAAACTAGCATAGGGTGGTAAAATGTCATATTAAATAAAACAAGCATATGCAGTTATTCACTCAGATGTTGACAAGCTTCAGATGTTGACAGGCACCCTTTTTACACGAGAGACTTGTCATATAGCTCTTTTGTCACTTACATAGCTAAGCAACTTAGGATGCGTCTTGTTTAAGGTGCTCATGAATACAGATGAGAAAGACTAGAGCTTTCTTAAGCAAAAGGTTAGCACAGTAGATGAAAAGTTTGTGTCTGTGCACTCAAACTCTCAAAGCCTGGTTGTGAGAATATAGGGTCGGTGGGAAGCATGGTGATTTCGTCGCAGGCTGGGGCTGTAATGGTTCCGACAGTGACAGATGGCCACTACTTGGCTGCACAAAAATTTAATGCTTTTAAAGCTTGATGCAAAAAGTAACCTGACAAACAGCATTTATATAAAATGTATATCTACTCAAAAAATTATGGTGACATTAGTTCTCAAGCTTCTAAGTCATCCCTTCCAGAGAAAAGAAACTAATATGGCAAGACAGCTGATAAACTAAAGTAGGTAGCAGACATTGATTATTCCTGGACTGAAAACCATTCTCCTATTCCAGAAGCAATATCATGGACACCACGTGTTAGCACAATCAGCAAGCCACAACTTTCCACATAATGGGGCCAGACCGCAATTAGTTACCAGCAGCTCAGAAAGATAACTTAAACTAATCTGAAATTGAAACAGTTTTCACTTGTGTACATTACAGTTGCATATCTACATTGCTTTAACGAAACATCTATAAAATGAGGAGGGTAGATTATGCTCTTCTAGAAATTATTTTTTAAAAGCAACACAGAAAGCAACAGCAACACAGTAGAATGTCAACTCATTCAGTTAATTGAACATTTAGAAGGCTTAGCAGGCAGAAACAAATATAAAGTCACACATCATGTTGCAGTTTGCAAGGAAAATGAAAGTTTGGTTGCATAGAAGCTAGACAATCTCGTTAAAAATTTAATAAATGACCAGAATAAAAGTCAAACTAATGTATAAAACAATGTATCACATTCTGACTGTTTCCAGTAGGCCATCTTTATCAAAATGTTTTCAGTCAACCAGTGGGCATAAAAATTTAGGAAGCAAACAAGCTATTTTACGTTTTTGGATGAGCCTCGATGTCTCGCAGGTGCATGACGCAGCCAATCCTTAATGGCTGCTTCCACTTTATGGTCATTGCACCTATGGGCAGCCTCTAGAGCAGCTAGCAAAAGAAACAAATATAAGTTTCTCGGTTTTGCATTACTGTGTTTAGAGTTCTAGCTGCTGCAAAGATCACTGCCCGTAGAGCAGCGGAACAATCAACAAGCTAATTCTTAAATGCAAACTTAAACCGTGGGGCAAACAGTGACCTTAGGCTCTGCTAATTTTTAACACTTGCATGAACGGCAATGTGAAGTACTTTCAGCAGCTTTACTTTTAGTTGGTTGCATATATCATCATCAGCCTGTACTAAGTTCATTGCAGGACAAAGGCTTCTCCCATATTTTGCCAATTAACCCGCTCCTGTGCAAGCCGCGGCCACATTATCCCTGCAAACTTCCTAATCTCATCTGCCCATCTAACTCCTTAATGCGCTGCCTAACAAAGAGACAGTACAAAAAACACAGCACATATTTGGGTTGTGAAAAAGTGTCCTGGCAGATTAGTTGGAAGCCTAGGAAGGCATAGCAGCAAGGCATAGCAGGTCAGAGCAATTGTGATGTGTATTCGGCATGAGGAAAAGTTTAGCATATGTGTTTTCTATCACGATAACCACAATCGACATAACGGGTGATGTGTTCAGTAAATGCACATTTCTTGTCCCTTTGCAATGTAAGCAAGCGGGAACAGTAGGTAGAGGCAGTTCAGGGTGATACATAAATTGCAATGGAGAAATTTTATGATGCCGCCTTCCTCTGCATTTGTTTCCATAATTTTGTAAGAATGCTAAGGAAGCTCTCGCGCCGAACTCTTGATGATCTAAAGTTTGAGCTGAAGCGCATGCAGAAATATTGACTAATGCTTACCAACAATGCAAATGCAAATCTGAAGATCACTGAAAGCCAGTTTTCCTCTTTTGCCGTGAAATGAGAACGCGGCCAGCTTGTCAGCCATGACAGTCCTAAGAATACTCCTGGTACAGGATTCAGAGGTTGTCTCTCCAACATCATTGAACTAACGAATTTGCATTAAAATATTTTATTGAGATGAAGACTGACATTGAAAACTTGTCAAATTAAAACAATATTCATTGCAACTGCAAACACAAAAAAACTACGAGCATAGACAAGGCAGATCGCGTCGTGCGCATATCTTTTCCGGTTCAAGATCACGACGTCGTGCGCACATACCGAGTCTTTCTTGATTGAAGGTGCTGAACATTTAAAAATTTAAAGCTAAACATATAATTCATGTGGACATACATGCTGACCGCAGAATCTGCTGATGAACATGCTGACGAAGAATCAGCAGCTTGCTCAAAAACGCTGGCGTAAGGGTCGTCTGACGAACCGCTTGCATTGCCACAATGAAGTGCAAAGTAGTCGGCATCACTCGCTTCTCGCCAAGTTTCGCCTTCCGGTTCACCTGAATGACTTGGAACTGAGCTCGTAAAGCGAGTCTGCAAAGAGCTCGGCGCTTCCGATGCTTGGAAAAGCGCCTGAACTTCACACCGGGCTTTGTTCCGAACAGACCGCGCTTTGCTTGGTTTCGGCAGCGCAATGAAGCCGTGCTACTCAGCAGACACACCAATTATCCTTCGTGGGCATCTACAATCAACCTACACCGCTACCCAAAGACAAGATTGTCTTGAATAGTTCAGCACAAATCGTCCGATGCTGCAACAAAGAAGTAAGATCTAGGATTTTCAATCAAATAGTTAGTCAACTGACAGAAAACGGCTGCATGACATGTCGAACACATGGAATGACACCGCTATGCAAACGGGGCTATCGCACATACTTTTGATGGATGTCAAGCCATATGTGGAGCGCAGGAACGGTAGAACACGCAAAAGTATTGTGTGGTAGGCCGCCAGAACCCAACAAACTGCCAACATCAGGGCTACCGCTGGCTAAGCTAAAGCTGAGCAAACGCGCCGAGTCGATGGATGGATGGATACGGCTGAACCCTTTACATCGGGCGGTGGCTCAAGCCACCTAGCCATGTCTTGTGAAATTTTACTCCTGTCTTGATTTTAGCCACCAATCAGATAACCTTCACTTGGTTACTTCTAACCTCTTAAAATCCACTTTCCCCTCACTATCCCTAAACCCCAATGCCTTGGGTAAGTCAGCCCCGCTGCCTTCCACTGTAGAGTGAAGCCCTTTACAGAAAAGTATCAAGTGTTCAGCCGTTTCCTCCTCCTCTCTGCACGCAATGCACAAAGTGTCTATCTCCTGGTACCTGACTCTATACGTCTTAGTCCGCAAAACTCCAGTCCTGGCCTCAAACAGCAAAGAACTTCCCCTACAATTATCATAGATATTTTCTTTGACAATTTCCTGTTTAAAGGTCCGGTATGTTTCCAGTGCCGATTTCGTCAGCATCCCTGTTTTCCACAACGCTCTCTCCGTTCCTTTAACCTTTTTCTTAACCGATAAATGCTGATTTGCCCCCTTACTGCTGTCCAGATATTTGCTTGTCAATTTTCTAGTTCGCTTTCTCCATTTCGTGTCAACATTCTTTATATACAGGTATCTGAAAACTTTCCTAGCCCACCGCTTTTCCTCCATCCTTCTCAATCGTTCCTCAAATGCTATCTTACTGCTAGCCTGTCTGCTCTCGAAAGACGCCCATCCCATATCCCCCTGTACCCCCTGATTTGGTGTATTGCCATGTGCTCCCAAAGCTAACCTCCCTACTCCCCGTTGCCTAATTTCCAGCCTTGCTTGAACATCTGGCCTCATACACAGGACCGCATTCCCGAAGGTCAGGCTAGGGACCATCACCCCTTTCCAGATCCCTCTTACCACCTCATACCTATTGTAATTCCACAGTGCCCTATTTTTCATGACAGCTGCATTCCTACTAGCTTTATTCATTACATATTTTTCATGCTCTTTCAGATACTCTACACTGTTATTTATCCACACCTCAAGATACTTGTACTCATTCACTACTTTTAGCACGAACTCCTGTATTCTATGCTCGCCGCCCTCTTCATTAAATATCATGACTGCAGATTTTTCCTTACTATACTTGAAGCCTAATCTATCTCCCTCTGTACTGCATATGTCTAACAACTTCTGCAGATCTTCCTTGTTGTCAGCCATTATCACTATATCGTCCGCGTATATTAGTCCCAGTAATGTTTGTTTAATCAATTCCCCTTGCTTGAAAAAAGATAGGTTGAAGCCTAGTCCACTCCCCTCTAGCTTGGCTTCCAAACCTTGCGGGTACAACATGAACAACAAAGGGGACAGAGGACATCCTTGTCTAAGCCCTCGCTGTATCTCTACAGGCCCTGATACATTTTTTTCTCACTTTATGAGCACTCTGTTACCTTTATATATATCTTTTAAAAGATTAATTACTCCATTTTCCACATCCAATGTTCCAATATGTCCCACAAATGCTCCTGAGTAACGCTGTCATAGGCTCCCCTAATATCCAGAAATGCTAGCAATAAGGGCCTATGTTCCTTTTCCGCAATTTATATACACTGTGTCAATGAAAATAGATTGTCCTCCAACCTCCTTTGTTTCCGGAACCCATTCTGTAGTTCCCCTAACACCCCCTCGTGTTAGGGGAACCGCGCCCCATGCGGAGCAGCGAGTATTACTGGTGCTACTATGTACCGATAGGTGCCGTTAGGTGAGGTGCGCATGAGTTTTTCCCGTTGCGGCTTTTTGTGCTCATACATAACCTTTCAGGCCAGAAAATATGTTTGTGTTGCCTTTCTCATGCGCCCTTTATGCGAAAAAAAAAGTGATTGAAGATTTTTTTTTAAGTGTGGTCACGTGACACTGTATCGCGCGCCCACTCACGCCGAACAGCCTGTGCCGTCCTCTGCTACGGTATGCACTTCGCTCAGCCCGATTTTGGGTAACTGCCTTCCCTGTAAAGCTGTCTGTCTAGTTTGCCTAGTTTGAACTACTCAGTTTGCAAGCAAATGCGCCGCACGTATGCATTAGCATTTTGGAATAGGCAGGAATTAAGCCTCCGATTGGCAAAAAATGCACAGGTAACAGTATGCTTTACAATTTAATAACAAAGCGGCAGAAGAGCCTTTAATAACGCAGTAGCACTACTAGCCGCATTCCTGCATATTCGGCCTTATGAACAAGTGTATATTTTGCCGAAGCCAATAATTAAGGAGCAAGTTTAGCAAAGGAAAAGTGTGGGCGAGCGCCGAGAACACGTGCGGCGTAGCGCCTGACTGTTTCCGCATGCCTCTTGCGCTTTCCTCAAGGTCACCGGATCACAAAACCGCCACTACCTCTTGGTTAAATCACAAACGAAGGCAATGTTTCGCATTATCAATGTTCCGCATGATCGCCAAAAAGCTCTTTACTTGCCAATGGAAAACTTTAATAAATTCATTCCATATGGCACGCATCTTAGGATTCAGTCTTTTCTTATGCTCTAATACGGCACTAAAGCTGCAAAGAAAGATATATTGGAAATATTAATTGATACGGTTTGCGCATCCAATATCCGTGTTTGCTGGACGTACATTAGAACATACTTGGCGCATCGAGTATTCGCGCTTGGTGGACATGCACTATATAATATATTAGGCATCTTGATTATATATTAGGCATATATTAGGCATAGGAGAGACACAATGACAGGAAATAAACAGACAGCTATTACATCACTGAATTTGTATACGTCTTGTGACCTCAATGTCACCTGAACTCGCTTCCTACGCCATACATATGGCGACCGTACGGCTGTCGAAAGGAAAAAATTGGGGGTGGTTAGCTTTGGTTACACCTGGAGTTACGCGATAGCTACAGCTGGCCGAGTGGAACTTGATCACGTGACCAACCATGTGACGAACCACGTGATCAGTCACGGCGCCGCACTGCCGGCAGCTGCTCCGCACCCCGTGACCAACCACGTGACAGCGTGGCGGCGCAGCCACGCTGAAGGCTCGAAATTCTACCATAATGTAGCTATCGCTACAAAAAGGAAGATCAGTGAAATCATTGGATGCCAAATTATATGCCAGACTCAACAAATTCCACTTGACGGTCAGAGTTAGCTATTGTCCTGGGCATCTTTGAAACGAAAGCTCTCACAACCAAAATTCTCGGTCTCTTTAAAAACAAAAATGAAGATTTAAACCCCCAACCAATACTCACCTGTTAGGTGTAGTGGAATTCATAGGGTGCTGGTCTGGATGCCGGCTGCCAGTCGCTATAATACGTGACGCATGCATATTCCACACAACTGCCTGGCTGCAGACGACGGTTCCGCCGGGAGTTGCTGGTGTCTTGCGAGCACCCGCTGCGAGAGTCAGACGACAACGTTTGCTACCGTTCGCTGAGAAAGCTACCGCTTCAAAATGAATGTGGATTAGCTCAGCTAATCCAGGATATATACAAAGCGAAAGCTGTGGGCGTTCGTTGTCGTCATTGGCGTTGGCATTGACAACGTTTGCTTGGAAGGTGTTTCAGAGCCCCTTTAAGCCTGCAATCGCAGGCTACATCTCGCGCGCCACCTCTTGGCGCTGCGGTGTATACTCTATCGTGCTGATAGTTCCGTCGCTACGATTGCTCAAGCGGCTTTCGGCTGCTCGTGAGTATAGGCTATACTAATTGTCACCATTAGTTGTTGACGTTATTTGGTTATATGAATTTATTAGGTGCATTGCTGCATGCTCTTATTTCACTCTGAACCCACATAATACATTTTATCGCACTCAAACCTAGCTCCTCCGTGGTCGAGGAATAGCGCGTCCCAATTAAGACCCAAGGTTCGAGTCCCTGCTGGACAACTTTTCTCTTAAGCACAATTCCTTCTCTTTCTTCGATTGTCCTGTGGCTGTGACGTCACGATCCTCATGGACAATGTGAATTGTCGTCACGCCGCCGGACCCCGGGCTTTCGCCACAACGGCTACTCTAATGCTATCGCGTTAAAATCTCCCGCTTCGACCGCTGGCTCGTTTGCCATGCAACTGCGCGCTGAGCTTGCATATTGAGATAAATTTTCTCTCGTAGCAATTTTAACAATTACCCTGATGCCATGTTTGGCTTCAGAAGTGGACTGTCCACGCAAGAGGTACTCCTACAATAAAGGAGGCAGTCCTCAGTGAAATACCAAGAAGTAGAGAACACACAGTACTAGCGCTCGACATAAAGGGAGCCTTCGATAACGTGGGGCGTGCAGCCATCAAGGAAGGTCTCAATAGCATAAACAGCGGAAACAGAGCCTTCCGATACGTCCAAGCCTTCCTGAGGGAGCGAACGGCTACGATAGGCATCGGAAACACAAGATCTGAGAGCTTCACGGCGCCAAACAAGGACACCCAGCAAGGCTCAGTAATATCACCGCTACTATTCAACGCAGCGATGACAGGACTCACGAAAGTACTCGACGAAATAGAAAACATCAGCTACGCAATGCATGCCGATGACATTACAAGACGGACAACCACAGGCTCCCTAGCAGCAAAAAAAAGAGCAGCTACAAATAGCAGTCGACCATACTGAAGAATACACAGGGCCACAGGACTATCGGGCTCAGCAGAAAAATCAGAATACGTAAATTCAAAAAGGGTACACAAAAATGCGACTCCCAAATCACCCTGAAACTCGGAAATGAGACATCACCTGCGAAAACGCGATTCAGAGTGCTTGGAATGTGGCTGCAAAGCACAGGACGATGCAGCAAAACCATCGCCTCTCAAGAATACAACAGAGCAAGTCGTCAGAATCATGCGAAGACTCAGCAGTAATCAGAGGGGGTGAGATGACAGGACACCCTAAGTCTCATAGACAGTCTTGTCACGAGCAGGGTAACGTACAGTCTCCCCTACCACGAACTAAACAAGCAAGAAACTCTACAAATCGACACTGTACTACGCAAAGCATACAAAACGGCGCTCAGACTTCCAATATTAACACCAATTGATAAGATAATGGCACCGGGAGTATCGAACACCTTCGACAACCTACGAGAAGCGCAACGTAGTGCGCAAATGGACACTCACTAAAACCAGAATGGGAAGACACCTATTAGAGAAATTAGGGCTACCCCTGGGCACACAAAAAGACAAGCAACAAGCAAAGACAAGCAACAAACAACATCCCGGTAAGACCCATACCCAGACACATGGACCACTATGTACGCCATGAAAGACAAGCCATGGTCCGAGCACTCAGCAGAGAATTCAGAGACGATCCCAGCGCAGTCTACACGAACGTGGCAAAGTACCGCTACCAACGCAAAACGATCGCCGTTGTAACAGACAATGAGGGAACGAGATAACCAGCGCAACGATAAACAACCCAAGCACAGAGGCAGCTGAAGAGGCCGCCATTGCTCTGGCAATATCGCACGGCAACGCAACAGGACAAAACCTCACTATAGTGACGGACTCTAAACAAACATGCAGAAACTACACAAGAGGCAGGATCGACAGCATCTCCAATCATATTCAACACACGACGAGAAGACACAAACACTAAACATGATATAGTATGGGTTCCCGGACATGGGGGGATGAGGGGATACGTGACAGCAGACGATTTAGCTCGAGGGTACGTCAACCGAGCAGACTCAATACTTTGCACCACGGGCACCTTTGACCCTGTTACCCCCATGTACTCAGGCATAATCATTACAGGGGTAAGCAGAAACGCTACCCAGCCCTACACAAAAGGCTATCCAAAGCGGAGGCGATAGACTGCCGCAGACTACGAACCGATACATACACGCACCTGCACAAACTACACAGATTTTCCCTACACAATATGTAGACGAATGTCCGTGGCGCCAGGGTAAACATACACTAGAGCATGTCACAATGACTTAGAGCCTACAATAGACCACCCGAGTGTGACGCAGTGGGAGCACTTGCTGGCCAGCCAGGACGAGGCAGCGCAACGATTTCTCGTACGCCGAGCCACGATGGCAGCTGCCAAGTGCGACACCTGGACCGAGGATCGACCACGGCGACTAGTGACCCGTAAGGGCCCAACTCTTTAAATTTGTCACAAATAATTTTTTTCCATCCATTCATCTGGGACGCTGCAGATGACACTATTAGGCAAGCGGTGGCAGGCATGGAGGCACACTATATACGACAGATGGCGCCACCAGGTTCCACCGGCTCCCTTTGGTGGAAACCTGCGCTGTCGGCTTCGGCCCCGCGATCTCGACGCAGAGGATTTTGGGCATGCATCATGCGGTGCGCTCACGGCTAAAGACCGACGACACCTGCTTTTGGCTGTGGTTTAACTCTGGTTAACCCTAGTTGAATTGCGAAATGTTCGTTTCCTCGGCATGCGGTCTAT
Organism: Amblyomma americanum; assembly: GCF_052857255.1. Classification (NCBI taxonomy): domain Eukaryota; kingdom Metazoa; phylum Arthropoda; class Arachnida; order Ixodida; family Ixodidae; genus Amblyomma; species Amblyomma americanum. The sequence continues at coordinate 87,168,025 of NC_135504.1, forward strand.
GCAGCGTCTCATTCCGACGCTCTCGGGAACTCAAAGTGGTCTCTTCCGCAGTCTACGAGTCACTCCGGGACGTGGCACGAATTTGTCTAGCCGCATCTTCGTTACGACGCTTATAGAGTCCTGCGGCCCATTTCTCGCTTCGTTCTGTCATTGTTGCGCCTCTTTCACGCTCTCCATAACGACTCGAATCCACTGACGGAAAGCGCATATATATATATATATATATATATATATATATATATATATATATATATATATATATATATATATATATATATATATATATATATATATATATATATATATCCCGCGAGGTGACACCTCCTCTCCCTCTACCTCAGCGGAGCACATCTGGTGGAGCACGCGGCGATGGCAGCGGCGTCGACGGCGGCGCCATCTGTTGTAGCGTGGCTGCGGCGTTGCTAGGCAACGGCGGCTCAAGGTCGTTCGTCGGCCACGGTATACGGCTTAAGTGCGCGACGAGCCAAAATGGCTCGCTGGCTGGCGTAGCGTTTTCTTGTCGCAACAAAATTCTCAGCATGCGATTTTACTGCAAATGAGCCAGCGGTTGAGGGGGGGGGGGATTTTAAAAGCCGCTACGGTTACCAGAATGTCACGAAAATACACTACGTCAGAGTGCGTCTTAAATTTCACTTGACCTTAGTATTCTAGTATCGTACATACAGTTTTAACGTATATTTGTTTTTCTATAGCGCCTTTGCGATCTACTACGTTTTCTGCTTAGTGCTTAATGCAGGTTCGCCGCTAATCAAGAAATAATTGCCGAAATGAGCTGGAAACACGTAGTTTTTCCCCCCTTACCAGTGGTACCTCTACTGAAACTGTTAGTGTCCTGACCATGCGTCATTGTTTCCCCGAGAACGCACGAAAAGCAAGCAAATATTCTATACGCACGCGTACTCATGCCGAGCAGCTATATATATGCGGTCACTTCTAGTGACCTGATTGTTTGATCGCGTACTCCGCTGAACTCACCCACGCGCTGCGGCAGAAGGCTCCGCCGTACCGCAAGGCAGAAGGCGGCGAGGTACACCACATCCAAGGAAAAGCATCTCTCTGGAAAAGGGCACCAAAATGACTTTTCGTTTTTCTGCACCGTACACAAGTGCATGCATTCCGTTAGTGATAAATCTCCACGGTTTGATTCAAATGGCCTGTAATAGTTTCACCAACATCTATTCCTCTGTGCCTAGCGGTGTAGTTCGTATCACTTGTAACAAAGAGGAAAGCAAAGACATGACGGACAGACATGTTTTAAATACAGCGGCTACATGATACCAGAGACTCCGACAATGCAGTTATGTTGCACTGACTGGTAACATAGGGAACATATCGAACCCATCGCGTGCATGACCCCCCGAGGAAACAAAGCTGGCTTTTGAGCGACGTCACGAAGGACGTGACGGTCCGCCACTTTTCGCTTTCGCTGCGAACTTAAGAACAATGCTCAGCATAGAGTCAGAACACTGCGCTCACACTCTGAGGGAGCTCCCCGGAATGGCGTGTCGGTAGCGCACACTGAAGCATCAATGGCGGTTACTTGATGATGGAAATGGTGGAGGGTGCTTTAGTTTATGGAGTTTAACGTCCCAAAGCGACTCAGGCTACGAGGGACGCCGTAGTGAAGGTCTCCGGGAATTTCGACCTCCAGGGATTCTTTTACGTAGGGTGAATTAGAAGCAAAGGCGATCGCCTGCTGATCCCGCGAGCATCGCTGGAGCCGAAATTATAAACCCCCTGTATGATGTTCTACATCACTGTGCGCTGTTCTACAAAAAACAGGCGCTGGTCGAATTTTGTCCGGTGCGCGCGATGCTGGAAAATATGAACTTCGGAGGCATAGAAGCGGTGCTGGAGGTCGGGAGGATCGTGAAAGGCCTAGCGTTCGTCTAATTCACAATTGGCAACTATTGGCACTATTGGCAACCTGCACGATGCAAGCTACGCGTGGTGTACGGCTATGGGGTGCCTGGCGTCATGTGCAAGTTGGTAGAGGTTCCGCTGCTGAAGGGCACTAAGGGATGTAAATCTGAAACATTACAAGTTCCGCGCACTCACAATTACGATTAGATATGCAGGTCTATAGATAAACCCTTGAAATAGTTTCCTTGGACAGTCTATAGACTGTCCATTGACTTCTGCCTATAAAGTCAATACACTATCCATACACAAACCCCAGAGAACAGCATATAGGCAATACAAATCATATAGAAGGACTTTTGTCTGTAGACAGCCTGTAGACAATGAATAGACAAAAAGAAATATCTATAGGAAGGTAATAGATTCTATCAGAAGTCTATAGGCTGTCTGTAGACCATTTTTGTAGGGGTAAGTTCCCTTATTCCACCTCAGTAAACTGAAGGACTGCAGTTTCATTTCTCCAGCGATAACCCAATTCCCCAACGAGCGGCCTTGAGCCTCCCTTTCTAAATAAACAGTTCATTCATTCATTCATTCATTCATTCATTCATTCATTCATTCATTCATTCATTCATTCATTCATTCATTCATTCATTCATTCATTCATTCATTCATTCATTCATTCATTTCTCCAGGGTCGACACCTGAACAGGGCCCATTTAAGAGAGTCGTCACTGAAGGAGAACAACACAAGAACCCATTCTTTCCTGTATGCGCAATCTTTTTTCATCGAGTACGTCAATGAAACTTGTGCACTCGTCACCGTGGCGTCCTTCGACGTCACCACACTTGCTCACCCGCGCCAGAGGAAGCTTTCCTGTGAGCAAGAGCCGAGGATATAGACTGTGCGTCGGCAAGCACTTGAACCCGCGTTCGACCAGCGCTTCTGCGTCTAACCTAACCTAACCTAACCTAACCTAACCTATCCTAACCTAACCTAAACGCGCTCCACAACAAAGACGGCGTCGAAGCGCACGTGCCTGTAATGTGCTCAAATCTGGCGACGGTCCTCCTTCACCTCACCTGTGAGAGCTTTCCATCCCCAGCTGACAGGATGCGGCCGGTGGGACGTGCGTCGGCGTCCTGTCAGCACCCACGCTACGAAAGCACTGCACGGACTCACGGCGGTTCCTCAGCCTCGAACCGCCCAGCCGCTGCCTCCTGCGGCGAGGGATGCGTGAGCCTGCCGGCAGAACGGAACAGGCACCCGCCCTGCAGTTAAACTCGAAATGGCGATCAGCGATGACCATGACAAAGGCAACTATATCGTGAATAGGGAACTAAAATATCACGTTTGCGTTGTTTATTAGTTTTCTGTACGCAAATTCGGCAATGTTTCGGCTACTTAAGTTTACTCTATAGAGCATCAGCCATAAACCCCCCTCCCTCAGTGCCATGGGATCTCCTGGCCGTGGCAGTCGTTTGCATAAAATAAAGACGTCACCACATAGCGAAGTCCCATGAGTAACTGTTTTCGGACAATTTTCACGTGGAACATTGACCGCAAATCGGTAGTCCGACTTAGTCACTAGCTCTTATCAACCAACACGATCTGCGATCACATGCTTAATTGGTTCAAAGTTCCTTGCACTTAAACCTGACGGTGCCGTAAGGCAAGTACAATTAAGCGTTTCAGCGTCAAAGGCGCGAGGGTCGGACTCACTAGCTGTACATCTCCAAGTGGCTAGCTTGGCGCATTTGGCCACCTGTTCTTTGTTTCTGTGTCATAATGATTACTAATGAAGCTTCACCGCTTGGTTAATGGCACAAAAAAGGAAAATATACACGTATACATGAATGTTCTACACCGATAACTACAGTGGACGCGCATCTAATCTGAACTAATAACAAAAGACTAGTATACACTACTGGCATACAGATTAGCAAATGTCGAAGACCTTCAGTAAAATCAGACAACCAAGAAAATACAAGCAAAATGCAACCTTTGTCCGATCGTCGCTCCCATCCGGGCCCTGCGAAAAGAGCACGTGACAAAAGCGTGACCAGCGCTCGTAGGCGTGGCTAGTGCTCTCTCTGGCCGCGCGGTTTCGCTTTCGCTTGTATTCCGCCCCAAAATTCCTTGCGCCGCAGCGCAAGATGAGATTAGAGTTTTTGAAAATTTGAAACAGATATGGATGCTATTTTTCGCTGTGCTACAAACCTCTCAATAAATGGGGTGTCTTGCAGTAAAAGTTAACTATTCAATTAACAAGTGTTAGCTGTATTTTGCTGCACACCATCACTGACAATGCGCTCACAACCCAAAAAGTCTGTTTTAAAAAAATTGTTAGCCGTAGATGAAACGCCCTGTATAAGTGAGGAAAAAAAATTGGATGACGTTTCTTTTTAAGAGTGGGACGCCACAGCGTTTTGCAGCGTTATAGGAGTCGTTCGACGCGACGCTGGCCGTTGGACAATTTAAGGAAATGACGCCTGTATCATATATCTCGGTGGACACCCGAACCACACCGTAAAAGAAGGAAAATGAAATGAAAATTGGTTTTAAGGGAAAGGAAATGAATCCTGTCTCACATATCTCGGTGGACACCCGAACCACGCCGTAAGCGAAGGAATATTTTCGAAGCGCGGTGCCGACAACAACTACTATACGACCCCGACAGGTTTTCGACAGAACAGAATGCGTAAAAAGAGAGAACGCTCCTGTGAGAGGCCACACAGAACACAGAAGTAACAGTGAGTCTGACATCGCACACTTAAACACGACAATCACCATTACAACAATCTGTAAATAAAGATCACCATGCGTTCTCCTCCCCCGCGTCCTCCGAACGGTCCGTACAAGTACAGGGAGCTGCTCGTCTTTAGAGCCGGAGTACCCGGGTTCGAACCCGGCCTCGGCTGCAGCGTGTCGATGGAGGCGAAACGCAGAAGGCTCCCGTTCGCTGTGCGATGTCAGTGCAGCTGTATCTCAACCAGACAGTGCATGGAGCGCTACTATAGTCCGAATGGCTGCCTGTCTCTCTCTTGTCTCCTCCAAATTGGGCAGTAGCGTAGCACCGCTTATCTTCCACTACCCCGAACTATTCTCTAACTATTCTCTAAGAATTTTGCGCATTTCCTATCAACTAAACTATTTTCAAAAGTAGTAATGTGCAATCGTGATATTTATAAATAATAATGCTAAAATGTAAACTTCTGAATATGGGTAATAGGCTGGCGCCACTGCACGACCCCTCAATAAAAAAGGTGGACAATCGCAATGCTGTGGAAAAGGGCAGGGCGCTGTAGGAACTTACTAAAGGAGGTACCGGTTAAAGATCCCCAGCTGGTCGAAATTGCCCTGCAGCCTTCTACAACTGCACTTCTCTCTTTCCCGCCTTCCACCCCTCCATCACGGCATGGCTTAGGTGTTCACCGAGAAGTGAGACAGTTGCTCCGTCTTTACTTTCCTCAAAACAGATTTTGAACCCGCCGTTCGCGGGTTTGAATCCGCCCGCGGCGGCTGTGTTTCGATGGAGGCGAAACGCTAAGGCGCCCGTGAGCTGTGCCATGTCAGTGCACGTTAAAGATCCCCGGGTGGTCGAAATCATTCCGGAGCCCTCCACTACGGCACCTCTTTCTTCTTTCACGCCCTTCTTTATCCCTTCCCTTACTGCGCGATTCAGGTGCCCACCGATATGCGAGACTGATACTACGCCATTTCCTTTCCCCAAAAACCACTTTTAAATTTTTTTCTTTCAAGTAGGGGAGGAAATGTAAACGCAATGTTTTCACCATCCTGACTGTACGCAGTAGTCAGCTAGGAAAAGTGAACTGCTTTCCACGTATCCATTACCGGTCAGACCATAAAGACAAGTTAGGCTTAACGTCGCCCATCGAAAACTTGAGTATGCTCGTCAGCCCTAACAGTAAGCTTGGCAGATGCCTTCATGGCGACCATTTAAATGTTTCCGCCAAGCGTAGTTCGTCGAGGCACACCCTAAAATACGTGTCCGCGATAAGGGTAATTCTGGTACAGCAGCAGCCGCTTCCATTCAACCAGTGCAGCTATATTCTCTATAGAGTCTGCAATGATCTCATTTCAACAAACACCATTCTTATCAGAATTCACGCCGGAAACTTAGCAGCGTCTTAATCGGCGGCGGCGTCTTACTCTCAGCTGGCAGCGTTCTCTTCCAGGTTGGTAGCGTTTGATTCCCAATCACAGTCAGCAGCGTTCTAAACTCATTCGAAGAATGTCAACAGTGTCAGTTTTGAGAATTAAGGTAGCGTTCCACTCTCGGTCGAGTTCCATTTTCAGTCGGTGGCGTTTCTTTCTCAACATCAGTCGGACGCATACAAGCACTGCAGTGCAGTCTCAGTCGACACTGACTCACAATCGGTATATCGTCCCGTCACCTGTGGCGACAACAACAACAGAGAACAGAGTTGTACTCGGTTGCGCACAGAGACGCCCGCGAACTGCGGCGTCTGCCCGTGTTGCAGTGCAATGGGAACGCCCGCGGATAATGACAGAGAACCAGTAGCTCCCGTACGTACTACTCGGAGGCGCCGGATGCACTGGTAAAAATTTAGAACAATCGGAAGCACTAGGCCTACGCCATGGTCGCCCGGCCCCTAAAAGGGTCTGGGCGGCGGCCAGAGTCACCCGAAAAAACATTCGCCATATCGTTGCTATAATGAAACACGTCATTATTTTATTGCAAACATTTTTATCAACGCACACCAATGAACAGCATTCTTGAAGATTCAGTAGAACGCGGTGATTCCCGACGCTAAGGATTGTCGCAGAGGCTCATAGCCGCCATAGCCTCCCAGACCGACGGGACGCCGGGAGAGTGAATCGCCGCCATCTTGCACCGCTTTAAGCCATTATAGGCGTAGCGAAAACCTAGCTCCCCAGTAAAGTGCCTCGCAGCCGAAGCACGCGGTACAGAATCAGGTCGCACACGCAAATGCCGGCTACACCTCGTTACCGGCCGTCGACTGAAAGACAGACGCAGAGAGTTCATCGGCTAAACTAGCAGAGAAGTGCGTCGAACTCTGCAACGCATGCAGCTGCGTTCGCAGAACAGAGAACGCTTCGATCGCCGAGCAATGAAAATGTAGGCTGCTTAATAATGCCCAGACGCTCACACCACACTGCACTGGAATTCCTCTGTCTCGCTGTGAACCGACCTGCGTACCATCGCAGCCCTGGTACAGATGGAATCGTTTCGCATTACTTGTGGACCCTGCAGTACTCACCTTTTGCGGTGACGTGTCGATCCGCCGCAGTGACTGCCGCTGTGGAAAGCTGCTGCCGGTGGTAAGTACAGCTGCAGGTGTCCTCCAGTGTGTATCCGGTAAGTCCAATGTACAGCTGCAGGTGTCCTCCAGTGTATATCCGGTACCGGTAAGTCCAATTTCGGGCCGCGGAGAGTGCGTAATTGGCCTCCTCCTAGTCACACGATGAAGACGCGACTGGTTAGGCGGATGGCTGCTCTCTGGGAAGGCTACGTCAGCGGAGCACCGCGTGATCACGTGATTTCCTTTTCTCTCGTCAGCCAATAGCGTGATACCGTTCGTCGCCGTCATGGGGACCAGACGACAAGCTCTTAATGTTTGGGTCGTAATATACTACAAGATGAAATAAGAAATGTGTACTGCAAAACGTTTTTGCGCGGCGTTTATTAGGGTAGGGAAATGAATAATAATAATTGGCTTTTGTGGAAAGGAAATGGTGCAGTATCTGTCTCATATATCGTTGGACACATGAACCGCGCCGTAAGGAAATGGATAAAGGAGGGAGTGAAAGAAGAAAGGAAGATAGAGGTGCCGCAGTGGAGGGCTACGGATTAATTTCGACCACCTGGGGATCTTTAACGTGCACTGACATCGCACAGCACACGGGCGCATTAGCATTTTTTGTCCATAAAAACGGACTGACATCGCACAGCACACGGGCGAATTAGCATTTTTTCTCCATAAAAACGCAGCCCCCTAGGTCGGGTTCGAACCCGGGAACTCCGGATCAGTAGCCGCGCGCCCTAACCACTGAGCCACCGCGGCGGGGTAGGGTAGGGAAATAAAAAGCATATTTTTGTTTCCCCTCAAATGAAGCGCAACACACAAACTTGTCTGCTCAGCGAATGCATGGAGCGTACCACGCAGCTGTCGCTAAATTTCTTGCACGGTATGTCGGATGAAGCTTCGATGACGAGGTCTCCGTGCGAAATACAAAGCATCCATTCTTCTGTCGTGACTAGGGGAACAGCTCTATTCGCCGCGTTGAAATTGAAACCGGCGTTCCGCGGCATATGGGTGCGACTTTCGATGACTGCTTCTAGGCTCTCAGCCGCCAGCGGGCAGACCGACCGCTTTGAGACGCCGCCGTATTAATACACAGACGTGAAAGACGATACTGCAAGCTTAGGTAGTTTCGCACTAACATACATAGATAAGTATATTACCATGTATGCAAATATACTTATATCTTTCACGGGAGTCGCCCAGCGCTGATACCAACCGAACGAACGCGGCGTATTCCTAAACGCGAAGTAGCGTCCAGCAGACTGAAATATGCACTTTCAGACGTGCAAGCGATTTCATCTTCGCCGAAGGTAAGCTTGCCACTGTCTTAGATGCATGGGTGCACCGCCACAACGCTACCGTCGTCCTCGTGGACGAATTTCACAGACTTGAGAGGCTGCGCTGCAACCGCTGGCGGCATTTAGCACCAGAAAATGGCGTTGTGCGTTTGAAACGCGTGCCTTCTTTTTTTCGTCTGCTGGTCTACACCTCCAAAGAAAGCGGTGCAGAAATTGTAGTTTCGTTCTACACTACGCGTAAAAGAAATGCGTCTGTGTAGGTGGGCGGAGCTACGCTGGCATCAATGGCAAAAAAAAATGAAACCATGCTACACTGGCTACACTATACTAGTAGCCAGTGTAGGTAAAAAAAGATATGTCCCTAGTGTCTTGTGCTCCACCTCGCGTAAATGTTATGTCCCACTTCCTCAGTTCCTCTTTACTCGCGGAAATTTAATTGGTTTTGGTGAAAGGAAAGGTGCAATAACCGCCGCATATCTCGGTGGACACCCGAACCACGCCGTCAGTGAAAGGATGAGGGACGGAGTAAAAGAAGGAAGAGTAAAAGAGGCACCATAGTGGAGTTCCACTCAGACGCGGCGCCCGTGTTTCGGTGCGGGCGAAACGCAAAAGACGTCCATAAACTACCTGCCGCGGTGGCTCAGTGGTTAGGGCGCTCGGCTACTGATCCGGAGTTCCCGGGTTCGAACCCGATCGCGGCGGCTGCGTTTTTATGGAGGCAAAACGCCAAGGCGCCCGTGTGCTGTGCTATGTCAGTGCACGCTAAAGATCCCCAGGTGGTCGAAATTATTCCAGAGCCCTCCACTACGGCACCTCTTCCTTCTAGGTTTCTTCTCTCAGTCCCTCCTTTATCCCTTCCCTTACGACGCAGTTCAGGTGTCCAAGGATATATGAGAGAGAAACTGCGCCACTTCCTTTCCCCCAAAACTAATTTAAAAAATAAAGTACACGTTAAAAGTCTCCAAGTGCTCGAAGTTATTCCGGAGCACTCCACTACGGCACCATTTTCTTCCCTTCTTCTTTCACGTTCACTTTACTCGCGGCGCGGTACTGGTGTTCATCAAGATGTGAGACAGTTACCTTAATTTCCTGACAATCAATTGTGCTTTTGTGGCTTTTTGAAGCGAATCCTTCACTACGCTAGCCAAAGCCGCCTTCGCCGTACGGTACCGGTTTACCTTCAAGTGAGACAGAAGTCGTGTGGCTATAGGCCTTGCCATATGTGGTCCAATATGGTGTCGCACCAGTTTGCCTTTAAATTCTGAGCAACCGTTCGTCGTACAGCACTCTGGTTCGTGTAATAGCATTTCTCTTTGTACATAGCTTACATATTTTAGTCAAGTTGGCTCCTTCCCAAGTACTGACCGAACCCAATGCTGCTTAGCTTCGGTGATCGGACGAGGAGCCGTGCACGACTTACGGCCGTTACACCTCCTGGTTACCTTGATACCTCAGCTGCTCTCACACGGCATGAGCAGACCTTCACTAATAAGATAGTCGCCGATGCCGCCTACACGCCAAACATCATCCGTAAATGGCTTATCGGCCCTCGCTGGCATCAAGGGGGCAACATTGACGTTATGGAGCGCCCGTACTGTGGCTGTAGGTTTCGTGCTGACCTGTACTACCTAGTTTGGCATTGTGCAGAGTTCCGCAAGAGACGCGACGACCTCGTCGCCAAGCATGGTTTTCCCACCGATGGCGAGGAATTTCGTGCATTGACCAGAGCCGGAGCGAATGGCATCTTGGAAGATGATATTGGCAAATATGCTCCGATATGTGGTATCTACAGTGCAGTGTAAAGCGTGGCTGGACCACCCGTGCCGTCCATTCATGTATCAATAGACCCCTGCTTTTCCCTTCCTTAACCCAATACCCCAACAAACGACTTTGAGCCTCCCTTTCTAAATAAACAGCTCATTCATTGTCAAGTTGGAGGCTGGCTTGGACACGGGTTCACACCAATCACATATGCACCTTCAATTGCATGCTTTCTGAGACTTAATTGCTACAGGGGTTCGAACGATGACATACGCACCTTCAGGTGCAGGGCTTGAGGCGCGGTTGAGGTGTCCACCGATATTTCGAGATCTGAGAGCTACTGCGTCCTTTCCTCAAAACACATGCTTTCGCATTCCTCCACGTAAGTAGACTTAAGTACCCTTATTCTTGATCCGGAGTTCCCGGGTTCGAACCCGACCGCGGCGGCTGCTTTTCTATGGAGGCAAAACGCTAAGGCGCCCGTGTGCTGTGCGATGTCAGTGCACGTTAAAGATCCCCAGGTGGTCAAAATTATTCCGGAGACCTCCACTACGACACCTCTTTCTTCCTTTCTTCTTTCACTCCCTCCTTTATCCGTTCCCTTACAGCGCGGTTCAGGTGTCCAACGACATATGAGACTGATACGGCGCCATTTCCTTTCCCAAAAACCGATTATTATTATTATTTTTATTATTATTATTATTATTAATATTATTATTACTACTATTATTAAAACTGTAAGGCGCCCGTGTGCTGTGCGATGTCAGTGCACGTTAAGGATCTTAAATTGGTTTTTGGGGAAAGAAAATGACGCGGTAACTGTCTCACATATCTCGATGGGCATCCGAACCACGCCGTATACAGGAAGGAAGGAAGATGGGAGTGAAAGAAGAAAAAAAGAAAGGTGCCTTAGCTTGATTCAGTCTTCTGACGTTTCCTTCCCCGCGCAAATGCTTCATTGGCATTCTACCCTATACCTTGGCCAATCCCCCCACGTGGGTATGTGCCATATTACTTGAGGAGAAGAAGAAGAAGAAGAAGCGGAGGTCTCTAGAATAATTTCGACCAAATGGGGATCTTAAACGTACACTGACATTGCACAGCACACGGGTACCTTAGCGTTTTGCTACCATAAAAACGCAGCCGCCGCGGTTCGATGCAATGCAAATGAGCTTTCGCTGGAACGCTCGCGCTGCATGCAGCATTGCTGTTTGCGTTCGATGCGGCGTTCTCTGCCTCCTTTATTAGAATTTTTGATGAAAGGAAATGGCCCAGCAGTGCCTACAAGAAAGCGTTGGGCCCAGTAACTCTCTCACATCTTGGTGGACACCTCAATCGGGCCTAAGAGAAGGAAGCAAGGTTGGAGTGAAAGAAGAGCGAAAGAGGTGCCTTAGTAAAAGGCTCCAGAATAATTTCGACCACGTGAGTATCTTTAACGTGCACTGAAATCGTATAGCACACAGACCTGTTTTGCGTTTCGCCTCCGACCCACCGCGGTGGCTCAGTGGTTAGGGCGCTCAGCTACTAATCCGGTGTTCCCGGGTTCAAATGCGATCGCGGCGGCTGCGTTTCGATGGGGGGGGGGGGGGAGGGGGGGGACATAAGGCGCCCTTGTGCTGTGCGATGTAAGTGCACGTTAAAGATCCGCAGGTGGTGGAGATTATTCGAGAGTCCTCCACTACGGCACCTCTTTTTTTCCTTTAATTATTTCACTACCTCCTTTATTCCGGTGAGCCAGTGGGCAGACCTGTGCACTTTCCTTTTCATTCTTCCTTCGGTCGCAGCAACACAACAGCAGCGCGCCGTCACGAAAACTATGGACGGTTTGCGGCGGACGCGTTTCGATGGAGGCGAAACGGAAAGCCGCCCCTGTGAAAATGAAAATTGCTTTTTGGGGAAAGAAAATGCCGCAGTATCTGTCTCACATATCGGCGGACACCTGAACCGCGCCGTAAGGGAAGGAATAAAGAAGGGATTGAAAGAATAAAGTGGTGCCGTAGTGGAGGCCTCCGGATAAGTTCGAACACCTGGGGATATGTGCGCTGTCATCACACAGCACACGGGCGCCTTAGCGTTTCGCCTTCATCGAAACGCTGCCGCCATGGTCAGGTTCGAGCCCGGGAAATCAGGATCAGTAGCCGAGCGCCCTAACCACTGAGCCACCGAGGATGTGTTGTGCTATATCAGTGCATGTTGAAGATACCCAGGTGGTCGAAATTATTCCGGAGCCCTCCACTATGGCATCTCTTTCTTCTTAACCTCCCTCCTTTATCCCTTCATTTACGGCACGGTTCCGGTGTCCACCGAGCTGTGAGACGATACTGCGCCGTTTTCTTTCCCCAAAAACCAAAATTTCAATTTCTTTTGTGCGATGTCAGTGCACGTTGAAGATCCCCAGGTGGTCGAAATTATTCCGGAGCCCTCCACTACGGCACCTATTCTTCCTTCTTCCTTCACTCCCTCCTTTACCCCTTCCCTTACGGCGCGGTTCAGGTGTCCAACGATATATGAGACAGATACTGCGCCATTTCCCTTCCCCCAAAACCAATTATTATTATTAATTTCTTTTCAGTTTTCAAGTGAATATGCACAATACCTCGTGAGAAGTTAATTCCTTCCAAGTATTACCGATTGAGTAGCCTTACTCATTTGGTTCTTGCTTGAAATGAGCAACATGCAAAAAGATGCATTACGACCTACTTTGCCTGTCGTCCAAGTTGCGTTGGAGTAAATTGGTGGTGACGGCGTAACACGTTAATTAAAACAGCCTTCATGATAGGCGTTTAACACGTCATGGGCCAAAATGACGAGGGCACGTTGTAGGTTCAGGTCCCGGGAGGTGAGCCAGATGGGCCACGGTGGGGGTAGGGGCAAAGAATATGCGGGGGACTGACTGGAAGGCCGAGTGGCACTGTGTAAGGCAGAGTTAAGGCATGCGTAAATCAGTGTGTGGACAGTTGGAGCAGTGAGGTGGGGACGCGTACCCATACGAAAAAAAGTTTGGCTGGGCTATTGAGGAGATTATATTGAATAATGAGATCTTCAGGGAAGTCCAATTTTTGCTGCGTGCAGTATTCGTGGACAGTGAGTTTTTAAGCTCTGACTGCGTGCACCGTCGGTGGGTTCGTCCCTGCGATACCCTACGCGATGGGGCCTAGCTGCCGCCCTCACAGCATTGAGCCCACGACCGGTGGCCCTTCGGTGGATCCCTGGTCACATGGGTATTCCCGGCAGTGAGCTGGCTCATTAGCTTGCCTGCGGTACCATACAACTGGGCATGGGAGCGCAAGATTCTGGAGGCCCGTGTACTGTGCGATGTCAGTGCACTTTAAAGAACCCCAGGTGCTAGAAATTTCCGGAGCCGTTCACTACAGCGTCCATCATGGCCTGAGTCGCTTTGGCTAATGATAAAATTTTATTTTGTGCCACTGTAAAGCGGTTTTTTTGACTCCACGAGCGCCACTGGGCAGCAGATGCTGTGCGAACGCCGCCGGAACAGTAAACGTGGAGTGAACGGGGCCGCAATGGAAGACGATGTGTAGATTTAGCTTGGCACCAGTTTACCGTTTTCTTTGGGCTCTCCTCACTGAACACTGGCCAATCCTTCGTCGTGGGTATGTGCCATGCCAAGAAAGCAACAACAACAACAACAAAACGGTAGCAGTACTAAGGCCTTTTATCTAGGTGGTGTTGCCATGATCCGAACGTAGTAGGTCCTTGGGGAAAAGGCGAAGCGGGAGCCATAATTCTGGATGAGGTTGGCTCAGAACGCTTGCTATTTTCGTCCGACATTTAGGCATACCGGCGTAGGCGCCAACCTTGAGAACTGCATGGTGCTGATGCTGTCACAGTAATTCGTATTAGAAGTGGTAATCATTCTTTGAACTCGGCCGAGCTGTTTGCGTGTTCCGAAAAAAAAAACGCTTTCTGGTTTGTGGTATGCATGCCCAGCGTTCTCGGGCAAAAATTTTGAAAATATGAAAATTGTGAGACCCTGTTATACAAGTACTGAAGGTAATGGTTCATTATTATGATATGTAGCAAAATCTTGCTTTTACAATGTTTCCATCGACCGCATCGAACAGTTCAAACTTTCGTTAAAAACCAACGGGGAACGCTTTTGACGATAGCAAAAACATCAGTAGAAAAAAATACAGGGCTGTCGTTGGGTGACCTGTAGATAAATTAATTGTTGTAGTGAAATCTCCCATTATATGCAAAAATTGCGTTCATGAAAAGTGTTTCGCTCAAAAATGCTTTTCTTCAGAATTGCTGAGTATGTGGGGGTTTAACGTCCCAAAGCGACTCAGGCTAGGGAACGCCGTAGTGGAGGGCTCCGGCACCTGGGGTTTCTTTACGTGGACTGACATCGCACAGTACAGGGGCCTCTTGTACTGCCGCGGCCGGGACCAAACCCACGTCTTTCGTGTCAGCATCCGAACGGCATAACCACTGAGCTACCGCGACGGGAACGCTTTGCGATGCTGTGTGACCAATGGGAGTCCCTGATATGTGTGTGCGTCTCACTGCTTTTATTTGTACGACAGATGTGCTCCGACCATGGATATAGAGGAATCTACTCGGCGGAAGAGAACTAAAGACGACGAAAGCAAAGGAGCGTCCTTTGGCCAGCCGTTCTGCGCGCCACTAAATTCTCGTTTGACGCGTATATCTTGTGAAATGTTAATTTTTTCGAAGTGTTCCAGATTGAGTAGCCTCACTAATTTGTTGCCCTCGCGGTGGCTCAGTGGTTATGGTACGCAGCTGCTGGCCCGAAAGACGCGGGTTCGATCCCGGCCGTGGCGGTCGAATTCCGATGGAGGCGAAATTCTAGAGGCCCGTGTACTGTGCGATGTCAGTGCACGCTAGAGAAGTAGCAGTAAGTTCTTTATTATTAAAATAATAATATAAAGGAAGGAAAAGATTTTTGCTAGCCCCGGCATCTGCCATCGATACTGGAGCACCTGAGCTGGGGCAGCGGAAATAAAGGATAGCAGACAGAATGCACAAATGAAGTGAAAGAGGTGAGGGGACAGGAAGAGAGGATAGGGGGAGAAGTAATATATACAAACTATTTACACAATGATAAATGTGTCCAGGTTGTGCGCGTGATTAGTTAATGTTGGAGGAATTTAAACGCGCACAGCACTAACTGGAGTGGGGCGTCCAGTTATTAATCGTTCAATGTAGAACTCGCGGAGCGTTCGGTCACTGCGTGTAACTACTTGACGGAGAACAGACGGGACGTCAAGCTCGTGTGTTCGAGGAATGCACAGAGGCTCACCAAGGTTCGCTCACGAGTGCGCGCACTGCCCTGCGGCCACAATAGCGTCTTGAGGGAGTCTGGTAGTATGTACAGCGCCCTATAGGCCGCAAGCATATAGAATAGGGCGTTAGAGATCCCCAGGTGGTCGAAATTTCAGGAGTCTTCAACTACGGCGTCCCTCATTATAGACTGAGTCGCTTAAGAAAGTTGAACACCAATAAACCATCATTTGTTTCTTGCTTTAAATGAGCAACATGCAAAATAATAATTCTGACGTACTTTGGCTGTCGTCTAAGTTGCATTAGAGTAGCGATGGTTAAGAAATTTGAAAATATCAGCGGAAATTAGCGTGCGTTCGGTGAGCGTCCGAACGCAAGTGGCATCGCGTGTGGTCGAAAAATGTGTCACGGCAGCAGCGCAATTGATGCTGCTTGAACACGACATCAGAGATTCTCTGATTCTTTCAACACTGGCATCCTAGCGCTATTCAAATGTACAGTGCAATCAGAGAGACTCATGATCGAAAATCATATGGCGCAAAGTAATGCCAAGTCGACGCAGAATCAAGCTCTACAACATTCATTGTCGTGTGCGGGCGCTGGATGGTGAAATTCGCGTGAGCCGTAGGTTCATAATTTCTAGCTGCATCGTCATTGCGCATAGTGATTCAAATTTATTTTGTGCCACTATAAAGCGGCTTGTTTGATGCCACGGGTGCCGTCGGGATGCACCCCGATTTGTGCGAACGCCGCAGGTACAATAAACCTAGCGCGAATGGGGCCGCATTGGAAGGCGACGTGTAGGTACACCTCCACCTCATAACGACGTCTTGGTAGCTGTACCAAGGCCTTGTATCTAGCAGGTGCTGCTATGATCCTAGCGTAGTAGGTGACGGTGGAGGGGGAGCCATAATTCTATATCACGTTGGGTCAGAACGCTGGCCGCAGATGCGCTGCACAGCCAGACATAGCAAGATCACAGATCTCATGGTCCAAACTTAATACATTCGTACGAAATTGAGGCATACCGATGTAGACGCAACCATTGAGCACTGCATGCTGCTGAGGCTGTCACCGTAATTCGTGTTAGAATTTGTAATCATTCTTTGAACTCTGCCGTGTTCTTTGCGTCTCCCGAAAAAAACGCGCTTTGTGATGGTGCGTGACCAATGAGAGTTTGAGATGTCTGAAGGCCTCACTGCTTTGAGTCGTACGAGAGATGAGATGAGGTGCTACCATCGATTTGGAGCAAACACACTCGAAGGAAAAGTGTTAAGACAACTCAGAAAAGAGCGTCCTTTGGCCAGCGGTTTTAAGCACCGCTACATTTTTGTTTGACGTTCATGTCCGCGGTGGAGATTCGAGCGATGTATTGCAAAAAAAAAAACAAACAAAACAATTCAACTTGCTCTCCGTCCACTTGTGGTTTTTGTGCCTGTTGACATTGGCCAAAATTACCGAGGGACGCTTTTTACACTTTAAGAAAGACAATAAATAAAATAAAGATATTGGGTGCATCATATCCAAGACCTCTAGGACTTGCTGTACAGGCACTTGAGCCAGCCAAAGGAAGCTTGGCGCAACAGTCTCTGTTCTGCGTTAGGAGTAAATTGCTGTGTTGTGTTGAAAAAAATGATTGGTTATCAGGAAATGAAAGACAGGGTAACTGTCTCGCGTCTCAGTGGCCACCTCATCAACGCCACGAAGGAAGGGAAGGGAATATGGGAATCATTGAGAGAAAGAGGTGCCGCAGTCTTGATTGGGCTCCGGAATAATTTCGACCACCTGGAGATCGTTAACGTTCATTTACATCGCACAGCACAGCGGCGCCTTATGCGTTGCACCTCCATCGAAACGCGGCCACCGCGTTCGCTGCGTCGGGTACGGGGCACGCAACACGGAGCCCTGCATTGGCTCGTGCCGTCTAGATGGCGACAGCAGGCGATCACGTGATGGCCAGACTAGCGATCACGTGCACAGAGGTTATAAAAGGGAAGCGAGCAGGATGAGTGTGCTGACGTGTGCAAGGAAGAGAGAGCTGCACCGCAACTGTCGCTGCGCCTCGCAGTAGCTGCCATTATTCGCGAAGCGTTCGAAGAGTCTCGGAAGCCTTCGCCCCTGGGTAGAGCAGATTGGACTCAGCAGCGGACGGTGTTTTTCGGCGCCGACACGAGGTCCCTGCGGCATCAACCCATGCATCCTTCTCAAGATGTTCGAGATAGCGGGCGCCGTCGTCTACCACGAGGAAACCACGTCCGGTAAGCGTTCCAAGAGGTCTACGCTAAGTTTGCCATTGTCCAGCGCTCAATGGCATTGACGACAGTTCGGGACTTGGTCTTGGGCGACCGACTACTGCAACTTTCTGCAGTATTCGCATCAGGAAGAGAGAAAGCGGTCTGCGTGTGCGTAGAAAGCCATTCGGCTGCCATCTCGTCGCTGCTGTGGGGACGCTGGTGGGAGCGGTAGTATGAAATGAAGCCTTCACGAGCGCCTTGGACGCATCTTTCCGCTATTTTGACTGGTCTCCTCTTGTGATTTCAGTGTCACCGAATCCATCCAGTCTTCTGTCCTCAACCAGCGCAAGCGATATTTGTCGATCGCCGCTGGCAGACGCCACGTCATCACCCTCTGGAATGAAGCGGAGCTTTGGCGTCCCTCGTCTCCGCAAGCCTCCTCAAGGAACAAGAGCGTCTTGGACTTCCCTCACCGTAGGATCCGAGATTCCTGGCGGATTTTTCTCGCGTTCCATGGTGAGTCTACAGGCTGCAGACGTTTTCGAACTTGCATTTAGAAGCGCCTCCGAGACGACCGCGTTCGCACTGTTTCGTCTTAGTATTTTAAGGAAAGTTAAGAATGCTATCTCTTCTCCTGAGCAGTATTCTTGCACCGACGCCGCACTGTTTTGAAGTTGTTTTTATCTTGCGCGCCTTCTTGATTTATGCTCTTTTTGGAGTCTTCTTAGACTTAGCTACTGGAGCCAAATGAGCGAGCGCCTCTGCGTCTGGGCCACGCCGGGCACACAGGGTTACGGAACGCTGTGAATGGGAAATGCTGAGTTGCGTTTGTTCATTCAGTCTCTGGTTTGGTCGCTGACTGCTATTTATTCAAGTTAGTGTTGCACCGCCTGGGTAGACCTGTAACAATACCGATGGCGATGAAGCGTTGACCCTCCTTAGTGGCTCAGCGGTTAGAGCGGTCAGTGACTGGGTTGAAGGTCCCGGCTTCTATCTCGGCTCTGGCGACCGCGTTTTGAAGGCGAAATGCAAAATTCGTCTGTCTCTGGCCTAGTCCCCTTGGACTACGGCGTCCGTCGTACCCCATGTGATTTGCTCAATGGCGTCTTACGTCCCAAAGACTTAGGCAATGAAGGGTGCCAGATGATTTCGACTATCTGGGGTTCATTAACGTGCACTGACATCGCACAGTACACGGGTCTCTAGTATTTCCCATCCATTGAAATGCGACCGGGATCGAAACCGCGTATTTCGGGTTAGCAGCCGAGCACTATAACCACTGACTCACGTGTGTCGGTTCGGGGCGTTAAAAAAAGTGCAGACTGCAGACTGCTCATTGCTTGTTATTTCCTTCAGCACTACAGAACAATGTGGCAGACGCGCGGCACTGCAGCAATAGGCTGCAGCGTTTACTGGGTAACTAACCTGTCGTTAGCAACCATTAATTTAACGACAACCTGCCAGGGTGGCAGGTTGTCGGGTTCGAACCCGGGAACTCCGGATCAGTAGCCGAGCGTGCTAACCACTGAGCCACCACGGCGGGTCAGTAATCAAAACGCAGCAAATATTTTTCGCATAGAGCGGTTGAGGTGCCCACCTCCAAAGTTGAGTTATGCGCCTTTCCCGCCGTCAAATCGAGTGCAGGGTCTAGACCAATACAAGCAACGTGGCCAAAACTGCAAATAAGGCGTGGCTGGTAAGTAGACGAATTGGCTTCAAGCAACCTTGCTCTGGACTGTGCCGGGAAGGACTGAAAGGGGAAATCGAAAATGTAGAACGCTCTGAATCAGGCATGCGTCTCTGGTCGAGCCAGAGCTTTCATGTCCCGCCCGGCGCACCACCCTCAGGCAACTTATTGCAGGCCACGCCGCGGCAGCCGCGTTTCAACCTTCGCGCTTTTTAAGGCGACAGCATTACTAGCCCCATTACGACAAAAGCCGACGGCGTGTCTTATGTGTGGGGCATCGTATTTGTGTGTACTCGCACACGGTACAGAAAAATCCGAGCGATGGCAAGAAAGAGGGTGACGACATCAAGCGGCCGTAGGACAAACACAGCCGCGTGCCGCAATTTTAGACGATCATATCAGTCTTACATAGCCGCCACCAGCTGACCTCAGTGCTGTGCCAGTATTGCCGACTACATTCGTTCCAAAAATGTGAGGAATCGTTCGTCTTGCAGTGTTCCAGTGGTGTCCTGCTATTTCTCTTGGCTTATAGCTTACATGTTCTAGTCAAGTTGTAGGCTAGCTTGCGAGAATGATTCGAACCTGTCCTAAAAGGCTCGGTTGAGGTACCTACCGAGATGCGAGAGTTAATGCGCCGTTTCCTTTCCTCAACACTAATTTCGATATTAAAATTCTGACTCGGCCGTTTATATTGCAGCGTTGCGGGTGGTGTAATACGGTCTCTTGTTCCATATTGCATGGGCCTCTCAGGTTGGAGGCTAGTCCGCGACAGGTGTTCGAACCACTCTGACCTTTGTGGATTGAGTTTTTGGAGGCGCGTCTCCTGTTCATTGCTCAGTGCGCAACCTGTGTCGAGGTCGAACGCTCACGACTCCCTATTGCTTTACCTCTTCAGCCGTGTTTGAGGTGTCCACCGAGAGGCGAGAGAGTTAGTGCGCAATTTCCTTTCCTCAACACTAATTTTGGTATTAAAATTGTGGTTAAGCCGTTCATGTAACAGCGTTGCCGGTGTTGTAATACGGATTCTCGTGATGCTTATGTTGGAGGCTTGCTCGCGACAGGAAGAAGGCCGAATAGGCCGTGAGCATAGAGACGCCCAACCGGACAGTGGCCTGTGAAACGTGAAGACGGGCCCGCAGCTTCAGACCTCCAGGCCGTTAATGCCAGCCAGCTTTCACTGATTACTGGGCTAGGCCGGTAAGCTTGTCCATTATTTTCTTTATTTGGTATATTTTCTTCCATAACTTTAATTCGGCCTTGTCTACTGGCAGAGGTGAGTGGTAGTGGGGTTGGTGTGTCAATTAATCGAAACACGAAAAGAAAAAGAAGCAAAATAGATTTTAAAAGAAGCTAGAATTGGTGTATTACTATGCCACTCTGGTTTTTACTAACATTTTCGGGTGTTAATGTTCACATTTAAAGAGACTAAAATATGCGTTTGCATTGCATTTTGGCGTTTATCTAGCACTTGTGGCACGCAGGAGGACCTAATGCCACAGCGGGCCTGGGACATGTCCTCGAAACATTCCTGTGTATGTTAGAGCGCTAGATCACAAGGCGAACAATTTCGGGCTAGATATATTGGTAGCTGCCAGCATAAAGGATTTGGTGAAAATTGTTTTGTGGAAAGAAAATGGCGCAGTAACTCTCTCGCATCTTGAACACCTCAAGAGCGCCATAAGAGAAGTGATAAAGGAGGGACTAAAAGAAGAAAGGAAGAAAGAGGTGCTAATAATTTCACCACCTGGGGACACTGACGTAGCACAGTGCACAGGCGTCTATTGCATTTCACCTCCGTTGAAACGCGGCCGCCGCGGTCGGGTTCCACCTGGCTCAATAGCCGAACCCCTTCCAATCACAGGAGCCACCAGGTCGGGCATGAAGCAGTGGAAGACAGAATAGGAAAATTAGAGCCGTAGTGGTAGATGAATTTCGACTACCTGACTTATTTAACATGCACTTACATCGTAATGCACGTGAGCCTCTTTAGAGCGCTAGCTATTCCTGGCGCGCTACTTGGTTTCACTACGCCCGCGAACACGTGACCACGTGTGCAGCTGTGCGCACAAGAACAAAGAGAACAGCCGGGGAGGAGCAAATTCGCGCATGATATCCTGCGCAACAGGATGAGACGTCACTATACCTCGCAACGAAGTCCATGTGTCACGGCTAAACAGTCGTATGCGGCCCCTGAGGTGAGAGGATGGCCAGCTGCGCGGCTGGCCGACGCGTTAGGTCAGGCGAGCCTGGTGTCGATACCCTATGTTCCGCCGTGGGGAGTTCAGTCGAGGCGAGAACTCTCTTATTGAATAGAAAGAACGGCGTCGTGCAGACAACTTCAGGGACGCGAGAGTCAAGCGATACGCAACAGTTTAGAAACGCGCTGCGTTTGGTTCCTGGCAAAGAGAATAGATTGGCAGGTCGTCCGTCGCCGCATTCTTACCTTGCGGCGTTACCGTAGTGCACTCGCATTGCTCGTCACGCGACGCGCTTTGTATTCGATTAAACAGTCTTTCTTGACAAGCTACGCAGTAAGTGAGACCACCGCCAACCCTTTCGATTGACTCTGCTCTTCGCATTGCGATTTCTACGTTTGAGTTTCATACCGCGAGTTTCAGCCGTCAAGAAATCAAGCTATGTTCCGCAACCCGCGCCAAATCTTAACGAAGACATATCAGCCGGCTGAACGTTATCTCGCGGATGCGCGTGAACTAGTTATGCTAATTTAGCTGCATATGTTATCTTTGTGCTTCACCTTAGTCATGAGTGCCTAACTTCGATGTATTGCCCAGAAGATGCAATACCAATAGCTTTTGCATTATTCGCAGCAGACCGGATCGATCACTGTTTTCGTGTCCTGTCACGGACAAGAAGACGACGCGGGCAGGAGCGTCATCACCGTCTGTCAAGTCGTCCTGTTTTTATCGGCTTGCCGTCAAGTAACAATGCCTTCGAGTTCGAGGCAGCAAAGCACGTAAGTTGTTTGAAGTGCTATGCGTAATTCCATTTGTTTATTATGTTTCTATGTTACCTGGCATCGAGCGCGGTGTAAAAAAAAATGCAAAATATAAAAATATTCTCGCAATGAACCCCGGAAAAGTTTTTTTCCTGACAGCATGAAAAAAATTGTGTATGCGCACAAGTTGCTTAAGCATATGTGAAAGACCCCACTAAAGCTGCCCTTACAAAAATTTTTGTACAGTCCAAAGACTGTTCATAAGACTTCTATCAAGTCTAGAGACTCTCTACAGACGCCCTAGAGAATGTGTATAGGCAATACAAATCCCATACACCATCTATAGACAATCTATAAATCTATAGGCATACTTTTAGTAGAATTTTGTCTATAGACTGCGAATAGGCAAAAAGAAATATCTGTAGGAAGAGAACAGTCCATAAGAAGGGTATAGAATGTCTATAGACCATTTTATAAGGGTGTAAACATCTCTCAGGAGGTCCAATCGAAGATTTCTTAATTACACTTCAGACTGTTGTGTCATTCATGTCTTGCTAACACTGACGGATCGCCTTGCCCCGATGGAGCAGCGACATCCTGTGGGACGACACCACGTGTCCAGACAACGGAGACTTGGTGCCTACTGCCTCTGAAGTGCAGTCGTCTTGTGGGTGCGACCGGAGGACGTCAAGAACGGATCCAGAGGAAAGCGCGGCGTAAGATGCATTGCAGACGGCCTTGCACTTTTACATTCGCGCTCAGTACGACCTGCAACGAAGCGGGGGTGTTTTCTGAGATTTCCGGATAAAGTAGTCAGGGTAATATAGCGGAAAAATGCGGCAAGATTTGCACTAAGAAAGCGGCACTCTTTATTAAGTGCGTAAAACATTCGTACCATACTAAGTTCCTGCTACCACCATTGAAAAAAAAACAACTCAGAAGAAAAACTTGCCGACCAATCGAACAATACAATTCCCTCTCCGTATGTTACGTGCTGAGAGGTCTGAGAGGACTTCGTAGCATCTGCTCTATTTATGAAGGCGAAGTTTGGGAGCAGTTTGGAGGCTCGCGTTCAAGAATACCACTAGTTTGTCGCGTGGCGTCCCACTCCGTATCCAATGGTTGTCCCCTGACCACTTCGCTTCTACGCTCTTGCAGGTCCATCGTCATGGCGAGGCGAGCTCGACTCTACCCTGCTGTCACATTTGCCAAATTTAATGTGATGGCTTCTCTGGCTCAAGGGTCAGCCTGTCTGCCCCATCTGTGAGTTTGCAGCAACTCGTCATTCGCGCCAGTTTTTTTAGATGTCCACAAGCCATACCCTCGCCATCGTACCAGCCAGAGTGTATGGAAGCCCGTGTTAGAAAGCAGCCCCAAAATAGCCCCCATCCATTTTGAGGCGGATTTAGAGAGAGAGAGGGGGGATTTATGCACATTGCCAGCGGCATAGAATGCTCAATTATCATGGCCTTCGGTACGCCACCACCGCGTTATCAATAAAAAATAAAATTTCTTTCGAACGTTTAAGGAAAACAACCCGGGGCTTTTACATTCTGAGGCCAGAATACAAATCATAGACCACAAAACCAGGTCGGTTCTCAAGCGAAAAAAAGGTGAATCTAGAATGTGCAGTGCCTTAAGACTGTATATACTTTCTGTTTACATATTCCTGACATGTCAGCCAGTGCTCAGCAGCGCTTGACAGAGCGCCAACGTTCGCGACCTTTTGATTATTACAAAACAGGCTAGCTAGACTAAATTGATTATCAGTATTCTGTTAAAAGAAAGTAGAAGGAGAAAGGCGTAGAATACAGTAATTCCAATCCAGAGTCTCTCGGGTCAGAAAGTCTTGCTTGCGGCTTTCATTCAAGAAGACAGCTCCTCAAAAGTTGAATGTCGTCAATTTATTCCTCAAGCTTGAACGAACGCTCCTCAAATTTCGTGACCACAGATCTTGAGCACT
Source organism: Amblyomma americanum (assembly GCF_052857255.1). Classification (NCBI taxonomy): domain Eukaryota; kingdom Metazoa; phylum Arthropoda; class Arachnida; order Ixodida; family Ixodidae; genus Amblyomma; species Amblyomma americanum. Next base: position 87,192,383 of record NC_135504.1, read on the forward strand.
ATCTGAGGCATCGGATGGCAAGGGCGTTCGTGTTACTTCAGGAAAATAGCGGTAATAATCGATCGCTCCTGTGTGGCTGCTTTCGAGAAGAGTTGTATACCGGGTAACGTCCAAAGTCCGTTATTCAGTGTTGTGCAATGGAACTGCCAGCTATGCACATCGAGAGGCGAAAACAGCTTTTGGGATCGGCGAGGTCAGTGAATTGTAAAGCGGCAGCTCTGCTTCGAAAGGAAACCGGACTGAACCTTCATCCTCTTCTTCGATCCACGAACTTATTTACAGCGAATGGATTAAGAAATGGGTAGACTGTGTCGTATCTGCAACAGTTAAAAGCATGCGATCGACAGAACTGTAGAAGGTGCAGTACGGAACGCCTATACGGGTAGAGTGCGGATTCTGCTCGACTAGGAATAGTCTCTGTAGTATTAAGACGGGTCAGAAGAATAGAGTGCATGAAAGACAGACAACAGGGGATTTGTGGGTGGATTAAAAGAAGTCAATGGTTTAACCTTCATAGCACGTTAGTAGTCATTTGTACCCTCTGGAATTTTTTCGGTCTCTCCTGCCCCCTCTTCGATATAACTAAACGTTGCTTCTGTTTTCGTTTCATCTCGGTTGAGCGAAGCTCGCCACTACATAGTCACTGCCTAAAGAAACGTGAAGGACCCTTCTATATCTGTAAACATCTCCCAGGATGCCAAGTGCATTTTCTTAATTTGATTCTTCTTTGCTCTATCTATGAAGTTGTTCTAACACCGACGTACTGCTTTTTTTCTCTTTAGAAGCAGCGGCGTCCTGCGTTCAATTAAGAGCCAGAATCAACACAACGGAGGCAAATACCCAGTGCCTCTGAAGTGCGATCGTCACGTGGGTGCCATCGGAGGGCGTCGAGACGTGCTTCCTCGCTGAAAGTAAGTGCGATGTGAGCAACATTGCTAACCAGCTTATGCGTTTATAGTCTCGCTCAGTATGACCTGCAACGCAGCGGTGGCGCTTTCTGTGGTCTGCGGATAAAAGTCTGCCTGTTATAGCAAGAGGTTGTGGCACGATATGTACAGTAAAAACCGGCAGGCTTTTTATGCGTAATAATAGATAAGTAACATCTGATTTCTAAACTCCCATCGGCTCATGAAACAAACCTGAACCAATGTTTACGTGTTGCATGTGATAACGAGATTCAACCCTCTATGATCTGCGAAGGGTTTCTTCACGGTGCATGGTCACATTGTCGATCCAGTCGATAAGATCGTATTGAAGTTCTACAAACTTTATCCTACTACATTAAGTACGACAAATGGCACAACCACCTGCGCTACATGGTGTCTCGCGGAGCGCTGACGGTGTGTTGCTATGATCAATTGTAGCAGTGAGAAAACAGGCTCGTAAGAGCACTTCCCTCGTTACTACTATATCTTGAATTTGGATGCATCATACATTGTGTGAACTACTAATGCAATTTTTGGAAAATATATATTGAAAAACACTGGGCGATTGATTTACACGGACGTTTTTTGTGCTTGAATTAGCACTCTTAGTTGTCAAGACTATGAATAATACATGGTAGCCGCCGACTTTAAATGTGAATTCGCCAGGTCCCATTGCTACTGGAATCGCCGCCGTGTTTGCCCACGTCTCCGAGCTAGGCGCCACGCTCGGCACCATACATAGATTTCGGAGCTTTGCGTGATGCCAGTCATTCTTTTCGTTTCACCAGCCGGGGGGAGCACTAGGATCTCAAAGATTTTCGCTCATTGATTCCTCCTAGCGCTATTCAGGCATAACAGAACCGAATGAAGCAAATAAAACCAGTTTCGGTTGGACACGCAGCAAACAACTGTAATAGCCCCTAGCACGAATTCGGTGTGCGCCCAGCGAGTGCCGCTAAGCCTAGCAGGCTATCCGGGTTTTGTTCAGCAGCCCGCCGGTCATTCGGAACTTCTAGTTAACCAATCGAATACTACTAACCCCAATCCATGAGGCGTGATGAGAGATTTGAGCGTCGTGTTCCGTCTCCCCTGTTCAAAAAGGAGAGCAGTTCAAGTGTACACCGGGATATGGTCGCATAGGGTGCAACTCCGGGTCCTCTAGCACCATTATTATACCTTTGCTTCTCGTCTATACTGTTGCATGATGCTTCTGATGCAGGGGCCCGCTTTCTACTGGCATCTCCACATCCCGCATTCGGTGTGATTGCCGTCTCCGGCTGCGCAGTCTACGGCTTCAACCCAACCTGTGAGCTTTCAACTTCTCGTTTGGGTCAGTTTTTGGATGAATTTGATAGGGACGGACGAATCCGTACCCTCGGGATCATAACGAGCGAATTCTTCATGACAAAACACACAGGTCCTTCACTGATATTATTTTTGTAGGTTTCGCATGAAGTTTCGCTCTTCACGCAGGCAGAATAATGCGATCAGCGAAGCGTAAACTATTGGTCTGCTTCATTTACGAGTTTCTTCCATGCTGCCCTATTGTCCACATGCTGTATAGGCACTCTAGAAGAGTTGAAACACAAGAACTCTGCTTATAGTCTTCAAGAAACTGTGTCGAGCTTAGGACGCAATACAACAATAAAATATAACTCCCTTGGTATAGTAATTAAACCCTAATTAGCCGAGAGTTGGTATAGTTTCGTTTTTAACGCATTTTTGGACTAATGCATGGTCTATGCAGGCAGCATCAGCGTTTTGGTCGGGGACCTCCTTAGGAGCGACGGCATCTCGTCCGCTGTGACGTCTTGAGCCGCTCAAACTCCTATGTGCATGCTGCTGGCACATGCTGCTACTGGGGGGGGGGGGGGCGGGGGGTAAAAGAAATGGCCAGAAATAGTTGGCGTCTATGGTGAAGTTCAGCTCATTGGCAAAAACACAACACTGTGAAAGTCGAACAAAGGCGTAGAGACCTCAAGACTGGAGAAGTAGTGCAAAGATGTTCAACAACTGGTGAACAGGTGTGAACAAGTTCACGAAGTGGTTAGAAGAAACTCTGATGAGATCCATGCAGGTGAATGCGACAGATACGTCCCATTTTCTTTATCCCCATTTGGTGTTAACGGGACAAATATGTCCCACTTTTTCCGACTTGACTGTTTGTACGGAAATTGTGAAATTCGGTGAGAGCAGTTTCTGTGCACCTCATCTGCTCGTGCAACATAAAATGTTTCATCAGCACGAGACAGGGCACGTCCAATTAGATCACACTCTAATCGAAATGATACCGCGTAAGCGGAGAGAGAAAAGCCTATTCGTCTTAAACGTATACAGCTCTCCGAAACAGAGAAAGGATTGCGGCTTCGACAGGCTATTCGCAAAAACGAAACAGATAGCGGGCAAAAACCCTATCGTCATTGTCGGGGACTTTAACGCTCATCATCCCGCATGGGGATACAAATATACGCAAATCAAGGGCAGAGAACTCTGGGACAGCATTCTCCACAATGAGCTCATCTTGATCACTGACCCCATCAAACCAACAAGACAGGGCAATAGCGTGAGTAGGGACACTACACCTGACTTAACACTCACCGGAGGCCAAATCACGGCACGGTGGTGTAACACGGGGGAGGACCTAGGAAGCGACCACAAAATTATTGAGATTGTGGTAGAAGACGGACCGCCCACACCGAGACCCAAAAAGGTCGCAGCGGTAAATTGGGATCTATTCAGGGCGAACCTTCCTACCCGAGACGCAATCAGGGACATAGAATCAGGGACATAGGCACAGACCTTCTCGCAGCAGTTAAAGAAGCCACCGAAGAGGTGGAAGCAGACGAAACGCAAGAGGAGGTAGACAGGCGTATGATAGGCCTGTGGCGCAAGAAAAGGGAGCTAGAAGAAAACCTTGCTCAAAACAAGGGGAACAGAAACATACGTAAGCTCCTAGCCAAACAGAATAGAGATATCGAGGAGCCCGCGCTGAACTTAACCAGACAAAACTGGGGTAGTATCTGCGAGCAGATGGACCGCAGAATCAGCAAAGCCAACACGTGGAAAATGCTCAGACATCTCTTAGACCCGGACAAGACAAAGTATGAGGCACGACAACAACTACAGAAGCTCGTATATAAATACGAAGGCACTAGCGATCAACTAATCTCTGAAGTGAGGGACAGGTACTTGAGGTGCACACCACCCACACCCCTCCCCGAGTACAAGGGCGCAGAGAATTCTCTTCTAGATGGGCCCATCACCATCGGAGAGGTTAGGGCGGAGTTGAACAGACTCAGAACTAAAACTGCGGCAGGTCCAGACAGAATCAGCAATCGCATGGTGAGGAATTTGGATGATGCATCAATTAGAAACCTAACAGCGTACATGCAGGAATGTTGGGACAAGGGCCGAATACCACCTTCGTGGAAAGAGGCCAACCTAGTCCTTATTCCAAAACAAGGTAAGAAACTAAGTCTCGAAAACCTGAGGCCCATTTCGCTTACCTCATGTGTAGGTAAGCTAATGGAGCACGATATTCAAACGAGGCTAAACAGATTCCTAGAAGAACAAAAGCTTTACCCCGACACAATGATCGGATTCAGGACACATCTTTCTGCATGCGATGTTATGCTTCAACTTAAAGAACAAGTGCTAGACAACGAAACAGCTGATACCAGAGTAATAGTCGGCCTTGACGTGGCCAAAGCTTTTGACAACGTTGACCACGCAGCCATACTAGAACGCTTAGAAACTCTAAATGTAGGGGGAAAGGTATACAACTACATGAAGGACTTTCTTTCAAACAGAACAGTTACTATCAGCCTAGGAGGGAAGGAAGAGAAAGGCATAAGGCTGGGCAACAAAGGTACTCCCCAAGGCTCGGTCCTATCACCGACACTCTTCAATATTGCAATGATTGGCTTACCACAGAAATTGACGCGTATAGAAGGGCTCAACCACACAATATACGCGGACGACCTCACCCTCTGGGTTACCAGAGGCAGTGACGCGCACATCGAAGGTACCCTCCAAAGAGCGATCGAGGAAATTGAGTCGTACCTAAAACAAGTAGGACTCAAATGTTCTGCCGAGAAATCTGAAGCGCTCTTCCTCGGCCCACAAAAGAGACGAACAAAGCCCCATGAACATGGGATAACGCTAACGGTAAACGGGGACAAAATACCATCAGTGGAGATGATTAAGTACTGGGTCTTAGGATACAGACAAACGGTAAGAACACCGAAACGATACGAAAACTCGAATCGAGTGTAAGCCAGACGTGTAGGCTACTCAAAAGAATAGCAAATAAACACGCGGGAATGAAGGAGACTAACCTCTTAAGACTAGTTCAGTCATTTGTAATCAGCAGAATCACATACGTGGCACCATACCTACGGCTAGCCAAAGCAGAAAAAAACAAGATTGAAATCCTAATTAGGAAAGGCGTCAAAACCGCTCTGGGCCTCCCCCCGTACACATCCACCCAGAAAATTCTGAACATGGGGATTTCAAACACCCTAGACGAGCTCATTGAGGCTACCAGAGTAGCGCAACAACAACGACTTCTACGCAGCCATTCGGGGCTAAAAATACTAGAAAAGCTAGGCTTCGAACCTCGAGCGCGGCTTAAACACACGGAGAATATCCCAACAGACATAAGGAACAAAATCAGAATCCCACCACTCCCAAGGAATATGCATCCGGTACACCATGAGGGTAGGCGAAAGGACAGAGCGAAAGCTCTGCAGAAAAAATTAGCCAATAGACAGGACGTGGTTTACACGGACGCGGCGGAATATGAAGGCAGAACGGGTTTCGTAGCCCTGGCGACCAGGGAGGGCGGAGACCGAGTCTCGTGCTGCAGCACCCAACAGAGTGATGCAACAGCGGCTGAGGAGGTAGCCATTGCGCTGGCTTTAACTCAACGGAATGTTAGGGTGATTTTAACAGATTCCAAATCGGCTATCCGCAACTACAACGCAGGCAGGGTATCTGTCGAAGCAGTCAAAATTCTCACAGCCGGCCCGACACCGGCAGAACTAATTAACCTTGTTTGGACTCCGGCCCACGAGGGCCTCCGGGGAAACGAGACAGCGCACGCATTGGCCCGAGGACTCACACACCGGGACCCCAATGCGGTCTCGTCGAGTAGAGTCCCTTCAGACGAGCGAGGAGCTGAACACGTACCAAGATATTCTTAACCATTACAGATTAGGAAGACAGACATTACCTGGAGCATGCAAGGGCCTCAGCAAAAAGGAAGAGGTCATATGGAGAAAGTTACAGGCGGGAGGTTTTCCGAACCCACTCGCACTAAGCAGATGGCATCCGGAGATCCAAGACCCCAGGTGTAAACAGTGTAATGAAATAGCAGACATGATCCACATGGTGTGGACATGCCCTAGCCACAACGAACCAGACAGGAATATAGAGTCCTGGGAGGCTTTAATGGCCAGCCAGAAAGAAGAACAAAAAGAAGTCATCCGTCTGGCCCTGGACACCGTTGAATCCCAAGGGATCCCAGCCTGCTGAAAGGGGAGGAAGATGACGGCGGTCAAGACTCGTCTTTTTCGCCCTCTGATTCCTTGACGGGTGCAAATAAAGTTATTTCATCATCATCATCATCAGTTTTTTAAAAAAACACTGATGCCTAACAAAGGGTTATGAAGGACTGTGTTCTAGATGCAAAAGTCTCTCCAGTGGTCCAGAATACTGTTTTTGATATTGATTCTGGCAATAGTTCTTACTGCGAAGCTGTATGCCTCTCCCGTCCAAGGAACTTTTCGTGTCGTTATCGCAAGCAAAAAATGTCTGGCTAAAAGTTGAATGCAGAAACACGTCTCCTTTGATAATAGCCATACAGAGAACAGCTCAGTACTCGTTTTCAATAAGGAAAACCACAAAGCAATCATCAAAACCACATGATGGATGATAAGGCGCGTGTGAACAGTGGGAAGAACGTCTGACGCGTTCCGGCAAACATTAGATTTGCAGAGCTGATTCGAACGTAACCTACAAACAAACCTGGTAATCCTACAAACAAGACTGCTTTTGCTAAATCCCTTTAACCTGGTATTGCAACTCGCTGCTCGCTTTGATGTGTTCACGGCTAAATGACGCTGGATGGAGCGTTTTTGATCCCCATTGCCGAACCAAAGACTGTTAGAGTAATGTAATAGATGGCTGTGTCGTTCTCGCCCATGAAAATTCAAATTGTGATACCCTTATAACGTCCTCCAAACAACCGGGTCTTTGCAGTATTCACAAACCGAATTTACGAATTTTTAAGCTTAACTTCTCTGCTTTCTTTTTTTTAAGCTTGACAACATGTGGCTGAAGGCTTGTTTCCAGGAATTTTATTTCCCAGTTATGTGTGTCGCCGGAAGGAGTATAAGATTTAATAAAGCGTAGTACAATTACGCGGTTTATTGCTGAGAGGTTTAAAATATGAATACCTCATACATCATGCTCTAGCACATTATCGCTCCTGAAAAGCCACTAACATATATGACTTCATCTCGTCTCCTCCCGTTTCGTCTCCGAACCATGTCATTGTTTTTCTGTCCCACACTCTTTGGTATGACCCGTTCGCTCAAACTTTTAAAGCGCTAGTGGCGATTGTTTCCTCACTTATTCTAAGCGTGATGCGCATTCACGCCTAAAAATCGCGCTTCCTAAGAATGAGTGAGCGGCGCGTTGCTTTGCGCTTGCCAAGCGTGATTGATGGCAATTCTTTTGCGCTCTTGTTTTAGGCGTGCTGCACTTTCACACTTAGATATCTTGCTTTCACCCACACTTCTTCACGCTTTGCAGGCGAGATCGCATGGCCTACCTCAAGCTTGGCGTACTTGACAGACTTTAGCTCCCCCCCCCCCCCCCCCCGGCCCTAATACCAATTCCAGATTATTTCGTCCAGGCGTCCTAAATTGGCGTCGGTGCTGACGACTCCAAGAACGAGCGTTGGGATCTCACTCAAGGCGGGCAGAACATTGACACTTTTTGCGTAGTTGCGTAGTGTGAATTAGAATAGAATCAGAATTGGAGTACACTGTGGAGTGAAAGACAGTGAACTCAGTATTGGAACAGAATCATAATTGGAATAACTACGTAAGTAATGCAATTTCTCTGCATCAGTGTACTTTATCGCCCTAATTGTTTTTAAATGCAGAAATGAATTCTGTTGCTTGCGCCTCGGTTTTCCCGGCGATACATCTTACAGCTTCCAATTGCTTTCAATAAGCGTTTGCATCCTCGCACCAGACCTGACTGATATGACTATCACAGTGCAAATTCTACTTTATGAGAAGTACTGCTGCCCCTACATCTTTAAAACCACACGCTTTTCACGTGATCGTCTGGGAATGGTGATAGGTTGTCCACTACATCCACCTGAGATCCGGGACTGGAAGTATTAGTATACAAAGACAGTAGCCTTACTAGAATACAGAAGCTTGACTTATGACGCGATGGAATGTTTTTCTACAACAGTTGAACCCAGCGTTCCTCGGGTGTATGAGCAACGTAAGAAACAGAAGTTGTTTGCTAAGGCAGAATACTTCTTGCAAACACTACCGTTGTCGAGGTGTTGCGATTGTTTTCTGCAACTGGTCAGTTCACGATTGCCCCCGTCGACTCTCTCGGGAGGGTTTTACTCCAGTCGACGTTAGAGACTATATCAGCTAGCCAAAGTAATGAACTAAAACATTTGCTTACAACTGCACCAACCCACTCTTCGGGGCCTATGGCATTTAAAAAGGTACGAAATTTTCCACAGTGTTAATGTTAAGCACGATAGTCTCGAGTATGCTTCGATATTCTCTGAAACATTCACGAGGTGATCGCATAGTGAAGTAGTTATGCCTGATATTCTCCAGCAGCATAGGTCATTTGGATGTGGCAATCCGCCCCAAGCCTTGATTAGCCGGCTTCCTCCAAGGAGCTGCATTCTTCATTGTTAATTAATTAGAGTACAGGAAAATACGTTGGACTCATAACCTGCGCTTATGAGTTCACACGATAGATTACACCGTTTGGGGCGTCATTTTATTATTAGATTATAAGATTATTTTATTAGAGCGACGATACACACAGACACTTCGCATAACCAAATATTGGCTGGCACTTTTTTCAATTTTTTCATTTATTTCGCCATTTACACGTTCTAAATGTTCTTATTTCCCATCACTATGCATTGGCGTTTGATTATAAGCATTTTGACGCCTTTTGAATGATTATTAAATTTGGTTTCATGAAAGGAATCGGTGCAGTAACTGTCTCGCCTATCTTAAGGGAAGGGATAAAGGAGGGACTGAGAGAAAAAAGGGCGAGATGCGGTAATGGAAGGGTCGACAATAATTTCGACCACCTGGAGATCCTTAACATGCACAGACATCGCCCAGCACATGTGCGCCCTTTGCGTTTCGCCTCCACTGAAATGTGGCCGCCGTGTTCGAATTCGAACCCGGGAACTCCGGATCAGTAGCCGAGCGCCCTAACCACTGAGCCACCATGGCGGGACCCATTGAACCCCCCTTTTTCCAGTTTTTTCTTCATTTCTTTAATAATCAATTAATTGCATTACACCAATCAATCACCAATCACTAGAACCAACAATTAACATGCAACAATTTTTACTGAGCTTTCGATTGTTTCCGACACGCGCTGCCCACTGCTACTACGCCGATGGCTTTTCGACCGAACGAACTGTGTACGCTATCGGGTAATAGAAGAGTAGCCGTGAATTCACGCCGCGATACGCAATCCCCGAATTGCGACACTACAGGAACAATAAAACTCTGTGAATTAAGCCTACACTTCATTTCGGACCAAATAAAACTGCAACACCTTCCCTTTTCGGGTACAATGCTTGAAGGAAGAAAATATGAAGTCGAGAATTACTTACTATGCGGTCGTTGAGAGATATTCAGTGGTCCCTTCGCACAAGATTCTTATACTGTTTCTTTTTCTCTTGCAGCACCGGCTATTTGGATTCGGCATCATTGAACAGTGCTGCTTTGGTTGGCTTCTTCGTCCTGAACTAGGGGTGCGCGCCTGAGCCCCTCCTGAAGTTGCGGTCGAGTAAGTGTCCATACATCAATGTGATTTATACAGGCAGAATCCTTTATTACCTTTGCTAAATTCCTTCCCCAATTTTCAGTCAGCTTATGCTCTGCAGACTTGTTCTTTTTGGACACTAAGGACATAATCAGAGAGCATTGCTAAACTTGAAAAGTGCTGGTCGTTTAGCATTGCTAAGCGCGAAATATTCCGCGAAAGCTGCATTCCCAGGCGTGCACCACTGCCTGAGGGCGCGACTGAGCTGTTCAATGATCCAGACAGCCAGTTATGTAGTACCTCTCATTTCCTAGCGTCCCTCATAGCCTGAGTCGCTTTGGGACGTTAAACACTAAACAAAGATTCCTTTCCTCAAAAATCATCGGCATCTATAACGTTGCCTATGCGGCAATGAACAGATTGAATGCCGGCGGCATATTCCATACTTCTTAGCTGAAAGACCCTCACAGTATGCGCAGTTTATCTCGAAGAACATCTAAAACTCACACTTTAGACCATATCTGATAACAGGAGATTTCAGTGTGCACTCTCGTCAATAAGGAAGCCGAAGACAGTAGAGGCCGAGTGATGAAATATTTTACTTTATTCAATAACACCTGCCTCCTCTAACGTGTAAACATTGATACTGTTCTCCAAGTTCATGCATAATGAGTTGCCCGGTGTAAGTTTTTGGTCACAGGGTCTTTATTCCTCTTTATCATCGAGCGCTTTTATCACAGTGTGTGTTTATCGATCAAGCATCAATCGTTCACTGAGCAAATCTGCTGCCCGTAGGAGACCTCAGCTGGGTGACCGTTAAAAACGAAGGTCACCCTAATTGGCACTGGAGGACACCGTTATTCTCAAAAGTATGCCCTGCGTCAAAGGCCACCTGTGGGGAAAAGAAATAGCAGACAAAGTTGCTACCTGCAGTGCAGAGAGGGGGAGAGCTCTTTAATGAAGAAGAGATTTTAGCCGGCGTTTGAGAATCGCTGACAATCTGCTATCTTTCTTACGCTTGGAAAGAAGAAATCACTGCTGTGGCCCACACCAGGCAGTGCTGATGCTGCCGGCAATGCAGAGCTTCTATCTGCAATACTTGGGAACACTGTGCAGCACTTTTAATAAGCATTCAATGATTTCTATACGTTTGTTATCTCACATTGCATGAATTTTTTGAATTTTTTTGCCTTCAAACATTAAAAGTGCTGCCTCTCAAAACATTGCTCTGACTTTGGCAGGCCACTTAAGGCGTCGTAGTCTTTGTATCCGACGGCGTCACTCCCATTGTTTCATGCCTCGGCTGACAAACTGTCCATTATCCTGGGGCCGGTGCAAATTCTGTGCGGTTAACACGAAATCACAAATGCAATGTCTGAGTGCCCACGAGACTGTCCGCAATCCGCCAGCCTCTAGCGTGTCGTCTTGAAGGGCTTGAGTCATACGTGTCACGTGGAGTCGAGGTGTGAGTTCCATCTGTGGCCGTGTAAGTGTATTAAGGTTGAGGTGCTCTTTCTAAAGGGTGCGCTATATGCGTAAGCCTTGTGTTGTTTCTTGGCGTTTCCCGACGCGCGGTCTGATGTTCTGCGCATGCAAAATATCGAAATTTAGTGCCAAACTTCCGGCTCAGCCTCCGGGCTGATCTCAACACTTTTTCAACGGCGTATTTTGCGTCCAAACATCTTATAATCCAACCTTAGTGGTAACTCACATGCCAAGGGCAATATTTAATGATTTTTGAGCATGTAATTGTTGGTTAAATAGGATAAAAAGTAGAGTGCGAAATTTGCCTTCGGGTGACAGGTTTAAACGATCATTTTGGCTCAAAAGCCTTTGAAGGCAATCTAAATGGGAACATGCACCGCCAAGCATGCATGATCAATGATGGGCGAGCTATCTGTTTGTTAAAACAAAACAAGAAAACCTTTCTATAACATTTGAATTAGAACCGCCTTATTACGCGTTCAAAAACACAACACTAATCCATTGTGCTACACAGGTGCAACGCGAATGACGGTTTTCAGTTCTGCTCTTACACCATTCCGCAAATATCCTTGTATTCTCGCGCATGCGCAGGACAGTAGCCCGTGTGCCACAAATTGTCTGGTTGCATTCTTCAGTTTGCCCGGAAAAGAGGTTGTATGCAATGTGTTGCCACTGAACACCTCAATCACATTTGAAGGAAAGTAAGCTTTGACAGGTGGAGAGAAAAAAAAATTAGCAGTGGTTTAGCACTGGTTAAACCTGGAGTGACGCGTAGCTACAGCTGGCCACGCTGGAGGCTCGAAATGCTACTGTAATATAGCTACCCCTACAAAATGGCATCTGCGATTGTCTCACGAACAACCAGCCCACGTTGAGGAAACCCAGATGGTCAGAATAAATCCGGAGCCCTCAGTACGGCGTCCCTCAAAGCACGTACGTCGCTTCGGGATGTTAGAGCCCAGAAGTTATCGGGGTTAAGTATGACACCCACCGGTCTGTACTATAGCGAGGAGGTCATTGCCCGAATTATTTCAAAACAATTTGCCAGAGCCCGCCGTCATTGTTTGACCGCAAAACATACATAAGTACACGCTTCAAGGAGCTTTCTATGTGGACAATAGTGGCATCAGCGATTGTCTCTGCCGCTGGAACTAAGCCGCTTCTGTCGTGCCAAACAGCGCACGTTAACGAAACAGTGCAAGAAGGAAGGGAATGAATTACGGCAACGAAATGCATGGTTGTGACGAGAATGTGTAGATATTCTTAGAACTTTTCGCAGCGCAAGAAGGAAGGGAATGAATTACGGCAACGAAATGCATGGTTGTGACGAGAATGTGTAGATATTCTTGGAACTTTTCGCGCGATGTCTGTGCACTGAAGTAGTTCTTTTCCTCCGGCAGCACCAGTCCTTTGGATGTGGCAGCCTAGATCAAGACTCATGTGGTCGCCTTCTTTTTCCTGAACTAGAGCGGCTTGCAGGCCCTATCTGCAAGGTGCGCCAGAGTAGGTGCGCCATGAGTGGCATTTCTAACCAGCGTTGATTGCAATTCAGGGCGTGATGGTATTGGGCAGTAAGCTAAGCGCAAATTGGCTACCTGTATAGGCTGATTTATTTTCCTTCAGCTAATCTAGTACCTTCAACATGGGCGCAAACAGCGGCGGTTAATTATCAGTCCTAAATGTCGCCTACTGGTTGACTACTATAAGGAAAGGGGACAGGGGACGATGCGAATTCATGCAGAAATTTGAAAAAGCTAATCATACAACGCATTTACTCGCCTAATGAACACGGTCGCGTAATGAGCGCAGGCTGTACTTGTGCTGTCGAAACGTACAATTTATTGTTTTCTTCGCGTCATTATTGCAGCTGATTCTGTTGACGCGCAAGTCTGCTGATAATAATGAGGGAATGTCTGTGGGTGCCCATTCTTCATTGCGAAACAACTGCACCATGTGTCGAATGCTAAAAGGTGTGAGCTATATGCTAGAGCGAACTGTAGCTGCACACACTTAGCATTTCGGGCCGCTACGTCACTTATGGGTGCGGGATTGAGGTAACCGTATGCTCTCATACACGGAATGCACGCTGAATACTGCATTTCGCTTTTTTGAGAACGTTAGTCATACCGGATGAAGTGCTTGTTCTCCCAATCTAACCTTCCTCCCATTTTTACCGCTTCAAATGATTTCGGGCCACTCCCCCGTAGTGGGTATGTGCCAGCAGCGCCTGAGGCCTTCCGTCCTCCCTTCCTTCCTTCCTTCCTCCCTCGCTTCCTCCCTCCCTCCATCCCTTCTTTCCTTCCTTCCTTCCTTTACTTCCTTTCCCCTTCCTTCCTTTCCTTCCTTCCTTTCCTTTCTTTCCTTCCTTCCTTCCTTCCTTCCTTCCTTCCTTCCTTCCTTCCTTCCTTCCTTCCTTCCTTCCTTCCTTCCTTCCTTCCATGTAGCAAGAATGAGCAATCTAGGCATACATAACATGGGTGCTAGCCAACACTACCAGTACGCAAAGCAGTATCAGCAAAAGACTACCGATAGATCTGTATCATCGAAAGTATTGTAACAGGGGCTTAGGCTGACGCTCAGGCAGCGGCGAAACCACGGCGGCGGCAGTCTCTCCTCTGTTCATGTCAGCAGGCGCACACTCTGAGCGATGACAGTACGGCTACGATGATGATCTTCTTCTTCACAATGGCCCCGGGGAGAAAAGGAGCCATTTTGACCACTCATTGTGCAGACAACGCAACCGGGTCGTATATAGTACGGCTTGAGTCGTTGGACATGCGTTGTCTCGCGACCACGTGGGCGGAGATCGGGAGACGGTGTGAGGTGCTCATTGAGGATGTGCGCTCCAGGACGCGGTAGGGGCCACGGTATTTCGAAAGAAGCTTCTTTGAGAGGCCGGAAGCAGTGGAAGGGATCCACAGCCAGACAAGTGAACCGGGTGGGAAATCCGGATCAAGCTAGCCGTCGTCATGGCGATGTTTTTGGCGCCTCTCAGTGTCTGCCGTGAGCGACCGTGCAATCTGGCGGGAGTGTTCGGCGTGCTGGGCAACTTCATAAACAGTTGTACAACTTTGTCGATGCGAGTGGATGGATGTCGGCCATAGAGCCGAAAAAATGGGGTGACACCGATGGTGGAGTGGGTAGCAGTGTTGTCGGCGTACGTAATATAGGGTATAACTAGGTCCCAGTTCGTGTAGTTAGCAGCAACGTACATCGCCAGCATGTCGCCCAGAGTGCGATTAAATCGTTCAGTTAGACCATTTGTTTCCGGTAGGATGTACAAGTCCGATGAATGATATTGCACTCAAATTGTTCAGTTAGACCATTTGTTTCCGGTAGGCTGTACAAGTCCGATGCATGATATTGCACTCGGCGAGTAGAGCTTTAACAATGTCAGCCAAGACGCGTCCTCCATTACTGAGGAGTTCACAAGGAGCACCGTGGCGAAGTATAAAGCTCTGCATAATGAAGGATGCAGTTTCTGCATACCGGGTCAGGTGACCAATGGCAACAATGACCCAGTGGTTGCCAGCAGCGGTGTACGGCAGAGGTCGTATAAATCGATGCCAACATGGTCGAACGGGCGAGGAGAACAATGTAGTTGTTGCAACTCTCCAGCAGAATGGTGAGGCAGTTGCTTACAGCATTGACAGGACGTACAGGAGCGGAGGTACTCCACGATGAAGTTATACATACCTTCCAGTAGTACCATAGACGGATGCGAGTGTACGTCTTGAAGACTCCCGCGTGGCCGCATTGCGGGTCAGCTTGGAAACTGGTGCAGATTTGGGGCCGGAGATGTCGGGGAATGACGAGAAGCCATTTCTGTCCATCTGACTTACAGTAGCGTTTATAGAATAGATCATCGGGAATTGGAAAATGTGAAAGTTTTGGCGACGAAGGGCGCAGGATGCTGGAGGCTTAGATGGGTTGGAGAGAAAGTCAAGAAGAGAAGCAATCCTTCCACTGCGCAGAGGGTATGGCATGTCACAGATGGTGAGCAAAGGTGCAGTGGGTTCGAGGACGGAGAGGGTGGTAAGCTCGGCCGGTAGCGGGACAGGGCATCAGCGTCCTGATGCTTGCGGCCGGACCTATATACGACACGTATGTTATATTCTTGGACACGGACAGCCTATTGGGCCAGGCGAAGAGAGGGATCTTCTAGCGAAGCAAGCCAACATAGGGCATGATGCTCGGTGACCACGTCAAACGGGCGGCCATAGAGATAAAGTCTCGACTTGCCAAGTTCCAAGAAAATGGCCAAGCACTCTTTTCCGTCACTGAGTATTTGGATTAGGCTTTCGTGAGGATGCGGCTTGCGTAAGCAACCACATACTCCTCGAATCCACACTTGCGTTGGGCGAGGCCAATGCCACTGGCGTCCGTGTGTACTTCGGTTTGAGCTTGAGGGCCGAAGTGACGCAAGATGCCGTGAGAAGACTGCGCAAGGTGTTGTAGGCGTAGTCGCAGGCAGGCGACCAACTCGGAAAATCCTCATTGTTGCAGAAAAGCTGAGGTTAAGGGGAAACAATGGCCGCAAAGTTGTGAATAAAACGCCGAAAATAGGAACAGAGGGGCGTAGTTTCTTAATGCAAGTAGGTTTTGGAAATGGAGTCAGAGCACAAAGCTTGGCGGTGTCGGGGTGGACGCCCTCTTTTGACACAACGTGGCCTAAAATTGTCAGCTCGCGAATTGCCAATCGACAGTTCAGTTGAAGGCAGGAGTCCGTAACGCATGTTTAGACATGCTTCAGCCAGGAAAGATAAGTCGCAAAGTCGGGCGAAAAGATCACGACGTTGTCGAGATAACACAGGCATGACTTCTATTTCAGGCCGTGCAGAATGCTGTATCTCTATGCGCTCAACCGTAGCCGAAGCATTACAGAGGCCAAAGGCATGCCGTTAAATTCATACAGACCATCAGGGGTCACAAATGCTGTTTTAGGGCGGCCATCGGCTGCCATGGGGACCTGCCCGCACCCAGGGCGTAAAACGAGAGCAGAGGAGAGTTCCACTCCTTGAAGGCAGTCCAAAGCATCATCAGTGCGCGTAAGAAGGTAAACGTCCTTTCGCGTGATGTTATTGATGCGGCGGTAATCAACGCAGATATGAATAGTTATCTTTCTTCTTCACGAGCAGCGCGGGCGAGGCCCAAGGACTGTTTGAGGCTTGAATCGCGCCGCTCTGAACCATCGTGTCAACTTGGTCTTGAATAACTTGGCGCTCACTAGCCGAGACATGATACTGGCACTGACGCTGAGGGTCGTGGTCACCGGTGTCGATGTGGTGGGCGACAGTCGACGTGCGGGTCAAAGCGGGTTGGTGTGAATTGAAGGAGCAACGAAACTGATGAAGGAGCGCGAGAACTGGTGTGCGTTGATGTGCATGAAGAGAGGCGTCGATTGAGAGAAGGAAAACGTCTGGAGGCGAAATGTCGAGTGCAGGAACCGGTGGGCAGAGGGCATCTAGTTCGAGGGACGGCGAATAGTCAGTTTCAATGCGATAGAGAATGAAATCAATGACCTGCACCGTTGCCGTCGCTAACAAGGTCAGAAGTGATGGGCACAAGAACAGTCAGGTTGTTCAGTGTCTTCGGCAACGACGGCTTTGGCAGGAGCAGCAGAAGGGGCATAGGGAGATGCAAGGAATTCCGGAGTTAACATGAGCGCAATCAATGACTGCCTATTGGCGGGACAGGAAGTGCCAACCCAAGATGATTTCTTTAGAACAGGTTGGCAAAATGACGAATTCAATCACGTAGAGGATTTCCTGAATTAAGACGCGAGCCGTCGCTAACGGCGCAATAGCCTGCGCGCTTTCGGTGTGCAGCTAGAATCCAGAAAGTCGGGTCGTCCCTTATCGTAAGGAGCGGCAAAAGGAGGCGGCCATGGCAGAAACAGTAGCACCCATGTCGAAAAGCGCCCGAACAGAAACAGCCTCTACAGAAACGGCGATCAGGTTGGCGGCGCATAATTGAGGCCTTGTACATTTCGCTGGTGGTGCAGTTCTCGCCTCAAGAACTGCGGCGTCTAGTTTTCCTCTTGCGAAAGATTCGGGCGCCGACGCATTATAGAAAGGGAGCGGCGACTAGGAGAAGGTGAGCGCTGGGTGCACGGAAAAGGTAGTGCGATCAGGTGAAAGCGGGCGAATCTGCGGCGCCTCGGCTGGCGGTGAGTATTCACTGGGAGGAGGCCAGTAACCGGCATCTGGGGAGATTGGCGCACGATGACGGCAAATCCTGGCCACGTGACCAGGAAGTCCGCAAGAGTATCAAATAGGCCGATTATCACTAGTACGTCAGTGAATGCCTGTCGATGCGGTCGCAAAAAAGGCGTCGGGGCGTGAGGAACTTGAGGCACAGGCGCTTGAGGTGGAGTGTAGGTTGGGCGGTATTTAGGCGGCCACCGCCGTGCAAAGGCGGCAGCGTAGGTCAGGGGTGCAGCGACAGGTGCGGGCGGCTGTGCTGGTGCGGGCGGAGGGACCGCTGGAAGGGCCTCAGCCACTTGTTCGCTGATGGCAGTGCGGAGGTACTTTCAGCAGAGATCTGTGAATGTCAAGTAGACAATGCGATTATGCCTATACGAACATTAACCCATTATCTTTAACCGAACAACTGTCATCCGTGAAAACTGGATCTTAACAGGGTAAACTGAACTACAAGTGCAGCGAATTCGCATTTTTTTTAAAACTACGCAAATAGACAGTCATTTTTTTCACAGTTGAATGGGCAGATTTTACTGCGTGTAGGCCCGAACATCCCCCTTTATTGGAACGTAGAAAATAAGCTCGTTCCTATTCTCGCAGTGCTGCCGAGGCTGGCAGGAGAGCATCTACAGCACCAGCCGAGCACGCGACCGCATCCTCTGGTTGCGGCACCAGGGCAACACCCAGCCAGATACGTCACAGGTTGGTAAATCATTATGATGTCATTAATTCCACAAGGTCCCTGGGCTCCCCTGCAGTATTTCCGGTGTCGCACATATTGGTTTTCAATTTTTCTCAGTATCGTTTGCGCGAAGAAAATGCAGCCGTGGAAATATGAAGCAGCATTTAACGCGGAAGACAAAACACGGTTTGGTATCAGAGAATTGAGTGAAATATTTATCTAGCTTATGTGAATGAATGCTCCCTCTTTGCTGTACTCCTCCCGTTGTTGAGCACGGTAATCTGGTACTGAAGGGATGAGTAGAAGATCTAGCACACAACCCAGGAGCTACACCTGAGTAGCATCAGTTAATTTAGCCAGCTGATTTCATGTGCTTCCGTTTGATTACATAATTGTCGCGGTGGCAAAATTTTAATTCTTACCGTAACCAAACAGCCCGTGAACAACTGCGTACACAGTACGCAGGTTCAAGGAAGCAAGAAACACGAAGGATCTGGAACAAATATCGGCTGACTGGCGAGCGGCCCTATCAAAACGCACGACAGAATTTTTTGTTGCTCGACACAATTGTGTCGCGAGCAAACCATTTTTGTCGTGCATTGTGTTGTGCGACAGAGGTTCGTATCCAGGGTTACTTTGCGCGACAGTGGTTTTTGCAGTAAGTTCTGTGTCCATGGCATGGCCATACCAGGTATTATTTCCCGCAGAGAATAACGATAGAGATTAAAAAGGAGTCCTGTTCTTGTTCGTCTATATTCTACACTAGAATTCTTGACAAACTTTTGCAGACATTCATTACTGAATCGTTGCGCATTGGTTTTCATTATCCGTTTGATTTCGAATCAATCAATCAATCAATCAATTTCTTTAATAGACTGCCATCGGAAGGTAATGAATGTCTTCCTTACTCTCCCCTTCTCCCAGAGTCTCGAGCGCATGGCTCAAGAATCGGAGGCGCAAGGCCAGGGCGTATTCATCGCTACCTGCGCCCAGTGTGGCCATCTGTCCAAGGGTTCGACCATCAAAGGCACCTGTCTCGCTCTTTGGCCTTCGTAGAACTCCTGGGGCAAACAATTGGGGTACGTTTGTCTTTTCGGTGCTTTCGCGATCGCGGCCGATGTTGTCACAGTAGAAACGAATTGCCCCTACAAGACGAGGATGTCTCTGCTAAAGCCATGCAGGCTTGTTTACGAGTTCACGGCACGCACTGTAGTTTAGCCACATACGCTGTGTAGCTCACTGTTTGCTTTGATGGTATTCTGTTCTTCAGCCATGGCTACACGATTCTGATGGAGGAGGAATGCATGTCGGGCTGCATATTTGAATTTCATCTCCCATTGTAGAACCACAGATGGGCAGATATATTCCAAAGGCTTCCATTACGAAGAACCTCGTGGCCCACAGTGGGGCGTGAATAAAGAAGTTCAGTGACGTCAGTTTACTCCGCGTCTGTTCAGATCAATTAGGTTAATTATTCATTGATTGCATCTCGCGTAACATGAGCGACTCAGTGTGTTAGCTTGCGAACGTTTCGGTAAAATCAAGATGTCCACTCATTCAGAGACCTGTGCTGGCGACATTTATTTTCTCACAACTAAACCCAGACGCAGGCTGGCACTGTAGTCATTTGAGCGTCCCTCGTTGCTTTTAGCTAAAGGACGCAGCCTCCTGAGAGGAAGGGTGGGCGTATCTGGACCTCAGCTATGGCTGCTCAAGTCGTACTACCGCTCTGGGGCCCCTCACAGTTGCTACCTTTCGTCTCTTCACCTAAGACTATGAACTCACATCGTCAACCTGGGAGCTTTAATTAAACGCATTGCCATGCACATCCCAAAAATTGGAAGAGACACTTAAGCTCCTCCTTAAGGTTACGATGCGATAGCGTATTAAGTTAATCGTCTTATATGTAGAAATGTCATTCTGTAGTTTACATTCACAGATAGATACCACTCATGGTGCAGTGGTGCGGCGGTTAAGGAATCCGCCACTGCCCTGCGATGGCACGTGCTCCCAGCGGTAGACTTTGTGCTAGCCAAGTTTGCTCTTCCTGACTGACCAATCAATAACTGCCGCCTGCCACGGTGGGCAGTTTGCTCACAATCCAGTTTGGCATATTGTGATGATGCTGCAAGACCACGTCACCTAGCTGGCCCACCTGCCTCTTGGGTTGCTCTCTGGGCACCACCTGCCAGAGATGCTCGTGATTTATCAGTCACAATGTTGACAACGCCGACGCCGAACTTTCTGGGTAAAGGGGTCTTTAAAGCTATCCCGTTAAAACAAGCACACCTTTTCGGATTGACCGCAGCTTCAAACCACCAAACGAAGCACTATAGAATCCATACCAAGACACACATACGTTACGAGAGCCGGGATAGCTGGCTCGCACCGCCACCGTGGACCAAATCGTGTCTGGTATACGGCCACTCTTGGCACATTACGTCCAAGACGTGCTGGGCAAAGAGCAGCAATCCCCTTTCTATCGGAGATCTGACCTGAGCTTCCAAATCGGCTGTTATCTTTCTCTGTCTTCTAATGAATCGTAGCTCTCATATAACAGAGCACGCTCATTTTGTTTTTTCAGTTAGCCACCGGGGTGGCTCAGTGGTCACCATGCTCGGCTGCTGACCGGAAATACGCCGGTTCGATCCCGGCAGCAGCGGCCGAATTTCGATGGAGATGAAATTCTAGAGGCCCCTGTGCTCTGCCGTATCAGTGCACGTTAAAGAACCCCAGTTGGTCGAAATTTCTGGAGCCCTTCACTACGGCATCCCTCATAGCTATATGAGTCGCTTTGATACGTTAAACCTCCTGAACCTTTTTTTTATTGTGTGCCACGGTGGCCCTCTTCACGCTAAATATGCTGTGTTTTCGTAATTGTCAATATTATTAAACATATGAGACAATTAAGATCCCTACACATCTATAATAGCCACGCAAAGATGGAGGCAGGATAAACTAAATAGCCCTATAATTTCCTAGTAACTGTGCTTTGTGAACATAGTTTGTTCGTAAGAAGTGGAAACAGGACATGTAATGAATGGTCGCACCGCTGTTAAATCTGTTCCGTGCTGCTCAACTCGGCTCTTTATACCCGGCGTCAATCCATCCGTTATAACGCGGTCAGGGCGTGGCGGTTCCAATTCGGCGCAGGCAAAGAGGATAAAAATGCGCGTCAGCTGTAGATCTTGGTGTGGACTCGCTGGACCCTTGCAGAAGTTTTTTAGGCAGTTTATATAGACTTCTGTATTTATGCCCATACAGATTTAGTATACTATTGTGTACAGACGGTCTATAGACTACGAGTAGACAGTACGAAATATCTATAGGAAGGCAAAAGAGTCTATAAGAAGTCTGTAGACTGTGTATAGACCATCTTTGAAAGGGAATCAAGAACTCCAAGTGTGGTATAAATGTGTGCGCAACGCTCTACTACGGCGCAACTTTTGGCCCACTTGCAAATTCAGGATGTCGTTATAAGAGACCAATTAATTTTCATCCCATCTTCTCCCCCAGACTGATCATCGTAGCGGCAGAAGATGACGCTAGCGAGCAACGGTGCCAGACGATCACGGCAGATATTCGCAGTATAGCGGCGCTCGTTCTAGCATCCTCTGCGCGGTATTACGCGAAAATTAATCCACTAACCTGAGCGTCCACATTTCTTGCTTGAGAAACACCACAGGAAATGCAGTATGCTAAGTGCTTAAGAAACTCTTAATTTGGGGGAATGCAGTGCCATAGTCAACGACACATGTTCCTTATTGTTGAACGACCGTAGGTAACCACTTTCCATACGGAGCTGCGTGCACCCACTGAAGCGCGTATGCCTGGTCTTCGCAGTAAGCAACGACGCCTTGGATGTGGCGCCGGCAAGAGCAACTGCCAGGAAGCTGGCTTCTCTGCCCTGGACTAGGCTATCTCTGGTGCAGCCTGGTCCGGCGTTCAGGACACATGTCGCACAGTAGTGAGTGTATTAAACTTCCTTTGCCCGCATTTTAGGATTCTAGATTTAGGGTGGTACTGGTGTACACTGATGAACTCAGTAGGAAGGTATCACATGGGTTGGACTGAACGTTTCAGCGTCGGACTCTGTGAATCAAACCTGTTCTCATTGTGTGGGAATAGCTGGGCGGAGCCGGAGTTCCCGGGTTCGAATCCGAGCGCGTCGGCAGCGTTTCGATTGCGGCGAAACGCAAAAGGCGCCCGTGAGCTGTGCGATGTCAGTGCACGTTAAAGATCCCCAGGTGCCGAAATTATTCTGGAGCCTTCCACTACCGCTCCTCTTTCTTCCTTTATTCTGTCACTCTACCCCTTTCCTTACTGCGCGGTTCGGGTGTACACCGAGATATGCGAGAGTTATTGCGCCATTTACTTCCTCAACACCAGTTTTCATTTCTGAGGCAGTTGTATTGGGTAAATCCCGGATGACGGGGCAGGGCCCATGCCTGACAACACTGCTGAGGGCAGGGGGGTTTCGCAAGATTTCAAATGGGACCCGGGCCCCCCGGACCTATCAGATACGTCCCTGTATGTAACAATCATTTCTACACGGTGACTCCCTTTCGCAAGCGTAATTTCGGCCGAGAACACTTAAAAGTTATGACTGTGCAGCTTTCGGCAGACAGTGGCCACCTCCGCATTTTCTTGTAACGATCCCCCCCCCCCCACACACACATACACACACAGGACAATGTTAGCTTTCGCAGCGATTCTAGAATGTGACAGTTAGTAAAGTCCCCTTGAAATATGACGCTTTTGGTCTCGTGCTTCAATTGGGCTGCGGAGTTTGAATGACAGAGCAAACTCCTAAAGGGCCCCCGGTAGCCGGGGCCGCATGCCACAGCTCCCTCTAGGCTGGTGACATTTGTTTCCTGACAGCATGAAAAAATTGCATGTGCACACTAGTTGCTTAAGCATATGTGAACAGCTCTACTGTAGCTGCCCTTACAAAATTTTTTTACAGTCCAAAGACTGTCCATACAGTTCTGTCTATCAAGTCAAGAGACTCTCTATAGACACCTACACAATAGTCTATAGGAAATACCAATCCCATAGAATTTTGCTTAACAATGACGCGTCGACTTGTTCCGAAGCAAGCCACGGCATCCTGTGAACTGAGAAGTCCCGGAGTCAAGACAAAACACAGTCGGAAGCCAGTGCCTCTGAAGTGCAGTCGTCACGTGGGTGCCACCGGAGAGCTTCAACATCGTCAACATCGAGAGAAGACTCAAAGTGAGGAGCATTGCTGACGGCCTTGAGATTTTGCAGTTGCTCTCAATATGACCTGCAAGTGCATCGGTGGCGCTTTTAGCTATGGCTGTATCTGCCCGAGACGCGGGGAGCGTAAATTTCTGCGGATTATTTCTTAAAGGTTCCGAATATAGCAATTTTTCTAGAAAAATGTGGAAATATATTTCTCCTGCTTCGCACATTCGGCTGTGCGCCGTTAAATGCGAAATAAAAAATAAATTTGGGATTTCCGGCGCACACAGGAGAGGATCGCCATGTTCTCACAATTGTGGGCTTTTGTGTGCTGCTGGAAATTTTACCAGCGCTAATAAGGACCGCTTGCGCTGACTCCCGCCTTTTTGAGAGCATTCAAGAGATGGATCCTTGAGGTTCCTGCACGCTGTCAGTGCAAAAGCAATCTGTGGCCTAAGGGCCTTTACCATAAGGGCGTTTAAACTGAAGGTCTCCACCGCAAAGGCATTTGGCTTTAGCCACACAATAAACTTTATGCGGGTGCGGTAAATGGAGTGCCGAGAAAACGCATGTGGCATTGAAAAGTGTTTCATTTGCCGATCACGTTTATGGCGATGCTAATGCAGCGACATTTGTGTACCTTATTTTCTCCGGCAGCATCAGCTATTTGGATGCGGCAACCATACTTGAGCCTCCGGCAGTCGACTTACTCGTCCTGAACTACGGATCCTTCGTGCCCCTTTTGGAGGAATGGCCGAGTAAGTGTACCAACAGTGGAATTCTTCCCTGCAGTTCATAAAAATCAAGAGAAAATAAGGAAATAGTCGCCTGGCGACACGCTGCGACTGACACGCGGCGGCGATACAGCAGCAACAAAGATATAGTCAGTGAAAGAAAAAGAAAGGTAGCGTTTTTTTCTTGCCGAAAAAAGTAAAACGAATGAAAAGAGCATATGCAATGAACTTTTGCTTCATAAACTTGCATAAACGTGAACGCCAACAGTACTGCTTCGCTAAAGGTGCAGACGATGTTCGAAAGGATTCCAAACAGGAGTTCAGCATCAGCAACGGTGTCTCAAAGAAGTTTGAATACACGGCCGTTCCCTTCATGTCGCGTCCATTGCAGAGGATGCGACTGCCTCGTCCTAACAGGTTCATCTGGAGAGCTCACTAATGAGATACAATGGGGATTATTCGGTGCACATTTTAAGAGCGTTAGCTCTTACTCGTCACGTTTCTCGATTTATTTGGGTCTGCTACCACCTCCCTTAGGCGTGAAATTTTCCATTGTCGAGGAATTCAAGATGGCGCCCCCATAGTAAATCGATATAGCAGCCCAACTGGCAATTGACTGGTGACGTCATGAGTATATCGAAGTGGAGATTGATTGGTGACGTCACTTCTATACCCGCGATGGCTGCCACTTGATGACGCCACTGATAAATTCAAGATGGCGGGCGCCATTAAGAAATCATTAGCAACCCAATTGGTGATTGATTCGTGGCGTCGCTGATGTATCCAATTCGTGATTGATTGGTGACGTCACTTGTTCAACGTCTACCGGACGGTGGCGGCATCACTATTTTTTCGTTGTGTGGATAGTGTTCAGTGGATCCTGGAAACAATGATGTTCACGGCTGCTTCTTCAGGGTGAGAGGGGATCAGTGAAGAGCGGAGTCATCTGTGCGGTGGCAGACACCACCTGCAGTCATATAAGTGCCTGGACCACTGTCACCACGTGGGCGTGGTCGGTGTTGGCCAGCAGCCTCGGCGGCCGGGACGCAGGTGAGAATTACTGCCAATGGTCACGTGCACGTGCTTGGCCACCGAGCATCTCTGCCTTGTTTTGTCTTTCCCAAGCAGCTGGCCACAGTGTAGTACAAGGCTGGTGCATATACGGTGGGAACTCTCTGTGCCACTAATTTGTTACTGGAGGTGATTGGAATATAATTTCCTTCTGTATAAATTTGTCCACCTTATATTTTACTTTCACTCCTATAAACTGATTCTGATCCAGAATATTATCGTCTATTTATTTGCCAAATATGTTGAAACAAAAAAAGGTACGCTTATATGTTCGATGGTATCCCTTTTTTGTTCAATTAAAGACAATAGAAGAGAGCCTCATCTGCTTATGCGTCATGAAACCCAACACACACAAACGCATCCACACCAGAAATACAGGCAACTTAGAGTAACTACTGGTGTAACAGTCATTCGCAGACAAGACGGGAAGGCCTTTTTTCTATGCGGTGCACCTTCCCCGATTTGTGCCACGCATTCGGAATGATAGATTTTTGCAATCACATTTAACGTTTCGGGCAGGAATCTCCAGATTTGGACCTGCGGCAAAAAGGCAGAGAAGTCCTGGGTTTTTCGCACCTTTGAAACTAAACGCTCTCACAACATCTCATATTACCGTAAAAAATGCTAGCTTTGTCCTGAATCTTGGCATAAATGTGGCCATTCTGGTCAAGATTATCGTTGTACTGACTAGAAGGGCTAGGGTTAAAATGTGCGTTTTTTTGCGCCAGAAGATGGCTACCGCCAGGCACTGTTCTTTGTCACGACTTGGGCCTTCGTGAGTTAACTGTTAAGGCCGAACCAGCCTTTCTTCGGCGTAGCTTCGGCGTCTCGGTCACTAGCGTCACTGAAGGCGAAATTCCTGCGATTGCAGCAAGGCGACGCAGGGAGACGCAGATATCTGGCGAGGGCAGATCTCAGCGTCGCCGCTGGAAATACCTCGTAGGTGGGGATTGGTGGGAACCAATGACCACGCATTAACAGCGACATCCGGGATTTACCTCCGCCTCTTATCAGCCGTGCCCCTTCGGTACCCTGGCAATTGTCCCCCTTGCCACTGCAGTAGGTTCCCTTCAACGCTAAGAGGATTCACTATAGACAAATGATAATTCAGGGGCTTTGTCCACGATCCCCCTCAGTCCGGAAACGCCAGTCCGTACGCCCTCATGTGTTTGGCCGCCTTCTCCTGTGGGTGCAGAGTTAAAAAGTTAGTAACAGCGATAAACGATGCCTTGTGGTTTCTCATTTAGAGTGAACCGAGTTATAGAGTTTTGCATTAGATGTTAAAAGCAAATATTTCGAATCTATTTCTTTAGGCCGCCGGAACTGTAGTACAGTAAATCATCATTCGGCCCGTATTAATCTGAAAACCAAGATAATTTGAACTGCCGTGGGGTTCCTACCCAAGCGTATTGCGTCAGACTTTCGTTAAATAGCACACTGTAGGGCTCGCATCAACAGGCGCCCAGAGCACCACCGAGTTGAGGTAGTGCGTGCTGGACTGGCGATCGTCCAGATATCATTCAGACCGCGGGCTATGAAAAGTAGATCGTTCCCTGTGCTGTGCTGGTATGTGCTCGACAGCATGCGTGACGACCATCGGAAGAAATAATCCCGACATACCCGCCAGCATCTGACCACGAGTGAGGAATGGGAGGTCCTACTGCTCTCGACGGACCCGGCCAGGCAAAATATCGCCACTAACTGGGCCGCCTATGGCATGGAACTCCATGAACTCACGAACGTAGAGTGCAGTGGGGCTGTGCGGGGACCCAGAGTCCTGCGTGTTCAAAATCCCTTTGTCATTGCATAGAGTATGTGATGGAATTCCGAAAAAGCTTCGTTGCTGCGTAGTTTTCTCGCAAAAGCACATGACTATCATCGCCAAGCTTCTCGGCGCATAATTTTTTCACGATGGTAGGTTCTTTGGCTAGTTTTTGGCGGCCAGTTTATAATTTTTAGATTAAATTCACGGTGTTGTACTTTATTGCGTTTTCAGCAGATAGTATAGTTTTTATGCTGTGCAGACCCCTGAATCACCGTTCCTTTTACCATAGAAAGCAAGTTCGCCCTTATTCTTGCAGCGATGGCACAGGAGAGCACCTGAGCAGCCAAGAAAGCAGAGGCCTCTCTTTGGATCTGGTAACAAGGCAACACCCACCCGGATACGTCACTGGTGTGTCCCTCTCCTGTCTCTTATTTGGTGATGTCTGTTCCGTTATAACCAGAACTGAATGTGGGAGACAGAACGCTCAGCGTTATCACAAAGTGAGCAACCGTGGGCCACTGGGAGCGAATGGATTATTTCAAGCTTCCTGTGCTACATTTTCTTGTGAGATGTTGAAAACAGTTCTATGTTTTATCACATCTGTACAGACAAAATTCCAATAAGGAGGGGTGTCAGGCAAGGCGACACGATCTCGCCAATGCTCTTCACCGCCTGTTTACAGGAGGTATTCCGAGTCCTGAACTGGGAACAGTTGGGGATAAGAGTTAGTGTAGAATACCTAAATAATGTGTGATTCGCAGATGACATTGCCTTGCTGAGTCACTCAGGAGGTGAACTGCAAATCACGATCAATGAGTTAGACAGGGAGTGCATAATGGTGGAAATTAGACCGCTGAGAAATAGGCTGGGAAATAGACAGTCTGATTTGCTTCGTGTAATCGGGCATATGAAGCGTGCGCTGCTTCGGTGTTCCCTGCACCATGGTGGACGCCCGGAAGATTAGTGCCCGAAATTCCGCCAAAGTGGTGCGATGGCACCAAGAAAAGCAGAATCGTCGTCGGGGTCAGCTCGGTTGTTCTCGATAGGAGCACGAGACAAACAGTCGGCATCACTGTGCTTCCTACCAGACTTATAGACGATGGTGACATCGAATTCCTGAAGTCAAAGGCTCCAGCGTGCAAGCCGTCCCGAGGAATCTTTCAGGTTCGCCAGCCAACGCAGCGAGTGGTGGTCGCTGACGACCCTGAAATGGCGGCCATATAGGTATGGGCGAAATTTTGTTACTGCCCACACAATGGCCAGGCATTCTTTTTCGGTGGTGGAATAGTTCGCCTCAGATCGTGACAAGGTGCGGCTCGCGTATGCGATTAGGCGTTCGAGACCATCCTGCCACTGTACAAAGACCGCACCAAGGCCGATGTTGCTGGCATCTGTGTGTAGTTCAGTGTCGGCTGACTCGTCGAAGTGTCCAAGGATTAGCATACATTGGAGACGAATGCGGAGGTCTTCAAAGCCTTGCTGTTGCTCCAGGCCCCAGAAGAATGGTTCGGAATCTTTCGTGAGTCGCGTGAGGGGCTCAGCGATCTGGGAGAAGTTCTGCACAAAACGCCGATAATAGGCGCAGAGACCCAGAAAGCGGCGCACGCTGCGCTTATCGGTGGGCACAGGAAAAGCAGCCACGACAGCATTATTATTGCGGTCTGGGCTAACCCCTTTAGCGCTCACGATGTGGCCCAAAAACTTCAACTCTTCGAAAGCGAAGTGACACTTTTGGGGCTTCAGGGAAAGACTGGCCGACCGAATTGCTTTGAACACAGCGCGCAGGCGTCTCAGGTGCTCTTCGAACGTGTCAGAAAAGATGGCAACGTCATCCAAGTACACGAGACGGGACTGCCAAATATTTGAGATCGGCAAGAACGGTGTCCATCCTCTGGAAGGTTGCAGGAGCTGAGCACAGGCCGAAAGGGAGCACCCGGAATTCGTACAGACCGTCCGGTGTAATAAAAGCGGTCTTTTCCCGGTCGCGTTCGTCCACCTCGATTTGCCAATAGCCGCTTCGTAAATCTAGCGATGAGAAGTACTTGGCGTGGCGCAGCCGGTCCAGGGAGTCATCAATACGCGGGAGAGGATAAACATCCTTTTCAGTGACTTTGTTTAAACGTCTGTAATCAACGCAGAACCGTAGGGTTCCATCTTTCTTTGCCACTAGAACAACAGGTGACGCCCACGGGCTCGTCGACGGCTGTATCACGTCGTCCTTGACCATTTCTTGAACTTGGCGGCGAATGACATCGCGCTCCTTCGAAGAGATGCGGTAGGGCGGCTGACATAACGGCCGTTGGTTGGCGTCAACTATAATTCGGTGCTTTGTGAGCGGTGTCTGCCTAACCTTGGAGGTCGAGGCAAAGCAGTCGCAGGAAGACTGGATAACGCTTTCCAAGCAGCGTTTCTGGTTAGTTGGGAGGTTTGGGTTCACGTCATTGTTTATGGGAGTGGTCGGTTCCTCCACTGATGCCGGGGCTCCGGACAAAGCGTGCTGTCCCGCGAATTCGCTGAGTTCCTCGAAATACGCAATAGCTGTTCTGCCAGGCAAACACTGAGGTTCACAACCAATATTGGTCACCAAGAGTTCGGTTCGGCCCTTGTTCAGTTCAACAATTCCTCAAGCAACACAGACTTGCCAACCAAGGAGCAGCGACATGTTGGTTTCAGCGATGCCACGAATTTTGGTGCTGTTATCGCACTCTAGAGTAAAAAACATGCTGGATCTTGATGGGATCAAAACGTGGTTGTCACAGACGCATAACTTAGCCTTGCGTGGCTCGGTATCGTCGTCGACAGGACCTTGGGTGGAAAACGACACGATTAGCTCCTGGAGGTTGATAACGGCACCGTAATCTTGAAGGAAATCCAAACCGAGTATGAGGTCTTTGGAGCACTCGGGTAACACAGCAAAGCAACCAGGGAAAGTAATGCCGCGGATCTGGATTCGCGAAGTGCAGACACCGATCGGAGTTACCACGTGGCCACCAGCTGTCCGGATCTGCGGCCCAGACCAAGGGGTCAGAACCTTCCTCAAGACCGTGACTATAACCATCTGCTCATTACCCAAAAATCGGCGCCGGTATCCACGAGTGCGGTAACGTTGTGGTTGTCGGCGGTTACCGGAATTTCGGCGGAGGCCAGTCGGTCGCAGCGCATCGTCGAGGTCGTCGGGTCAGGTCGTCGTCGGTCGGAGCGTCGCGGCGAATCGTCGGGTGGAGGCTCTTGACTCGGTCCAGTAGCGGCAGCCCTACCCCTGGAGGACGCCGTCTTCAGTTTTCCCGACGTGGGGGCGTACCTCTGACCTCGCCAGAGGATGACGGGCGGCCGGGCGAAGAGAACCGCCTTGGGGATGGCGATCGGGACTGGGGTCGCTGCGAGGTGGAAGATTGCACGTTATCAGCCAAGTACTCTTCGATATCCCGTGGTCTTTCACCGTAGCGTGGTCGAGGTGCGTCAGGTGAAAAACCCCTTAAACCCATCCTGCGGTAGGGGCAATGGCGGAGGATGTGGCCGGGCTCTCCGTAGTGGTAACAGAGCGGCCGATAGTTTGGCGTACGCCAAACGTGCGCTTTGCTCACGGGAGGCCTGAACTCCTGCGGCACGGAGGGTGCTGTTGCGATTGGCTCCTGCAGGTATTGCACAGGAGCGATGGGAGAAAAGGCTCGCATCGCTGGCCCGGGACTTCGTAGCGCCTCGCTGTACGTCATAACGGAGGGCGCCGGGTGTGGAGCTGGGGGTGGCTGCACAACTCGTCGGATTTCTTCGCGGACCACATCCGTAAAGGCAGCGACGCTGACCTGTGGAGCTTCAAAGCAAAGTTTCGCCAGTTCCTCACGCACAAGGCTTTTTACAAACTCTCGAAGGTCCTCGGGGGGCAGCGATGTAGGCGTGTACTGGGACTGGGAAGCGGCTGATACAGTAGCCTGACGTCCGTAGTGGGCGCCCTGTTCCTGTAAAGAGCGCTCGATACCCATTGCCTCCTTGGTGAATTCGGAGACTGTTCGTGGCGGGTCACGGACCAGTCCGGCAAACAGCTGCTCTTTTACGCCACGCATTAAGTGGCGTACCTTCTGGGCTTCGGGCATAGCAGGGTCGGCTGATTGAACAGCCGGGTCATGTCCTCGATGAACATCGCGACGCCCTCGTTCGGCTGCTGTGATCTTGAGCGCAGGGCGATTTCAGCTTTCTCTTTTCTTTCGCTGCTGGTAAATGTCGCTAGCAGCTCTCGACGAGAAGCCTCCCAGGTGGTAAAGGATGCTTCGTGGTTCTCAAACCACGTTTTGGCCGAGTCCTGCAGCGCAAAGTAGACGTTGCGCAGCTTGCGCTCGCCGTCCCACTCATCGAAACCCGCCACTCGGTCAAAGCTGGCCAACCAGTCTTCGACGTCCTCGAACCTGTCCCCGTGGAACGGTGGCGGCGATCGAGGTGCGTCAAGGACAAATGGCGGTGCATTCCCGGAGTGCTGACTTGTCTGGCTAGCCGCGGTGGATGTCATGGCCCTTATCGGCGCTGTCAGTTGGCCGAACTCGGATTGTAGGCCTCGCAGGCGGCGGCTCGCCTTGTGGTCTGGTGTTGTAGCCACGCGTTGAGAGCTGACGTCAAAGGTGTCCTCGAAGTCAGCGTACATGGGCCGTCACCCAGCACCTCCACCAAATTAGTCACTGAGAAACGGTTGACGTAAGCAGGGCTGGTTTACTTGCTTTAATTAGACGCGCAAGACGTTGGAACGCGCAAGGCAGAAGGCAGCACGAGAGATAAAGACGAAGCATCTAGCCCCGAAATGACTCAAGGCTTGCCAACTGCCAGGAAATGCAGTTTAGCCGTATGGCGCCACTAGAGTAGTTAGCAGCGTAGCAATATACAAAGCGAAAGATGCCGGCGTTCACTGTGTTCATTGGCGTTGACAACGTTCTAGACGCCGATGGCTTTGAGGAAAGGAAGGGCGCATGACTGGCTCCCTTGATATGCGGACGCCTCATTCGTGCTTTGATACATGTGGCGGTAGTGAGAGAGAGATGTGGCCTTAATGCATTAGCGCTGACAGCGTTGTGGCTGACATGCGGCACTAATATAATAGACTGCTGTGTCTGCCGTTCTCGCTCAAGAAAATTGAGATTGTGATACCCTTATAACGTCTTTCATATTACCGGGTCTTCGTAGTAGTTCACAAAGAAAATTTACGAATTTTTAGGCCTAACTCTACTGGCTTCTATATTGTAAGCTTGACAACATGTGGCTCAAGCGTTGTTTCCTGGAATTTTATTTCCCAATTATATGTGTCGCCGAAGGAGTATCAGATTTAGTAAAACGTATTACAATAATGTGGTTTACTGCTGAGAGGCCTAAAATATGAATACCTCATACTGCATGCTCTAGCACGTCATCGCGTCTGCAAAGCCATTAACATATATAACGACTTCGTCTCATCTGCTCCCGTTCCGCCACCGAACCATGTCACTGTTTCTCTGCCCCATGTCTTGGTATGACCTGTTCGCTCAATTTTTAAAGCGTTAGTGGCGATTGTTTCCTCATTTATTCTAAGCGTGATACGCCTTCACGCCAAAAAATTGCGCTTCCTAGGAATGAGCGAGCTGCGCGTTTCTTGGCATGCTTGACAGCCTTTAGCTCCCCCCCCCCCCCCCCCCCAACCGGCCCCTAATACCTATTCCAGTTGATATCATCAAGGCGTCATAAATGGGTGTCGCAGTTCACGACTCCCAGAACGAGTGTTGGGATCTCGCTCAAGATGGGCAAAACATATGACACATTTTTCGTAGTTGCGTAGTGTGAATTAGAATAGAATCAGAAATGCAGCACATTGGGGAGTGAAAGACAGTGGACCCAGTATTGGAATAGAATCATAATTGGATTAAATTCGTAAATAATGCAATTTATGTGCATCAGTGTAATTTATCACCCCTACATTTTTAAATACTGAAACGACATCTGTTGCTTGTGCCCCGGTTTTCCCGGCTACATTTGGAACAGAATCATCATTGGAATAAATGCGTAAATAGTGCAATTTCTCTGCATGAGTGTAATTTATCGCCCCTGAATTTTTTAAATACAGAAAAGAATTCTGTTGCTTGCGTCCCAATTTTCCCGGCTACATCTTTCAGCTCCCAATTGCTTTCAATGATAAGTGTTTGCATCCTTGCACCAGACCTGACTGACATGATTATCACAGTGCACATTGTACTTCATGACAAATACTGCTGCCCCTAAAGCTTTAAAAGCCCACGCTAAACACGTAACTGTCTAGGAAGGGTGACAGGTTGTTGACTACAACCACCTGAGATCCGGAACAGGAAGTATTAGTATAAAAAAGAAGATAGCCTTACTAGTATACGGAAGAAGCTTGACTTATGATGCAATGGAATGCTTTTCTACAACAGTTGAACCCAGCGTTCCTCTGATGTATGAGCAACGTAAGAAACAGAAGCTGTATGCTGTATGCTAAGACATAGTGCCTCCTGTGAACAGTTCCGTTGTTGAGGTGTTGCGATTGTTTTCCGCAACTGGTCAGTTCACGATTGCCCGCGTCGAGTCCTTCGGTAGGGTTTTACTCCAGCCGACGTTAGTGATTATATCAGCTAGCCCAAGTAATAAACTAAAAACGCATGTGCTTACAACTGCACCAACCCACTCTTCGGGGCCTATGGTAATAAAAAAGATACGAAATTACCACAGTGTTAACCGCGATAGTCTGAAGTATGCTTCGATACTCTCTGAATTTTTCGCAAGGTGATTGTATAGTGAAGTTAGGCCTGATATTCTCCAGCAGAATCGGTCATTTGGATGTGGCAACCCGCCCCTAGTCTTGATTAGCCGGCTTCCTCCGAGGAGTTTCATCCTTCATTGTTAATTGATTAGAGTACAAGAAAAAACGTTGGACACATATGCTGCGCTTATGAGTTCACGCGATAGCGTACACCATTTGGGGCGTCATTTTATTATTAGATTATAAGATTCTTAATAGAGCGACGATATACACCGATACTTCGCATCACCAAACATTGGCTGGTAATTCTTTTTCATTTTTTTATTTATTTCACCAATTACACACTCTAAATGTTCTTATTTCGCATCGCCAAGCATTGGCGTTTCATTCTAAGCATTTTGAAGCCTTTAAAATGAATGTTAAACTTGGTTTCATGAAAGGCACCGGCGCAGTATCCGTCTCGCCTATATTAAGGGAAGGGATAAAGGAGGGACTGAGAGAAGAAAGGAAGAGGTGCGGTAATGGAGAGATCCAAAATAATTTCAACCACCTGGGGATCTTTAACGTGCATAGACATTGCCCAGCACACGTGCGCCCCTTGCGTTTCGCCTCCATCGAAATGTGGCCGCCGTGGTCGAGTTCGAACCCGGGAACTCCGGATCAGTAGCCGGGCGCCCTAACCACTGAGCCATCACGGCGGGACCAATTGAACCCCCATTTTTCCAGCTTTTTTGTTCATTTCTTTATTAATCAATTATTTACATCACACCAGTCAATTATCAATCACTACAACCAACAATTAACATGCAACAATTTTTACTGAGCTTTCGATTATTTCCGACACGCGTTGCCCACTGTTACTACGCCGATGGCTTTTCGACCGAACGAACTGTGTACGCTATCGGCTAATAGAAAAGTAGACGTAAATTCAGCGAATTACAAAATTCAGTGAATTCACTGATTTCAGTGATCAGCCTACTGAATTCAGTGAACAAAATTCAGTGAATTAAGCCCACAGGTGCACACTTTTTTTCGGAATAAATAGAACGGCAGCACCTTCCTTTTTCGCGTAAAATGCATGAAGGAAGGTGATGATGATTATGGATTTTTATGGCGCAAGGGCAGCTATGGCTAACAAGCGCCATGTCACAAGGTATTTTTTCTTTTTCTCAAGGTGGGGTAAAAGACCCATTTCCCAAGCATTTCACCCTTAAATAAGCCGAGCACCAGACCAGGGGAAAGCTTGTACCCATTGTATCACCGGTGGGTACCCGGCGGCACTGCGGATCGAACCCCGCACGTCCCGCATACGGCATGAAGGAAGGAAATATGAAGTCGAGAATTATTGTGTGATCCTTGAGAGATATTCGGTGGTCCCTTCGCACAAGTTGCTTATACTATTTTTTTTCTCTTGCAGCACCGGCTATTTGGATTCGGCATCATTGAACAGTGCTGCTTTGGCGGCTTTTTCGTCCTGAACTAGGGGTGCGTGCCTGAGCCCCTCCTGAAGTTGCGGCCGAGTAAGTGTCCATACTTCAATGTGATCTGTCCAGGCAGAATCCTTTGTTACCTTTGCTAAATTCTTCCCCAATGGTCGCGAAAACAGTGATGATTTTAAGTCAGCTTATGCTCTGCAGACTTGTTTTTGGGCACTAAGGACAAAATCAGAGAGCTTTGCTAAACTTGCAAAGTGCTGGTGGTTTAGCATTCCTAAGCGCGAAATATTCCGCGAAAGCTGCATTCGCAGGCGGGCACCACTGCCTGAGGGTGCGACTGAGCTGTCCAATGATCCAGGGAGCCAGTTATGTAGTACCTCTCATTCCCTCATAGCCTGAGTCGTTTGGGGACGTTAAACACTAAACAACCATTCCTTTCCTCAAAAATCATCGTCCTCTATAACGTTGCCAATGCGCCAATGAACTCGTTGAACGCCGACGGCCTATTCCATACTTCTTAGCTGCAAGACCATCACAGTATGCTCAGTTTATCTCAGATCACATCTTAAACTCACACTTTAGACCATAACTGATAGCACGAGATTTTAGTGCACACTTTCGTCAATGAGGAAGCGGGGGCAGTAGAGGTCAAGTCATGGAATATTTTACTTTATGCTTCCTATATACACGTAAACATTGATACCGTCCTTCAAGTTCATGCAAAATGAGTTTCCCGGATGTATGTTTTTGATCACAGAGTCTTTATCCATCTTTATCACCGTGTTCCTTTATCACAGAGTGTGTTTATCTATCAAGCATCAATCGTTCACTGAGCAAATCTGCTGCCCATACGACACCTCAGCTGGGTGACCGTTAAAACCGAAGGTGCCGTTGTTTCATGGCTCGACTGACAAGTGTCCATTATCCTTTGACCGGTGCAAATTCTGTACGGTTAAAACGAAATCACAAAGGCAACGTCGGAGTGCCCACGAGACGGTCGGCAATCCGCCAGCTGCTAGCGTGTCGTCTTGAACGGCTTGAGCTATACGTGTCACGTCGGGTCGCGGTGTGAGTTCCATTTGTGGCCGCGTAAGCGGGTAAGGGTTGAGGGGCTCTTCTAAGGGGTGCGCTATATGCGAAAACCTTGTGTTCTTTCTTGGCGTTTGCCGACGCGCGATCTTACGTTCTGCGCATGCGCACCATCGGAGTTTATTGCCAAACATCCGGCTCAACCTCCGGCATAATTTCAACGCTTTTCGAACGGCGGATTTTGCATCCAAACATCTTAGAATACAACCAAAATAGTAACTCTCATCCTGAGGGCAATATTTAATCATTTTCGCGCAGGTAATTGTTGGTTAAACAGGATAAAAAGGAGATTGAAAAATTGATTGTTTTGGAGAGAAACTTGTGGCGGACTGGGTAGCAGTGTTGTAGGCGTACGTAACATAGGGTAGAATGAGGTCTCAGATCATGTGGTTGGCAGCAATGTACATCGGCAGCATGTCGCCCAGAGTGCAATTAAATCGTCCAGTTAGACCATTTCTTTGCGGATGGTAGGCTGCACAAGTCCGATTAATGATATTGCACTCGTCGAGTAGAGCTTTAACGACGTCAGACAAGACGCGTCCTCCGTCACTGAAGGGTTCACAAGGAGCACCGTGGCGAAGTGTAAAGCGCTGCATAATGAAGGATGCGGTTTCTGCATACTGGGTCAGGTGACCAATGGCAACAATGACCCAGTGGTTGCCAGCAGCGGTGTATGGCAGAGGTCGTAGAAATCGATGCCAACATGGTCGAAGGGGCGAGGAGAACAATGTAGTGGCTGCAACTCTCTAGCAGAGCGATGAGGCAGTTGCTTAAGGCGTTGGCTGCACGGGCAGGAGCGGATGTACTTCAGTATGAATTTATACATGCCTCGCCAGTAGTACCGCAGACGGATGCGAGCGTACGTCTTGATGACTCCCGCGTGGCCGTATTGCGGGTCAGCGTAGAAACAGGTGAAGATTTGGGACTGGAGATGTCGGGGAATGACAAAAGGCCATTTCCGTCCATCTGAATTATAGTGGTGCCGATAGAGTACATCATCGCGAATTGTAAAATGTGAAGCTTGGCGACGAAGGGTGTGGGATGGTGGAGGCTTAGATGGGTCGGAGATAAATTTAAGAAGAGAAGCAATTCACTCATCTTTACGCTGCCCAGAAGGCATGACACAGGTGGTGAGCGAAGGTGCATATGATTCGAGGGCCGAAAGGCTGTCAAACTCGGCCGGTAGCGGGGAGCCGGACAGGGCATCAGCGTACTGATGCTTGCGGCCCGACCGATATACCACACGTTTGTTATATTCTTGGAGACGGAGAGCCTATCGAGCAAGGCTACCAGAGGGGTCTTGTAGTGAAGCAAGCCAACTTAGGGCATGATGCTCAGTGGACGGCCTTAGAGATAAGGTCAAAACTTTTCAAGGACCCAGAGAATAGCCAAGCACTTGAATCCAGACTTCCGTTGGGCGACCACAGCCCCGAGGCCAATGCCACTGGCGTCCGTGTGTACTTCGGTTGGGGCTTGAGGGCCGAAGTGACGCGAGATGGGTGGTGCCGTGAGGAGACTGCGCAGCGCAAGTTGTTATAGACGTCGTCGCAGGCGGGCGACACACTCGAAAAATCCACATTGCTGCCGAGAAGCTGAGTTAAAGAGGCAACAATGGCCGCAAAGTTTCGAATAAAACGCCGAAAATAGGAACAGAGGCCTAGGAAGCTGCGCAGTTCCTTAATGCAAGCAGGTATTGGAAACGCAGTCAAAGCACGATGTTTGGCGATGTTAGGGCGGAGGCCCTCTTTTGACACAACATGGCCTAAAATTGTCAGCTCGTTAGCAGCAAAGCGACACTTTTTTAAGTTCAGTTGAAGGCCAGCGTCCATACGCATGTTAAGACGTGATTCAGCTGGGACAGATGAGTCGCAAAGCCGGGTTGAGAGATCACGGCGTCGTCGAGATAACACAGGGAAGACTTCCTTTTCAGGCCTCCCAGAATGCTGTCTATCATGCGCTCAAAAGTAGCCGGAGTATTACAGAGGCCAAAAGGCATTGCGTTCAATTCATACGGGCAGTCAGGGGTCGCAAATGCGGCTTTAGGGCGATTGTCGGCGGCCATAGGGACCTGCCAGTACCCAGAGTGTAAAGCGAGAGCAGAGAAGAGTTCCGCTCCTTCAAGGCCGTCCAGAGCATCATCAATGCGGAGAAGAGGGTAAAGATCCCTTTGCGTTACCTTATTCAGGCTATGGTAATCAACGCAGAAACGAATATAGCCATCTTTCTTCTTCACGTGGACCAGGGGAGAGGCCCAAGGACTGTGTGAGGCTTGAATCATGCCTCTGTGAGGCATTGTG
This sequence comes from Amblyomma americanum, assembly GCF_052857255.1. Lineage (NCBI taxonomy): Eukaryota > Metazoa > Arthropoda > Arachnida > Ixodida > Ixodidae > Amblyomma > Amblyomma americanum. Next base: position 87,231,060 of record NC_135504.1, read on the forward strand.
TGAACTTGGTCTTGACTAACTTGGCGCTCACTGGCGGAGACGCGATGTGGGCGCTGACGCTGAGGGGCGTGGTCACCGGTGTCGATGTGGTGGGCGACAGTCGACGTGCGGGTCAAAGCGGGTTGGTGTGAATCGAATGAGGAACGAAATTGATGAAGGAGCGCGAGAAGTTGAGTGCGTTGAGGTGCAGCAAGAGAGGCGTTGATGGAGGGAAGGAAAACATCTGGAGGCGAAGTGTCGAATGCAGGAACCGGCCAGCTGAGGGCATCTACTGCTAGGGACTGCGAATCGTCAGTTTCATTGCGGTAGAGATTGAAATAAATTATCTGTGCGGTACCGAGACACTCACCGCGACGCACAGCGGACGCATATGTAAACGGATTGGACACGAACAACGGGCTAAGGCCAGCTGAGCGGGTGAGGACGATGTAAGGTGTGGACAGGTACTTGCGGCACAGAAAGAGGGGCGATGGTGTAAAAAGTATGTTGCCGTCGCGAACAAGGTGAGATGTGATGGGGACAATTACGAACGGAAGAACAGGCGGGCATGTTCAGTGTTTTCGGAAATGACAGCTTTGGCAGGGGCAGTAGAAGGGGCATCGGCAGACGAGGAACTGCTGAACGCAAAGAAATCGTTCAGCACGAGCACAATCGATGACTGCCTTATGGCTCGACAGGGATTGCCAGCCCAAGAGTATTTCTTGAGAACAGGTTGGCAAAATGATGAATTCAATCACGTAGAGTGTTTCCTGAATATCGACGTGAGCCGTTCGTCGCTAACAGCGGAATAACCTGCGCGCTTGCAGTGCGCAGCAAGAATCCAGAAAGTGGGTCGTCACTTTTCGCGAGGAGCGACAAAAAGAGGCGGCCATGGCAGACACAGTAGCACCGGTGTCGACTAAGCCAGAACAGAAACAATCTCTATGGAAAGGCGTGCAGATTGGCGGCAGATAATTGAGGCGTTGGACATTTCGCTTATGGCACAGTTCTCGCCTCAGGAACTGCGGCGTGTAGTTTTCATCTTGCGAAAGATTCGGGCACCGGCGCGGGGGAGAAAGGGAGCGGCAACGAGGAAAAGGTGAGCACCGGGTGGAGAAGACATTGTGATCGGGTGAAAGCGGGCGACTCTGTGGCGGCTCGGCTTGCGGTGATTATTCACTCGGAGGAGGCCAGTAACCGGCATCTGGGGAGATTGGCGCATGACGACGGCAAAGCCAGGCCAATGGCCAGGCAGACCGCAAGAGTAGCAAATAGGCCGATTGTCACTAGTACGTCAGGGATTGCCAAATTGTCGAAGCGGTTGCAAAAAAAGCCGTCGTAGCGTGAGAAACTTGAGGCACAGACGCTTGAGGCGGAGTGTAGTTTGGGCGGTAGTGAGGCGGCCATCGCCGTGCGACGGCGGCAGCGTAGGTGAGGGGTGCAGCGACAGGTCGGGCGGCTGTGCTGGTGCGGGAGGAAGGACCGGTGGAAGTGCCTCAGCCCCTTGTTCGCTGATGGCAGTGGCGCGAGGCTATAAACACTTGAGGCCATAACTACTCGGCTATAAACATCAGTCTCGATCTCCTGCGTGCGTTCTGCATTTCCCCGTTTCATTTCATTGTTCCTTTTTGTTTACTTCTTCCGTCCTCATTCATTTTAATTTCGTCCAGGAATTAGTTACCTGAAAAACTCTATGTGCCCCCCAATTCTTGGCCACACCCACTATGTGGGCATGTGCCATAGTATGAGGACAACAACAACAACGCTTGTTTCATGTGCTCACCCGCTCGTATCATGTGAGCCAGTCTTCAGCGTCATGATCGTCAGGACCGCATAAGAGTGCTCCCGAGGGAGCCGGAAAAGAGGACTGGTGAGCCCACCTGCACGGCTTGGTGGTCGGCGGCTTCGAGCATATAAGATATCGCGGGTTATTGGCGCGTCCAGGCTTCTGAGACCACCACTCGGGTAGCAGCATCCCACAGCTTACACGAGATATTAGGAAGCAGGTAGCGTGGTCGGGCCAGAGAAGGGGCAAGGAGGATCGGGGATGAGGTTAAGAAGGGAAAACAAGGAAGACCTCATACAAAGACTGTTTACATACTGTACAGGTAAGAGCAACTGAGAGTGTCTCGCAGTAAAGGGAGCTTCTTAGCGGTCGGGAGTGTCTCAGCAAAGACTCTTTACATATTCTACAGGTGAGAGAAACTGAGTGTCTCGCAGTAAAGGGAGCTTCTTAGCGGTCGGGAGTGTCTTAGCAAAGACTGTTTACATACTCTACAGGGGAGAGCAACAGAGAGTTTCTCGCAGTAAAAGGAGCTTCTTAGCGGTCGGGAGTGTCTCAGTAGCTCGTTAAGTACCCATCGTATTCCCCAGATCCCTGGCTGGGGAATACAGTTCGAATAAGGATGTCCAATCAAACCTGCAGACGATGACACTGATCGTACCGCCCACGGCAGGGACGGTACTGATGTTCTCTCGCAGCTCGGTCGATGGAAAAAGTACAAGACCTGGTCACATTGTTGTAAACACAGCCTCCAGGTGGGTGCGCACGTGGGTCCGGTATGCGCCCATGTAGCCCAGGAATGCACGCACGTGACACAGGAATGCGGGCCCATGTGGGACAGGAATGCCAGGTTGTTTCCCAGTAGGGGTTCAAGAGCTTGCACTTCCTCGTCTGATGACCGGAACGCGGAACCTCTGCTGAAGGCGCAGCTCTCCGTCAATTTTCAACCCCAGCGTGACTGATGAGAACAACCGATGGCATGCTCGACTACGTGGGGACGCCATTGTCGTCGCTGCTTCAGACATTCTTGCAGCCACGATTCTTACAGAAGGATCAATAGGCTTCTCGTTGGTTTTCTGGAAATCCGGGTCGGGGAGTCCGCGTCTTTGATCATTTGGACTGGAAGCCACACCAGGTATAACAGGGTCGGTAGCGTGCGGCTGCGCAGGCCCAGGGCGGTACGAGGATGTTAAACTGAACCTCCACCAAACGTAACGGGGCCTTGGTTTAAGCTCAGGCGGCGGCGAAAGCACGGTGGCGACAGAGTCTCTCGTCTGTTCAGGTCAGCAGGCGCTCGCTCTGTGCGATGGCAGTGTGGCTAGGATGATACCCTTCTTCTTCACAGTATTTACCAGAATTTGGTATGGTGTATTTTGAAACGCTACATCACTGCGCAACTTTGCTGACTCAGTTTTTCCCACTGCAGGGGCTGCAACTGCCTCCCGTCAGCCTCACCTTAGCAGGTACGTGGCCAACTCTGCCAAACTTTGTAAATTCACTCGGGAGGGGCAGCTGTCAGTACATCTCCAGCTGCACTGTAATAACTCTGCCAATGCATTTGTAATGCGTAACAAGTTTCCAGCAACTAGACCTCTAACGTTCTCCTTCTTTTCAGCAGCAACACACATATCCACAGACATATCCATACTTCACTTTGCCGTATCTGGCAAGACCTTCACCACTGATGTCGATTGAAATGATTGGGGCACCTCATGAACACTGTACGTAGGTAGGCTGCTTGTATGGACGGAGGTGGTATGCCCTAAAACCCCAAGGCGCAGATTTCCATGTGTAATAAGTGACACCAATACCGCTCAACTTGGTCAGGCAAACGCGCCGTCAGCATGGGAACCGGGAGCAGCTACACATAAACTATTCCGTAGGAGCTCGACGCACCAAAGAGTGCAACGATGTATTCTCACAAAATGTTGCGTTCGAATTGTCGTGCTTCACTTGTGCAGTGCAAGTGGTGCAAAGTTTATGACGCACAATCCCTGTTGCCTGTGACGTTGTAAGAGCTGCTCTATTTGCAACCTTCGTCCTCTCGCTGTTTTGGTAGTTGTTCCGATGCTTCCATCCTAATCATCGCGACGACGACCTCATGTTGGTCTCACAATGAAAAGGAGTTTTTACGTGTCCTATGGGAGCCGCCCTATCAAAACAGAACAGAAGGCTTTCTGTCGTCGGTACAGTATTCCCCACAGTATTTTCGGATGTGGCGTTGTAGTAAAAGCAAGAATAGTTGCAGTAACAACAGAATTTTTTTTTAGTTCTCGTCACAGTGACCGATGCAGTTCTGTCAAAGAAGGCGGCTTCAAAATAATCTGCGACCGGACGGCGAAACATTTGTCGCCTTTTTGGACCAGCACAGTTACTACCGCGAACATACTCATTGCGAGCTTATAGTTGCATTGAAAGCAAGCTTGGCAGTGTTGATTCCACCGCTATTCAGTTTGATGCAGCAATCACTTAACTCCCTTTGAGCCGCCGTGGTGCTTCACTGCTTGTGGCTCTCGACTACTGATCCGAAGGAAGCGGGTTCTATCCCGGCCCCGGCAGCTGAAATTCGATAGAGGCCGAATTCTAAAGGCCCCTGTGCTCTGCGATGCCAGCGCATGTTGATGAACCCCAGGTGGTCGACATTTTGCGGACCCTTCACTACGGCGTGAAGAGTCGATTTGGGACGTTAAAAACTCGTTTTATGGCTGTGGGACCATAAAACTCGTGATATTTGATTTCTCCTGTGACCAATCATAGAATGGCTTCACATCCTTCTTATGGTAAAATGATTATCCGTATTTGCACTGTAGTCCAGAGGACAGGATGTATAGTGTTCAATATTCCTCCAAACGTGCAACGTTGCCGTAATTTTGTAGCGATAGCTACAGTACTGTAGCATTTTGAGCCGTCCGAGCGGTGGCGCCGCCACACTGTCACGTGGTGCGGAGCAGCTGCTGGCAGCGTAGCGCCGTGGCTGATCACGTGGTTGGTCATGTGACCAATTTCCACTCTGCCAGCTGTAGCTATCTTGTCACTCCAGGTTTAACCATAGCTAAACCATCGCCAATTTTTTATTTTTTATTTATTATCTGATTTATATTTGCTGGCACTTTGTTTTCTTGCATTGTCCACATCCAGAATGGAAATTCAGGCCTCTTCGTGATTAACGGTGTCCCCATCACTCATAGGAAAAACTTTCATGACCACCTCTGCCCATCATGCAGGCCTGGTGCCGCGCATTCGTGGTGATGGCTTTTCGGCATCACATTCAGCACATTGAGCAGGAATAATACATAATATACCAAACAAGGGAAGAGAAATAGAAGGGCGCATCGCTTGACCGCCGAACCTCAGCGCCAGGACTGGTAGGAGTACTCTCAGCAGGGATCTATGAATGTAAAGTATAGAATGCGATTCCGCTTATACGGACATTAACCCATTGTCGTTATCCGAACAACCTCCATCCGTGAACACTGGATCTGGACAACGGAACCGAAGGGAATACCAAATTGCTAGTGCACCGATTTAGCATATGCCCACACTACTCAAATATACCGTCGTGTTTTTTTTTCAGTTCATTTGGGAGATTTTACTGTGTAAAAGCCCGAACATCGTCATTTAATCGAACGTAGAAAATAAGCTATTTCCTATTCTCGCAGCTCTGCCAAGGCTGGCAGGAGGGCATCTACACCACCTGCCGAGAACATGCCTTTCCCTGGTTGCGGTACCAGGGCAACACCCAGCCGGATACGTCACAGGTTGGTTAAACAAAATGACGTCATTGATTCCACAAGGTCCCTGGGCTCCCCTGCAGTATTGCCGGTGTCGGGTACATTGCTATTCAATTCTTGGTACCTTTTACGCGAAGAAAATGCAGCCGCTGAAATGTGAAGCAGCACTGAGGGCGAAAGAGAAAACACCGCGTGTTATCGGAGAGATGAGTCAAATATTTCTTTATAGCCAATGTGAATGAAAGAATGCTTCCCGTTTGCTGTACTGACCCCATTGTTGGGCAAGCCAATTTGGTACCTATGGGATGCGAAGTCGATCCTGCACACATGCCCAGGAGCTACAACTGAGTGGCATGAGTTAATTTATCCAGTTCACGTCATGTGCTTTCGTTTGCTTACGTAATTGCCACGGTGAAAAAATTTCATTCAGACCACATCCAAACAGCCCATCAGCAATTGTGTACACAGGATGCAGGTTCAAGGATGAAAGAAGCATGAAGGGTTTGGAATAAACGTCGGCTGACTGGCTATCGGCCCGATTCAAAACGCACGACAGAATTTTGTGTCGTGCATTACAGTTTTGAGCCGCGAGGAGTTTTTTGTCCTGTGTAGTGTCGTGCGACAGAGGTTCGTATCCTGGGTTCTTTCGCGCGACAAAGGTGTTTGCAGTAATTCTGCCGCACGACACGCATCTTTCCTGTACTTATCTTCATAGCGGTACCAGAACACAAACTTTTGCAGACGTTTACTGAATCCATCGCGCATTTTTTTCATTATCTGATTAATTTCGCATCTGCCGTGACGTTAATCAATCAACAAATTAATCAATTCCTTAATTATTTTTTCTCAGTCGAGTTGTAAATCAGTCTAAATTTCTCAATCAATTTTTCAATCAATCAACTCCTCAGTCAATCAATTTCTCAATCAGTTGAGAACAAATCAATTTCTCAAACAATTTCTCAATATCATCAATTATTTTAGCGAATTAATTTTATCAATTAAAAAGTTAATCAGTTTATTTAGATAGATTGCTCTTTCCAATTTTCTTTTTTTTTCTTAACCGTCCTACCGAATGTGACGCGCCACGGATTCTGCCCTAGAGCCCTTAAACCGCTTTCCCTGGGTCGTCTTCGTGTATGGACCTCATATCGAGCAACCCCGCTTAGTGCAGCTCGAAAAACAGCGTCCGAAATTCTGTCAATATTCTCCAGTGGAAAACGGTTTTTTGGGGCCATTAAAAAGGGAATGTGTTGAGTGCCGCCGCCGACTAGCGACCGACCGAGCAAAGGCACCGGCGACCGCCAGGGTTCCCCCAACCTGTTGTTCTCTGGCTGTTAATGTTCTCTATCCAACGACATTCCCTTATCTCAGCACTACGCCCATGTCCTTCGGAAGGAAATGAACGTCCTCTTTGCTATCCCCTTCACCCAGAGTCTCGGACGACGGAGCTTCCTATTTCGGCACCCGTGCCCAGGGTGGCCATCTGTCCAAGGGTTGGACCATCAGTGGCACCTGTCTCTCCCTTTGCCCTTCGTAGACCTTCAGGGGCAAGCAATTGCGGTACGCGTACATCTCTTCCGTCCTTTCGCGATCGCAGCCAATGTTGTCGCAATAGAACTGGATTGCCCTTACAAGATGTGAATGTCTCTGCTAAAGCCATGCAAGCTGGTGTTCTGGTTAACGGCACGGTACTGGAGTTCAACCGCTTACCCGGTACAGCTCACTGTTCGCTTTGATGGTTTTCTGTTCATCAGCCATGGTATTCTGATGGAGGTGAAATGCTGGACGGGCTGCATATTTGAATTTCGGCGCTCATTTTAGAAGCACGTAAAGCTGGATATGTTCCAAAGGCTTCCATTACGAAGAACCTGGTGGCCCACAGTGGGGCATGAATATAGAAGTTAAGTGACCTCACTTGACTCCGCATCTGTTCAGATGAATTAGGTTAATTAATAATTGCTTGCGTCTCGCGTAACATGAGTGACTTTGTGTGTTAGCTTGGCAACGTTTCGGTAAAATCAGTGTTGTGTGAAATTTTATTACCAATTTAATCTTTTGTGGGAAAGCCGTCCGAGGGCTTAGTGAAATGCCTCACCACATGTACAGTGGCGTGGAATAAAAAAATATTGGCACAACTGACGGATCACCGGAGTGAAATCACTCATCCATCCATTTTTTACGTAACTGTTGCGATATAATCCTCAAATTTGTTGGAAGGATCCATTCGTAGTCTCAGCGACTTCCTGGCGCATAAAACTTTGAAGCATTTAATTAGGACGCAGTGGGCTTCCTAGGAGATGCAAGGGAATGGCTTTTTTACTTTTGCGAAGAGAGGTTAAAGGTGCACTAAAGAGGAAACTGAACCGCAGGAATTCTGTCTACACGTTCCGGGAATTCCTAGAAACTTCGAAATATTGTCCTGTGTGGCGGATTGCCCTAATTAAATCGGATTAAACGTCCCCGCTCCCGCGTTTTTTTTAACTGAACGCGGTAGGGAGGCGGAGACAACCCATGCATATAGTATTTTTAGCCAGTCCAGTGGCGACTTCGCTTTCAGTTTTTAGGTTTCTGTGAACGAACCGTTTCAGTCACAGACAATATAGCCGCGAATTAGGCTAATGGAAACAAAAATACACGTGGACTCTCTTTGATATACTTACCCTGCCTATCGCGTTGAGTTAAAAAATAAAGGCGGCAGCCGGGACGTTTAATCCGATTTTATTAGGGCTATAGGCTGCACAGGACAATCATTAGAAGTTTCTAAGAAAGCCCAGAATGTGTAGATAGAGTTCCCGCGGTAAAAAGACGAGTTCAGATTCCTCTTTAGTGCACCTTTAACTTCGGATTTTCCTGGTTACAGACCACGGCATGGTTTGAATTGTCACTCAACCCGTCACGGCCCAACTTATCGGCATTAGGAATTGAGTATTACCTAGGCAGTAAGCATTCCCGCATGCATCTGTCTTGTCTTTAACACAATTAACCACTAAAGTATTATAGCAGACGGAACAAGTGGCATATGATGAGGCTATAGAGAGCCTAGAGGCTAATCAATTATCAGAGCCCGCTGACTAGTAACAATTTTTCTCCGTAACACTGACACACTTTAGCTTCCACGGATCTTCTGCGGCTCGTTGTAATGCTTGTATGCATGGCCTTTGCGCATGGCCTTTGCAGACAGCAGCAGCGCTTTGAATGTGAGGACGTCCTATCGAGCTGCAGCAGTTGGTCGGCTGCGACGTCCTGTATTAGTCCGGCAATCATGTCCACGCTAAAAGCGGTGAGTATTTTTCATTGGAGCCATCCTAGTGGAAAGTTAAACATTTGCCATTCAGAGTGGAATGAGAAATAGGGGAGGAGGCGAAACAGGAGAGTAAGGGTACAGACGGATTAGCCGCTGAGATGGTGCGAGGGAAAGGAAGGCAAAAATAATGCATATATACTGGGGGTGGAAAATATCTCAACTCGCCGGCGATCGCTCTTCTCCATAGAAGAGAAGGTCTGAGTGTCTCAAAGGCTACGCAATATCTGAGACGTTTTCCCTTGCATGTCAGGAAGAGGTGCACAAGGCAAAACGACTATGGTAAAGTGCCCGAGTATTCTTTTATATGCTTTAGATATGTTCCTGATGAGTCACTGAGGAGATAACGTAATTTCTACACCGTTGCATTAGTATGAAACAGACTGACTTGACTGAATCGATGATCTTCATTCTAGGAATGGAAATTAAGAGAATAGGAATGGCGTAGAATGCAGTGTGGAGTGGTGTGGGCAGACCTGCTTACTGCTATCCTTCGTGAAGACAGTTCATGAAAAGTTTAATCTCGTCAAGTTATGGGTGAAGCTCAAATGTAATGGCCTCAAACATCGCGGACACATTGTAGTTTTTGAGTCATGAGCCACAGGAAGACGGGAGCGTTCGCAATATTAGATTGCTGCTATGCGTTTACTTTCGTGAACAGTATTAAACCTCATAATGGCGAAGCTTCATGAATCAGTGCTGTGAAATGAGACGGCCACCTATCCGTATCGAGTAAATAAACTTTCGGCATCGCCAAGGTCGATGAATTGAGGTGAACAGTAGCGAAAATTCTAAGAGAAACGGAACTGAACGTGAGTCAAATTGTTTCATCTGCGGACATACATTGCAGTGAATGGCATATAAAGGTTTTATGTTGTACTATCAGCAACAACAGTTAAAACATAAGAAGATATTTTTAGCACCCTTTACATACACTGCGTCCAGTACAGCTGGCCACTATAACTAATTTTTAAGTTAATTTATGCAATCATCAAATTACTCTGGTTCACAAGGTGTGGTGCACTCTGAACAGTGGATGACCAAATGCGTAGTCCAGTGTCACTAGGGTCCTTCAAGATAGAGAACTGCGCATGCGCTGTGCAAGTCGTGCTCACAAGAGACTATCGGAGGATAGACACGCATGCACAGGGCACACACGCCCAGGCAGGTGATGTGGTTATTTATGCTCACTGGCAACAACACAAATTTCTTAAAGAACATAAGGAGAAGCAGCGCAACAAACTCTAGGTAGTGAGAAACCATTACTTTTAAAAGCCTTTATAATATTTGAAGGCTGCGAGCGCTCATATACGCCCTGCTCTGGATAGGTCTGCCACGCTTTAATGCATTGTATATCGGCCTCGCAAGGCCGCCATGCAAGTTGCTCATGTGTCAGTTACTCAAAATCTACTTTGTTCTTTATTAACCTGCTCCTGTCCTGCAATTATAATGTAACTAAACCCGGCTACATGATCACTACGAGCTTTAAACTCCGGTAAGTTTTCGCCGGTGGGCTGTGCTGAGCACGCAGCTTCGCACTAACTGCCTGTGCAGATGTGAAGGACTCTGCGCCAGCTGTAGAGATCAGTGAAGAGGTGCGGTCGAAAGTTGGTTGATTCAATTCTTCGTTGGAATGTGTGTGTGTGTTTCTCTAACTTCACTTTTATGCTATGCAGCAGCGGCACCCCGGCGTCCAAGAAGAGACAACAGGGCCCGGGTGGCTTGTGCCCCTGAAGTGCAGTCGTCATGTGGGTGCCACCTGCTTCCTCGCCGGAAGAAAGCCCGGCCGGAGTAAGATGCATTGCAGACGGCCTTGCACTGTTACATTCGCACTCAGTATTACCTGCAACGCAGCACTAGCATGGTCTGTCGCAGAGCGCTGACGTCATATTAGTCTCGCCAATGTTGTGCGTGGTGCCGCCGCTTTCAGCCGCCTCATATCACAAGCTCGGCAGCGTGCTATTCTCGAGGCTTTTGCTGATTGACTCCTCGTACGTCCCATTCCTCTGCAGTGTTAGAGACGCGTTCGGCCGCCGATTCGTCTTTGTGTGCGGCTGCACACAGGTGCCGTTAGCGAAGGCCCTTCCTGCTGCTTGTCTCATTGGTTAACGCACAGTCTCGGCTGGCGTATTTTACAGCTTCGAATGCTTTAGCATTACACGCATTGTTGGATGTATTCTAGGCATGATAGTCTTAGCCGCTTTTGCGTAACAGTTTATTTTTCCATGTACACATGGTGAGGGTGCAGGAAAAAAAAGCCAGAAATTGTGGCTTGGCGTGGCCCTCGGCCCCTAACCTTCCGGCCCCTAAGACGGACTAACCTAAAAAGGACAGTTTCACAAAGTTACCCGAAAAGGAACTGCATTCGCAATAACCAATAATTCGGCACCGCACACCACCAGCGCGTCTGAGCCTAGGGGCCTCCATCCTTCTTTCCTGTACCCGCTCGGTCACACGTCACGGGTTATGAGAAAGCGCTATATTTAATGATCAGAGCCATGCTCCATGTAGTGCCATACAAGTAAACGAAGTGCTTGTCCCTAATTCTCCATAAAAGTGCCCCTTTTAGCAAAGGTCTGTGCAAAGATATACTCGGGCAGTCTACCGAATAGCCTCGTTATGAAGAATTCAGGAGCCGACAAATCGACCACTACTATTCCCACTCCATGCTGCGTACTATGAGATTCAACACGCCGTGGTTGCCTGCACTCTACTTAAGAAGGCAAAGTTTGGGAGGACTTTGGAGGCCCTTTTACGAGTACATTTGTTAATGGGCACGTTGTCTAGCCCTCCGGATGCAGTGGTTCCATTGATTCCTCTTTGTTCTCTTTACTTCTGCACGCTTCACTGCAGTTCCAATGGTTCCTCTTTCTTCTCTTCGTTTCTGTACTGTTGCAGGTTCGGTGTCTTTCGGAAGCCATCCTCCACCCTGCGATTCCACTTCCCGCAATCGGTCTGATGGCTTAATTCTGCGGCTTATGACTCAGCGTGCTCGACCCGATCTGTGAGTTTGCAGCTTGTCATTTGTACACAATTTTTTAACGAATTTGATCGCAATGGTCACACATAGGCTCTTGTGATTGCAGCGGCCACACTGTGTGTTGGCCGACCAGGCGAAAGGTAAAAAAAATTAGAAATCGGAGTAAGAAAAAATTTCAGAGAGGGGCGGAATTTTTATGCATTCCCGTGGTTCATGGCATGTTCAGCTACTCGGTCAGCCGTTTTGAGCATTATAAGGTTCATTGGCTACGAACTTCTGAGTCGTGTACTACAAAAGTGGTCATAAAACCACCACGTCGTCACCGTAGCATCATTTAAAAAGAAATTTCTTACAAAGCTCTGGATAATCGAGAGCAGCACTTTCATACTGTGAGGCGAGCACGGAATCCATAGGCCACCAAACAGCATTTTGCATTTTGCCAAAAATATGTGAATTTGGAATATTTAATCCGAAAGCCGAAAGTCAGCAGAAATGTGGTCATGGCAGTAAAGTGCAAATGCACGCTGTTTTAGCCGTCAGATTCACCCACCCCCAATGAAAGGCAGATACTCTCCGCTAGATAGACTGAAACTGGGTGACGTTGCTAAGCACCGGTATGGTGATACACGCATCGATAGGTGCGAAGAAGCTATATCAACTTATCGACGACATTAGCAGTCTGCAGACTCCAGAACAGACTTTTATTGGAACCAAGCAGGTACACCTAGGTGATGACGATTCGTGCTCGTGTGGCGTGTGCTGGCTTTAAGCGCATATGTAAGCTTCGGGGCATTCTGAAAAGCAGCACCACATCTGACTGAATGGTGTACGGGCATTGCTCGTCACGTGACTAGCTTTGCTATCGATTCAACTGTCTTTCTTGACAAGCTGTGCAGTAAGTGTGACCTCAAGCAACCCTTTTGACTGACTCAGCTGTTGACGTTTCGATTTCTACGTTCATGAATTTCATCCTGTTGGCTGCAAGCGCCAAAAAATGAGACTACGTTCCGGAACCCGCGCAAAATCTTAACGGACATTTATCGGACATATCAGCCGGCTGAACGTTATCTCGAGGGAAGCGCGTAAACCATGTATACCAATTTACCTGCATTTGTTATTTTTGAGCTTCAGGTTCGCCATGGGTGTCTAACTTCGATGAAAGGATTTGCCCCAGGAGATGCAATACCAATAGCTTTTCCATTTTTCACAGCAAACGGAGCTCCAATTAAAGGGCTCCAATGGAAAATTTCCTAATTCGACTTCAGACTGTTGTGTGTTTCTAACACTGACGCATCGCTTTGCCCCGATGCAGCAGCGACATTCTTTGGGCCGACACCACGTGTCCAAACAACGCAGACTTGGTGCCTACCGCCTCTGAAGTGCAGTCGTCTTGTGGGTGCGACCGGAGGACGTCAAGAACGGATTCCTCGGCACAAGGAAGCTCGGCGTAAGATGCATTACAGACGGCCTTGTGCTTTCACTGTCCCACTCAGTGTGACCTGCGACGAAGCGGTTGCCTTTCCTGATGTCTCCGGGTAAAGTGGTCTGCGTAATATATAAAGCTGGAGACTGCGGCAAAACTGGCACCGCAGAAAGTGACACTCTTTTTTTTAATGCGCAATACATATATAACATTCTCAGTTCTTGTGACTCGCACTCATTCGTGAAAGAAGGCAGACTCGCTCACTTGCGTGTTGCAGGTCGTAAAGCGCATTGACTGTGAATTATTTCCGCAGCGGTTCTTTGCCATGCATGGCCACATCTTTGACACAGGCCGACAAAGTCTCGCTGAGCTTCTTCCCGTCTTTTCCAGCTACAATAAATGCGCCAGCGGACATGAGTATACCTACCAGCATGGTTTGCCGCAAGGCGGTAACGTTATATTCTGAAGAGCACTTCTGGCATTGACATTGATTACTTCATCATAGTATTTCTCTTTTGCCGCTATCTGTAATAAAGTGTATGGAACATAAAGGCGTTGACCGATAGAAAGGAATCCTTATAAGCTATGTGTGGCATATCCCAGACTAATCTTTGTGGAGGTGTTTTCAACGCTTGAGTGCATAGTGATGAAATGAGCTCTGTACCTCCCATCCAAGTGCATGCAAGACAATATATTACAGGAAAGCCGTAGAGCGCACACTAGAAATAATTAGTGGGTGGCTGAAAACATTCAGTGGGTATTTGCATGGTGGTTTGGCTGCTGGAATTGCCGCCGGCATCGCCCGGATCTCCAAGCCGGACAGCATGACAGCACGCTCGGCGTCCTCAGATTTCCATGCTTTACGTGGTGCCACTGCTTTCCTCCAGGCTTTTTCCTAATTTATTTCTCGTACCTTCCGTCCCTCTCAGGTCTTAGGGGCTCGTTCGGCAACCTACTCATCTTTGTGTGGGGCCACATACAGCTGCCGTTAGCGACATTAAAGAGCCATCGTATATATTGTCTCTTTGGGCTTCATTGCACTGTCTCGGCTGTGGTTTTTTTACAGTTTTGAGTACTTCAGCATTGAAGATGTTCTTGAAGCTGTATTTCAGGTCTTATATTCCTAGCTGCTTATGCGTAACAAAGCTTACTAACCGAACAAAGTCCGTTCCTGCTGTGTTTACAAAAAAGCTGTAATTGCATTTATCAGAAATTCGCGACATCCCTCTGCCAGCACATCTCATCCTAGGGGCCTATGGCGTTCTTTTCCGCACCCACTCAGTCATTTTTATATGTTGCAGATGACGTCGCAGCTCTCTGTAATGCTGCAAGCCATGCGCTAAGTATTAGCACCCAAGGAAACAGAAGTGCTTGTCTCTAATTCTCGGTGAAGGCGCTGCTTTTAACAAAAATCAATGCCAGACACACTCTTGTGTTCTTCCCTCTTAAATCCTTATGAAAAATTCACAAGAAAAACCTGCCTGCCAGTCGAAAACTTTCACACCACGCTACGTGCTGAGAGGTCTGAGAGGACCTTGTAGCAGCTGCTCTATTTATCAAGGCGAAGTTTGTGAGCAGTTTGTAGACCCGTTTAAGAGCACAATTGATTACGATCGCGTGGCGTGCCACTCCGTTATCCAATGGTTCCACTGGTTTTCCTCTGACCACTTCGCTTCTTCAATACTGTTGCAGGTTCCTCCTCATGGCGAGGCGAGCTCAGCTCGACCCTGCCATCTCACTTCCCGCATTCGGTGTGATGGCTTCTCCGGCTCAAGGGTCAGCCTGTCTGCTCCGAACTGTGAGTTTGCAGCAACTCGTCATTCGCGGCACTTCATTTAGATGTCCACAAGCGATACCCTCGCCATCGTACCAGCCACAGTGTATGGAAGCCCGTGGTAGAAAGCAGCTGAAAGATAGCCCCCATCCATTTTGAGGCAAATTCGGAGGAGGGGGGTGTCATTTTTACACATTGCCAGGGGCATAAAATGCTCTATTGTCAGGAAGGTCCTCGGTACGCCACCACCGCGCTATCAATGGAAAACAATTTCTTTCGAACGTTCAAGCGATACATCCCGGGCCTTTTACATTGCGAGGCCAGAATACAAACCATAGGCTACAAAACCAGGTTGCTTTTCAAGCAAAAAAAGGTGAACCTAGAGTGTGCAGTGCCTTAAGACTGTATCTACTTTCTGTTGACATATTCCGGACATGTCAGCCGGGGGATACTCAGCAGCGCTTGACAGAGCGCCAACGTTCGCGACCGTTAGGTATTAAAAAACAGGCTAGCTAGACTAAATTGATGATCAGTATTCCATTAATAGAAAGCAGAAGGCGAATGGCATAGAATACAGTGATTCCAATGCGGAGTCTCTCATGTCAGAAAGACTTCGTTGCGGTTTTCATTCAAGAACACAGCCCCTCAGAAGTTCAATCTCGCCAATTAAGTTATTCCTGAAGCTTGAACAAATGCTCTTGGATCTTCGCGACCAGAGTTCTTGAGTAGTATCTGAGGCATCGTATGGCAAGGGCATTCATGTTACTTCAGGAAAACAGCGGCAATAATCGACCGCTGCTATGCAACTGCTTTCGAGAAGAGTTGTATACCGGGTAACGTCAAAAGTTCGTTATTCAGTGTTGTGCAATGGAACTGCCAGCTATCCACATCGAGAGGAGAAAACTGCTTTCGGGATTGGCGAGGTCGGTGAATTGTTGAAGGGCAGCTCCACTTCGAAGGGAAACCGGACTGAACGTTCATTCTCCTCTTCGATCCAAGAACTTACGTATTCACAGCAAATGGAGTAGTAAGAAATGGGCAGACTGTGTCTTATCTGCATCAGATAAAAAAACATGCGATTGACTGACCAGTAGAAGGTGCAGTATGGAACGCCTCTACGGGTAGATTGCGGATTCTGCTCGATTAAGAATAGTCTCCGTAGTATTAAGACGGGTTAGGGGACTATGGGGCATGAAAGACGATTACAGTGGATTTGTGGGTGGATTAGAAAGAACTCAGCGGTGTAACCTTGATAGCACGTTAGTAGTCGTTTGTACCCTCCGGAATTTTTTTTCCGCTCTTTCCTGCCCCCTCTTCTATATAACTAAACGTTGCTTCTGTTTTCTTCTCATCTCGGTTGAGCGAAGCTCGCCACTACATAGTCACTGCCTAAATAAACGTGAAGGACCCTACTCTATCTGTAAACATCTCTCAGGAAGCCAAGTGCATTTTCTTAATCTGATTCTTGTTTGCTATATCTATGAAGTTGTTCTAACAGAGACTTACTGCTTTTTTTCTTTTTTAGGAGCAGCAACGTCCTTCGTTCAATTAAGAGCCTGAATCAACACAACGGAGGCAGATGCCCAGTGCCTCTGAAGTGCAATCGTCACGTGGGTGCCATCGGAGGGTGTCGAGGGCTGTTTCCTTGCCGAAAGTAAGTGCGATGTGAGGAGCATTCCTAACCGGCTTATGCATTTATAGTCTCGCTCAGTATGACCCGCAACGCAGCAGTGGCACTTTCTGTGGTCTGCGGATAAAAGTATGCCTGTTATAGTAAGATGTAGCGTGATATGTACTGTAAAAAGCGGCAGGCTTTTTATGTGTACTAATAGATTAGTAACATCTGATTTCTAAACTCCCATTGGCTCGTGAAACAAGACTGAACCAACTTTTACCTGCTGCAGTGTGATAACAGCCTCAGAATAGCATTTCCCGGTTTACTACTTATACCTGTAATGTGGGTGCATCGTACATTGGTTGAACTAAAAATGCAATTTTTACAAATAATTATTAGAAAGCACTGAGTGATTGCTTTACACGGACGTTTCCTGAGCTTGAATTAGCCCTCTACTTACTTGTCAAGACTATGAATAATACCTGGTAGCCGCCGACTTCCAATGAGAATTCGCCAGGTCCCAGTGCTACTCGAACGCCACCGGGCTTCGCGTCTCCGAGCTAGGCGCTGCGCTCTGCATCCTACATCGATTTCAGAGCTCTGCGTGATGCCAGTCATTCTGCTCGTTTCACCAGCCTAGTGGAGCCCTCTGATCCCGATGTTTTCACTCATTAGTTCCTCCTAGCACTCATCTCTCTACTTTTTTAGCGATGCCCTGGGCCGGCTTCTGATCGTTGTGCGAGGCGGCATCCAGCTTTTGTTAACAGCAAAGGCAAGCCTTCGTTGATATTTCTCATCGAGCATCATGCCCTCTCCACGGCTGCAATAAATTGCTACTATTGTAGCACTTTCTTAACCATTCAGGCATGACAGCATGATAGGCATAACAGAACCGAAAGAACCAAATAAAACCTGTTTCGGTTGGACACGCAACAAACAACTGTAATAGCCCCTAGCACGAATTCGGTGCTGTGCCGTGCAAGTGCCTCTAAGCTTAGCGGGTTATCCGGTTTTGTTCAGCAGCTGGCCGGTTATTCGGAACTACTATTTAACCAATCAAACACTACTAATCCCAATCCATGAGGCACGCTGAGAGATTTGATCGTGTTCCATCTAAACTGTTTAAAGAGGAGAGCAGTTCAAGTCTACACCGGGTTACGGTCGCATAGGGTGCAACTCCGGGTCCAATAGCTACATTAATATACCTTTGCTTCTCGTCTATACTGTTGCAGGATGCTGCTGATTCAGGGGCTCGCCTTCTCCCGTCGGCTCCACTTCCCGCAGTCGGTGTATTTGGCTTCTGCAGCTGCGCAGTCTGTTTTCAACCCAACCCGTCAGCTTTCAGCTTCTCATTCGGGTCAGGTTTTAGATGAATTTGATGGGGACGGACGAATTGGTACCCTCGGGATTGTAACGAGCACATTCTTCATGAAAAAACACACAGGTCGTTCACTGATATTATTTTGTAGGTTTCGAGCCTTCAACAGACGAATCCGTACCCTCGGGATCGTAACAAGCACATTCATCATGACAAAACACACAGGTCTTTCACTGATATTATATTGTAGGTTTCGAGCCTTCGACGGACGAATTCGTACCCTCGGGATCGTAACGAGCACATTCTTCATGACAAAACACACAGGTCCTTCACTGATAATATTTTGTAGTTTTCGAGCCTTGGACGGACGAATCCGTACCTTCGGGATCGTAACAAGCACATTCATGACAAAACACACAGGTCCTTCACTGATATTATTTTGTAGGTTTCGAGCCTTCGACGGACGAATTCGTACTCTCGGGATCGTAACGAGCACATTCTTCATGACAAAACACACAGGTCATTCACTGATATTATTTTGTAGGTTTCGAGCCTTCTGTGGACGAATCCGTACCCTCGGGATCGCAACGAGCACATTCTTCATGACAAAACACACAGGTCCTTCACTGATATTATTTTGTCGGTTTCGAGCCTTCAGCGTGGCGGCGCCGCCACGCTGCCACGTGGTGTGGAGCAGCTGCCGGCGGTGTGGTGCCATGGGTGATCAGGTGGTTGGTCACGTGACCAAGTTCGACTCTACGAGCTGTAGCTATCGCGTCATTCCAGGTTTAACCAGAGCTAAACCACTGCCATTTTTTATTTTTGAATTGATTATCTGATTTATTTTTGCTGACAGTTTGTTTTCTTGCAGTGTCCACATCCAGAATGGAAATTCATGCCTCTTCGTGACTAGTGGTGTCCCCATCACTCATAGAAAAATCTTTCACGACCACCTCTGCAAATCTTACAGGCCTGGTGCCGCACATTCGCGGTGATGGCTTTTCGGCATCACATTCAGCACTTTGAGCAGGAAAAATATATGATATAGCAAACGTGCGCTTACGTCTTTTCCGTCCTTTCGTGATCACAGCGAATGTTGTCGCCATAGAACTGGATTGCCCTTACAATTCGTGAATGTCTCCACAAAATCCATGCAAGCTGGTGTTCTGGTTTACGGCATGGTACTGTAGTTTAACCACATACCCTGCACAGCTCTCTGTTCGCTTTAATGGTATTCTGTTCTTCAGCCATCCTATTCTGATGGAGGCGAAATACTGGAAGGGTTGTATATTTGAATTTCGGCTCGCATTTTAGAACCACATAAAGCCGGACTTATTCCAAAGGCTTCCATTACGAAGAGCCTGATAGCCCACAGTGGGGAGTGAATATAGAAGTTCAGTAACCTCGGTTGACTGCGCGTCTGTTCAGATGAATTAGGTCAATTATTGATTGCATACCGAGTAAGACACACCACGTAGCACCGTTTCACATCCAACATTCTGAGACAAAAATGTTGAATATTGTAGGTAATGATCAATTCTTCCTTTTTGTTTTTTCATCGCTCGTGTCTCGCCGCTGATAGCAAAAAATTTAACAGCGAAAAAATGCAAGCCTGATCTGCAGATACGATTTATCTTTTTACCGCTCAAAAATGCTTTGTGTTGAATTGTTGGGTATATGTAACGAGCGTATTTCGGTATATTGTGTACTACGCTTTCGTTCGTGAAAATTCATTAATAGATCTTGACTAACCGTGTCTTATGCTCTTTTTCCTCTAGTCCCGTGTGTCTGAGAAAAATGCTGTTTGAAGATTATAAATCTCAAAAACATCTAAGAAAATGTGGCAAGAAATTCACAAATTCCATGGCGACATCACTTTGCACAATCCCTTTTCTGTCAACCACTGGTCTAAAAACAACACACGAAGAACAATTGAGCATACTATAGGTGAACATTTCCGCGCAGTCTCCAGTTCTTCACACTATACAGAAACACATTTCGAAATATATGAACACCACTGAGAAACAGTCATCTGGTGAAATCTATTATGGTTTCACCGATTATTGAGTGGCGCCTCATGTAAACGCCCAGCGCATATAGCGCCTTTTTTCAGTTTTTCGGTTTCACAGTATGTCGGTTTTACAGCACACAGTTGTCATGTCCTCACTATCTGCCACTGTGGCAGGTGACAGTTAATAACTGGTCAGGAGAGGTTGCTTGAGAAACAACCTGGGTCTCACAAGCCCTACCATTGACAGTGTTTTTAAATCTCTTAACTGCTGCACCACTGCGCCAGGATTGCTATGAGGACTCCCTGCGATCTATGAATGACCAATTTTGCATATTTGGGCATAGGCAGAACCTAGGCGACTGAAAAGGAGTACTTGCGCAAGAGGGATCTCTAATGCTTTTGAATTGTACTCTTAACGGTAGGTAAAGTGTTATATGATAACCAAAGAAAGAGCAGTGTCCATGTCTGCTAAGTGATATGCAAAGGGGACCCTGGCTGCAGAAGGGACCGGTTAACGCTATCGGAGCAAAAAGTTCAGACGGAGCTTTAGTGTCTCCCCAAGTTTTAGGCATGGACATCCGCTTTGTGCTTTTCTAACTGGGAGCACTTCAGGGGCAGACAACCTCCAGCTACCATCCGCAAAGTACTGTACTTCCTTTGCTACACATATGACAAGAAGGGTGTGGAGTCCAGGCTGAAGTAGGTTGTTTATTTTCTACCTGAACAAAGTAATATGACTTGCAGGTCAGCTGCAGTGAGCGTCTGTCTGACCTTGCTTCTATGTGGCCTTGCAGAAATATCTGGCCGGTAAAGGCCGGCGAGTCGGACAATGACTACTGAGGAGAGATCATACATTGGATGTTTACTTTGCAGGCAAATACTAGCAGATGGGAATTATTGACCCTTTTTTATTTTTACGTGCAGTGCTGCCTTTGTTCCCATAGTCGTCTCTCTAGCCGTCCTCCTTCCCTGATGTACCCAGTATAACAGTCTCTAAGAAAGGTTCTTTTCGTTAGTCTGAAAGAGTTCTTTTCTGTGGCAGGCATCATCATTGAGACAGTCATAATGTCTCAATGGCCACTGGAGCACTTGCTAGGCATTGTGCTTTTGGCTTTGTTGGGCACCTTTTTTATATTGAACCTTAATCATCATAAAAAATGTAGAGGCCATAATTTATAAACTGCGAAAAATGTTGGTAATCAGAAAGTGGACTTATGAAGTACTGGCAGTGCTTGTCCCTGGTCTACCGTATGTATCACATTTGTCATAATGAAACTGAGAACTGGTAAACTGAAAAAAAAAGAAACAGGCATCTTTGAGAGACTTCAGCTGCACTGTAAGAACTGCAAAATAGTGAAGCTGCCACATTCGAAAGGATTGCTGATGGCACTCTAAATTTTTTCCTTGACTGTACTCTTGCAGGGTTACTGAAATTAGTGTCATTGTTAAGGCAGATCTAAGAAAAGTTGTTTTTATCAGAGTTGAATCATTCCACTGAAAACTAAAGAAAATTTGTCCCTTTGCTGGCAGTTTTTTCTTTTTGCACTGTTTCAATTTTGCAGTTGCTGGCGTGGAATCTGAGGCAGGAATTAAGCAAGTCTAATGTGTTTCTTTATTGTACTGTGTGATTACCACTGGCATAAAAACACAGTGAAGAAGGAAAGATTTTAAAACCAGTTGTGAGAGAACTCGTAGGGTGCTTGTAAGGCATGTCTTGTCACATGTGTAGAAGCAAATAGCGTGAATGCATGTGGTCATTGCTATTCTGATTGCTTCCTGTAGGGTGATGAGCTTGCAGCTCCTTACATTCAAGAGGTCAGTGCTGTGCTGCTGCATCGGCCTGGAACGCCGCACTGCTCCAAGTTTCTTGCCAGCGTGTCCTTGTTTGTGCTTCACTACAAACTGCACAATTCACTAAATTATTGTAGCCCCTTCTCTCCATCAAAGCATAAAAACACTGTGAAGAAGGAAAGCTTTTCAAACCAGTTGTGAAAGAACTCATAGGCTGCTTGTAAGGTATGTCTTGTTGCATGTGTAGAAGCATATAGCGTAGCATATCGTTTTAAGAAAGTCTTGCTTACTTGTGTTTCAATACGCCATGCTCCCAAAGATCACCCCCACGATAATCACAGCAAGCTTTACCGAGCCCCACCACCGTGGCTCAGTGCTTAGGGCGCTCGGCTACTGATCCGGAGTTCCCGGGTTCGAACCCACCCATGGCGGCCGCGTTTTGATGGAATCCCCCCACGAGCACGTAACTCGATGCATTAAAAACATATCGCCTTCGAAACAAGCCTTGATAATTTCAGAATTAGTTCTATGATAAACTAGGGTGAGGGTGTTCTCATAGTTGCTCTGTGAAAGGAGAAAACTGCTTTGAAAACTTCCGCTTCCATGTATTCCTACGGGCGCAAAGCCTACTTTTCACCCCCACGTTTTTCCCCCAGTCGGTCCAGCCAGCGATACAAGCACCACCGCAGATCCTTTGCGTCACAGATCTGTGTTCGTCTATATACAAATTCAACAACACAAACCCACGTGCTTGAGTTTTTTAGTATTTTAGGCTGTTTGCGGCTGAGTTGTATGTTCCTCAAAGGTGGGTTTTCTACGCAGGACCAGGGCTGTGGTTACTGTCTGCTAAGTGGTCGTCACGTGGAATGGTTCGAACGACAGCCTGGACCTACTCTGTTCACAGAAAGGCTCCAGGCTGGGAAGCTTCCCAAGGTGAGGACTGCTCCGAAGTGTTGACTTTGGCTGCAAGGAGTGACACACACGGGGGCACTTTGCGTCTCACTTCCTATTTTCCTGTATTCGCAGTGTTTCGCTATTTCTGCATGCACGGCGCCTGCATTGGTCACTAATGCAACAGCACGCAAACATAAAGCATTCTCCGGTCCGGGTGATTTAGTTTCAGTTTCAGTCACGTTTTCGAAAAGCTTTATTTAAATGCAAAAATATAACTTTTGCGATGCTTAATTATGCGATAGGATTTTTGAGGACCGAATTTAATGTACCCACAGGATACCACACGGGGTGACCGTAAAGACAAAGGTTAACCTGAACGACAAATTAGGATGCCATTTTTACCCGGCGTTAGAAAATTGCTGACATGGTGCCGTATTGGGGAGGAGATTCGAGAAAGAAAATCAGTAGAAGGTTGCAATGAAAAATTCTTAAAATAAAAAAAAAACTCTGGTCACACATTGAAGTGATTGCACATCGATCGTGCATACTATAAGTGGACAGGGGTAAGCTAAAGATTTGAAAGATTTCTTTTGTAAGTTTATGGACAATCTATAGATTGTGTGAAGATGTTTTTGTAAGGGCGGTGCGGCGCTCTACACCGAGACACTGTGCACTGAGGGACACTGGGCACTGAGCGGCAGCAGATGCTGGGGTAGAAAAGCAGGGCCCAGATTGAAGAAGTAGACGGTGGCTGATCTGCTCCTTCTCGCTCAGTGAGATCCTGGACAGTGCTCCCTTGCTCACAATGCAATACGATACGCGGTACATATGCAGTGAGATGCCTGTATCGTCTATCTACGCAGGCTGCATCGACGATTGCGATGTTCCAACTATTCTGGAGGCTGCGTGCGTCGGCTTTCTTGTCCTGAACTAGCCCTGTTAGCATGGCTAACGGGCAGATTGCGGAAGGGTGAGTGTGTTGAGACTGCCACTGCAGAATCCATTTGACTGCTATACATGGCGTGATGGTATTTGTGTGTAAGCAGGATTCATAGTAGTGCCTTCGACATCTCCGGCCAAAAACTTTAATCCTCTACTCCTCCTTCAGGGGTGACTGGGACGCAGTTCGCCAACGCCTACGTGTCCCGCACCATGCCAGACATGAGCACCGCGGTGCAAGTAGTGAGGAACAAGTCCCCTGTTTCATCCTGTGCTGGCCTCTAACAACGCTGCAGCGAACAAAGTAGGAAGAGGAGACGCCTTGGTGAGTGAGGGCAGTACACCGCCTGCGCTGTCCGATGCGCTTCAGTTGGTCGTTTAGAATCAGAGTTGGGCAGTGTTTATTTTCGTGCCGCACCATATACATATCCGCAGTACGTCTCTAAAGTGACCAGACTCTAGTCTCTTGACCAGTGCAGGCAATAGAAGTCTGCAAAACAGATCCGTTACCATGGAAAAGGAATAGAAAAAAACCATACCCTTGGTGCGATTCTGCAAGCTATGTGTGCTTCCAAATGTGACCGTATAAATATTTCAATGTGGAGCTCGAAAGCTGCACAACTATGAGCGAGATAAATTAATTTAATGGAACGAGAGCTGAAGAGGTCGGACTGCAGTCATGTGACGCTTAGTGTCCACGAAGGGGAGCAGGTTGAAGATTAAGTCATCCAACCAAAACAAACAGACAGGTGTGTAGGCCCGAACATCCCCATTTATTCGAACATAGAAAATAGACTAGTTCCTATTCTCGCAGCGCTGCCAAGGCTGGCAGGAGAGCATCTACACCACCAGCCGAGCACGCGCCTTCAACCCCTGGTGGCGGTACCAGCAAGGCAACACCCAGCTGGATACGTGACAGGTTGGTAAATCATTATGACGTCATAGATTCCACAAGGTTTTTGAGCTCCCCTGTAGCACTGCCGGTGTTGGGTTTATTGGTTTTCAATTCTGCTTGGCACCTTTTGCGCGAAGGAAATGCAGCCATTGAAATATGAAGCAGCAAATTGCTTATACTGTTTTTTTTCTCTTGCAGCATCGGCTATTTGGATGCGGCATCAGGGAACAGTGATGCTTTGGTCGGCTTTTTCGTCCTGAACTAGGGGTGCGTGCCTGAGCCCACAATAAAGCTGCCGTCGAGTAAGTGTTCAAATTTCAACGTGATTTATCCATACAAATTCCTCTGTTACCTTTGCTAAATTCTTTCTTCAATGGTCGCGAAAATAGCGATGATAATGAGTCAAATTATGATTTGCCGACTTGTTGTTTTGGACACTAAAGAAAAACTAAAGTTGTCTTATTTGGATTGAATACCACGTTTTAATGACACAGAGGAAGCGAGGACTAAAACCAGTCGTGCGAGGTTTGCCCAAACTGGAAATTGTTGGTGGTTCAGCATTGCTAAGCGCAAGTTATTCTGCGAAACTGGATTCGCAGGCGGGCACCACTGCTTGAGTGCGCGATTGAGCTGTCCATTGATCCAGGGAGCCAGTTATGCACTACCTCTCACTTGCTTGCGTACCTCATAGCCTGAGTCGCTTTGGGACGTTAAACAGTAAACAACCGTTCCTTTCCTAAAAAATCATCGGTATCTATAAAGTTGCCTATGCGGCAATGAACACATTGAAGGCCGGTGGCCTATTCCATACTTCTTAACTGAAAGACACTCGCAGTATGCGCAGTTTATCTCGAATCAAATATAAAACTCACACTTAAGACCATATCTGATAGCAGGAGATTTTAGTGCACACTGTCGTCAATGAGGAAGCTTGGTGCAATCACATCTAAAGCTCACACTTTAGACCATATCTGATAGCAGAAGATTTTAGTGCACACTGTCGTCAATGAGGAAGCTGGGTGCAGTAGAGGGCAAGTCAGGGGATATTTTACGCTATCCAATAGCACCTGTCTCCTATATACACGTAAACATTGATACCGTTCTCCAAGTTCATGCAAAATGAGTTGCCCAGATGTAAGTTTTTGATCACAGAATCTTTATCCATCTTTATCAGCGAGTGCCTTTATCAGTGTTTTTATCGATCAAGCATCAATCGTTCACTGAGCAAATCTGCTGCCCATAGGAGACCACAGCTGGGTGACCGTTAAAATCGAAGGTCGCTTTTATTGGCCCTCGAGGACACCTCAATTCTCAAAAAGATGCCCTGAATCCAAGGCCACCTGTGGGGAAAGGAAATAGTAGACAAAGTTGCTACCTGCAGTAAAGAGAGTGGGAAAGCTCTTTAATGCAGAAGAGATTTTAGCCGGCGTTTGAGAATCGCTGACAATCTGCTATCTTGCTTACGCGTGGAAATTAGAAACCACTACTGTGGCCCGCCCCAGGCAGTGCGCATGCTGCCGGAAATGCACAGCTTCTACCTGCAATACATGGGAGCACTGTGCACCACTTTTAATAAGCATTTAATTGATTTCTATACATCTTTCGCTCCACAATGCATTGATTTTTTTATTTTTTTTAAACATCAAGAGTGCTGCCTCTCAAAACATTGCTCTGACTTTGGCAAGCCTCTTAATGCGTCGAAGTCATCGTAACCGACAGCGGCACTGCCATCGTTTCATGCCTCGGCTGACAACTGTCCATTATCCCGAGGCCAGGGCAAATTCTGTGCGGTTAAAACGAAATCACTAAGGGTATGTTGAAGTGCGCACGAGAAGGTCGGCAATCCGCCAGCTGCTAGCGTGTCGTCTTGAAGGGTTTGAGCCATACGTGTCACGTCGGGTCGAGGTGCGAGTTCCATGTGTGGCCGCGAAAGCGGATTAGGGTTGGGGTGCTCTTCTAAAGGGTGCGCTATATGCGAAAACCTTGTGTTCTTTCTTGGCGTTTCCCGACGCGCGATCTTAGGTTCTGCGCATGAGCACCATTGGAGTTTGGTGCCAAACTTCCCGTTCAGCCTCTGGGCTAATCTCAACACTTTTATTACTGCGGATTTTACATCAAAATATCTTAGAATAAATTCTAAATGGTAACTCACATCCCGAGGGCAATAGTTATTCATTTTCGCTCAGTTGATTGCTGATTAAATAGAATAAAAAGGAGAGTGAAGAATTTGTCTTCGTGTGAGGGGTTTAAACGATCATTTTGGGTCAAAAGCATCTAAATGCAGTCTAAATGGGTGCATGCACCGCCAAGCATAAATGATAAATGATTGGCGAGCTATCTGTTTGTTAAAACAAGACAAGAAAACGTATCTCTAAAAATTGATTTGCAACCGCTGTCTTACGTGTTCAAAATCACAACACTATATTCTGTTGTGCTACAGGTGCAACGGGAATGGCGGTTTTTAGTTTTGCTCTTACCCCTTTTCGCAAATATCCTTGTATTCTCGCGCATGCGAGAATACAAGAGAGGAGAGATCGGATGCCTAGTCGTGCACCCCATTGGCGGTTGCCGCAGCCCGGCCGCGCTGCGTTAAGGCCCTCTAGGCCTCGAGGGTGCAGCAGCGAGACAGGGTCGCCTCCTAGTCCTCTCGGGTGCGGTCTGGTATTGGGCGTAGGGATGAGTTTGAATCTACTCCGTTACCCTTGAGGACCCGTGGTTATCTTGCCTTCGTATTACATATTCCCTGCCCTAGCCAATTTATTCCTCTTGATTTCAACTAGGATGTCATTAACTCGAGATTTTTCCCTCACCCACTCTACTCCTTCCTTCAATCATGGAGGAACATTAGGCGTCAGTGTTACCCAAACAGCAAATATAATCGGCCCAACATTAAAATTGGATGATTTTCTAAGGTCCTTTACAGGACCGGTATTTACCAGTATATTGCCAATACTGGGCCAATTACCTGTTCTGCTTGGGTTGCGGTAGGGCAGCCGTTCGAGCAGCCACAGTTGCTTAGTGGCTTTGGCGTTCACTTGCTCCTTTCAAAGTCCCGGGATTGATCCTTCATAGCTAGAACGTTAACGACGTCGTCCTCGGTTAAAGCCAAATATCTTTTCTGCAGCTATCCTGAATTCTTCTACATTCCATCTTATCCCCAACTCGTTGATGGGCTTCCTCATCACCAGTTTATTCCGTTCCCTCTACAAGTCTAGGCTAAATCGATACCTTACCTTCTTGTGGCCAACAATACTGCAACAACACTTTTGGTATTTCAGGAACTGTTTAATATTATAAGCACTAAAAAACTGTGTATTGAAGAATTCGTTCCACGTTTGTTTTCTATCATGTTTGGCTGCCGCACCGGTTATTGACCATGTCGTATCATCCACTGCAGGGGAGCGCTGCTGTCTCCCGTCAGCCTCATACACGGATGAGTCGCCAGGTATGTGCACACACACAGTGGGCGCTTCAAGTGGCTCTCTACCGTCATTAGACTGTAAGAAAGGAAAGTAAGCTTCGATAGGTGGAGAGAGAAAAAATTGGCGGTGGTTTAGTTCTGGTAAAACCTACAGTGACTCCATAGGTGCAGCTGGCCACGCTGAAGGCCTGAAATGCTACCGTAATGTACAAAATGCCATCCGCGATTGTCTCACGAACAATCAGCCCACGTTGAGGAAACCCAGATGGTGAGATTAAATCTGGAGCCCTCAGTACGACGTCCCTCAAAGCATATACGTCGATTCGAGATGTTAGAGCCCAGAAGTTATAGTTTCACTTAGGTCGGAGCTTCGATCGAGGTTCAGTATGACACCCGCCGGTCTGCACTATAGAGAGGAAGTCATTGCCCGAATTATTTCAAAACAATTTGCCAGAGCCCGCAGTCATTGTTTGACCGTAATACATACGTAATACATACATCGCAATGCAGCGATGGCGTAGAGGTAGAACATCCGCCTCGCGTGCAAGAGGACCGGGGTTCAAATCCTGGTGCCGCGCAATTCTCCACCGGGTTTAAAAAAAAAAAATCCGCGTGTCGATGGAATTGCATAACCAGGCCTGGAGTGCGGCCTTATCTCGGTGACCAGAACCGACAACGCACTTTCTCACCAGAGCAGGATTTGGCCACCCTGGTGTAGTACTTGGCCACAACCTTCTATGATCAAACCAATTAACCCTCGGCCCTCAGTCCCCAGCGGCTGCAGAGCAACTGACCACGGCGGCGGTCAGACCTGTGACGCAGCGGAGGGTGCTAAGAATCTCTGGCTCCGGACAGGCCGCCATTGGAATCTGAACCTGGCAACGTTTAACGCTAGAACTTTAGCTAGTGAGGCTAGCCTAGCAGTGCTGTTCGAGGAACTAGCGGGAATTAAATGGGATGTGATAGGGCTTAGCGAAGTTAGGAGGACAGGTGAGGCGTATACAGTACTAAAGGACGGACACATACTGTGCTGTCGCGGGTTAGAGGGTAGACGAGAACTAGGTGTGGGTTTCCTCATTAATAAGGATATAGCTGGCAACGTAGAGGAGCTCTACAGTATTAACGAGAGGGTAGCAGCTATAGTAATTAGGCTGCATAGGAGGTACAAGCTGAAAGTGGTGCAGGCCTACGCACCCACATCCAGCCATGATGACCAGACCGTTGAAAGCTTCTATGAGGACGTAGAATCAGCAATGAATAGAGTAAAATCGCAGTACACTGTACTGATGGGCGACTTCAACGCGAAGGTGGGCAAGAAGCAGGCTGACGACCACGCGGTAGGTGACTATGGGATAGGCTCTAGAAATAGCAGGGGAGAGTTATTAGTCGAATTTGCGGATAGAAATAATTTACGGATCATGAATACCTTCTTCCGCAAACGAGAAAACAGGAAGTGGACCTGGAAGAGCCCCAATGGTGAGATTAAAAATGAAATAGACTTCATACTATGCGCTAAACCTGGCATCATTCAGGATGTGGCCGTCCTCGGAAGGGTGCGTTGCAGCGACCATAGAATGGTAAGGTCTAGAATTAGCCTAGACTTGAAGAAGGAACGGAAGAAGCTAGCAAAGAAGAAGACCATTAACGAGTTAGCCGTAAGAGGGAAAGCACAGGAGTTTAGGATAGCGCTGCAAAACAGATACTCGGCTTTAACTGAGGAAGATGATCTTGATGTTCATTCAATGCACGATAACCTGACATCAATAATTACGGAGTGCGCAGTAGAAGTAGGCGGTAGGACAGTTCGAAAAGATACCGGGAAGCTATCTCAGGTGACGAAAGATCTGATTAAGAAGCGCCAAAACATGAAGGCATCTAACACTACCGATAGAATAGAACTAACGGAGCTATCAAAGTTAATAAATAAGTGCAAGGTAGCCGACATAAGGAAGTTTAATATGGAGAGAATCGAGCATGCTCTAAAGAACGGAGGTAGCCTAAAAACAGTGAAGAGGAAACTAGGCATAGGTAAAAACCAGATGTATGCATTAAGAGACAAGCAGGGCAATGTCATTAGCAATATGGATAAGATAGTTAACGTAGCCGAAGAGTTCTACACAGACCTGTACAGTAGCCAATGTAATCAGAACGCTAATGAGAAACACAGCAGTGCACAGCAATGCGTCATCAAGCCAGTAACGAAAGATGAAGTAAAGAAAGCCTTAGAAGCAATGAAAAGGGGAAAAGCAGCTGGGGAGGATCAGGTAACAGCAGATCTGTTGAAGGATGGAGGGGACATCGTGCTAGAAAAACTAGCCACCCTGTATACGCAATGCCTTATGACCTCGACTGTACCAGAAGCTTGGAAGAATGCAAACATTATCTTAATTCATAAGAAGGGAGACGCCAAGGACTTGAAAAATTACAGGCCGATCAGCTTACTATCCGTTGCCTACAAAGTATTTACTAAGGTAATCGCTAATAGAGTCAGGGCAACGTTAGACTTTAATCAACCAAATGATCAGGCAGGCTTTCGTAAAGGATATTCTACAATAGATCATATTCACACCATCAATCAGGTGATAGAGAAATGCGCAGAATATAACCAACCTCTATATATAGCTTTCATTGATTACGAGAAAGCATTCGACTCAGTGGAAACCTCAGCAGTCATACAGGCATTGCGTAATCAGGGGGTAGAAGAGCCTTATGTCAAAATACTGGAAGATATATATAGCAACTGCACAGCTACTATAGTCCTCCATAAAGTCAGCAATAAAATTCCAATAAGGAAGGCCGTCAGGCAAGGAGACACGATCTCGCCAATGCTGTTCACCGCATGTTTGCAGGAGGTATTTCGAGGCCTGAATTGGGAACAGTTGGGAATAAGAATAAATGGAGAATACCTAAATAATCTGAGATTTGCTGATGACATTGCCTTGCTGAGTCACTCAGGAGGTGAACTGCAAATCATGATCAACGAGTTAGACAGGCAGAGCAGATCGATGGGTCTAAAAATTAACATGCAGAAAACCAAGGTAATGTTCAACAGCCTAGCAAGGGAACAACAGTTGGCAGCGAGAGCCTAGAAATTGTGCCGGAATACGTCTACTTAGGGCAGGTAGTGACAGCTGATCCGGATCATGAGAGGGAGATAACTAGAAGGATAAGAATGGGGTGGAGCGCATATGGCAAATTCTCGCAGATCATGAGTGGCAGTTTACCAATTTCCCTCAAGAGGAAAGTGTACAACAGCATAATCTTACCGGTACTCACCTACGGGGCAGAAACGTGGAGGCTAACGAAAAGAGTTCAGCTTAAGTTAAGGACAACGCAGCGAGCCATGGAAAGAAAAATGATAGGTGTAACGTTAAGAGATCGGAAGCGGGCAGAGTGGGTGAGGGAACAAACACGGGTTAATGACATCCTAGTCGAAATCAAGAGAAAGAAATGGGCTTGGGCAGGGCATGTAATGCGAAGGCAAGATAACCGCTGGTCTTTAAGGGTAACGGAGTGGGTTCCAAGAGAAAGTAAGCGTAGCAGGGGGCGGCAGAAGGTTAGATGGGCGGATGAAATTAAGAAGTTTGCAGGCAAAGGGTGGATGCGGCTGGCAAAGGATAGGGTTAATTGGAGAGACATGGGAGAGGCCTTTGCCCTGCAGTGGGTGTAGTAGGGCTGATGATGATGATGATGATGACATACGCAAGTACAGGCTTCAAGGAGCGTTCTATGTGTACAAAAATGGCATCAGCGATTGTCTCTGCAGCTGGGACTAAACCCCTCTGCTGTGCCAAACAGTACACGTTAACGAAACAGCGCTAGAAGGAAGGGAAGGAATTACGACAAGGAAATGCATGGTCGTGACGAGAATGTGTAGATATTCTTGGAACTTTTCGCGCGATGTCTGTGCATTGAAGTTATTGTTTTTCTCCGGCAGCATCGGTCCTTTGGATGTGACAGGCTACATCGAGACTCGTGTGGTCGCCTTCTATTTCCTGAACTAGGGCGTCTTGCATGCCCAATTTGCAAAGTACGCCAGAGTAAGTGCGCCATGAGTGGCATTTTTAACCAGTGTTGATTGCGATTCGGGGCGTGATGGTATTGGCAAGTAAGCTAAGTGCAAATTGGCTACCTGTATAGGCTGATTTATTTTCCTTCAGCTACACTAGTACCTCCAACATGGCCGAAGACAGCGGCGGTTATTTATCAGACCTAGAAGTCGCCGACTGGTTGACTACTACAAGGAAAGGGGATGCGGACGATGCGAATTCGTGCAGAAATAAAAAAAAAAGCCTAGTGAACAGGGTCGCGTAATGAGCGCAGGCTGAACTTGTGCTCTCGAAACGTGCAATTGTTTTCTTCGCGTCATTATTGCACATGATACTGTTGGTGGGCAAGTCTGGTTATAATAATGTGAATGTCTGTGGGTTCCCGGTTTTTTATTGCCAAACAACTACACCATGTGCCGAATGCGAAAAGGTGTGAACTATGCTAGAGGGAACTGTAGCCGCACAAACTTAAGAGCATTGCGGGCCGCTACGTCACTTATGAGTGCGGGATTGAGGTAACCGTATGCTCTCATACACGGAAAGCGTGCTGAATACTCCATTTCGCTTTATTGAGAATGTTAGTCACATGGGTTGAAGTGTTAATTCTCCCAACCTACCCATTCATCCATTTGTACCGCTTCAAATGATTTCGGGCTGTTCTATTCTGCGTAATTCACGCATTCCCCAAGTTTTCAGGAATACTTCAGGGAAGAAAGTACATTCATGGCGCGAGTAAATACTGCAGCTCTCCAACAGCCTGTGGTCGCGCATTGACACACGCGCTGCCACGCATAACTATAACGCATCTACTCAGATGCAGAAAGAATGAGCAATGTCGGCACACATAACATGGCCAGCAGCCCACAGGAGAAATAAAAATCAGAGCAATAACATTTACATTGAACTTGACTTCAGACTGATGTTTTAGAAGAAATATCGAACATCACTCTGAATTAAATCAACACTGCTCTAGCAGTACGGAGAGCAGTATCAGCAAAAGTCCACCAATAGATCTCTGTCATCGACAGTTTATAACGGGGTCTTAGGTTGATGCTCAGACGGCGGCGAAACCACGGCAGCGACAGAGTCTCTCTCCTGTTCAGGTCAGCAGGCGCTCTCTCTGAGCGATGGTTGTTGTTGTTCCCCTCACAAAATGGCACATACCCACAAGGGGGATTGGCCATAACCAGGCGGTCACTATTTAAATAGCATATTGAGGAAAAACGCTAAGGCGCCTGTGTGCTGTGCGATGTCAGCGCACGTTAAAGATCCCCAGGTGGTCAAAATTATTCCGGAGCCCTCCACTACGGCACCCTTCTTCTTTCACTCCCTCCTTTATCCCTTCCCTTACGGCGCGGTTCAGGTATCCTCCGATACATGAGACAGATACTGCGCCATTTCCTTTCCTTCAAAACCAATTATTATTATTATTATGGCAAGCATGGGATGACCTAACAAAAATTGTGTAACTCTGTTTCCGTAGCAGAGGAGGTTGCAGGAGGTTAGGGTGACCTAACAAACTGAAAATCAGGTAAGGGAATCTTTAAAAAAGAGAGATTGTGAGAGAGAGAGTAGGAATTGCAAAAAGTAGTTACCCAAATACGAAAGCTTATGATGGTATGGACAGTATGAAAGCCTATGAAGGTAGACGTTTTGATTCTAGGAGATAATTATGAACGGCAGAGCAAACATTCCCATTCGTATGGCCAAGCATAGAATCGCCAATGGACAGAACAACAGCAGAAGACAGACGCAAATTGACATTCTGCATTGGGACCTCTAATAGTCGCCTCCGGATCGATGAGTAGCGATGACAAAAGAGAAGTGCTCTATTGTTTCCGGCTAAACACAATGGTATTGTGATGACAGTGAGACTAGGATGATGATCTTCCTCGCAATGGCCCCGGGGAGAAAAGGAGCCATCCTGGCTACTCACTGTGCCGACAACGCAACCTGGTCGTATATAGTACGGCTTGAGTCGTTGGACATGCGTTGTCTCGCGACCACGTGGGCGGAGATCGGAAGACGGTGAGGGGCTCACAGAGGATGTGCGCTCCAGGACACGGTGGGGGCCAGGGTATTTTGAAAGAAGTTTCCTTGAGAGGCCGGAAGCAATGGAAGGGATCCGCAGCCAGACGAGTGAACCGATTGGGAAATCCGGATCAAGCTAACCGTCGTCATGGCGGTGTTTTTGGCGCCCCTGAGTGTCTGCCGGGAGTGACCGTGCAATCTGGCGGGAGTCTTCGGCGTGCTGGGCAGCTTCATAAACAGTTGCACAACTTTGTCGATGGATGTCGGCCGTAGAGCAAAAAAAATGGGGAGAAACCGGTGATGGAGTGGGTAGCAGTGTTGTGGGCGTACGTAACATAGGGTAGAACGAGGTCCCAGTTCGTGTGGTTGGCCGCAACGTACATCGCCAGCATGCCGCCCAGAGTGCGATTAAATCGTTCAGTTAGACCATTTGTTTCCGGTAGGCTGTACAAGTCTGGTGAATGATATTGCACTCGGCGAGTAGAGCTTTAACAACGTCAGCCAAGACGCGTCCTCCATTACTGAGGAGTTCACAAGGAGCACCGTGGCGAAGTATAAAGCGCTGCATAATGAAGGACGCGGTTCCTGCATACCGGTTCAGGTGACCAATGGCAACAATGACCCAGTGGTTGCCAGCAGCGGTGTAAGGCAGATGTCGTATAAATCGATGCCAACATGGCCGAAGGGGCGAGGAAAACAATGTAGTGGTTGCAACTGTCCAGCAGAGTGATAAGGCAGTTGCTTACGGCGTTGGCAGGACGTGCAGGAGCGAACGTACTCTACGATGAAGTTATACTAGCTTTCCAGTAGTACCATAGACGGATGCGAGTGTACGTCTTGAAGACTCCCGCGTGGCCGCATTGCGGGTCAGCTTGGAAACTGGTGCAGATTTGGGGCCGGAGATGTCGTGGATTACGAGAAGCCATTTCTGTCTATCTGACTTAGAGTAGCGCTTATAGAATAGATCATCGGGAATGGAAAAATGTGAAGCTTGGCGACGAAGGGCGCTGGATAGTGGAGGTTTAGATGGGTCGGAGAGAAAGTCATGAACAGAAGCAATCCACTCATATTTACGCTGCTCAGAAAGCATGTCACAGGTGGTGAGCGAAGGCGCAGTGGATTCTATGGCGCAGAGGTTGGCAAACTCGGCCGGTAGCGGGGAGCGGGACAGGGCATCTGCGTCCTGATGGTTGCGGCCCGACTGTTATACGACACGTATGTTATATTCTTGGAGCTCCCGGGGCCAGGCGACCAGAGGGATCTTCTAACGAAGAAAGCCAACACAGGGCATGATGCTCGGTGACCACGTCAAACGGACAGCCATAGAGATAAGGTCGAATTTTGCCAACGGCCCAGACACTGGCCAACCACACTTTTCTCTTACCGAGTAGTTGGATTCGGCTTTCCTGAGGGTGAGGCTGGCGTAAGCAACCACATCCTCCTCGAATTCAAACTCGCGTTGGGCGAGCACAGCCCCGAGGCCAATGCCACTGGCGTCCGTGTGTACTTTGGCTGGGGCTTGAGGGTCGTATTGACGCAAGATGGGTGGTGCCGTGAGGAGTCTGCGCAAGGTGTTGTAGGCGTCGTCGCAGGCACGCGATCATATTGGCGCAGATAATTGAGGCCATAGACAATTCGCTTGTGGCGCAGTTCTCGCCTCAGGAACTGCGGCGTCTAGTTTTCATCTTGCGAAAGATTCGGGCACCGGCGCAGGGGAGAAGGGGAGCGGCAACGAGGAAAAGGTGAGCACCGGGTGGAGAAGGGAGTGCGGTCAGGTGAAAGCGGGCGACTCTTTGGCGGCTCGGCTGGCGATGAGTATTCACTGCGAGGAGGCCAGTAAAAGGCATCTGGGGAGATTGGCGCACGACGACGGCAAAGCCGGGCCACGTGACCAGGCAGTCCGCAAGAGTAGCAAATAGGCCGACTATCACTTGTATGTCAGTGAAGGCCAAATTGTCGAAGCGGTCGCAAAAAAGGCTTCGGAGCGTGAGGAACTTGAGGCACAGACGCTTGAGGTGGAGCGTAGGTTGGACGGTAGTTAGGCGGCCGTGGCCGAGAGATGGCGGCAGCGTAGGTCAGGGGTGCAGCGACAGGTGCGGACGGCTGTGCTGGTGCGGGTGGAGGGACCGCTGAAAGGGCCTCAGCCACTTGTTCGCTGATGGCAGTGGAACTTCCAGCAGATATCTATGAATGTCAAGTAGAGAATGCAATTATGCTAATGCGAACATTAACCCGTTATCGTTATCCGAAAAACTGCCATACGTGAACACTGGATCTGGACACCGGAACCGAAGGGAAAACTAAACTGCTAGTGGGCTGAATTCTCTTTTTTTTAAACTACGCAAATAGACTGTCATTTTTTTTTCTCAATTGAATGGGCAGATTTTACTGCTTGTAAGCCAAACATCCCCATCTATTCGAACATAGAAAATAAGCTCGTTGTTATTCTCGCAGCGCTGTCAAGCCTGACAGGAGAGCATCTACGCCACCAGCCGAGCACGGGACCCCAAACCCTGGTTGCGGCACCAGGGCAACACCCAGCCGGATACATCACAGGTTGGTAAATCATGACGTCATTGAATCCGCAAGGTTTTTGAGCTCCCCTGTATCATGGCCGGTGTCGGGTATATTGGTTTTCAATTTTTCTCACTATCTTTTGCGCGAAGTGCAGCCATTGAAATATGAAGCAGCATTTAACGCGGAAGACAAAACACTGTTTGGTATCGGAGAAATGAGTGAGAAATATTTATCTAGCTTATGTGAATGAATCGATGCTTCCTATTTGCTGTACTCCTTCCATTGTTGAGCACGGTAATCAGGTACTGAAGGGATGAGTAGAAGATCCAGCACACATCCCATTAGCTACAGCTGAGTAGCATCAGTCAATGTAGCCAGCTCTTTTCCTGTGCTCTCGTTTGGTTACATAATTTTCGCGGTGACAAAATTTTAATTCTTACCATGACCAAACAGCCCGTGAAGAACTGCGTACACAGGACGCAGGTTCAAGGCAGAAAGAAACATGAAGAATCTGGAACAAATATCGGCTGACTGGCGAGCGGCCCGATTCAAAACGCACGACAGAATTTTCTGTCGCGCCACACAATTCTGTGTTGTGAGAAAAGCTTTTTTTCGTGCATTGTGTTGTGCGACACAGGTTCGTACCCTGGGTTACTTTGAACGACAATGGTAATTGCTGTAAGTTCTGTCGGACGAAAGACATCTTTCGCGTACTTATGTTCATGGCGGTACCAGGTATTATTTCCAGCAGAGAATAACGATACATATTAAAAAAGGGGTCCTGTTCTTTTTCTTCTATTGACTACACTAGAATTCTTGACAAACTTTTGCAGACATTCATTACTGAGTCATCGCGCATTGTTTTTCATTCTCCGAATCATTTCGAATCAATAAATCAATATATCAATCAATCAATAATCTTGCTAATCATTTTGTTCGGTTTCTTAAAAATTTAATTATTCCATTTCTTTAATAGACTGCCATCGGAAGGTAATGAGTGTCCTCCTTACTCTCCCCTTCTCCCAGAGTCTCGAGCGCAAGGCTCCAGAGTCGGAAGAATCCATCGTTACTTACGCCCAGAGTGGCCATCTGTCCAAGGGTTGGACCATCAAAGGCACCTGTCTCTCTTTGGCCTTTGGCGTAGACTTCCAAGGTCAAGCAATTGCGGTACGTTTGTCTTTTCCGTGCTTGCGCGATCGCGGCCGATGTTGTCATAGTAGAAACGAATTGCCCCTACAAGACGAGGATGTCTCTGCTAAAGCCATGCAGGCTTGTTTACGAGTTCACGGCCCGGCACTGCAGTTTAGCTACATACGCTGTGTAGCTCACTGTTTGCTTTGATGGTGTTCAGTTCTTCAGCGGTGGCTACACTATTCTGATGGAGGAGAAATGCTGGACGGGTTGTATATTTTAATTTCGACTCCCATTGTAGAACCACAGATGGGCGGATATATTCCAAAGGCTTCCAATACGAAGAACCTCGTGGCCCACAGTGAGGCGTGAATATAGAAGTTCAGTGACCTTAGTTGACTCCGCGTCTGTTCATATGAATTAGGTTAATTATTAATTGCTTGCATCTCGCGTAACATGAGCGACTTAGTGTGTTAGCTTGGCAACGTTTCGGTAAAATCAGTGTTGTGTGAAATTTGATTACCAATTTAATCTGTTGCGGGGAAGCCGTCCGAGAGGTTAGTGGAATGCCTTACCACATGTAGTGTGGCATGGAATAAAAATATTTGTACAAGGGACGGATCACCGGAATGGAGTAATCGCTACTTAATACGCTGCAGTAACGACAGCAATAACGATACTGATAACGGTAACGAGAGCATCTGGTTTTTGCGCTCAGTTTCTGGGAGGTTCAGAACAAAGTCAAGGCATGCGAAGGATTTTAACTTTTCTTTTTGCGCCTCTCGAGCTGGCGATCACTATTGCCTAATTGTTTACTTGCCACATTACAAGGTTGTTTTACGTGCAGGAATGAAATGAGTCTCCGTCGAACGTAAAATGACCTACCACGTGTAAAACAGAGCTATTGGAAATTTCCACCGAGCAAGGCACACTACGTAGCACCGTTTCACATCCAACATTTTGAGACCAAAATTTTAAATATTGAAGGTAATGATCAATTCCTTTGTTTCTGTTTTTCCATCGCTCGCGTCTGGGAGCTTACAGCGAAAACCTTCCTAGGAAAAAATACAAGTCTGATATGCAGATACCATTTCTCTCTTTCCCGCTCAAAAACTCTCTTGTCCGGAATTGTTGCGTATATGTAACTATCGTATTTCAGTGCATTGTGTACCACGCTTTCACACGTGAAATTCTATTATTAGATCTTGACTAACCGAGGATCATGCTCTTTTTTCCCTAGTCTCGGTGTTCAACTTAGAAGCCAGACCTG
The DNA here is from genome assembly GCF_052857255.1 of Amblyomma americanum. Lineage (NCBI taxonomy): Eukaryota > Metazoa > Arthropoda > Arachnida > Ixodida > Ixodidae > Amblyomma > Amblyomma americanum. The sequence continues at coordinate 87,269,913 of NC_135504.1, forward strand.
GAACCCTCCCCGACTTGTTTATCCAGCAACAGCCCACCCCTTGATGTCCGGACTTGCTGTTGGCTCGGAAAAAAGTCCAAGCGATGTTGTACCGCGGCAGCTACAACACTGCCTTAGCTACAGCCCAAGGGGCTGCGGCCAAGCATACGCCAGCACAACCTGTACGGACCTTGTGTGTGACAAGAGAAACAGGGGGAAAAAATAAAATTTATAATGAAAAATGAAGCTCCGAGCCTGGTATGTCCAGTTTCAGCTGGAGACGTGCCACTTGCATTGAAGCTTTGTTTTTTACATTCATCCTTTATCGGTCTCTTCTGGACTTTAAACTTAGAGTTAAACTTGAGTTAAACGCGACAGCATTCCCGCGTGTTCGAGCACCCAGATGGAAGGCTCAGACAAGGAATCCCTGCACTACTGGAGTTCACCGGCTCCTTCACATTTTTTTGTAGGAGCAAGTGCCCACTTTTAAAGCGAAAGCGTTGCTACTCCTTTCTGTAGCTTGTTTGACGTGTTTTTCATAGGGCCTTGAACCGAGGAGGATCACGTGACGTCGCCGAGCCGCAGCTGTGGCGAAACTGACAATGAGCGGGAGCTTCGAAACCAAATGTACATGATAGACCCGTTGGGACGGTGGACACCTCAGTGGAGCTTTAACCTACATGGCGGTAGGGGGAGATAAGTGTGCTACATGCGTTGGCATTGACAACGTTGTGGCGGAAGCACGGCACTTAAGCCATAGACCGTCGGTGGTATTGGCGTTGGCTTTGACAAGGTTCTAGACTCCGATAATTTGGTGAGGAAAGCAAGAGCTCATAACATCCTCCCTGGGTTAGTAGACGCCTAGCGATGGTGTGAGAGACGTGAACTGTATGCATTAGCATTGACAACGTTCTGGCGCACACCCACCACTAGAGCCACGCGCCACCCTGCCACCCTGGCAGGCAGGTGGCAGGGTGGGCGCGCTGCCTTTACAGTGTGTGGAATGTACGCAACGTTACAGATGCCAAGCCGCATCTACTTTCCCTATACACCGCAGCTTTTTCTATCTAACCATGTTGATCAGTAGTTAAACGGCAGCTAATTTTTTTTATACCATCCACATGATTGCATCACCTCGCACTGCTGCTACAAGCCCCCCTGTGCAATGGAACCTTTCGACTCCTTCAAGACCAACTTTGACGCCACACTCACTCGCAGCGCTCCTGGTGGCCTCTGCGAGAAGTGGAAAACTTGTCCAAGGTTTTTCTCGCACTAACGACACGAAGGAGCAACGGTAACGGCTTCCTCAAGAGCTCCTTAGCACACAGTACCCAATCTCTTTTGGTGCACCTGTGCCAAGGCAAATCTGCGCACCTATTTTGTCTTAGTAGTAGTACAAGACATTGGGCCAAAACTTACTGGTCAAGCCCATCGAGCACCTGGGCGACACGCACCGTAATATTCCGAATATCTTTTGGTGTCCTCTTGAGCCTCGTTGTGCGCTTCAGATAAAAGACCCGATTGAGGTAAGGCTATAAATGCATTAGAAGTTCAAACGGGGCTGCCATCCGTTCAGGTCAAATGTTTCCCTTTGCCACGGGATGGCACCACACTGCGTCCACACATCCATGCTTGGGCCTCACCATTGCCTGGATGAGAGGTTGGCCTTGGTGCGCAGTCATTTGAGGGATGCCGCAGCATGCTTGCTGCATGCTCAATACTACAGTCCACCGCCATAATGTGCAAGCGGGACGAAAGTATTCTCGAAAACAAATTATAGTCTACATTACTCAGTGAAATGGGACTGCACCCTGTCCTCAACAGGCTTTTGTCCATGCTTTTCGGATTGAGTATGTGTTATGTCCTGCATAAGATGTGGAAAGTAAAAAGCCTACATCATCAGCAGCTCTGAAAACTTCAAACAAGACAGGCGCCAGGAATAGCCACAAAAATGTGCAACAACAAGTATTTAAACCATAATGAATCTGAATCTGCCTTTCGCCACGCACTGCCTGGCGTGGTGGTGGTTCTTGATATTTTTTGCGGTAAACTGGTGAAACTGTGCTTTATTCTTCTTTGTATTTCATGAACATAAGCTCATGGATTCTTGGGGCCGTGGGGATATTTGTCTTTAAGAAGTGGCATCTATTTAAGGATTCTAAGAGCCTGGCAAATAGAGTCAATCGCATTTCTTAAGCGCTATGACCTTCGTCAGTAAGGACGTTATCTTAAATAACCTTGAGAAGCCGCCTCAGTGGCTGAGTGGTTCAGGCGCTCGGCTGCTGGCCCGAAAGACGCGGGTTCGATCCAGGCCGTGGCGGTTGAATTTCGATGGAGGCGAAATTCTAGAGGCCCGTGTACTGTGCGATGTCAGTGCACGTGAAAGAACCCCAGGTGGTCGAAATTCCCGGAGCCCTTCACTACGGAGTCTCTCATAGCCTGGGTCGCTTTCGGAGAGAGAGAGAGAGAAACAACTTTATTGATTCGAGCTCGACGTCTGCTTAGACTCCGTCGATGGGAGTGGTTCCCTCTTCACGGGACCCATATGCTTCCCTAGCCGCCTGGCCCCTGGAGATCAGGACGAGCTGGTCTTCCACGGCGGGGCTGGTTAGCAAGGTCTCCCATCGCTCGGTTGGGGAGGGTGAGGGATGGGGTGGGGTAGAGGGGCAGGTAAGAAGTGGGGGATTTCCTTGTTGAAGTTGCATACTCCATTGACATGTTGAAGCGTGCCAAACTGCGCCTTGCAGAAATCACATTCCTTCTCGTACCTTTCCGGGTACATCTTGTTTGAAGGTAAGGGTGCGGGAAGGATCCCGCCTGTATATGCCTGTAGATCGTTCGCTGTTCTCTGGTAAGCGATTTGTGAGGATCGGGGTAACGTCGCCTCTCCGTCTTGTAATAGTTCGTAATGTCCTTATAACTAATAATGGACTGTTGCTCACCTTACCCCCATAAACCATAAATGACCTTGATGCGCCCCTTCCGTTGCAAAAAAAGGCGCATATTGGAGCGTCATCTGACATGCTTCGGGTAGAATGAAACAGCGGGAGATGTTAACCATCTGAGCAGGGTCGCATCAAACAAGAAACGCTGAAGTAAGGACACAAAGTTCATGCTATCGCGTTCCGTCTAATCAATTACATTGATCGTCGCTTAATTCTTTTGAGCTCAAATTTCTCACAGTGGCCTCCGTGAGGACCGCAGCATTTAAACCCCCCACCCACACCTAACAGCACACTGTCTAGAAAGGAAGTAGTCTTATACCATCAACTACACGTAGGCACGTTCCCCTGCACTGAAAATCACGTTCCCATTACGCCAGTGACAGCCCTCCAACTCGAATATTTTGCACAGACCCCCGATGACACTCTGGTGTGTGAATGTGCGGGCACTGCCCAACCGCCCATCCGCAAATGCCGAAGAACACGGCCCATATAAACTGGGAACGAGATAAACCCCACAGGGTGCGGTCCTCTCGCCATTACTTTTCAATCTGGCCATGATGAAACTCTCGGCTCAGCTGGCGAAGGTCGAAGGTATCCAGCACGCGCTGTACGCCGACGACATAACCATCTAGGCCAAACACGGATCGGTTGGAGACATTGAGGCCAACCTGCAGCAAGCGGCGGAGATCGCGTGGACGCTTACGCCCGCCGCTGCGGCCTTCAGTGCTCACCGTCCAAATCCGAATTTGTGCACATTCGCCCGTCGCTTCGTGCGCCACCAAAATGGAACTATCTCTGGTCAGCGCCCTCGAAGTGATTCTCAGAATGATGTACAAGCGTGCCCTCGACCTCCCGATCACCACATCCAACCAGCGTCTCATGGGCCTGGGGATGGTTAACACATTCGCGGAGCTCCGGGAGGCGCACTTGACAAATCAATACACAAGGCTTTCAAAAACGCCGTCGGGTCGCCGCCTATTAGCCCGACTACACATCCACCACCCAACACTTACGGAAGAGTGCGTACGTATTCCTGAAATCTAGAGATACGCCCTGCACGTACGCCCTCTTCCGGCCAACATGACACGTGATGACCACAGTGGCAGGCGCCTTGCGCGGGCGGAGGCACTGGCCCGTCACTATGGGAACAAACATGGCATCTTCTACGTGGACGCCTCAGGCCCTCACCATGGGGGGTGGTACACGGTCGCAGTCGTCCATCAAAAAATCGTGGTGAATGGCCTAGCGTTCCGAGCTCAAGACATAACACATGCGGAAGAAGTTGCCATGGCGTTAGCCGCCGCAGACCAGGAGTCGCGAGTGATCGTCACCGACTCGAGAGGGGCCTGCAGAAATATTAAACAGGGGTACATTCCTCTCTGCGCATCTCATCCTTCAAAACAGTAACTACCTCGGGGCCCCCGCGTCTCGAACGATTGTATGGGCTCCAGCTCATATGGGCCTCGAAGGCAATGAAACGACAGACGCCGCCGCCCGCGCGCTCACTCTCCGGGCAACGCCTTCAGACCCTTTGGATACGGATCCCGAACCCAATCCGGCCCTCACTTTTCGAGAAATTACTGAATTATTCCAATTCGGCCATGCAATTTATGACAAGCCTTGTAAGGGCCTCACAAAGGTGGAGGAACGTACACTCCTCCGCCTTTACACCAAAACGCTGCTGTGCCCGGCAGTTTTAAAACACTTTGATCCTGCCTGTACAGGAGAGTGCCCACACTGTGCGGAGAAGTCTTCGGACATCTTTCACATGGTGTGGGCATGCCAGTCAACCCCGAACCTCGCCCCCAAACCCAACCCCACCCGGGAGGACTGGGAGGCAGCCCTGCTCGGCTGCTCGGACCTAGCAAGCCAGAAGGCCCTGGTCCACCGAGCCCGAGTCGCGGCGGTCGCCAAAGGGCTCCTGTAATGAGGAGCCCACCTAGAGATTGCGAGAGGTTGCTCCGGCTACCTCAAGCTTCCTCCCTGAAATAAAGTTTTTCACACAAACACAACTGCTGCCCCACATGGGACCACTGACTTTCCCTTTCCTTGCCCGGCCACCAGATTCTGCTGGTTCGCCAAGAGCGATAAATTGCAGCCAGAGCTGCGCGTTTCTACTAAGAGGCCCAGCCTGTCCGCTATCGCGCGAATTGCCCGCAATGCATTGGCTATGCATGGCTTGCCAACTAGATCCCGCTATCGACCCGATACCAAACCCAGACCCGGGGTAATGGGAGGCCATGGTGCTCAGCGGAGACGCTGATCACCAGCGCGGACTGCAACGCGGGGCCCACGCTGCGGCGCAAGCCAGTGGACTGCAGGATTAGGAGGCCCACCCAGAAGCCTTTGAATCTCCTTTTTTCGGCAAATGATATTTTTCTTCCTCCACTCCCAGACCGAAGTCCTCTGATCAATAAATTCCACAATAATGACCACAATCTGACCAATAAATTTATTTTCCATCCCCACCACCACCCAACCATGACAGCTTGAATTGTCGCCTCCCCCCCCGCCCCCCCCCCCCGAACACTCCACCTTGCGTTGCTATGTCCCCTTTCCTTTTCCCTAGTTCGGTCTGGTGCGTAAATTCGGGGACCGAAGTAGGCTTAATAAAAGATTCGGTTAGTCAGTCACAATGGCGATGAGAGTGAAGAATATGGCGTCCAAAAAGTTTATTTTACTCTGTTCCTGGTACTTCACATATGTTCAGCCCGCCGCGGTGGCTCAGTGGTTAGCGCGCTCGACTACAGGAATCCCCGGGTTCGAACCCGACCGCGGCGGCTGCGTTTTTATGGAGCCAGAACGCTAAGGCGTCCGTGTGCTGTGCTAGGACAGTGCACGTTAAAGATCCCCAGGGGGTCAAAATTATCCCGGAGCCCTCCACTACGGCAACTCTGTCTTCTCCTTCTTCACCCCAGGTATATGGCACATACCCACGCGGAGGGATTGGGCGAAGTGTAGTTGAATAAACAAAGAAGTTTCCATGGAAGATGACGACAAAATTGTAGCATCAATCGTGAATTTTGAAAAATCAATGAATAAAAACAACAGAACAATATTGACAGTTAAAAAACAGACAGCATTTTGGGGAAAAAGAAGAGCTCGTAGAACTTTAAAAGAATTAGCACATCAACCTACCAGTTGCAATTATGTAATCGTGGATAAACCCACAATTAGAACCCAATGCAAATCCCTTGGCGTTCGCACCAAACGATAATAATACTAGCAAAGATAAAGGGATCCCTAACCTGGAGAAAGGGATCTCCAGGTAAATCTTTCTCTGAAGTGCGAACTTTGGGCAGTAGAGGATAAAATGGTCTAAAGATTCAACTTTCCCAAATGCGTCACATAGGTTCGTCGGTGTCAACCCACACCTGCATAGATATAAATTCAAACTGGGAATCCTGCACCGCAACCGCGTCATTGTTACCTCACACAGCCTGCATTTACACGAGCGGACGTTCCAATTATATGCTAAGTGCTGATAGTGGTATTTAGTAAGGGATCACGTAACCTGGCTGATATATGTAGGAACCGCTGAAACCTGGAAATCGCCAGCAGGCTGAAATTCGGGACGGGATGTGTCACTGACCCGTCAAGAACCGACCTTGCTAAGTAAGCAGCCACCTCATTTGAATGAATACCTGCATGGCCAGTGACCCAGACAAAGCGGACCACCTTCAAAGTCCATGGGACAAAATTCGCAGGATACGGCTCAAAAAATATTCTTGTGAAGTGTCAAGGGAGACTAACACTGACAAACAATCAGCGAGAATAATAACACCAGACACATGGCATGGAATTTTGTGAAGGGCCATTCCAAGCGCCAAAAATTCCGCAAAGAATATAGGAATATAATCTGGGATGCGGACAGAATAGCTTGATGCCAAATCCTGCGAAAAGATGCCAACTGCAGCTTTTTGGCAGTTGACGGAGGCATCGGTAGCAAGCACCGTATGATGGGGGTATTCCTCTATGTGATCCGAGAGAATACAGTTTAAAATGTTTGCGGGCATGTGTTTCGCATAAGATGGGAAGATGTGGTCGAAATTGAATTCCACTGCTGCCGGCGTGTCATCAACCCACTGCAAAGAACAGATCAACACCGATCGGTGGTAAAAGGTTCTGCGTTAACGTAATGTTGCATTTGATACCGTGGCCAATGATGAGAAAAGAATAAGGCCGGCTGAGGCACAAAAATAGGAGTACTGACATCAGTCACTGGGTCCATCGACCTGAGGAAAGTTTGCACCGTGAGTATTTGAAAACGGGAAGTTAGGTCAGGGATACGGGCTTCCAGATAAAGCAGGGCGTTTGAAACTGATTTTGGGAGACCAAGGCAGAGGCGGAGAGCGCGCCTTTCCAGTAAGATTAAGGTTTGAATCTTGTAGCTTGCGCTACCAGAGAACAGAATGCAACCAAATTCAAGTATAGGTCTTACGTAGGCTTTGTATAGTAACAATAACGTGTCGCGGCGCATCCCAAACTTTTTATTGGCGATTCTTGTCAGCCGGCCTAGAGCGCGTTCTCCTTGAAACGCATTGTTCTTTATATGAAGGCGCCAATCTAATGCTGGGTGATAAGTAACACCCAAATATTTTACGGATTCCACTTGTGGAATCTGGAGAGAGCGATGGACTAATGAAATGTGCAAAGGCCTGTCTGGAGGAAATACCAAAACTCCGCATTTTTCTACATTCCGGGATAAATTAATACCCTGCAACCATACTCCAAGAGCATCCAAATATCCCTGCAGAATGTGGTAAAGGGAGTGGATATCCCTGGCCGAGGCGAAAAAAGCTATGTCATCTGCATACACAAAAACTGTTATATCAGGACGAATGGGGATGCCACTGACCAAAATATTAAAAAAGCAAAGGGGATATCACCGATCCTTCCGGCACACCTCTTGATTGATAATATGTATTTGAACATAGGGTTCCCTCGGCGAAGTTAAAGAATCTGTCCTTCAGAAATTCAGATATCCACGCATAAATGTAGGTTGGAGGATGTAACTGAGCAAGTCTGTTAAGTATAATAGTATGCTCTACACTGTCATAGGCCTTTGCTACATAAAGAGTGACCAAAGCTGAAACTTCTCTTCTGCGTAGCGAGAGCCGGATTCTGCTCTCTAGATCCACATGCGCGGACCATATGGAGCATCCACGACGAAAGCCAATCTGGGCTGAGCTGAGACCCTTGATGTCATGAGCATGTTTTGTGAGGCGACTGTGCACTATTCTTTCTATTAATTTGACTAAATTTGAAGTCAGCGCAATTGGCGAATATTATCTAAGACGTATCCTTTTCCTACATCTTTCATTATTAAAATAATTTTCGCCGTCTTCAAAATGCTTGGAATCCATGCATTTTCCAGGGAAGAATTGGCCATACCTAAGAGGGCGCTTGTAAACTCCTGGGCTAAAATTTTAATTATACCAACAGTGACACCATCTGGCCCAAGAGCTGCTGGATGCAACATTGCCAGGGCTGAGAGGAGCTCTGATGCGTCAACCTCGGTATAATCTGAAGAGGGTGAAATTGTGCACAAACGGACGTTTCTCTGCGTCTGGAAGCGTAACGCTAATCCCTGAACAATACACTCCAAGCTCTCCTGAGTATTTTGTGGTGATAACACTGTTGAACTAGTGAGAAGAGGGACGGCAGAACTCTTGTTACGTTCCATGAATCTATACAGGGTTTTCCGGTGACGAGGATTTGAAAGATATGGGTTTAAATTTTGGTTGTACTCCTCCTTGGCTTTAGCTAGTTTTTTTTAAAGATGCAGAGAAGAATTTGTAATTAAACCAATTAGCCGGACTCTGGTTGCAGGATAGCCTCTTCCAGGCCGCTTTTCTGCGACGATAGGCCTTCTCACATTCTTCTGTCCACCAAGGAGACGGCTGTTTATTAGAGGCTGCTGCGGGCACAGCGAATATTGAGTGGTCTATTGCATTTTGCAAAAATGAAACCGTTTGCTGAGCTCTGTCATCCCGGCTTGTATTAACTATAGAGGCAAGTGAAGCGGACATCAGATTTTTATAAATTTTGAGGTTGACAAATTTATAGATTACACAACTAGTTTTAAGAGTAGATAACCAGATAGTGAAAGTTATAGGAAAGTGATCACTAGACGTACCCGAATCCTGTGTCGACCAATCAGTCACATCTAGCCTACCTGCTGATAATGTTAAGTCAATGGCTGAGCGAGCAACTTCTCGCACAAAGGTTATTTCTCTAGAATTGCAGCAGCGTACAGCATTTGCAGACAGCCACGACCAGAGAAGCTGGCCGCAGGAATCAGTACGACTTCCCCAGTCACTATGGTGACAATTAATATCTCCTGCGATGACTGCACCGTTTGTGCCAGTCACCAAGCTGTCTAAACAGTCTGTCCTGTGTACACCTAAAGGAAAATAGACATTAGCAATTGTATATCAACACAATGCGGAAATGAAATTTTTATCGCTATAAGCTCACTGTCAGGGACAAGAATTTTCTAATAGATAGATGACTGATCACATAAATGTTTAGAAAGCATGTTTAGAAATCCACCTCCCCTGCCAATATTTCCATCTGACCTGAAAACTCGAAAGTTTCTCATTGAAAATTATTTATAAGGTGATAACCACGTTTCTTGCAAAAGTACAATATCAGGTTTATGTCTGTGAATAAGTATTTTTAGATCTGGAAGAGAAGACAATACGGAGTGGGAATTCAATTGCAACACTTTGATACCTGCCATGGTTACTGACGAATTGAAGAGGCAGAAACCACCTCTTTAAGGATATCAACATGAGGAAGAAGTTTGGGAGGTCCTTTTTTAGCTTTCACCTGTGGAGAACTAGACTTAGATGGTGACGAGGAAGCACGGCGCTTCTGCGTAGGGCACATTTCAGCGTCTGTTGTGCAGATGTCAGTGCGACATGCATTGCTAGGAACAGGGATGTTAGCTGGGACCTGGGGACCATCAGGAGGTGATGTCGAGCGGCCAGCACTAGCTGCACAAGCTGAAACAGATGCAGGCGTTGCTGCCAGAGCGGATGTTGATGGTGACACCGATTGAACAGCAATACACTGAGCCAACGCCTCAGAAAAAGTGTTCAGCATTCGATCAAGCACATTATTAAGGGCTTTTTCTACCGTGGCAACAACTGGGGCAGTCAAGTTGGACTCAATAACCCCAAAAGAAGCGCGCACACGACTAGCATATGACTGTTTTTTCCTGTTAAGAACAGCGTAAGCATCGGCTCTTGAGCACCGCTTCTCATTTATAATGACTAACAAGCTACGCTCTTCCCTACGTTTTGAGCAGTCATCATCATCAGCTGAGTGAATGTTGCTGCAGAGGCAACAATGAGGCTGCTCTGAGGTGCAGTTATCAACAGAATAACCTTGTCCACATAAACGGCAGCGGGTCTGCGACTTGCATGCTTTGCCGCTATGCTCGAACCGCCAACAGTTGGTGCATTGAAGAGGGCGGGGTTCTAGAGGGTCCACACGGTATACAATCGGCCAGATTTTTAGTTCAGCAGAGCAGGAAGAGCCAGCAAATGTTATTACAGACTCAGTAGCAACGCGCGAGCCATTTACCTCTCTACTGCAGCGGTAGACTGAAAGGACCCCAACGCCTGCATCCTGAAATTCCTGTAGAATTTTTTGCGGGGACGATGCTGGGTCGACACCTATTACGATACCCTTGACACATGAAAGCTGTTCGGGAATGAATGCTTTCACCGGCAGCGAGCTGAAAATTGTGCACTTAAGCAAGTCTGCAACACAAGCGATGTCCGAGGACTTCCACACAATTCCTCGACGGCCAAATGGACGCACTTCAGAGATCTGCATGTATTGGGCAGTTAATGATCTTAGCTCCTGTTGAATTAGTTTGGGGGATTTCATTTTGATCGCATTCTCACCGATTGGGACGATAGCCACGGGAACCGCATCAATGCCATTTTTGTGGAAGGACTCAAGTGGGAGGCTTTGGGCTGGCAAGCTGGCAAACCAAGCTGCCGACCCTCCACCTGGGGAGGTCAACGACACCTCTCAGCAAAACGCGCTCTCCGGTTCACATGAACTGCGTCTTAAACTACGCCTTGGCTTAAACCCCCCCCAACGTAGTACGGGCTCACCAAGGATGAACAAGCCGGAACCACCAGAAGATGCAGAAAACTGCAGCGGCCAGCAAGAACACGTCAGCACGTCCGCTTCGCTTCGGGATATTCGAGTTATTTATTCTGCCGCTTTTCTTCGTCTTTCTTTTCCCAAGCTAGTTTGGACAACTTGGAGAACATATCTCCTAAGTAGAATGTTCTTGTGGGCTAGTTGGTTGATTTCTTTAAAAGGTAGAAGTGCGCGAATAAGACATGGTAGGAGAAGACAGAAACGAAAGCGTTTTCATTTCTATGTTTACTGCTCTGTATTATTCGCGCTGATCTACCTTTCATGCCTCCTATCTACGCGGCCATCTGCGAACTCTACGGTGTGCACATCTATGTATGTATCAGTGTAGGCTGATCGATGCAGTAGTGCGCTTTGTTATCTAGACTAGCTTAGGCCTGTATTAACCAGGTGGAGGTGGCTCCGCAGATGCATGATGCATAAGCCACATTTCAGGAGCTCGACAGTACTGACGTACACGTATTGTCAAGAAAATATGGTGCGCGGTGGCAAACACGAATGTCTCCAAAGAAGAAATAAGAAAAAATAGCCCTAGCTGTCGTACCCGTCGGTGCGTCTTTTTCACATTTATTTTCGCTTGGCCTGTTCGTTTCACAGGGACTATCCATCTTTGCGGTCTGTGACTGTGCCACGGGCCGCTGTTTTTAGCGCACTTTTCTCAGCGAACGACAGCGAACGTGTTCGTCTGATTCTAGCAGCCGGTGCTCGCAAGACACCAGCAACTCCCGGCGGAGCCGTCGTCTGCAGCGACACAGTCGTGTGGAATGCTTGCGCCGCGTATTGGGGCGATTGGCAGCCGGCAGCTAGACCAGCAGCCTGCGTATTCCACTGCACCTAACGGGTGAGAAATGGTTGGCGGTTTACGTCTTTGTCTTTCTTTTTAAAGGGTCAGAGAGAATTTTGGTTGTGAGAGCTTTCCTTCGAAGGATGCCCAAGGCAACAGCAAACCCTTATCGTTAGCGTCGAGTTCGACTAAGTCCGGTTAAAAATTTGGCATGCTATGTTTTCTCTGATATCCTTTGTCTCGGTTTCGGCAGCCATACGGTGGCCAAATATATGACGTCAGAGGCGAAGAGTTCAAACGAAGTTGACGTCCTGAGAGGTATGCATATTCAGCGATGTAGTCGCTGTTTGTTCAGTTCTTGTCATTGTTATTTCTGAGCAGACTGTTCTGAATTGGAGAGAGTTAAATTGACAAAGTAGTGATTTAAACGCAGTAGTTGCGTGGGGTAACTTGACAGCGTTGCCTCAACTCGTCTTTGTCGCCACGGCCATTGCTCGGCATTTGAAGCCGAAGCGTAACCACGAGAGAAAAAAAAACTGAACTTAAACGTTTTTAGCAGGCACAGGAAATTTCAGCTTGGTGATGCATTTATACTGGTTTATCACGCATCATTTGAAAGAAAATGATTGCGGTCTGCCCCATGCTAGCCTAGCTGTGTGAGTTAACAAACATTCATTTACTCGCTTAGCTGCGCTTGTCTATCTATGCATTGACCGTGAGGCCGACTAATTGATCAACGTCAAACAACGGTGAGGCCTCCTCTGCTTCCGACTGTTCAAAGCCGTCGCGAAGGTCCGTCTGCACTCCATGCTGGAGGCGGTACTCGCTCTGCATCGTGTTTCTCGTTTCTCATTTCTCGGCACCTGCTTGCGAAGGCGGCCTGGTAGTGGAGGTGAAAAATGTATTTATTGGTAAGGTTCGGGGGGACTTTGGTCTGGGAGTGGAACCTTTAGTTCATGGCCTCAACGGCCCTCGTGGCCGCCACAGCCCTGGCGACGAGCTGATCAACCAGGCCTGGCTACCGCAGGACATATGCTCCCGGCTACATTCGGAACGGAATGGCCCGGCAGGTCGAGACGGTGGGAAAACGACTTGCATACTCCCTGCATAGCGGGCCATTGACGCTGTACCGAGTAGGGTAAAGGCGGCGGTAGCGCGCGAGGAGAGTCTACCGCTGGATCCTTAAGGGTAACAGAGTGGATTCCAAGAGAAGACAAGCGTAGCAGGGCGCGGTAGAAAGTTAGGCGGGCGGATGTACAATGGTTGTACAACAACATCTTACATCTGCACAATATCATAGAACAATGTTGTCCGATGCAGCTATGTTGAAATTACTAAACAGGCACGCATGAACACCATTGGCCATAGCAACCTCGAGACACATGTAGCTTCTGCTTCGCGCTTCTTATTCTCTGTCTGTGATGTCACTCGCATTGATTCACGCAGTCATTATAACATCTAAAGTACAGCCTGTGGTTTTGTGATTGTTGCTGTTCTGTCTTCACCGCTGGCTGCCTTCTTTGAGCGTAGGTTTCTCTTTTCCGTGGTTACAGCTCAACAGTAGGGATACAGAATAAAGGACTCAACGCAGCTCCGTATGTCATGTTGTGTCCTTATTCAAAGTAACAGCACGCTTTCTGAAGCGCCCTGCAACAGTGGGGCCTGTAGTAATTTTGCTAGTACACATGTAAACAGAGGACCCCGGCTGTGGCAGTTCAGGGAACATTCTTGCATGTGTTGTCATTACCGCGGCAGACCGCTATTCTGTGTCACATTGCAGGCGGCAGTTCCGGTTTCCCGTCAGGCTCATGCATCGCTCGATGTCGACGCCATTGGAGGGTGCCCCGAGCAGCAGCCCAGCCAGCTCCTAGCTGCAATGCCTTCGTCACGTGGGTGTGAGCCGCGACGCCGACGCACCTCCCAACCGCACCGTCTACTCCGCGGGTTGCGGGCGGAAGAGAGGAGGGTGCCTCAGGTGAGGAAAAGGGTTGCCGTGATTGTACGTGATTGGCTCTTGCCTTTCGTTGACATCGCAGTTATTTATGAAGAAAAAAAAAAGTAAAGGTATGCTTAAGCCTTCTTTGACGCCGAAATGCGAAAGCATGCATTTCGAGTTGTGTTGTCTCTAATGACGGATGTAACCAATCATGGATGGCGTCTAAGTAATTATTTAAAATGGATAGCCAAGTAATCTGTACTACATTTGTAACTGATTAACACTTATTAGTCAATGGTTATTAAGTAGTTTTTAATTCTTGTTCAATTATTTTCATTCTTATTTTGGGCGTGCAATTCTTGATTAACCAATTTCGTGAATTTCTCGGTACCTTTTGTACGGGCCGACGGCAAAACATTTGCGGTCATGATTAGGTGAAAACGTAATCGTTACACGCATTCATGCATTAAAATTTCGAAGTGCTAAATCCTGCACCGTAATGTGCTGAACTCGGCGAAAGCTGTTGCCATCTGGTGGCTGTCCCTTTAGAACGCCTACAGTAAAACAGTGAAGTCTGAGACCTGGATATTTTGTGCCACAACCTGTGCTACTACAGTGCGCAGTCACATGACGGTCACGCGTGCGGATGTTGACTGTGTAGGCGTGCACATTAAGCATCCGCCGGGACGGGCTCCTTATAAGAGCTCTTGCAGCAAAACCCGCAACTAAAAATCTGGTTTGCGTACCTAAGGCTGATCTCCCTCTTAAAGACTCCGACATTTATCTTTTCGCATCGCGGAGGGAATTATGCTGTGTGTGTTCTCTTCGGGCAGTGAAGAACGTCGTAGTTCTAACGATGCCCAGAAATATCCGTGCACCGCCCTTTTTCTATTTCGGCTTCACTGAAATACCGCGAACAAAAGCGTGCCTTCTGCTCTCGATAACCGACTTATATACTGCTGATGGTCATCAGTAAGACGAACATGAAATCGTTTGCATAGATTGGCTACTGACCCCGAGGTTGTGGGATATTGGTTGTCCTCCTTTGTCTTTGCGTCCATGCGCCCAACGCACGTTTTCTTTCGTTCGGGTGCCTTGTCATTGTGAAACTGGTCTATCAGGGCAAGCGTAGCTACAAAGAGTGCCAAATCCTTCACTGCATGAGCTTTTTTTTCGATAGCATGCGCGCTCTTCAACGCAGCCATGGGATATAAACATTTACAGATTCCCGCTGTCGGGATAAGGCGCAGAGCTGCGGGAAAAGAATCTACAAATACGTAAGAGCTTTCCTCACAAATAGAACGGCTACAATAGTGCTCAGGGAAATAAGGTCCAAGAGCTTTCAAACACCTAATAAGGGAACGCCGCAAGGGTCAGTGATTTCACCCATACTCATTAACATAGCAATGGTTAAGCTCGCTAGACAGCTAGAAACCATACAAGGCATAAGTCATGCAATGTATGCGGACGACATCACTGTGTGGATCACGGAGGGCTCACTCAGCGAAAAGGAAGCGAAACTGCAGGCTGCTGCAACGTGCGTAGAAAATTCTTTTAGAGACAGGGGCTTGGCTTGCTCGACGGAAAAATCAGAACTACTAAGGGTCTGGCGAGGTAAACTCAACAGATCCGCACCGGAAACAAAAGAAGTAAAACTAAATGTTTATCTAGAAGGGCAACTCATTCCGGAAAGAACAACCATCAGAATATTAGAGATATGGATTCAATCCAACCAAAGGTGCGCGCAGGCGCTGAGACTAATACAGAACTCGGCGACACAGGTCGCCTGCATGATACCCAGGGTCTCTAGGAAAACACACGGCATGCGGGAGAGCGACACGCTTAAGCTTGTAAAGAGCCTAGTGGTTAGCCGAATTACATACAGCATACCGTACTGCAACTGCAACAAACCAGAAATAAAGCTAGCGGTCACGATTCTTAGGAGAGCATACAAAACAGCGCTACACCTACCGCAATCAACCTCGACGGAGAAGCTAATGGCTCTAGGTCTGCATAACACCTTTGAGGAGCTAAGGGAGGCCCAACTCGTAGCTCAGCTCCAGAGGCTAAAAAATACCAAAACATGGACCGACCTGCTCAAAAGATGCGGCTACGAGGTTGCACTGTCAGAGATAAAAAGATCAAAACAAATACCCAATGAACTGCGGCAAACAATTAGAGTAGCACCAATTCTCAAAAATTTGGATCCGAACCTGCACAAAGAGCGACGAGCAGCTAGGGCACAGTATGTGCAGCAGAACCTAGCCAACAAAGAAAACATTACATACACGGATGTGGCTACATACGGAATAACTAGACTACATAACAGAAATAGAGCGGTTGCAACAACAATAGCCAGTGCAACTATCAGGGATGGCACGATGGAGGAGGCCGAAGAAGCTGCCATTGCCCTAGCGGCGGCAGAGGGCTACCGTGTTCAAAGGTCCTAATAATTCTAACAGACTCGCAAACAGCGTGCAGAAACTACATGAATGGCAAAATAGGAGCGACAGCGTTCCACATCTTAAAGACAGACAAATTACCGCCGAAGGAAAAACAATTGCAAAAAAAAAAATAATGTGGGTAACGGGACACACAGGCATCGCGGGGAATGCCGAGGCGGATAGGAGATCTCGAGAGCTTACAAACCGAGCCTCCAACCAAACCAGCCTCGAGCAGCTTGACGCGGAACCAGTGCCCTTAGCATACTGAGAAATTCTGAATTACTCTAAGGGGGTCCACGTTTATATATCCCCCACCACACAAAAATCTCCACCAGCAGGAAGCGGTCTATTGGAGACAACTACAAACGGGAACTTTCCCGAATCTAAACATACTAAGCAAGATCCACCCAGGGCTATATAGCAGCAAATGCCCGTGGTGCGAGGACAAAGTCACAATAATTCATATAACGTATTGTGAAAACAGGACAAATGCGGCTGCAATAAACAGAATCCCGAGAGCGGAGTAGTGGGATAGGATGCTTTTCAGCGAGGATCCGGCGGTCCAGGCAGGACTGGTCCGGAAAGCCTACCTGGTGGCACGACTCAGTGGGGCCCTGGACTAGGGGCTCCAACCCTGCCACAAGAGCCACAGACCACATCAAAAGATGTGAAGAGTGTCTCTACACCGAGACCTACCCATATATTTCTATGCTAAAAGTTATTACTACTAATTCCCCTTCTAAATTTCTTCCCTCACAGGTCTGGCCTGGCAGCTTCGCCACTGTGCCCTTTTTGTGCTGAACCTGAGACAATAGATCACTTCCTGCTCTTCTGCCGCCGCTTCTCTCATTTGAGGAAGCGTCTTTTGCAAATTCCATTTCATCATCTGGCCTTGCCTGTGTCCTCCGCGGTTGTTCTTTCCATTGGCGCTTCTAGGCTTGGACGAAGCGACAGGAGTGTGCGCTCTGCTGTGCAAAATTTTCTTCAAGGAAATGGCGCAGTATCATTCTCACATATCAGCGGACACCTGAACCGCGCCGTAAGGGATATGAAGACGACGCGGATCCTACTGCCGCCGAACTACGCAAATGTTCAATAAAAGTTTTTCACTCACTCAAGAAACGCAGTGACTCCCATTATAATTTCGTTTTCCCGCTCTCAGTCAGTACGACATTGAAACATTACAGGCATTGTATACTACTATGCACATTAAACCATTGTCCCGTCTTCGATCTCCAAGGTAACAGGACCCCTGTCCTTCCCTCTTCCAAACTATCAGACTACATACTATTACCACTCCTTTTCCCGTCAAAACTTACCTGTATCCAGTAATTAACCGCCAGTGGCTTGGCCACTCCCCCGTAGTGGGTATGTGCCAGCAACGTCTGAGGCCTTCCGTCCTTCCTTCCTTCCTGCAGTGCCGGTTCTCTGCCGTCCGCATTTTAAAGCGTCTTCAGTCCGAGGCTGCTGCGGTGGATGCCCACCGAGGACCAGGCGGATCCACCCAGGGGACTAAGCCGGCGCCGCCCTTGTCTGAACCTCCGCAAGGACCGTTCACACAGGGCATCCAGGGTGGTGTGTGCCCAAAGGCGACGCAGATGCTCCCTGCCGCCACCAGCACCCACCAATGGCGCAGCCTTCTGCTCCACAAGCAACGGCCACGGTGATGCCACAGCAAGTCTCCCCAGCACACGCACCCGGGCTCCCTCCAGAAATGTGCCGGCCGCAGACATCTCCTCGAGGAGGTTCACTCACCTCCGGGCGAAAATCATCGGCACGTCCGCCAGGGAGTACGATGAAGAGTGGCAACGAGTGCTTGACAAAATGTTGTTTGAGGAACTCCGAGATGAGCTGGACCGGTGCAATCTTGAAGGCAGCCGACGCGCCGGCCATTAACCCACGCGGCGATGTTTCTGCTAGAACGAGTCTGCTTGGTATACGGAGTCGCACCTACCTGAATCATCGTTGATGGATGGACGGGCCCAGTTAAGAGTACAGGGAAGAAGCATGATCAAGAAAGAACTCGGTGCCACGTGTCGCCAGGGTACAAGATAACCTGTCGCCGCCATGGTGAAGCTGTCTGCTTTCATTAAACGACAAATATTATAATTATTAAACAGTTTTCACCACCTTTCTGCGTGTATTTTATGCGCTCCGCGTCAGCGTGCTTCTGTGCTCAGCAGTGGCATGTTGCGGTTTTACAAGGATAGTTGGTTAGTGCTTCTGCCGAGATCGTGATCTCATCGTTGCTGGCGTCACTGTCCATATTCTGCGTGGCACCGAAAAAAAGATCGTAGCTAGGCAGTAACCACACGCAGCTGCTGTGAGGCACGCACCTGAGATATCCTGCCCGAACCGCGCCGTAAGGAAAGGGATAAAGGAGGGAGTGAAGGAAAGAAAGAAAGAAAGAGGAAAATGAAAATTGGATTTTGATGAAAGGCGCGGCGCAGCAGCGGAACACCTGTGGCTCCACACTACCTATAGCTAATATTGAAGCTGACCTGGAATTCAGCTACTCTAAAACAGGCATTCGAAATTTGGCGAGGGGCAGAAATCTCTCACAGCGTCACAGTTGCTAAGTCGGGCCACGGGGCGAGGGTCTACGGAGGCGGAAAATGTCTGGGTACCGGCACACTCTGGGAACCCTGGGAACGAGGCGGCTCACATGAATGCTCGATGTTTCGTCAGCCGAGCAGCTGAGCCGGACGTTTCGGGGAGGTCCGCGAGAGATGGGCTGGAGTCCTTTCACGACATCACAAACCATTACAGACTTGAGCGGAGAATTTAACCGCCCTAGACAAGCAATTTGTAAGACGCAGGAAAGCGTCTGACGAAGATTGCAGAGATCTTTCTATAACACATACGTGTTAAACAAAGCCTACCCGGATGTTCAGCCGGAATGCAAATTGTGTCAGGAACTGGAAACCTATGACCACATATTATGTAGCTGTAGCCTAGCGCCGCCACTGGCGGATATGCGTGATCCTTCTCTCGAGCAGTGGGAGGCAGTGTTGGCCAGCTCAGACCCGGTCGTCCAGACCAGGGCCGTGGAGGGGGCTACCCAGGTCGCCCTCAGCCATGGGTTGATGGCCATCTAGCAAGGAATCGTCCGCATATGCGTTCTGACGAAAATAAAGTGTTTCCATGCATGTAGCTTTGTGCAACGATTGTTTAGCGACGCTTACCTTAAATGCGCCGCTGTATATATAGAGAAAATTAAAATGAAAATTGTTTTTTCTGGAGGGGGAGAAGGAAATGGCACAGTATCATCCTCACATATCGGCGGACACCTGAACCGCGCCGTAAGGGAAGGGATAAAGGAGGAGTGAAAGAAGGAAGAAAGAGGCGCCATAATGAAAGGCTCCAGAATAATTTCGACCACCTGGGGATCTTTAACATGCATTGACATCGCACAGCGCACGAGCGCCTTAACGTTTCGCCTCCATCGAGACGCAGCCGCCGCGATCGGGTTTGAATCAGGGAACTTGATCCAGATCAGTCCCCAAGGGCCCTAACCACTCAGCTGCAGCGGCGGGTCAACTGGGAACACGACCAAATTACCTTCGTATCAAAGCCTGGCAAACCCCTCGCCTGGGAGATATCCGACCTATATCTCTAATCTCCTGCGCCGGAAAAGACGCGGGTTCGAACCTGGCCGCGTCTGTAATAATAATAATAATTGGTTTTTTGGGGAAAGGAAATGGCGCAGTATCTGTCTCATATATCGTTGGACACCTGAACCGCGCCGTAAGGGAAGGGATAAAGGAGGGAGTGAAAGAAGGAAGAAAGAGGTGCCGTAGTGGAGGGCTCCAGAATAATTTCGACCACCTGGGGATCTTTAACGTGCACTGACATCGCACAGCACACGGGCGCCTTAGCGTTTTGCCTCCATAAAAACGCAGCCGCCGCGGTCGGGTTCGAACCTGGGAACTCCGGATCAGTAGCCGAGCGCCCTATAACCACTGAGCCACCGCGGCGGGTATCGAATTTCGATGTAGGTGAAATGTTAGACGTCTACGTTCTGTGCGATGTCAGTGCACATTGAATAACCCCAGGGGGTCAAGATTCCGGAGCCCTTCGCTACGGCATCCCTCATAACTTGAGTCGCTTTGGGATGGTAAATATCTATAAACTGTAAACCGTAAACTGTTGGAGCATGTCGTCCTCAACATGCTGGGTTGATATACAGTCGACCAACGATTGTCCGCACACCATGCTCGGCTATCGGTTTTTTAGGAAAGGAAATAGCGCAATAACTCTCTCAGTTCTCGATGGACACCTGAACTGCGCCTTGAGGGGAGAGTGAAAAAGAGAAAGATGTGCTGTAGTGGAGAACTCCGGTGTATAAAAATTACGTATAAAAAATCATGAATAAAAATTACGTGTAAAAATTGTTATCTGCCTCGCTTCCCACCCGCCGCGGTGGCTCAGTGGTTAGGGCGCTCGACTACTGAGCCGGAGTTCCCAGGTTCGAACCCGACCGCGGCGGCTGCGTTTTTATGGAGGAAAAACGCTAAGGCGCCCGTGTGCTGTGCGATGTCAGTGCACGTTAAAGATCCCCAGGTGGTGGAAATTATTCCGGAGCCCTCTACTACGGCACCTATTTCTTCCTTTCTTCTTTCAGTCCCTCCCTTATCCCTTCCCATACGGCGCGGTTCAGGTGTCCAACGATACTGCGCCATTTCCTTTCCCCCAAAACCAATTATTATTATTATTATGCCTCGCTTCCCTCCATAGTTAGCTCAGGTCGAGAAGAAAGAGCTCAGCGGGCAAGTTCTTTTCTGAAGGATGCTGCTGAGAGCTCTGTATTCTCTGTGTGCGCTACTGCCCCTGCCAGACAGCCGTCTCCTTGGTGGATGGAGGAGTGTGAGAAAGCTTATTGCCTTAGAAAAGCGGCATGGAAAAGCCTTTTCTATAATCAGAGCCCAGCTAATTGGATAAATTAAAAGTTCTACTCTGCATCTTTCAAAACAGCTGTTAAAAACTAAGGAGGATTATAATCAAAATTTAAACACATATCTCTCTAAACCTCAGTATAAGAAGGCGCTATATAGATTCATGGCGCAGAATAACAACTCTCCGGCCACCAACCGCATAAAGTCAATGGTATTGTCTCCGCAGGAAGCTAAGCAACACCTTGAACATATCGCTCAGGGGCTGGCTTTACGTTTCCAAGTGCAGAAAACGGAACCTTTGCACACTCTCACCCTTAGCTTGGACTATCCCGAGGTGGGCATGACGGAACTCCTTCTAATTGTTTCCTCGATGCAGTCTGCTGCCCCGGGATCTGATGGGGTTACTGTGGGCATGTTAAAGATTTTAGAGCAATACTTTCCAACTCACCTTCTGGATATTGTAAATGCGTCATTGGAAAACTCTTGGATTCCTTAAAGTTGGAAAATTGCGAAAATAATTTTACTTTTGAAATGCAGAGAATAGATTTCATTTAGACAATATTCACCCGCCGCTGTTTCTCAGTGGTTAGGGCGCTCGAGTACTGATCCGGAGTTCCCAGGTTCGAACCCGACCGCGGCGGCTGCGTTTTTATGGAGGAAAAACGCTAAGGCGCCCGTGTGCTGTGTGATGTCATTGCACGTTAGAGATCCCCAGGTGGTCGAAATTATTCCAGAGCCCTCCACTACCGCACATCTTTCTTCCTTTCTCCTTTCACTCCCTCCTTCATCCCTTCCCTTACGGCGAGGTTCCGGTGTCCACCGATATATATGAGACAGATACTGCGCCATTTCCTTTCCCCCAAAACCAATTATTATTAATATTATTTAGACAATTAATATTCGGCAGATTGCTTTAACCTCAAATTTAGTAAAGCTAATAGAAAGAGTAGTACAGAGTCGTCTCACAGAGCATGTTCATCACGTTAACGGCCTCAGCTCCGCATTGGCTTTCGCCGTGGTTGTTCCATATGGTCCGCGCATGTGGATCTTGAGAGCCGAATACGACTATTAATGCGCAAGAGAGAAGTTGCGGCCTTGCTGACACTTGATGTTGCTAAAGCCTATGACAGCGTTGAACACACGGTCCTTATTAACAATCTTGCTCAGCTACATCCACCGCACTACATATATGCTCATATTTGTGAATTTTTAAAACACGGATTTTTCTTCTGTAGAGACAGATCTTTCTGTTCTAGTACCTATATTAATCAAGAGGTGTGCCGCAAGGATCTGTTTCGTCTCCACTGCTTTTCAACATATTGGTTCGGGACATACCCATTCATCCAGACATTGCAGTTTATGCATACGCAGATGATATAGCTTTTTTTCGTATCAGCAAACGATATTCATGCACTATACGAGTGTTTGCAGGTATACCTGAATGCTATTGAAGTCTGGTTTAACCAAATTTATTTATCACTTAATGTCAGCAAATGTGGCGTGCTGGTATTTCCGCCCGACGCTCATTTGTACATCTCGCTAGTATACCGCTCCACTCCAATTCCGCTGGTGGAGTCGGTTATATACCTAGGCGTTATTTATGTTTAAAACATGGACTAGTGGTAGTGGTTTTATTAAAAATAATAGTAAAAAGGAAGGAAAAGATTTTTGCTAGCCCCGGCATCTGCCATCGATACTGAAGCACCTGAGCTGGGGCAGCGGAAATAAAGGATAGAAGCAGAATGGAGAAATGAAATGAAAGAGGTGAGGGGACAGGAAGAGAGGATAGGTGAGCGTTCTGTTCCAGATTGGCAGCGTTTCAATGCAATCACTGTCGGCCGCGTTCAAAATTCGATAGTGTCTGTTTCAGGAGATAGCGTTTCACTTTCAGTCAGTGGCGTTCCATTCTCAACCTCCGTCTCCGTCTTAATTGACATTGCATGCTCACCCCCGGCGCGGTGGCTCAGTGGTTAGAGCGCTCGGCTGCTGATCCGGAGTACCCGGCTTCGAACCCAACCGCAGCGGCAGCGTTTCGGTGGAGGCAATATTTACGTACATTGTAAGAGTTAACTATATAACCATCAATACATCCGCAGAACTCGCATTGACAAGCTTAAATTTTAGTAGAGTGGAAATCTGGGTCAGTTGTTACACGTTCACGAACAAAAAACAGTGAAAAAACGAACACAGCGAAAAGACGCACACACTCGACGACTGGACGATTTGTTAGCTATTAAACGTTTTTGCTGTCGTCAAAAACGTTCCCCCATCTGTTTTCTATGGCAGTTATATGTGCTTGATGTGAGAGACGGAAACATAAAGAATGATTTTGATACATATAGGAAGAATGGACGAATACCCGCAATATGTCTATATCAGTACCTTAAAGTTTCCTGTATTAAAAATTTCTGCCCAAGCATGTTGGACATGCGTCCCCATCACTTGCGGCGACAGCGAGACAACCAATACAGGGAACAGATCATATCGAGACGCCCGCGAACTTAGCCGTCTGCTCACTTTGCAGTGTAATGGGAACGGCCGCGGAGAACGGGATTCAACCAGCACCAGTCACTCCCCGGCACGCTACTATGAAACGCCTGAGACGTATTAGTCGTCTACACGGGCACAGCAGTGCACTGAACTACTTAATGGCCTCTTTGGAACAGCCGCCGCTGTTCACAAACCGCGGTGATGGAAACGACTCATGCAACGGCCGTGGCAACAGCGTCGTACGCCTTCCATGCATCGGCGTCGCCGTCTTCCCAACCGGACGACGGGCGTTTCAGCCGTTATTTCATATTAAATGCACTTACACTCTTCTCCCTGACAGTGCATATAATGAAGGTCGTCTGTATTTAAGGAGCGACCTATAGAGGAGCAGGATTCAGTCGTAAAAATCTCGCACAATCTGAACCACTCAGCCCACGGAGCGGCGGAGCAACCCAGCGTCCAGGAAAAGGCCTGGCCAGAGGCTGCAGCGTCCGAAACACATATATTCCATCCCATTGCTATGTTTAAACACGAAGTTCTACAGACGCACACCGACGGGCAGCGTTTCTGGCGTCTCACTTGAACGCGGCGGTCCTCGACGCTAGGCCTATAGAGGCTAATAGCCTACCCGACCATGCGGGAAAGTGAGTCGCCACTATCTCTCACCGCTTTAAGCCGTTAGGCTTAACGAAAGCCTCGAACCCCCGTTAAAATAGCTCGCAGCTGAAGCACGCATTCCAGAATCAGGTCGCACACGCAATTGCAGGCTACATTTTCTTACCGGCCATAGACAAAGACAGACGCGGAGAGTTCATCGGCTAAAGTAGCAGAGAAGCACACCGAGCTCTGAAACGCAGCAGGCGAAAATGCAGGCTGCTGAATGGTTCCCAGACGCCCAAACCATACTTCCCCGGAGTAACCTCCTTTCGTTGCGGGTCCACCTTAATTGTTGATGGTATCATTTCCCATTACTATTGGACCCTGGAGTCCTCACCTTTTGCGATGTCGTGTCGATCCACAGCACTAACTGCTTCTGTGGAAAGCAGCTGCCGGTCTCATCTTTAGCCCCAGGTATACTCCACATTCAGTGTCTCTGGTAGCTTCCGGGAATCCCCTAAGCGCCTTTTTCAATGAAGGCTGGCATCGGGCCCCGGACAATGCGCGCTGGCCTCCTGGTTTGACATTGCAGACGCGTCTGGTTCAGCGGCTGTCGCACAGGTTGCATTGTGGGAAGGAAGGCCACGTCAGCGAAGCACCGCGCGATCACGTGATTCCCTTGCTTCTTTTACTACGTCTCATGCTCTCTCTGGCGTCAGTCTTCGGTTCCACATCCTTGCTTCCCTTCTGGCTTTGAGGAAAGGAAACTGCCTTTGGAAACTGGCTTTGAGGAAAGGAATAATAACTGTCCCACATCTATCAGACACCCGAGCTACCCGAATCACGCAGTGAGTGAAGGGATGGAGGAGAGAGTTAAAGAAGGAAGAGAGAGAAAGAGGCGTCGTAGTGAAGCTCCACCCCTCATCCGCGGCGGCCACGTTCCGGTGGGTGCGAATCGCAGAACGCGCCCGTCTGCTGTGCGATGTCAGTGCACGTTGAAGATCCACGGGTGGTCCAAATTATTCCGAAGCCCTCCACTAAAGCACATCTTTCTCTTTTTCACTCCCACGTTCCTATCTCTCCTCAAGGGGCGGTTCAGGTATCCATCGAGAACTGAGAGAGTTATAGCGCCATTTCCTTTCCTCAAAAACGATAGCCGAGCATGGTGTGCGGACAGCCGTTGGTCGACCATGTATCGACTCAGCATGTTGAGGACAACATGCTCCAGCAGTTTACGGTTTATAGAGATTTAACGTCCCAAAGCGACTCAGGTCATAAGGGATGCCGTAGCAAATGGCTCCGGAATTGTGACAACCTGGGGTTATTCAACGTGCACTGAAATCGCACAGTATATGGGCCTCCAACATTTGACCTCCATGGAAATTCGACAGAGGCGGCCGGGATCGAACCCGCGTCTTTTCCGGCAATTACCTCAGAGGCCGCGTTGGCGCTCCGCGTTGAGAAATTTTGGAAAGGTCTAATCCTTCCAACATCCAGATCTTCTGGACGCCAGGGCACCTCTCAACGACGGGCAATGAGGCGGCCAATACAGCTGCTCGAGCTCTTCTCCTCCGAGCATCTGGCACGCAGCCTCTCTCTGACATAGTTGACAACCCCTCACCCTTACTAAGCTACGCAGAAATTACGGAGTACTATAAGATCACAAGAAGGGAATATCCTCTTCCTCACAAAACCCTAAGTAAATATGAAGAGCACATAATCAGGCGACTACAAACTAATACTCTGCCCAATCCTTACCTAATGAGTAAATGGTACCCAGAAACCTACAATTCGTCCTGCCCTTTCTGTGGAGCAGTTGGCACACTCTTTCACGCGGTTTGGGAATGTCAAAAAAACCCAGACTTGGACAGCAATCCCGATCCGACTCATGAGCGCTGGGAGGCAACCCTTCATAGCCACAGCCCACTCGACCAGAAATTGCTGGTTGAGAGGGGCCGGATTATGATGGCGACCAATGGGTTCTCGTACTGAACCCACCCAGTTTTTGTGCTCTGAATAAATTTTTCCTCCTCCTCCTCCGGCGCATGAGATTAGGGATATAGGTCGCATATCTCCCAGACTGAGGGGTTTGCCAGGCTCTGATACGAAATTATTTTTGGCATGTTCCCTGTTGACCCTCCATGGTGGCTCTGTGGTTAGGGCGCTCGGGCACTGACCAGGATCACGTTCTCGGATTCAAACTCTATCGCGGCGGCTGCGTTTTTATGGAGGCAAAACGCTTAGGTGCCCGTGTGCTGTGCGATGTCAGTGCACGTTAAAGATCCCCAGGTGGTCAAAATTATTGTGGAGCCCTCCTCTACGGCACCTCTTCAATTTTTCACTCCCCTTTATCCCTTTCCTCACGGCGCGGTTAAGGTGTCCGCCGATATGAGACAGATACTGTGCCATTTCCTCCCCCCCCCAAAAAAAACATTTTTCATTTCATTTTTCTCTCTCTAGTCAGCGGCGCATTTCGGGTAAGCGTCGCTAGTCAATAGTTGCCCCGAGCCACATGGATGGAAGAACTTCATTTTCGTCAGAACGCATGTGCGGACGATTCCGTGCTAGATGACCATCAACCTATGGCTGACGGCGACCTGGGTGGCCCACTCCACGGCCCTGGTCCGGACGACCGGGTCTGAGCTCGCCAACACGGCCTGCCTCCCAATGCTCGAGAGAATGATCACGCTTAATATCCGCCGGTGGCGGCGCCATGCTACAGCTACATAATATGTTGTCATAGTTTTCCAGTTCCTGACAGCATTTGCATTTCGGCTGAACGTACGTGTAGATTTTGTTTAACACGTATAAGATCTCGTCTGCAATTTTCGCAAGACGCTTTCCTGCGCCTTCACCAATTGCTTGTCCGGGGGCGGGTAAATTCTCCGCTCAAGATTGTAATGGTTAGTAATGTTGTGAAAAGACAAAAAGCCCATTTCTCGTGGACCTCCCCGAAACGTCTGGCTCACCTGCTTGGCTGACGAAACCTAAAGCACTCATGTGAGCAGCACCGTTCCCAGGGTTCCCAGAGTGTGCCGGTACCCAGACAATTTCCACCTCCGTAGTCCCTGGCCCCGTGGCCCGATTTAGCAACCTTGACGCTGTGAGAGATATTTCTGCCCCTCGCCAAATTCCGAATGCCTGTTTTAGAGTCGCTGAAAATCAGGTCAGCTTTAGTATTAGCTATTGGTAGCGCCGAGCCACAGGTGTTCCGCCGCTGCGCCGCGCCTTTCATCAAAATCCAATTTTCACTTTCCTCTTTCTTCTTTCACTCCCTCGTTTATCCCTGTCTTTACGGCGCGGTTCTGGCAGGACATGTCAAGTGCGTGCCTCATCGTAGCTGCGTGTGGTTAGTGCCTAGCTACGATCTTTTTTCGGTGAAACGCTCTATATGGACAGTGACACAAGCAACCACGAGATCACAATCTCGGCAGAAGCACTATAACCAACTATCCTTGTAAAACCACAACATGCCACCGGTGAGCGCAGAAGCACGCGGACGCGGAGCGCATAAAATACACGCAGAAAGGCGGTGAAAGTTGTTTAAAAATAATAATTGGCGTTTATTGAAAGCAGACTGAGCTTCACCTTGGCGGCGACAGGTTATCTTGTACCCTGGCGACACGTGGCACCGAGTTCTTTCTTGATCATGCTTTTTCCCAGTGCTCTTAACTGGGCCCGTCCATCCATAAACGATGACTCAGGTAGGTGCGACTCCGTATACCAAGCAGACTAGTTCCAGCAGAAACATCGCCGCGTGGGTTAATGGCCGGCGCGTCGGCTAAGATTGCACTGGTCCAGCTCATCTCGGAGTTCCTCAAAGAACATTTTGTCAAACACTCGTTGCCACTCCTCATCGCGCTCCATGGCGGCCGTGCCGATGATTTTCCCCCGGAGGTGAGTGAACCTCCTCGAGGAGATGTCTGCGGCCGGCGTATTTTTGGAGGGAGCCCGGGTGCGTGTGCTGGGGAGACTTGCTGTGGCATCACCGTGGCCGTTGCTGGTGGAGCAGGAGGCTGCGCCATTGGTGCTGGTGGTGGCAGGGAGCAGCTGCGTCGCCGTTGGGCACACACCATCCTGGATGCCCTGTGGGAACGATACTTGCGGAGGTGCAGACAAGGGCGGCGCCGGCTCAGTCCCCTGGGTGGATCCGCCTGGTCCTCGGTGGGCATCCACCGCAGCAGCCTCGGACTGAGGATGCTTTAAAAAGCTCACGGCAGAGAACGGGCCCTGCAGGAAGGAAGGAAGGAAGGCCTCAGACGTTGCTGGCACATACCCACTACGGGGGAGTGGCGAAGACACAGGCGGTTAATTGCTGGATACAGGAAAGTTTTGATGGAAAAAGGAGTGGTAATAGTATGCAGTCTGATAGTTTGGAAGAGGGAAAAACAGGGGTCCTGTTAACTTAGAGATCGAAGACGGGACAATGGTTTAATGTGCATAATAATCTACAATGTTTCAATGTCGTACTGACTGAGAGCGGGAAAAAGAAATTATAATGCGAGTCGCCGCGTTTCTTGAAAAAAAATTTTGAACAGCAGAGCGCACACTCCTGTCGCTTCGTTTTAGCAAAGAAGCGCCAATGGAAACAACAACCGCGGAGGACACAGGCAAGCCCCGTTGATGAAATGGAATTTGCAAAAGATGCTTCCTCAAATGAGAGAAGCGGCGGCACAACAGCAGAAAGTGATGTATTGTCTCAGGTTCGGCACAAGAAGGGCACAGTGGGGAAGCTGCCAGGCCAGACCTGTGAAGGAAGAAATTTAGAAGGGGAAGTAGTAGTAATAACTTTTATCATTGAAATATATGGGTGGGTCTCGGTGTAGAGACACTCTTCACATCTTTTGATGTGGTCTGTGGCTCTTGTGGCAGGGTTGGAGCCCCTAGTCCAGGGCCCCACTGAGTCTTGCCGCCAGGTAGGCTTTCCGGACCAGTCCTGCCTGGACCGCCGTATCCTCGCTGGAAAGCATCCTCTCCCACTACTCCGCTCTCGGGATTCTGTTTATTGCAGCCGCTTTTGTCCTCTTTTCACAATATGTTATATGAATTATTGTGGCTTTGTCCTCGCACCAGGGGCATTTGCTGCTATATAGTCCTGGGTGGATCTTGCTTAGTATGTTTAGATTCGGGAAAGTTCCCGTTTGTAGTTGTCTCCAATAGACCGCTTCCTGCTGGTGGAGATTTTTGTGTCGTGGGGGATATCTAATCCTGAACCCCCTTATAGTAATTCAGAATTTCTGAGTATGCTAAGGGTACTGGTTCTGCATCAGGCTGCTCGAGGCTGGTTTGGTAGGAGGCTAGGTTTGTAAGCTCTCGAGCACTCCTATCCGCCTCGGCATTCCCTGCGATGCCTGTGTGTCCCGGTACCCACATTATTATGTGTTGCAATTGTTTTTCCTTCGGCGGTAATTTGGCTGTCTTTAGGATGTGGAGCGCTGTCCCCCTATTTTGCTATTCATGTAGTTTCTGCACGCTGTTTGCGAGTCTGTTCTTTGAGAACGGTAGCCCTCTGCCGTCGCTAGGGCAATGGCAGCCTCTTCGACCTCCTCAATCGTGCCATCCCTGATAGTTGCGCTGGCTATTTCTTTGAGCTCATGATTAATTGCCGTTGCAACCGCTCTATTTCTGTTATGTTGTCTAGTTCTTCCGTATGCAGCCGCATCCGTGTACGTAATGTTTTCTTTGTTGGCTAGGTTCTGTTGCACATACTGTGCCCTAGCTGCTCGTCGCTCTTTTTGCAGGTTCGGATCCATATTTTTGGGAATTGGTGCTGCTCTAATTGTTTGCCGGAGTTCACCGGGTATTCGTTTTGATCTTTTTATCTCTGACAGTGCAACCTCGTAGCCGCATCTTTTGAGCAGCTCGGTCCCAGTTTTGGTCTTTTTTAGCCTCTGGAGCTGAGCTACGAGTTGGGCCTCCCTTACCTCCTCAAAGGTGTTATGCAGACCTAGAACCATTAGCTTCACCGTCGAGGTTGATTGCGGTAGGTGCAGCGCTGTTTTGTATGCTCTCCTAAGTATTGTGTCCGCTAGCTTTATTTCTGCTTTGTTGCAGTTGTATTACGGTATGCTGTATGTAATTCGGCTAACCACTAGGCTCTTTACAAGCTTAAGCGTGTCGCTCTCCCGCATGCCGTGTGTTTTCCTAGAGACCCTGGTTATCATGCGGGCGACCTGTGTCGCCGAGTTCTGTATTAGTCCGAGCGCCTGCGTGCACCTTTGGTTGGATTGAATCCACATCTCTAATATTCTGATGGTTGTTCTTTCTGGTATGAGTTGCCCTTCTAGATAAACAATTAGTTTTAGTTCTTTTGATTCCGGTGCGGATCGGTTGAGTTTACCTCGCCAGACCCTTAGTAGTTCTGATTTTCCCGTCGAGCAAGCCAAGCCCCTGTCTCTGACGTAAGTTTCAATGCACGTTGCAGCAGCCTGCAGTTTCGCTTCCTTTTCGCTGAGTGAGCCCTCAGTGACCCACACAGTGATGTCGTCCGCATACATTGCATGCCTTATGCCTTGTATGGTTTCTAGCTGTCTAGCGAGCTTAACCATTGCTATGTTAATGAGTATGGGTGAAATCATTGACCCTTGCGGCGTTCCCTTATTAGGCGTTTGAAAGCTCTTGGACCTGATTTCCTCGAGCCCTATTGTAGCCGTTTTATTTGTGAGGAAAGTTCTTACGTATCCGTAGATTCTTTTCCCGCATCTTTTCCCGCATCTCTGCGCCTCATCACCACAGTGGGTATGTCTAAATGTTTATTTCCCGCGGCTGCGCTGAAGAGCGCGCGTGCTATCGATAAAAAAAGCTCATGCAGTGAAGGATTTGGCACTCTTTGTAGCTGCGCTTGCCCTGATAGACAAGTTTCACAATGACAGGCACCCAAACGAAAGGAAAACATGAGTTGGTGGCATAGACGCAAAGACAAAGGAGGACAACCAATATCCGACAACCTTGGGGTCAGTAGCCAATCTATGCACACGATTTCATGTTCGTCTTACTGATGATCATCAGCAGTATATAATTCGGTTATCGAGAGCAGAAATCACGGTCTTGTTCGCGGTATTTCAGTGAAGCCGAAATAGAAAAAGGGCGGTGCACGGATATTTCTGGGCATCGTTAGAACTACGACGTTCTTCACTGACCGAAGAGAACACACACAGCATAATTCCCTCCGCGATGCGAAAAGATAAATGTCGGAGTCTTTAAGAGGGAGACCAGCCTTAGGTACGCAAACCAGATTTTTAGTTGCGGGTTTTGCTGCAAGAGCTCTTATAGGGAGCCCGTCCCGGCGGATGCTTAATGTGCACGCCTACACAGTCGACATCCGCACACGTGACCGTCACGTGACTGCGCACGGTAGTAGCAAAGGTTTTGGCACAAAATATCCAGGTCTCAGACTTTACTGCTTTACTGTAGGCGTTCTAAAGGGACAGCCACCAAGAAGGCAACAGCTTTCGCCGAGTTCTGCACATTACGGCGCAGGGTTTAGCACTTCCGAAATTTTAGTGCATGAATGCGTGTAACGATTACGTTTTCACCTAATCTTGTCAGCAAATGTTTTGCCGTCGGCCCGTACAAAAGGTACCGAGAAATTCACGAAATTGGTTAAGCTCTTATAGGGAGCCCGTCCCGGCGGATGCTTAATGTGCACGCCTACACAGTCGACATCCGCACACGTGACCGTCACGTGACTGCGCACGGTAGTAGCAAAGGTTTTGGCACAAATTATCCAGGTCTCAGACTTTACTGCTTTTTCTGTAGGCGTTCTAAAGGGACAGCCACCAAGAAGGCAACAGCTTTCGCCGAGTTCTGCACATTACGGCGCAGGGTTTAGCACTTCCGAAATTTTAGTGCATGAATGCGTGTAACGATTACGTTTTCACCTAATCTTGTCAGCAAATGTTTTGCCGTCGGCCCGTACAAAAGGTACCGAGAAATTCACGAAATTGGTTAAACAAAAATTGCGCGCCCAAAATAATAATGAAAATTGAACAATAATTAAAAACTAATTAACAAGCATTGACTAATAAGTGTTAATCAGTTACAAATTTAGTAAGATTACTTGGCTGTCCATTTTAAATAATTACTTAGATGCCGTCTATGATTGGGTATATCCGTCATTAGAGACAACATAACTCGAAATGCATGCTATCGCATTTCGGCGTGAAAGAAGGCTTAAGCACACCTTAACCTTTTTTGCTTCAACTGCGATGTCATCGAAATCACGGCCAATCACGGCCACCCTTTTCCTCACCTGAGGCACCCTCATCTCTTCCGCCCGCAACCCGCGGAGAAGACAGGGCGGTTGGGAGGTGCGTCGGCGTCGCGGCTCACACCCACGTGACGAAGGCATTGCAGCTAGGAGCTGGCTGGGCTGCTGCTCGAGGCCCCTTCCAATGGCGCCGATATCAAGCAATGCATGAGCCTGATGGGAAACCGGAGCTGCCGCCTGCAATATGACACAGAGTAGCGGTCAGCCGCGGTAATGACAATACATGCAAAAATGTTCCCTGAACTGCCCCAGCCGGGGTCCTCTGTTTACAGTCTACTAGCAAAATTACTGCAGGCCCCACAGTTGCAGGGCGCTTCAGAAAGCGGGCTGTTACTTTGAATAAGGACACAACATGACATACGGAGCTGCGTTGTGTCCTTTATTCTGTATCCCTACTGTTGAACCGTAACCACGGAATAGAGAAAGCCACGCTCAAGGAAGGCAGCAAGTGGTGAAGACAGAACAACAACAATCACAAAACCACAGGCTGTACTTTAGATGTTATAATGACTGCGTGAATCAATGCGAGTGATATCAGTGACAGTGAATGAGAAGCGCGAAGCATAAGCTACATGTGGCACGAGGTAGCTATGGCCAATGGTGTTCATGCGTGCCTGTTTAATAATTTCAACATAGCTGCATTGGACAACATTGTTCTATGATATTGTGCACATCCACGATGTTGTTGTACAACCATCGTACATCCGCCCGCCTAACTTTCTGCCGCGCCCTGCTACGCTTTCCTTCTCTTGGAATCCACTTCATTACCCTTATGGACCGGCCGTTACCTCTCCTCGCGCGCAACCACCGCGTTCACCCTATTCGCTGCAGCGCCAATGTCCCGCTATGCGGGGAGCATATAACTCTAAATCATACCACCTCAGCCTTCCGGCCCATTGCGTTCCGAATGTAGCTGTGGGCATGTCCTGCGGTCGCCAGGCGTGGTTGATCAGCTCGTCGCCAGGGCTGTGGTGGCCACCAGGGCCGTTGAGGCCCCGGACTAAGGGCTCCACTCCCAGACCGAAGTCCCCCACAACCTGACCAGTAAATACATTTTTCACCGCCACCACCAGGCAGTCGCATGCGGACGACGTGGCCGTCCTTGTGCCTGGATCCAACACAAAGGAGCTCGAGTGTTTGGCGGAAGATTCTCTCGGTCGAGTCGCAGCGTGGGCGAGGGATGTGAGAATCACCATCTCACGGGATAAGACAGTGTGTGCGCTCCCCCCCCCCCCCCCTCCCCGCAGGGGGGAATGGAGCGCACCATGCCCGCAGTTCGCATTGACAGTGCCCGCCTGCCTTTCAGGCCCGCCTCCAAGGTGCTGGGCATCGTCTTTGACCACACTCTCTCGTTCATTCCCCATGTGGAAAGACTCAAGAAGCGTGCCGAGACGCTCTACGCCCGCCTTGCGACTTTTCTGCGGATTAACGGCTCACCGGCGCCTGCTCGCATGAGGGCGCTTTACCGCCCGGGTGCGCTCCCGACCCTCGCATACGCTTCACCCGTCTGGTGGACTGAGTGTCCTCATTCCGGTCTTTGAACTCGCCTCGCGTCTATGCAGAGGTCCCCGCTGGTGGCGTTGGCGGGGGCTTATTCTACGACGAGCACGTGGGCGTTGCAGATCCTTGAGCACGCCCCTTCGTAAGCGATAGACCTCGACAGAATAAACGCGGAATTTCACCTCTTTTCCCATCACCGAGGCGTCGCTTTTGGGACAAGGTTAATCCGAGTTGTCGAGGTCCAACAGCCGTTTGATGTTGCCGCGCGGCATCCCTTGGAGGTCGTGACTTTCTCGCACCGTCGGTTGGACGTGGATGGGGCGATGGCTGCGGCGTTGTCGCCGGCGCATTATGTGTACATTGATGGTGCATACATCTCTGTAGCTGCGGGCGCCACTTTTGTGGCGTCCGGATCGCGCGGAGTCCTCCGGGCGGCTGGCCCTTTTCGGGTCGACGGTGCATCGGGTCCGTAGCCCCCGGAGGTGGTGGCTTTTACGGAGGCGGTGGAGTACGTCCGTTCCCGAAGGGGAACGGCGCCGGTGCATTTATATACCGATTGTCTTCGCTCCTTTCGGCACCTGCTGCATACAACTGCGCGATTCGGCTGTGGATCACATAAAGGCCACACTTACATCAGTGGCGTCGCGCAGACCCCTCGCACTTTTCCATGTCCCTTGTCACGCCGGCATTCTCGGCAATGAGCTGGCGGATATCGTGGCCACTCGGGCTAGCCGTTCTCTCGCGTTCGGCGGGTGCTCCACTCGAAGGTCACCGTCTGGGCTTCTTTCCGCTCTATTGTCAGGGCTACGTGGGCGGTCTGGTGGCGTGAGAACAACCAGGGAACAGGAATTTTTCCTGGGTGCCCGATGTCCTTTCCATCCCAGACTGCTTTCCGACACTGCGCCCGACCGTGGCACTCATTACGTGCCACGGCCGTTTTCCGGCACACATGCACAGATTTAGACTTGCGCATTCGCCTTTGTGCCCTTGCGGGGCCCCCATTGGCGACGTTTATCATTATTTAACCAATTTTATCATTATCTCACAAATCATCCTCTAACCAATTACCTAAAAGGTGCGTCAGGCATAGACAGAACATTTATTTAGCCTATGAGAAGGACTCAATTATCACTTACGAGTGACAAATTATATGCATGAATGAATGAATAGATGAATGAATGAATGAATGAAATGAGTGAATATGCCTCCAGACTCACCGGAACTGGAATGCAGCAACAGTGGAGAAGCTCCTCCTCCAGACAAAGTACATGGTGGCCTGCAGCGCCTCCCACACCTTGATGGCCTCCACGTACTGGACGGTGGACAACACTGCGTCCCTGCTGCACCCGGACGACTCGCTGACAGAGCTGGACATGTCCACCTTGCTGGCAATGTGGTGCTTTGCGTGCAATGTGGCCAGATGAGCGTAGTATGCGGTCGCTGGGGCACTCGCGCTTCTTGCACACCGGGCGTATGTGTGGCACAGGTGGTAGCTCAGCTTCTGCACGTCGTCCGCTGTAATGCTGGAGTCGTCCTACACGATATAATAGTACTATGGGTGGTGTGTATATACAGATAGACTGCCCTGTTAGCTATAGCAACCCACTAAAGCGAACAGGTACAGACTATGATGTGCTAGTTGATGAAATAATCAAATTACAATTACACTTACTTGGCTGATAACAACACATTCTGAACGCTAAACTTATATAGCCCAAGTGATTACGGCACTGCAGGGTACAATGTGAATCTAATTTTACCGCAGTTCCTAGTACATTGCCTTAGACACAATTACAGGAAAATACACAAAAGTGGTATGTATGTTCCCTGTACTTGACATATTTTGCTACACTTATCCATAAGCTATCATAGTAAAGGAAATGAGCATCAGTTGTGCACTGTTACAAAACCAAGCCTTCATTCAGGAAGCATGTTTTGTTTTAAATTATATTTTCTTATTCAATATAAATGCATAATACCACCATTCCCGTCAAAAAACCATTGGAACATATTGATTAAACTGTGCAAGTGAAAGCCATTATGCTCCAAAAAATGCACAGAGGCTTCAAGCATAGACAGAACATTCTGCACGCTAATCATATTTAGCCCAGGCACTGCAGGGTACAATGTGAATCTAATTTTGCCGCAGTTCTTAGTACATTGCCTTAGACAATTACAGGAAAGTACACAAAAGTAGTATGTTCCCTGTACATGACGTACTTTATTACACTAATCAATATGCTATCATAGTAAAAAAAATAAGCATCACTTGTGCACTATGTTACAAACCAAAGCCTTCAGGAAGCATGTTTTGTTTTAAATTATATTTTCTTATACAAAATAAATGCATCATATCACCATCCCAGTTAAAAAAAGAAAAACATTACAA
This sequence comes from Amblyomma americanum, assembly GCF_052857255.1. NCBI lineage: Eukaryota > Metazoa > Arthropoda > Arachnida > Ixodida > Ixodidae > Amblyomma > Amblyomma americanum. The sequence goes on from NC_135504.1 coordinate 87,306,325, forward strand.
GCCATTATGCACCAAAAAATTGGACAGATGCTTCAAGCAGGCTGTCAGCAAACGCTTGCGCATTGAGTTCTAATGCACTTCTGCAGTTATACCCTGCATTTCACCGATGTTTTCTCACAGTCCCCGGTTCCGTATGGCAAATGGAAGGTATAAAAGGAAACCGAAGGTGGAAGGCAGAGAAGGGGAGCAGGCAAAGGTGGTGAGGTGAAAGCACGTGTGCGTGTGCAAAGAGGGGTTCGTGAAAGGAGGCTCTTGCTGATTTCTGGTAGCATGATTCGGTGCAGCCACAGTTCCCTTGCAAAAATTTTTTTAGGCACTCTATAGACTGTTCATAAATTTCTGTCTATAAAGTCTATAGACTCTCCATAGACAATCCAACGACAAACATTTTATAGGCAATACAAACTCTATAGACAGCCTATATATAGTACAGGTTTATGGGCATACACTTTAAGTAGATTTTTGTCAATAGACTATGTATAAACAAAAAGGAATAGCTATAGGAAGGCAACAGAGTCTATAAGAAGTCTGCAGACTGTCTGTAGACAATTTTTGTAAGGGTTAGCAGCGGCGTGCTTCCGCCCTCCACTTGCGATCACTTTAATGATGATAAAAACTGCCAGTGGCTACAAGACACACTAGTCGCGCTGCAGGAAGGCAATGGATGCAGCCCACTCTCATGTTCGGAACGCTGCGCGTATGCACAGACAGATCGAGTAGACGACAAACGTTCTCGGGACGCTGCCCGCAAATGCGCTGTGCAGTACGGGGCCCCAATGCATTACCAGCCAATTTCCGTCAGGCTATGAGGGACTCGTTAAGTTCCCCATAACATGAGCATAACCGTCATGTGTGACGTCGCCGCGTTAATCACTTCACAAACCAGCTAACGCATATTACTTACTGTACCCGCCACAGTGACTCAGTGCCTTTGGCCGTCGGCTGCTGATCCCAAGGCCGCAGGATCCAATCCTGTCAGCCACAGCCGCATTGCGATGAAGGCCAAATACAAAACGGCCCGTGTTCTGTACGCAGTCAATGCAATGTTAATGATTCCCAGGTGACAAAAATTAATCCGGAGTTCTCGACTAGGGCGTCCCTCACTGTCGGTAGTGTGTCGCTTCGCGATGTTAAACCCCATAGTCTAGAACCCGAAAGACACAGGTTGGCTTCTGGCTGCGGCGGTCGCATTTCGTTGGAAGCGAAATTCTAGAGGCCCGGGTACCGTGCGATGTCGGTGCACGTTGAAGAACCACATGAGGTCAAAAATTCCGATGGCCTTCACTACGCGTCCCTTATAGCCTGAGTCGCTCTGGGACGTTAAGCTCAAATAAACTAATATTGTTTTTATAATATCACTGGCCATATCCTGTGGTTAAGCGATTGTAATTTTTTTTGCCTGTTAAAATGACTACGTTGCCATGGAAGGGGATGGGCAAATCACAGGCGCAACTCTGGTATCAGACCTCCTGTTCCTCCTCAACTGGGACACCCACCTTTCCCGCGCACGCAACCCGATGTGGTCACGGCGCTGTTGGGAAGTAGGACGGTGCCCCGGCTCACACCCACGTAACGAAGGCACGGCAGGAGCTCTCTGTGCTGCTGCCCGAGGCCCCCTCCATTGCCGTCGGCATCGAGCAATGCATGAGCCTGACGGGAGACCGAAGCAGCCTCCTGCAATATCACACAGAATAGCGGTCAACCACAGTAATTGACAATAGATGTTAGAGTATTCCCTAAACTGCCATGGCCACGTTCCCCTCTTTACACCCATTTGCCGAAATGTAGAGCACACCCTTAGAGTGCGCTTCAAAATGCGCTGTTATTTTGAGTCTGTTACTTTGAATACTTTATTGACTTCCCTCTCCCAGCAGGTGTCACTGTTACTCTTGTCTATTACTTAGATTTTAAGCGGGTAGAAGTAACCAAGCGATGGTTATACTTTATTGACTTCCCTCTCCCAGCAGGTGTCACTGTTTCTATTACTTAGATTTTAAGCGGGTAGAAGTAACCAAGCGATGGTTATCTGATTGGTAAAAGCGGTTGTACTGGTTTCTTAAAGTGAAGCTGAACCATTCGTCGCAAATTCTGAGAGATTCAAGTAATTGACTGTCTCATGCTTGTAAATAAAGCACACCAAGGGGCGCAGCGGCCCTTTCTCCGATATGCTCTTGGCGAGCCTGGCCGCTCGCTTACAAGCGTCGTCATTCCCCCGAGCATCTTCTGCGACGTCATTCCTCCATGCGAATGAAGCGAGCGTGAACCGCACATGGCGACTCCGGGGCTGGGAGCGAAACGTCAGTGCTCCCCGGCAGTGAAGGGACCATATCTTAGCGACCAAAGGAAGCAACACTGAGGTGGCCCCGGATGCGTGTTGCGACGCCACCAGTCAAGGCATAGGTCGAGACACGAGCACCCATCCTCTGCGTACATTCGCCTAAAGCAGCGAGGTGAAATTCCGCACAGTGCGCGTCTGTGTCCCGGTAGATATTAGCTCTGCGCTTCCTGAAGTACGATTTCCAGCTTGTTTTTATTCGTTTCAGACAAATAATAACCCCAGCTGTCGCTTACAATCACCAGTTTAGCCAATCAAAGCGCACACAAACAATTTGCGACAGTATTTGTGACGTCACAGGTACGTCTATCATGACAAATGTTTGGTATAGACCGAATTTATATTTCCTGGTTTTTGCAGTATTAAAAGTTCTTCTACTCTGTATTTTAAAAAGTGCTTTTTGCCGGATAAAAGGAACTCTAAAGAATGCAATGTTATCGACTGAAAATGTAAAAGAATAAAGCAGGTTGCCCTTTAAAAAACGCCACGAAGTTGAAATTTATCCGAAGCTCTCCAATTGCAGTACGTCTCTAGCTCTCTCTTCCTTCTTTCATTCCCTACTTCTTCCTTTCCCTCATGGCGCGGTTGAGGTTTCCACCGAACTTTGGATGTTGGCAGCCCTGAATATATACATGTAGACCTGGAATCTTCACCTTACTAGGCGCCGCGGTGGCTCAGTGGTTATGGCGATAGGCTGCTGACCCGAAAGATGCGGGCTCGATCCCGGCAGTGGCAGTTGAATTTCCATGAAGGCGAAATTCTAAAGGCCCGTGTACTGTGCGATGTCAGTGCACGTTAAAGAACCCCACATGGTCGAAATTTCCGGAGCCCGAGTCGCTTTGGGATGTTAAACCCCCATAAACCCATAAACCAAACCTTCGCCTTAACAGCTAATGGCCTTAAAGTACACAAGGGGCCGGATAATCTTCAAGCTAGAGTTTAGCACGACCCAGTGTATTAGAAAGTACATACACTGATAGCCCATTCGTGCCAATGCGGGTCGGAAACTGAGCAAACTTGCCACACCTGAGCATGGATTTCAATCTCTCTGATCGGCTGGTGCTCCAAGCGACATCACTGCAGCTCAGACTTTTCCAGCACCTGAACGCATAACGTTGGTGAATAAGATTATTTTGTGCTGTCACGTATTGGTGGCGGGAGTCCAGGCAGTGAGGAAGACGGCCAAAAGCGATTCTAAAAGCAAACTTTACCGGGGCTGCACTGCGTCCTGTCACGACCCAGCTGGCGGCCTAGCGGCGGAATTTTCCCGCGCTTGGCTACGTCGGAATGACATTCCCCTTTACCTGGTTCCCAGCAAGAAGGACGCCTGGGAAAGCGACCGACAATGGACAGACGACGGGGGAAGAATAAAAGGATAGCACGTCAAGTAATTAACTGTGTCCAACCGCAGAGTTCTCGCCGAAGTTGAGGCCCGCGGCGCCGCAGGGAACACAGGTGTTTTTGATGGACATGTTGCAGCTTGCAGCACTGTTGCATCGCAGTAAAAAATAGCGGCGAACTTGCGATTTCTTCTCGCCCATTTGCATAGGTTGTCTCTGCAACAAGTCACTCCGCTTGCTACGTGCTGTGCAACTTTTCCCATCTTGGAGAAATGGTCACGGTGTGTGACGTCACGCAGGGAGTAGGCAGCATACCTTGGATGCCTCCTTTTTTCCTCTCTGCAACACGGTGACGGAGCGCACTTCTGCTGCTCTCCACGGCAGGAGTGGCATCAATCACACCTAGCGTTCCGCTGAACGGATCAAAATTCACCGGCGTTTTATGCAGAATCCACTTTCATGACCTGCGCATGCGATGCCGGCAGAGGCTTTTGAGCTTGACCGAAGGTCAAGGTTAAAGGTGAGATAGATGGTGCAACAGCCGCTAGTGTCACCTGCTGTAGCTGCCGTCATTTGTCGAACCTGAATACCACCAGTTTTGCTCATGGTTTCACCGCTAGCTACATTCAAGGTCAAACTTGCGGCCCCACTAACTCTAGCTACTTTCAAGGTCAAGCTTGCAGCCCCTTTGATGGCTTGAAAAGCTGGCGCTGTGAAGCTTTTCACTCGAAAAAAGAAACGCAGATAGTCACCTTCCACGAAGCACCACACTTCTTGCAAGGCTGGTTCCACTGCAGGACACGGTCTCCCATTGCCAGGACGCTCACGCGGGGCCTGAGATGCAAACGACGGAATGGCAGGGACTGTACTGCTCTGGTTCCTCGCTGCACCTCTGGGCAGCTGAAATTCATGGGTATGCACAGAATGGGGGCGAAGTTATTGCCCCAGCGTAAAGCTGATCGCGTACAAGGCAGTGCGGCACCATAAGGGGAGTGAGTTTAGCATTGCGAACAAAGCTCCAGAAAGTTATCTGACCACGTGCGTGTTCCCAAGCTATCCGGAGCCCACGGGTTAATACCCCAAACTATACGAGTTCCGAGTTGGGGCGTCCCACTAGACTGTTGGGCCGTTCTGAATTCAGGGAGCGCAAAAGAATTGTGTGTGGGCTCTGGGGGCTTTGAAATGATGAACCAGCCAGCAAATGTGCCTCGTGTTGGATTGGCCACTGGCTGATGAAGGGGCGGAACCTTAGGTGATATACGAAGCGTGCTGAGTGAGAACGGTCACTCTGGGCCCTGGCGACAAGGCTGGTCCAGTCGTTCGACGCATGAACTTTAAATTTCTGACTGTTTGCTTTTTCCTTCACATGTAAAAAGTTTTGTCAAAGTGCCATTAAACCCGCTTGTTTTCGTTTTCCCAAAGATCAAGTTCCATCTTTCCTCAGCCCGAAGGCTTGGAAACGCTACCCGATGGAGCCCGGGTTCACGTTAGCCAGCTCCCCACGACAACTGGTTGTCATCGGTGGTATGCCGCTACCACAGTCATAACAGCCCACAATGGAGAGAATCACTCGGCGGTGGCGAAAGCAACAAGCGTGCTCGGTGGTCATCGAACAGAATGCCCGCCTTTGAAGGCCGTGCTTAATTTAAAGCTGATAGCAAACTTTCTAGACAGGGCGTGGGAAATTACTGCGACATTCTGGAACATTCTATAATCAGCTCCGCCTGTATGCGATCAATCGAAATAAATCTGTTCGCGTCTTGCTCAGCAAACAAAAAGATAAATTTGCGTGTTGGCAGCTTTGAAGAATGAACAGTACAGATTCGCAAAATATGGCGCAAGGAAAACTTTGACAAAGTGCAAAATATTGTGGGTGCACTCTGGGGTCAGACACCTTATTGCACTCCTCCCCACATAAGCAGACCACCAGGCCAGGCTTTTACCCATTGGAAGCAGGTGGTGCACATACCCGGAGGCACTAGGCATAGACCATCGCATCCCCCCCCCCCAACGCATAGGAGATGTAATCTCAAACCGTTTGGCCACACCTACAGTCGCACGCACAGCATTTAACCACAGTTTCTTCACACTGTAGTTAGAGTGCGCCTAGTTATGCATTTCAAATGCGTTGCATTTTTAACAGCCTGCATGAAAACATGAGTACTAATCAGCCTGTCAGCGACATTCTGACTTTATTGGTTTGAAATTATAGCTCTGATTAGCAAATTTTCAAAATTTAGTTCGCAATGTTATTACAGCTCTCCGTCTGTTGAGAACTGCTTCCTTAGACTTTGGATACCCAAGCAATCTGTTTGTTGGTTACCATGTGAATTATTACAAAAGGTAAAAAATAGCGCAGCAATATTAAAATTTTCTATTTAAGCAGTCTAAGGTGTTCAAATATTGTCACGCAGTGGTGAAGCCAGGCAGTCGAGAAGGAAGACGACCAGGCTTGGGTCAAAGATGAATCCCTTACTGGCTGATCTCGCGGCCCCAAACAAACCGTTCGGCGAGAGCGGACGTACCAAGTATGCTCGGAGTTCATGAAGGAACGGAATTTTCGCCGCTCACTGGCTGCGCCTAATTTAAAGGTGACGAATGACTTATGAGATGAAGCAATGAAATCACCTACGACAATCTCGAACTTCGTAGAAACAGTTGCGCGAGCGGGTACAGTCTTGCAAATCTGGTCACCCTTCACATCCCAGCTATCACGTCACGTGCTGGCAGCTGCTAGAATGAACAAATGAGTGCTAAAAACCTAAGCAGCAATTTGCAACCTGCAATGATAGTTTGCCGTGTCAGTCACAGCGCTGTAACATACAGACTAGCGAGAGGACCAAGCAAGGAACAGAAAGGAGAGAGCGGTCTCATAGTGCTTTTCTATGCCGCATATGCCTACGCTTGAAGGCACGAGGTACCAGTGTCTACCACGCACTTATCTAGCCACACGTATCAAGCGCCAGGTGACTGGGCTATGTCAAGAGCGTCTAGGCAAAGAAGCTTATCAAAAACGCACCTCTAATCGTCTAGATTGTTGCCTCATGCTTATCACGGCTGAAGTGACTGGCGACTGCAATTTTTGATTGTGCCACCTGGAGACGTTGCCCATACGGCAGTGCCTGGGTTCAGAGAAAAGAAAACGTGTGAATAAAACGCCCCCATTTGCGAAGTGGGAAAAAATGTCTCGAGTTGGATGCCGTCAAACATCTTAGATTTGACAGCAAGGGCTATTTCTTCTTACTCCTTTGGAGACATCCATTTTTGGGAACATGCGCCATATTTCCTCGACAACACGCGTGCGCGCACAATGTCGAGTTGCTGAACTATGGGTTATGCATCAGGCATCTGCGGAGCCACCTTCACCTGGACAATACAGCCCAAGCTAGTCTAAATAACAAAGCGCACTACTGTATTTATCAGCCTACACTGATATATATATACATTTGATGTGTACACCGTAGAGGTCGCACGTGGCCGTGCAGATAGGAGGTATCAAAAGGTAGAACTTCGCCAAGAATACATGGCCAGAAACATAGAAACGAAAACGGTTTCATTTTTGTCTTCTCCGCACTTATTTGCGCAGTTCTACCTTTAATTCAAATCTACCAACTGGCCCACAAGAACGTTCTACTTAGGAGGTACGTTCTGCAAGTTGCCCAATTTAGCTTGGGAAATGAAGACGAAGAAAAGCGGCACAATCAATAAGACGGCCTCATTAGAGTCCATGCTATTTTAAGGAAGCTATTAGTATATGAAAATTAGAAAGGAAAGGTGCAAAAATCCTTCAGCAAGCACTTGCGCATTGAGTTCGAATGCACTTCCGCAGACACACCCGGTATTTCACCAGTATTTTTTTAGTTCCCCGTTCCATCAGGAAAGGGCAGAAATAGAGAGAGAGAGAAGGAAGGTGGAAGGCGGAGAAGGGGAGCAGGTGAAGGGGGCGAAAGTGGCGGCAGTCGGGTGAAACAGTTGCGCGCACACAGAGGTATTCCTGAGAGGAGACTCTCGCTCGCCTTTGGAGGCATGATTCGATGGAGCCGCAATTAACACTTACAAAAATTTCTTTAGACACTCTGTAGACAATCTATATAAAATACCTAGACAACATTCTATAGGCAACACAAATCACATAGACAGTCTATAGATAATCTATAGATCAATAGCCATACAATATTTAGCAGGTTTTTGTCAACAGACTATGAAAAGAGAAGAAAATATCTATAGGAAGGCAGGCAATCAAGAACTGCATAAACTGTCTATAAACCATTTTTGTTAAGGTTAGCAGCGGTGCACCTCCGCCTCCGCTCTCGCGATCGCTGCAGTGACGATAAAAACTACCAGTGGCTGCAGGACACACGTCACATTGCGGGAAGACAATGGATGCAGCCGAGGCTCATGCTTGGAGCACTGCACGCATGCAGCGACGGATCGAGTGGAGGATAAACATTCTCGGGATGCTACCCGCACACGCGCTGTGCTGCAAAGCGCCCCTGTGCGTTTCCAATCAATTTCTCAGGCTAAGGACTTGTTAAGTTTTCCATAACATGAACACAATCGTCGTTCCGTCACGCGTGACGTCACTGCGTTAATCATTGCACGAAGCAGCTAGCGCATATCACTGAACTTTCTGCGATGGCTCAGTGGCTTTGGCTGTCGGCTACTGATCCCAAGGTCACGGGATCGAGTGGTGGCAGCAGCGGCCACATTGCGATGAAGGCCGCATGCAAAAATGCCCGTGTGCCCTGCACTAGGGCGTCCCTCACTGTCCATACTGTGCCGCTTCGGGACGTTAAACCCCACAATTTACAGCCCGAAAGACGCAGGTTCGATCGCGGATGCGGTGGTCGCATTTCAATGGGGTGAAATTCAAGAAGTCTGTGTACTGTGCGATGTTAGTGGACGTTAAAGAACACCATGCCGTCGATGTTTCCGCAGCCCTTCACTACGGTGTCCCTCATAGCCCAAGTAGCCTGGGACGTTAAACCCCCATAAACCAAACCATTTCTCTTATATCAGTGGCCGTATAGGCAGATAAGCGGTTGTAATTATATTTCGTCTGTTACATAACTACGACGTCATCGAAGGGCTTGGGCCAATAACCAGTGCAACTCTGGTATCAGTCCTCCTCACCTGCGGCGACCACCTCTCCCCTGCGGAGAAGGCGGGGTGGTTGGGAGGTGCGTCGGCGTCCCGGCTCACACCCACGTGGCGAAGGCATGGCAGCTAGGAGCTGGCTATGCTCTGCTCGAGGCCCCCTCGAGGATAAAACTATTAACTGTAAATAATTACTAAGTAACAGAGGAGACAACGGAACTCGAAATGCTTAAGAAGACAAGTGCACCACTAAATTTTTTTTCCTTCATAAACAACTGCGATGGCATCGAAAGGCACGGGGAAATCGCGGGCCCAAATCTTGTTATCATTCCACCCTCTTCCTCACCCAAGACACCCTCCGCTTCCACGCCTGCAAGCTGCGGAGTAGACGGGGCGGTAGTCCCGGCTCACACCCACATAACGAAGGCACGGCAGGAGATCACTGTGCTGCTGCCCAAGGCCCCCTCCATTGCCGTCGACATCGAGCAATGCATGAGCCTGACGGGAGACCGGAGCTCCGACTGCAATATGACAGAGTAGCGGTCAGTCTCGGTAATGACAATACATGCAAATGTATTCCCTGAACTGCCACAGCTGGGGTCATCTGTTCACACTCTACTGGCAAAGTTACTAGAGGCCCCACTGTTACAGGGCGCTTCAGAACGCGCTCTAATACTTTGAATATTTTACTGTCTTTCCTCGCCCACGTGGTGTCACTGCTACTCCTGTCCTATTGGGGCCACAACTCCCAGTGGTCTGCGCAAGAAAGACCGTGCATTGGTTTTCGTATTCCATGGTTACAGCGCGATCGACAGCACACAGAATAAAGGACGCAGCCGAACATACGGAGCTGCGTTGTGTCCTTTATTCTGTATCCCGACTATCGTGCTGTAACCACGGGAAAGAGAAAGCTCGTCTAAGAAGCCAGCTAGCGTTGAAGACAGAAAAGCCACAATCACAAAACGACAGGCTCTACTTTGGCTGTTATGACTGCGTGAGTCAACGCGAGTGATATCACAGACAGTGAATATAGAAGTGCGAAGCGTAAGCGACATGTGGTTCGATGCAGCTGTGGCGAATGGTGTTATACATGCCTGTTTAATAATTTCCACACAGCTGCATCAGACAACCTTGTTGAGACAAGGGAACACGCAGAGGTAATGGTTGTGTGGTCACATACGTTCTTCGTTCGATTCTGTGGGTCACTTTAGTTAGCGTCTCGGTTTGGTTTTGGAGAGGCAGAAAAACCCGAATTACCTCCCTATTTGGGCACCAGAGGGCGGCACCTTTGCTAAGCGTTTTTTGTAAATGTAGAGCCCAAGCATAGCTTTTAAATTTTTTTCGAATACTCACAAAGGCCACCTGTACAGATCTACAGGATTAGAGTAGGACCGTCAAAATTATTTAAGGGTCCCTTGAACAAATTAGCTGTGGTTTAACTACTGCTGAACCTGGTTACAGAGCGATAGCTGTGGTGTATCAGGCAACTCGTCTCGGCTTGGTGTCTGTAACGTTGAGTGCGTTGCACTCAACTGTCCCCCTGGCAGGTGGCATTTAAATTAATTGTTAGTCACGGGAGGCTGGTCACCCAATGAACGCTGCGGTCTATTGTATACCGCCTTCTACCGGCGAATCGAAAGGTCAAAGGTCAAGGTCAAAGTTTAAAGGTGCGACACCATGGTGGACCACACTTGACCTCTGGCTCACTTCAAGGTCTACGGGCAGTGCACGGCGAAATCGGTTTTACCTAGCATAGTGAAGCTCTCGCTTCAAAATGGTTATTCGTGCCGCCAGCTACACATATGCACGGCGTACTCCTGCTTCTAAAACCTGCAGATTTTTATGTCCATTTAGGAGCAGTGGTCTCTTCAGGCATCAAGAGCGAAAAAAATGTCAATCTTCGAGGAAGAGGTCAACATTAAGTAGGCACACCAAATTTTCAGTTGCGGGTTTTGCTGCAAGGGTTGTTATAAGGAGCCCGTACCAGCGGATGTTGAATGTGTAGGCATACACAGTCAACATCCGCTCACGTGATGATCGCGTGGCATCACGTGACTGCGCACTGTGGTAGCCAATGTTTTGGCACAAAATGTCCTTAGGACTCAGACTTCACCGTTTTGCTGTAGGTGTTAGGTGTCTTAAAGAGACAGCCAGCAAGAATGCTACAGCTTTCGCCGCGTTCTGCACTTTACGATGCTGGGTTTAGCACTTGAAAATTTTAATGCATGGATGCGTGTAACGGCTATGTTTTTACCTCTTCTTGTCCGCAAATGTTTGTCCGTTGGTACGCATAAAAGGTGAGGATTTTTCACTAAAGGCCATAATTTCGCTGAATACTCAAAGGAAATTGATGAAGTTGGTGAATTACTGTTAATTCCTCCAGAAATGAATGAACAAAAACAATAACTATATTTAACTAATAAAACGGATTACTTAGTGATTAATAACACTAGGCAAGAGTTAATAAACGATAAATGACAAATTCCTTGGCTGTCTAATTTAATTACCTACTAACTATAAATAATTACAGGTAACAGAGGAGACAACGGAACTCGAAATGCTTAAGAATACTTAAGTGCACCTCTAAATTTTTTTTGCTTCATAAACAACTGCGATGTCGTCAAAAGGCACGGGGCAATCACGGGCCCAAATCTGGTTATCATTCCACCCTCTTCCTCACCCGAGACACCCTCCGCTTCCATGCCTGCACACTGCGGAGTAGACGTGGGAGTAGTCCCGGCTCACACCCACGTGACGAAGGCACGGCAGTTGCTTGCTGTGCTGCCGCCCGAGGCCCAATCCATTGCCGTTGGCAGCGACCAATCCAATGCTTGAGCCTGATGCGAGACCGAAGCTGCCGTCTGCAATATGACACAGAATAGCAGTCAGCCGCGGTAATGACAACACATGCAAGAGGATTCCCTACACTGCCACAGCCGGGGTTCTCCATTTACTCTACTGGCAAAATTACTACAGGCCCCACAGTTAAAGGGCGCTTCTGTCATTATGACTCTGTTATATTGAATACTTAATTGACTTCCCTCTCCCGCCAATTGTCATTGCTACTTCTTTCCAGGCGCGACGCACCAATTTTTCGCGGTGGGCTCCAACTCCGAGTGGTCTGCGCAAGGACGATTCGAAAGCCTCTGTCGCGTCGCTGCGAGAAAGCTGCAAAACTTGTTGGGCGAGTTATACTCTGTATCCCAGAGTTAGAGTGCAATGGACAGGACACAGAATAAGTGACGCGATAAGCAAGGCTGTGTTTCGTTTCTTCAGTGTCTCCTCTGTTGTGCTGTAACCGTGCATTGGAGAAAGCTATGCTGAAATAAGGCAGCAAGTGGGGAAGACAGCATAGCCGCACTCATGTAACGTCAGGCTGTACTTCAGCTCTTAATCACTGCATGAGTCAACGCGAGTGATATGATAGTCAGTGAAAAAGAAACGAGAAACTTAAGCGAAATGTTGATCGTTGTGGCGAATGGTGTTCATTCACGCCTGTTTAATAATGTTAACATAGGTGCTTCATACAGCGTAGTTACGACAAAAGACCACGCATAGATAGCAGGGAGTGATGACATACCTTCTTCGTTCGATTCTGTAGATCACTTTAGTTAACGTTGCACAGTATTGAAGAGGCAGAAAAGCCCTAATCAACTCCTTATTTGGGCACACGAAGGTGGTGCCCTTGCTATGCACTACATTTCCTCTCTCTTTTTTGGCCTTTTATCATTTTCATTTACTGGCTACCACCAAGAGGATCTAAACACGAAAGAAAATAACTGCTGGCTGCCAGTCTCACCTTAGCAGACATGCAAATGTGGAGACCAAAAAGTGAAGATATGTCGCCCCCATACCTGTTGCATTTCCTTGTACAACCTGTTGCTAGTGCAAACGAAGTCATCAGCTACAACGTAACCTGACAGGCAGCAAAGCAGAACACACAATAGTGAACATGTTTGGGAGAATACCTATTGGGGTTCAGAAAATTTTTAAAATCAAAAATAAAAATTGGGTTTAATATTCAGTATGATGAGGGATACAGATCAGCTGAAAAAAATACAATTACCGCCAGTTACCGCAAGTCAGTTTTCGCAAGTTCCGAGAAACTTCGGCGCATGGCATAGCGGCACATATGTCAGCTACGGCGGACCGGTGCGACACAAGATTGTCTGCTGCGCATGTGCAAAAGTGCCGAGTCGACGGTCAGCTGGCGAGGGGGACTCTCACGTCCAGCCCCCCACCCCCACCAAAAATAATGGCTGCAGCTTAGCTCGGCTGAGCCCGGTTACAGATTAGCCTGCGACTATGTAAGCGAAAGCTTTGTTATGCGTGGTTATGCTGCGTTGCTAATCCAGGTTATTCTCAACCTCTTCGCCCGTCACCGAAGTCGCGGTGGAGGCAGAAGCAGCAGCGGCTGCCTCCAAAGCTCTTCGTTGCCGCCTTTCGGCATTCTTCAACCGTCGTTGAGACACTCAAGTGCTCTTCAGTAACATCGGGCAGCAGCCCAACGAGCACCGGCGCTGCATGTGCTGCTGCTGGTACTCGTGCTAGGCCGAGTAGACGAGGACTGCTCATCACCACTTCTGCAGCAGTGATGGCTGCAAGAGAGCCGTGGATAGTTTCCTGTTTGTGTTCTGTTTTCCTGGGCACCACCGTGGAAACGTTCTGTACGGCGATTCCTACCATTCCGAATCCTTTCTTTACGACTCGAGTCCAAAGCCATACGAAGCATACACAGTCTATAACGAAAATAACGCCAGCAGCTATTTTTGTGAAGCAAGTAAGATGCAGTGGCGCGCTATCGCTTGGTGGAGGTAATAGCTGGGGATAAGGCCTGTATGAATACATGTAAAGCAAGGTGATTTCAAGGCAGTTTTCTTATCTCACAGTGCACCCATGAGGTCTTCTGGTAACAAATGTCACGTGTCACATGATTCGTTCTCAGTGCCCGACGTGTGCTCGTAGGCGCGGTTTCGGTTGCGGCAGTGTGTGGCCCCAAAAATTGCTTGAGCTGCAGCTGCAGCGAGAAGGGCAATTTGAAAAATCTAAAAAGCAGTAAGGACATTACTTGCGATAAGCCATAGGCCTCTCAGTAAATCAGGGTTTCCCCGGCGGTGCCAAGGAAAACGGAACACAAACAGGAAACTATCGACGGCTCTCTTGCAGCCATCACGGCTGCACGAGTGGTGATGAGCAGTCTTCGCCTACTCGGCCGAGTACGGGTACCAGCAGCAGCCCAACCAGCACCGGTGCTCGTTGGCCTGCCGCCTGACGTTACGGAAGACGACTCGACTGGCTCAACGACAGTTGAAAGATGCCAAAATGTGGCAACGAAGAGCTTTGGAGGCAGTCACTGCTGCTTCTACCTCCACCACGTACGACTTCGGCAACGGACGAAGAGGTTGAGTATAACCTGGCTTAGCAACGCAGCATAATCACGCATAACAATGCTTTCACTTAAGCTTTCGCATCCATAATCGCGGGCTAATCTGGAACTGGGCTTAGCTGCGCTAAGCCGCAGGCATTTCTTTTTGGGAGCCGGACGTGAATGGTCCTCCTCGCCAGTTGACCGTCGTCTCAGTGCATTTGCACATGTGCAGCAGACAATCTCGTGTCGCACCGGTGCTCCATAGCTGACAGATGTGCCGATGATGCAAACGCCGCCGCTACGCCATGCACCGAAGATTCACAGTAGCTCTTGCGAAAACTGACTTGAGGTAACTTGCCGTAACTAATTTTTTTCACCTGATCTCTATCCCTCATCACACTGAATATTAAAGCCAGTTTTAGTTTTCATTAAAAAAACTTAATGCCCTTCAATAGGTATTGTCCGAAACATGCTCAATATAGGGCGTTTCTCTACCCCTCTTCTAAAACCGAAATAGTTGAAAAAGAACAATTCATTATTTGTCGAGCATTCTGGTAGTTAGCAGGTCTTGGATGTATTCTGATGCCCTACACCGCTGAAAATGCTACGATGAAAAAAGCGCTCTTCTAACTCAACATAGACTGCTTTTAAAAATTGTGCTGACACTATAAAGTGAAACATCCCGTCTATGGTGGGGCGGGTAACAGGAATAACATCTCACGACTTCTTCCCTACAGGCAAAGCAGGCACCCAGAGGCAGGAGTTTGTTTTTCCAATGACGCCAAATTCTCATAATGATGGGTGTGTCCCCGTATATATCAGTAGCCCAGTGCGGAGACTCCGCACAGAGAGTGACATTGCACGCTACGTGGGAAGTGTATCGAAGACAGATACCCACCTTCCTTGGCCGCCGGAGTTTCAAGCCAGGGAAATCTTCCTCCCGGCTCCCCCGAGCGACTCCGGCCAGCTTCGACATCCAAAGCACCGACAGTTACCCTGCGAAGGCGAAGTCAGCCTCAGGATAAGCAAGAAGATGGAACAACAAACAATACCAGTTCTCCCAACGTCATTAATTCGCTACTGAAAGGAACCATGAACTGATATTTGCTGCTGTTAAGAAAAGCGCACGAATGCTGGATATTACACAGCTGTGCTAAACTGGGCGAGTAGGAGCATTTGCATTTTTCAACAGTGCCGGTGTCGTGTGTCTGCCTTCATCTGTGTCGTTTTTTCGCGCTACGTTTTCAAATAACTCGATGGATATTCCATGCTTCATTACCACACACTCCGGCTTCTAAAAAACTGCAGATCATTATTCTATTTGGGACCAGTGGTCAGTTCAGGCTTGCAAGATCGGCAGCCAATCTCGGCTCAATGTATCACTTTCTAGTAATACCCGGCGTTTAGCATCCAGACGGTTTACGTAGTCTGTATAAAGGAGGCACTAGTGTCTGTGCGTGTGTGCGTGTGGGAGCGGGAGGGGGGGGGGGAGGAGGGGGGAGGCTCCAGATCAATTTCAACCACGTGGTGTTCTTCAACTTGCACTCGGATCCTAAAGCATGTGCCCACTTTCGCATTTCGCCATCCTCAACCTCGATCTAGCAACCTCGGGCTCAGTGCGCGATTTCATATTCACCTTACTGATGACCTCTAGCGGGGGATAAGTTGGTTAGCAAGAGTGAAGTCATGGTTTTGTTTGCGGTATTTCAATGAAACCAAAAAAGAAAACGGCTGAGCACGCAGAATCTGGAGCATCTTTGGAAGTATGATGTGCTTCAATGCCAGAAGAGAACACAGGCCACAAAACTCGCTCCGCGAAGCGAAAGGAAAAATGTCAAAATCTTTAAGGAGATCAGCCTTAGGTAGGCACACTAAATTTTTGCGGGTTTTGCTGCAAGAGCTGTTATAAAGAGGGCGTCCCGGCAGATGTTGGATGTGTATGCACACACAGTCGACGTCCGATCACGTGACCATCAAGTGACTGCGCATTGCAGTAGCCGAGGTATTGGCACAAAATAACCAGGTCTAAGACATTACTGTTTTACTCTAGGCGTTCTAAAGGGACAGCCACCAAGATGGCAACAACTTTCAACGAGTTCTGCGCGTTACGGTGCACAGCTTAGCACTTCGAATTTTAATGTATGAATGCGTGTAACGATTACGTTTTCACCTATTCTTGTCCACAAATGTATTGCTGTCAGTCTGTACGAAATGTGCTAATTTTTCTCTATAGACAATTAATTTCACTAAATACTCGGCGTATTTGACGAAATTGGTGAATTACTGGTCATTCCTTGAGAAATAAATGTACAAAAGTAATAAAAAGCAATTAAACAATAAAACTAATTAATCAATGAATAATAACACCAAGTAAGAGTTAATAAAGAGAAAATGGCAAATTGCTTGACCGCTTCTTTTATTGAACTACCATCGATGATTAATTACATTACTAAGTGAAAGAGGAGACGGCACAACTCGAAATGCTTTCGCATTTCCGCACGTAAGAAAACTGAAGTGCACCTTTAATTTTTTCTTTGCTTCATAGACAACTGCAATTTTAACGAAATGCATGGGCCTATGACGGCCACGCTCTTCCTCACCCGAGACACCCTAGTCTCTCCTCCACTCGCAACCTGCCGAGTAGACGGTGCAGTTGGCACTTGCGATGGCGTTCGCAGCTCACACCCAGGTGACGAAGGCACGGCAGCTGGGAGCTCGCTGTGCTACTGCCCGAGCCCCCTCTATTGCCCTGGGTGGCGAGCAATGCATGAGCCTGACGGGATACCGAGGGAGCCGTCTGCAATATGACACAGAATAGTGGTCAGCCACGATAATGACAACACAAGCAAGAGGATCCCCTGAACTGCCACAGCTGGTGTCCTCTGTTTACACTACTGGCAAAATTACTACAGGCCCCACAGTTACAGGACACTTCAGAACACGCCCTGTTATGTTGAACATAGTGTCACTGCTACTTCTCTCCAAGTGGTAGTTCCAACTCCAGTGGTCTCCATAAGAAAGACCGTGCGAAACTTTCCGAGGCATCTATCGCTGCGATAAGGCATCTATCGCTGCGATAAATTTACAAACTTTTTGGGCGAGTTATTTTTCGTATCGCATGGTTACAGCGCGATGGACCGCACACAGGGTAATGGACACAACACAACATACGGAGCTGCATTGTATCTTTGACACTGTATGCCTACTGTCATGCTGTAAAAAAGGAATAGAGAAAGCTACGCTCAAAGAAGGCAGCGAGCGGTGAAGACAGAACAGCAACAATCACAAAACAAAAGGCTCTACTGTAGCTGTTATAATCACTGCGTGAGTCAACGCAAGCGATATCAAAGACTGAGAATAGAGAAGCGCGAAGCATAAGCGACATGTGGTTCGACACAGCTGTGGCGAATGGTGTCCACGCGTGCCTGTTTAACAATTTCAACACAGCTGCATCGTACAACCTTGTTGAAACAAGGGACCACGCATAGATACAGCATTGGATTAAGGGGGGGGGGGGGGCTGAGGAGGCTGGAGCCCAGGGCCTCACCTCGGACACTTGTAGGAGAAGGGGGCCCATTTATTCTAACCTGCTTAGTATATAAAACCATGGGCAACGGAAGTTCGAGCGACATGTATGAAGCGAGAAAACCAGAACGAGCAGACGGGGCCCCCCGCCTAATGTAACAGCATGCGTTTAGCTTGGTCATTTGGGGAGAGCTTGTCGAGCTGCAAAAACCGGAATCCCCCACCACCCCGGCGAGGCCCTCTTTCTTACGAAGCGAGGTGAGTTTGCTTGGAAGAGTTTTCGTGGTTCCGTCTGTCGAGGGCTGCCTGGAGAGGAGGGGCAAGGGGGAAACACCTAAAACATGTAATGTGCGATGAGGACCTAAATCTTCGTTGCCCCTCGTCAACACCACGCCACCCTCCACCTCTCAAATAGTTCTGCCGCTGTTTTTCACATAGAAGGGACGTGCCGCAGTACCCAACAGTGCCTCCCATTCGACATTTCTTTACCGTGACGGTAATTTGGGCGGGGGAGGATGAGTCCGATAGCAGATCACTATGAATCTGATGGCTGAGTCTAGGCAGAAAAGGAAAGAAGACGTCACACGTGCTTTTGTCCGTGTGCCGTGGGGCATGGAATGTTCACTGTCGGACAAGGGTTGTGGAAGAGTGAAGGGAGAGCTGGACACAAAGGCCGGTCTCCAGGGCCTTATTCCTGCCTAGTGGCTGCACACCCTCGTGCGCGCTTGACGGGAAAAGTAGGTCAGACTGGCCGCCAAACTTTCCAGAAAGAAGTCGAAAAAGATGACTCGGAGGTGACGGAGGGCGCGCAACTTCGCCCAGGCTAGGAGTCGCCCTCTCCCCTTCGTTCTCGCGCTCGGCGTTGACGGGGTGAAAGAAAAATCTAGATCCTCCCAAAACAGACTATTGCTCCTAGCCAATAGGAAAACAAGCCCGGAACTGGAGAAGGAGTTTGTGCGGAGAAGGAAGGGATTTGTACAAGGAACTCTATGCATATGTGAACGCCTGCTTTGGCGCTAGTAACAGACAGAAGTTGATCACAGGCTGCGATTCAGCCCCGAGCTGCCGGTTAAGCCTGCATGAGCCCGCCTGCTGAGGAACTCCCTGGAGACGTGCCACTCTCGGCCAGCCACTCACCATCCAGGCAGCGTGCGCCAGTCATCGGGACGGCAACCTTTGGACACCTGCGGTTGCGTCGGACTGACGAAGTGCCTGGTGCGGTGAACAATTAGCATCCATTCAAGCGAAAATGCTGGGTAGGAAGCATCAAAGTGGTATGTCTAAACGAAAGGCGAAGTTAGAAAGAGAAGAGCGTGAAAAAAAGCTACCAAAGATGACAAAGTACCTACTGAATGCAGCTTCCGCGGAGCAGTATGATCGCTCTGCTCAGAGCCCATGTCAAACTCCCAATAGTACTGACTGTGCTTCTGTGGAGGACTTGCCAACTCCATCACCATGGTTTCCTGGCAAGAAGCAAGGTTTGACTCATCTTGCTTGTCTGGATCCTGTGAAAATGGAGCCAACCTCGGTATTCCATATTTTTGAGCAACCGACGCAAACCGAGCCCTGTCCTGTTCCTGAGTCAGCAACGTCTATGATATTCGGCCGGGCCCATGCCACAGAGCTCCATGTGTCCGGTCCGCCACGCCCGATTTCTACTACTGCCGATCAACAGGTGCCAAACCTCCCCGATGAGCCTCCTTCTACTGACAAGCGCCAGAAAACAACACTCCAAGAACTGACTCACTTTTTTTCTGTTACTTTGGCTTCAAATAATCATGTTCCCACTTACAAAGTGTGCCTCGAGAGGACGAATGAGACGGCTTCTCGTTGCGGCAACAGAGAAATACAGACACCCCCGCAGCAAGAGGTATGTTGCGAGATTCTCCGAAGTGACCCTGCTAAGTGGCCGGACGTTTGCTGAGAGCTTTCGGAGTGTATACCTTGAGAAAGGGCCATTGTATTTTGAAATTCGGGGAGAAAATTTTCCGTCTTCGGAAAGGCAATACAAAACTCACAAACGCTATGTCACCTCATCTTTTCGTACGAAAGGCTGTAAGTGAGGAGGTGTACGAGCGACACTGGTTAATGTACTCGGAGTGCGAAAATTCTGTTAACCCTTTCATGTGCAAAGTATTTCCGATTTCAAGCAACCCCAGTGCTTTCACCACGCACGGCTTTTCTGATAGGAAAAGAGCAGAAGAAAAGGTTTGCACACATGAAAATAGCATCGAGCACCGGAACCGCGTGGCAGCATGGTTCGCCCGCTCGAACTCTAGCAGTACAATTGACAAGGAGCTGGTTAAGCATCTTGCCACTGAGACCACTTACTGGGCAGGTGTTTTGAAGCGCGTAGTCGTTGCAGTTAAGCGTTTAGCTGAGCGCTACCTAGCGTTTAGGGGTAGTGAGGAGATTTTTGGTTCATTGAGAAATGGTAATTATGTGGGAGAGCTTAAAGCCATTGCCAAGTTTGATTCCTTTCTAGAGGAGCACATCAAATGCTACGCATACAAAGGAAAAGGTCACCCATCGTATCTGTCAAAAACTATTTCTGATGAAGTTGTCGAGCATATGGCAAAGGCTCTCAAGGAACGTCTCGTTGACGAAGTGAAACGCGCAAAATACTTCTCTAACTGTTGATTCGACTCCACACCTTACTCATGTGGATCAGCTGTCAGTTATTTTACGATACTATGAAAATGGGAAAGTGTACGGACGCTTTCTTGGATTTGTTCCAATCGAATCACATACCGGCTTGTATCTTTTCGATACCGTGATGTCCCTCTTTACGACCAATGGCATCTCAATTGATGATTGTAGGAGCCAAGCTCATGATAATGCGAGTAATATGTCAGGAAAATACAAAGGACTGTAAGCCCAAATCAGACACCTGAACGAATTGGCAGTCTACATCCCGTGTGCTGGTTATTCACTGAACTTGGTGGTTGGTGGTGTAGCGTTGACAGTTGCCTTGAGGCAGTCAAATTTTTCACTGTAATTCAGAGATTTTATGTGTTCTTTGCTGCCTCATCTAAGCGATGGAGGTATCTTTTGAACAGCATGGGCGGAACTGGCCAGCAGCTTGTTTTGCAAAGTCTCTCTGAGACCAGGTGGTCGAGACACGCTGAATCATGCAAGGCCATTCTGAAAAATTTCAATGCAGTCTTGTGTTGCCTCGAAGCTATATCAAAGAACGAGGAAAAAAACGGTGACACTAGGAACGAAGCGCACTCTCTCTTCAAGAAAATGACAAAACTAGAGACAACATTCATGGCGATTTACTGAAGTGAAACCTTGGAGCGCTTTGATAAAACGAGCATAGCACTTCGGAAACCAGGCCTAGAGATTACATCTGCTGTAGACCTGCTGAGTTCTCTAGAAGGCTTTGTTAATTCTTTGCGACCTCTGATACCTTCGAAGAGAGAGCACGCACGCTAATACCAATCAATGTTATGAGGATATTATCGGGATCAAGTCCCCGGACGGAAAAAGTGGTAGTGCGCTACAAGGTGGAAAAAGTTTATTGCAGAGACCTACAACGTTGTACTTGACAGCCTAGGCTCTGCTTTGCGAGTGCGAAAGGCAGCCTACACTGAACTCTGAGAAAGGTTCGGATTCTTAAAATTGCTGACAGAAGTTGGGAGCGAGGCCTCTCTGGCACAGCAGGCTGATATGTTGGTGAAATGGTGAAAACCTATAAAGATGATTTGGAGCGAGCATTTTCCGCTGAAATCGTTCAGTCTGCGAACTTTCTGCACAACCCCAGATAACCACATAGGTATGCCCTTTGAATATCCTAAGAATGCGCAGTGCTGGATATTGTGTACTTCTTATAGACATCCCAAGAAGTGCACAGAACACACTGGAGATGTTCCACTGATCATCAGAAATGCATCAGTACCTCTAGCATAGGATGTGCATTAGATCATATGGTTGAACATTTGTTGCATCCAGGGAATATCCATAATGTGTATCATCATCACATAGCATACTT
Organism: Amblyomma americanum; assembly: GCF_052857255.1. Lineage (NCBI taxonomy): Eukaryota > Metazoa > Arthropoda > Arachnida > Ixodida > Ixodidae > Amblyomma > Amblyomma americanum. Next base: position 87,327,984 of record NC_135504.1, read on the forward strand.
CTAATGGATATCCTAATTTGTCCATGGAACAACACATAAGATATTCAATAGATCACCAAAGATGCTTCTGTACCTCTAGCAATGGATGAACACTAAACCTCGTAGTTGGGTATTTGTCGCATCCACTGGGTGGCCACAAATGCTACATAGATGTCTTATGCACCTCATACCTAAGAAAACTGGCGTACTGTCATTTGATACAAATGGTTACTCTCCCATGTATTTCACCTCAATAAAAATACACTACACACACAATAGCATCACAGGAATTTATGTTACTGACTTAAGCTGCCTGCTAACCTTGACTGTGCTTTACTGATAATAAGAGCAACATACTACGGTTCTAGACTCTAGACACTTGGTCCCACTATGGTGTCTATAACAGTTTGCGGGAGGCCGAGTTCTGGGAACAAAACTTTTTGTAGTTAACAGAGGAAAAAGCTTCCATACAGATCAGGTGGGTGGATTACGCTACTGTGCCGGAATAAATGTTTTTCCGCACACCCGAGTCCCACAAACTTTTGCTCCTGATAGTACAACTATGCAGCACTGCAGAGCAACAGTCGATAGCTGCTGAAGCACAATACAGTCCTCTTGCTGATGCTTACACTCAATAGAGTGTGCACTAAATTAAGCAGGGAAAAATGAATGGCTTTGAAAATATAACTCCACCAGTTTAAGCAACAATTACAAGTTACTTAGCATCAATGCTTTTTCAGTTAGAATATCTGCATCAGAAAAGCCATAACAAAAACTAACACAGGGTGGTAAAAATGTCAAAAGCCATAACAAATAAAACCAGCACAGGGTGGTAATTAATGTCTTAATAAAGAAAACGAGCATATGCAGTTATTCACTCAGCTTTTTCAACTGTATGTTGACAAGCACCATTTTTACACGAGAGACTGGTCGTATAGCTCTTTTGTCACTTACAAAGCAACTTAGGGCGCATCTTGTTTAAGACGCCCATGAATACAGATGAGAAAGACGAGCTTTCTTAAGCAAAAGGTTAGCAGAGTAGATGAAAACTCTCAAAGCCTGGTTGGAGAATATAGGGTCGGTGGGAAGCATGGTGATTTCGTCGCAGGCTGGGGCTGTAATGGTTCCGACGGTGACAGATGGCCACTACTTGGCTGCGCAAAAATTAAATGCTCTCAAAACTTGATGCAAAAAGTAACCTGACAACCAGCATTTATATAAAATGTACATCTACTCAAAAAATTATGGTGACATTAGTTCTCAAGCTTCTAAGTCATCCCTTCCAGGGAAAAGAAACCAATATGGCAAGACAGCTGACAAACTAAAGTAGGTAACAGACATTGATTATTCCTGGACTGAAAACCATTCTCCAATTCCAGAAGCAATATCATGGACACCACGTGTTAGCACAATCAGCAAGCCACAACTTTCCACATAATGGGGTCAGAAAGATTACTTAAACTAATCTGAAATTGAAACAATTTTCACTTGTGTACATTAAAGTTGCATATCTACATTGCTTTAATGAAACATCTATAAAATGAGGAGGGTGGATTATGCTCTTCTAGAAATTATTTTTAAAAAAGCAGCACAAAAAGCAATAGCAACACAGTAGAATGTCAACTCATTCAGTTAATTGAACATTTACAAGGCTTAGCAGGCAGAAACAAATATAAAGTCACACATGTTGCGGTTTTCCAGGAAAATGAAAGTTTGGTTGCATAGAAGCTAGACAATCTCGTTAAAAATTTAATAAATGACCAGAATAAAAGTCAAACTCATGTATAAAACAATGTATCACATTCTGACTGTTTCCAGTAGGGCATCTTTATCAAAATGTTTTCAGTCAACCAGTGGGCATAAAAATTTAGGAAGCAAACAAGCTATTTTACGTTTTTGGAGGAGCCTCGATGTCTCGCAGGTGCATGACGCAGCCAATCCTTAATGGCTGCTTCCACTTTATGGTCATTGCAGCTATGGGCAGCCTCTAGAGCAGCTAGCAAAAGAAACATAAATATAAGTTTCTCGGTTTTGCATTACTGTGTTTAGAGTTCTAGCTGCTGCAAAGATCACTGCCCGTAGAGCAGCGGAACAATCAACAAGCTAATTCTTAAATGCAAACTTAAACTGTGGGACAAACAGTGACCTTAGGCTCCGCTAATTTTAGCACTTGCATGAACAGCCAATGTGAAGTACTTTCAGCAGCTTTACTTTTAGTTGGTTGCATATATCATCATCAGCCTGTACTAAGTTCATTGCAGGACAAAGGCTTCTCCCATATTTTGCCAATTAACCCGCTCCTGTGCAAGCCGCGGCCACGTTATCCCCGCAAACTACTTAATCTCATCTGCCTACCTAACTGCTTAATGCGCTGCCTAACAAAGAGACAATACAAAAAACACAGCACATATTTGAGTTGTGGAAAAGTGTCCTGGTGGGTTGCTGTTATGCCTTGGAAGGCATAACAGCAACTGCAGGGCGTAGAACGGTGGTTATATGTCCATGCAAGACAGACATAGAATGGAGCGAAGGCCCATTGGTGGATCAATGAAGCTATCGCATTTAAAAGGAACATAGGCAGAAAGGAGGTCTGAGAGCCATTGTGATGTGTATTGGGCATGAGGAAAAGTTTAGCATGTGTGTTTTCTACCACGATAACCACAATCGACATAACGGGTGATGTGTTCAGTAAATGCACATTTCTTGTTCCTTTGCAAGGTAAGTAAGCGGGAACAGTCGGTACTGGCAGTTTAGGGTAAGATACATAAATTGCAATGGAGAAATTTTATGATGCCGCCTTCCTCTGCATTTGTTTCCATAATTTTGTAAGAATGCTAAGGAAGCTCTCGCGGCGAACTCTTGATGATCTGAAGTTTGAGCTAAAGCACATGAAGAAATATTGACTCATGCTTAGCAACAATGCAACTGCAAATCTGAAGATCACTGAAAGCCAGTTTTCCTCTTTTGCCATGAAATGAGAACAACGCAGCCAGCTTGTCAACCATGACAGTCCTAAGAATACTCCTAGTACAGGATTCAGGCGGTGTCCCTCCAACATCACTGAACTAACGAATTTGCATTAAAATATTTTATTGGGATGAAGACCGACATTGAAAATTTATCAAATTAAAGCAATATTCATTGCAACAGCATAACCCAAAAAAAAACTAGGAGCATACACAAGGCAGATTCCATTTCTTGAATGAAGGTGCTGAACATTTAAAAATTTAAAGCTAAACATATAATTCATGTGGACATACATGCTGACCGCAGAATCTGCTGACGAACATGCTGACGAAGAATCAGCAGTTTGCTCAAAAACGCTGGCGCAAGGGTCGTCTGACGAACCGCTGGCATCGCTTGCATTGCCACTATTAAGGAAGTGCAAAGTAGTCGGCATCACTCGCTTCGCGCCGAGTTTCGCCATCCGGTTCACCTGAATGACTCTGAATTGAGCTCGTAAAGCGAGTCTGCAATGAGCTCGGCGCTTCCAATGCTTGGAAAAGCGCCTGAACTTCTCACCGGGCTTTGTTCCGAACAGACTGCGCTTTGCTTGGTTTCGGCATCACAACTATCAGCCGTGCTACTCGGCAGACACACCAATTATCCTTCGTGGACATCTACAATCAACCTACACCGCTACCTAAAGACAAGGATAGTCTTAAACAGTTCAGCACAAATCGTCCGATGCTGCAACAAAAAAGTAAGGTCTAAGGATTTTCAAACGTTAGTCAACTGACAGAAAACTGCTGCATGACATGTCGAACACATGGAATGAAACCGCTACGCAAACGGGGCTATCGCACATACTTTTGATGGATGCCGAGCCATATGTGGAGCGCAGAAACGGTAGAACACGCAAAAGTATTGTGTGGTAGGCCGCCAGAACCTAACAAACCGCCAACTGCAGCGCTACCGCTGGCTAAGCTAAAGCTGAGCAAACGCGCAGAGTCGAAGACCGCGCTACCGCGCCCCATGCGGAGCAGCCAGTATTATGGTACTACTGTGTACCGATAGGTGCCGTTAGGTGAGACTGGCATGAGTTTTTCCTGTTGCGGCATTTTGTGCTCATACATAACCTTTCAGGCCAGCAAATATGTTTGTGTTGCCTTTCTCATGCGCCCTTTATGCGAAAAAAAAAGTGATTGAAGATTTTTTTTTTAAAGTGTGGTCACGTGACACTGTATCGCGCGCCCACTCACGACGAACGGCCTGCGCCGTCGTCTGCTACGGTATGCACTTCGCTCAGCCCGATTTTGGGTAACTGCCTTCCCTGTAAAGCTGTCTGTCTAGTTTGCCTAGTTTGAACTACTCAGTTTGCAAGCAAATGCGCCGCACGTAGGCGTTAGCATTTTGGAATAGGCAGGAATTAAGCTTCTGATTGGCAAAAAATGCACAGGTAACAGTATGCTTTACAATTTAATAACAAAGCGGCAGAAGAGCTTTTAATAACGCAGTAGCACTACTAGCCGCATTCCTGCATATTCGGCCTTATGAACAAGTGTATATTTTGCCGAAGCCAATAAAAGTTTAGCAAAGGAAAAGTGTGGGCGAGCGCCGAGAACACGTGCGGCGTAGCACCTGACTGTTTCCGCATGCCTCTTGCGCTTTCCTCAAGGTCACCAGATCACAAAACCGCCACTACCTCTTGGTTAAATCGCAAACAAAGGCAATGTTTCGCATTATAAATGTACCGCATGATCGCCAAAAAGCTCTTTACTTGCCAATGGAAAACTTTAATAAATTCATTCCATATGGCACGCATCTTAGGATTCAGTCGTTTCTTATGTTCGAATGCGGCACTAAAGCTGCCAAAGAAAGATATACGGGCAATATTAATTGATACAGTTTGTGCGTCCAATATCCCTGTTTTTTGGACGTGCATTAGAACGTATTTTGCGCATCGAGTGTTCGCGCTTGGTGGACATGCACTAGATTATATATTAGGCATTTATATTATATATTAGGCATTGGAGAGACACAATGACAGGAAATAAACAGACAGCTATTACATCACTGAATTTGTATACTTCTTGTGACCTCAATGTCACCTGAACTCGTTTCCTACGCCATACATATGGCCACCGTACGGCTGTCGAAACTGAAAAAATTGGGGGTGGTTTAGCTTTGGTTACACCTGGAGTGACGTGATAGCTACAGCTGGCCGAGTGGAACTTGGTCACGTGACCAACCATGTAACGAACCACGTGATCAGTCACGGCGCCACACGCTGCTCCACACCACGTGACAGCTCGTATCACCACGTGACAGCTGTATCGTACATACAGTTTTAACGTATTGTTTTTCTATAGCGCCTCTACGATCTACTATGTTTTCTTCTTTGTGCTTGATGTACGTTCGCCGCTAATCAAGAAAAAATGGCCGAAATGAGCTGGAAACACGTAGTTTTTTCCCCCCTTACCAGTGGTACCTCTATTGAAACTGTTAGTGTCCAGACCATTAATCATAGTTTCCCGAGAACACATGAAAAGCAAGCAAATATTCTATACGCACGCGTACGCATGCGGAGCAGCTATAGATATGCGGTCACATCCAGTGACATGATCGCCTGATCGCGTACTCCGCTGAACTCACCCGTGCGCTGCGGCAGAAGGCTCCGCCGTACCGCAAGGCAGAAGGCGGCGAGGTACCACTTCCAAGGAAAAGCATCTCTCTGGAAAAGGGCACCAAAATAACTTTTCGTTTTTCTGCACCGTACACAAGTGCTTGCATTATGTTAGTGGTAAATCTCCGCGGTTTGATTCAAATGACCTGTATAGTTTCACCAACATCTATTCCTCTGTGCCTAGCGGTGTAGTTCGTATCACTTGTCATTTTGGAGCAATCCAGGCAGCCGCGAGACTGGGCAGCGGTTAACCCCCCGTTCCTTCTGTGCAGAGCTTCGACGGCGATCAAGTGTTTTTGCGGCTGGACCATCGTCACCTCATCCCTGCCACATCACTGTGCTGTTGCGGCGGTACACACGTGTCGGCGCAAGATGTTCCTGCGGAAACTCCCCCTTGACGCGTCTGGCCTGGTCTGACGTCACCGCTCAGCTATAAAAGACTGCGTTGGTCGACGGGGGTCGTCATTTTGGAGCAATCCAGGCAGCCGCGAGACTGGGCAGCGGTTAACCCCCCGTTCCTTCTGTGCTGAGCTTCGACGGCGATCAAGTGTTTTTGCGGCTGGACCATCGTCACCTCATCCCTGCCACATCACTGTGCTGTTGCGGCGGTACACACGTGTCGGCGCAAGATGTTCCTGCGGAAACTCCCCCTTGACGCGTCTGGCCTGGTCTGACGTCACCGCTCAGCTATAAAAGACTGCGTTGGTCGACGGGGGTCGTCATTTTGGAGCAATCCAGGCAGCCGCGAGACTGGGCAGCGGTTAACCCCCCGTTCCTTCTGTGCAGGTACGTGCTGGAAGTCTTTTCCTGTTAGGTTAACGAGCGTATCTCTGGCTGCTGGATTGCTCCACTTTTGGCGAGAATCATGTCTGATAAAGCGCCGTCAACGATCAAGGAACTAGCAAAGGCCCTGAATGAGTTATCCGCTCTTTTTGATGCCAAGCATGTAGAACTGAAAGATACGGTGAAAACGGTGATTGAAACAGAGTTACAATCGCTGAAAGAATCTATGAGCTTGATCAATGAAAAGTTCGAGGGTTTCAGATCGGAAATGGTGGAGATGAGGAAAGAACTTGCTGTCACTAAAGCAGAAAATGAGGCAATAAGGAGTACTAACGCCCATTTGACATCAGAATTAAAGAAAGTCAGGAGAGAGTTGACTGATATGCAACAATACAGTCGCCGAAATAACCTGGAGATAAAGGGTGTTCCTGTGGTTGCGGACGAGAACCTCATCTCCACCATGAAAACGATTTCTGGATGCCTGAACACTGAAGTGGTCGAGTCTGACATTGAAGTTATTCATCGTGTACCTACAAAGAAAAAAGATGAACAGAACATAATTGTCAAATTTTTTTCCCGTTCAGTGCGGGATAAAATTCTGAAAGTTGCAAAGAAGCAAAGGCTTAATGTTTCTCAGTTGGGTTTTGAAGGCAATACGCCCGTTTTTGTGAATGAGCACTTATGTCCTGCTAATAAAGTATTGCTGGGAATGGCGGTGAAAGCAAAGAAAGAGAAAAAATGGAAGTTCACGTGGGTGTCAGACGGAAAAATTTTGATGCGCAAAGTTGAAAACTCACATGTTCTTCACGTGACAAGTGCAGAAGACTTGCGACAAGTTCTCTAACACAATGGCTGTTTGTGTAAAGCAAATCGAGCAAACCTGGATAGAAAGGGAAAACATATCTATTTTGCATTGTAATATCCGCAGCATACATAAAAACTTAGACCTTCTTCTTTCCTATTTATCACAATTCTCCTTTCATTATGACATTATTGCAATTACAGAAACATGGTTAAAGGAAAATGAAACCGCTGAAATACCCGGATATGCCATGATATCTTTACCAAGGTGCCGCCAATCACGCGGTGGGGGTGTATCGCTTTTCATAAAGAATAGTGTTGATTACCAGGTTGTAAAAGATAGCTCATGTAGTAAGCAGTCTGTCGAATCTCTTTTTGTACACCTCGGCTGTGGTCTTAACATTGGTGTGGTATACCGGCCTCCCAACGCAAGCGTAAAGGACTTTCTCTCGGATATGGAAACTATCTTCAACCCACTAATGACAACCAATACTCCACTTGTTATATGCGGTGATTTCAACATCGGTCTTTTAAAAGATGGATGTTCCGAGTGCGACTACCTGCTTCTCATGCAGTCATTTAACCTTAAAAACGTTATTTCCTCACCTACTCGTATAACACAGACATCTGCATCCCTTATTGATCATATGTTCTGCAACAATGAAATGACTGTACGCGCTGGCGTTTGTGATATAGCTATTGCTGACCACTGTCCGACTTTCATGTGTTTACCACGCACTTACTTATATCCGCATTGCAAAACGTATTCTAGAGACAAAATAACTCGAGTAAATTACGCCTGCGTTCGAAACTTCTTGCAGAGCATTGATTTTGTGAAATTGTACGACAGTGATGTGAATATAGAGTGTGAAAATTTTATCCGCTGCGTATCAAATGCCGTAATGAAGTCCAAGCGCGAATGCACACGTCGTAACTACGAAGAAGCTGTGTGCCCGTGGATAACTGATCATATACTTGCGGTTCTAAAGAAAAAAGACTCCTTCTATCACAAATGGAAGCAAAACAAAACAAACAATTATTATCACGGTCAATTCAAGCTTTATAGGAATAAGTCTGTTACGATGATGAGGAGAGCGAAAAAAATGTATTACAGTAATTTAGTCACGAAACCTGGCCTTGACTCGAAACAAGTTTGGAAAATTGTTAAGGACGTCACAGGACTTGGACCGAAGAAACGCGTTACCCCTAACGACCCCTCCGTACAGGTAGTCAATGACTTTAATAGCTACTTCTCCAATGTTGGTGAATCTCTTGCAAACCAGTTCTCTTTTCAGTCCGCCTCTACTACCCTACCCAGAGTTGTCCACACCGATTTTAATTTAAATGCAGTCACTGTCGAGGAAATTACATCTGTAATAAGCGCACTGCCAGTTAATAAAGCGGCTGGGCACGACAGTATTCAGACTGCAGTTTTAAAGCATAATATCGACATTCTGTCCAACCCAATATGCCATATATTTAACCATGCTATAGAGACTAGTTGCTACCCAAACATTCTAAAAATCGCGAAAGTTGTGCCTATTTATAAATCCGGAGACGAAAACAACCCAAGTAGTTATCGTCCAATATCTGTACTAAGCATTCTAAATACTCTTTTTGAGAAACTAATTGCCATTCAACTAAAAATATTCCTTAGTCAGTATAACATCATCTGTCACCAGCAGCACGGTTTCGTCCCAAACAGGTCGACCTCTACAGCCGTTCTAACGCTTTCCCAGTTGATAAATTCAGCTCTTAATAAAAACGAAATCGCAATTGGTATATTTTTAGACCTGAAGAAGGCGTTCGACACTGTATCACATCCAATATTACTGAGGAAACTAGCCGCCTATGGGATTGTTGATGACACACTGCAATTTTTTACCAGTTACTTATCAGGTCGACAACAGAAAGTGGTAATTAACAACCTTGAATCTACATATAGCTATATAAAATGTGGAGTACCCCAAGGATCTGTCCTGGGGCCTCTACTGTTTTCCATCTATATAAATGATCTTCCAGGTTCAGTCTCGCTTTCGCAGGTTCTCATGTATGCAGACGACACGGCCCTCATATTCACAGGTAAATCGGTTTCTGCGATGCAAGACGACATGAGGCAGGATTTAATGACTGTTTCCAACTGGTTCAGTAACAATAGATTAACATTGAACGTTGCGAAAACTAAATATGTCGTCTTCCATACAAGAAGAAGAAACGTTGACTTTAACCATATTAGGATTTCCTTGAACAATTGTATAATCGAATCAGTTCCTTCATTTAAATATCTTGGTGTTATCTTTGACAATAACCTTAACTGGAAGAATCAAGTGAACAGCGTTTGTAATAAAGCTGCGTTTGGTTGCTACGTCCTTATTAAGGCTAGACAATACTTTCCTCGCAACATATTACGAAGCTTGTACTTCTCATTCGTTCATTGTCATATGAGTTATTGCTGCGAATCATGGGGCCACACATACTCAACTTATCTCACACCTCTGCAACGGTTACAGAAGCGAGCACTAAGGATTATAACATATTCTCCATTGCATCATCCAAGTAACAATCTGTTTGAAGAAGTTCGAGTACTAAAATTTTCCGCCCTACGTGACTATAAAATCTCCCTTCTGGTAAACTGCATGTTAACAACTAACTCTCCACTCCCGATGAGCTTATTCACTTTGCCTGTTCGCAACACAAGACATGCTGCTAATGGTAATTTTAATCTTCCGATCTATCACAACACATACGGTGAGAGATTAATCGAGTTCATTGGGACGAAAGTCTGGAATACATTGCCATTGGAAATAAAGCTTGCCAGAAATTTTAAGCTATCTTCTAAATTATATTTCTTGCATAATCAAGTAATCATGTGATTTCCTTTTTGTGTTTCTGTGTTTCTTAAAATGCCGGTGTATACCTTCCTTGTGCGTTTGCCAAAATGCTTTGTTTTTGCATGCGATCGGACACTGGATGCTTTTGCTGTGTTAATTCGCTTTTTTCATTTTTTTTTTCACTTTACATATTTATGTGGTTGCCTAAATGCCTAAATGACTTGATTTGTATTGGACCGGACACTAGCCATGTAGGCTATCGGTCCAAATATTTTGTACAATTTTTTTGTGAATTATGAAATAAAGCTTCCTTTGATTGATTGATTGAACAAAGAGGAAAGCACAGACATGACGGACAGACGTGCTTTAAATACAGCAGCTACACGATACCAGAGACTCCGACAGTGCAGCTACGTTGCACTGACTGGTAACATATTGAACATATCGAACCAATCGCGCGCAGGACCCCCCGGGGCAAGATTGTTGGCTTTTGAGGGACGTCACGAAGGACGCCACGGTCCACCACTTTTCGCTTTCGCTGCGAACTTAAGAACAATGCTCAGCATAGAGTCAGAACACTGCGCTCACACTCTGAGGGAGCTCCCCGGAATGGCGTGTCGGTAGCGCACACTGAAGCATCAATGGCGGTTACATGACGATGGAAATGGTGGAGGGTGTTTTAGTTTATGGAGTTTAACGCCCCAAAGCGACTCAGGCTACGAGGGACGCCGTAGTGAAGGTCTCCGGGAATTTCGACCTCCAGGGATTCTTTTACGTAGGGTTAATTAGTAGCATTGGCAATCGCTTGCTGATCCCGCGAGCATCGCTGGAGCCGAAATTATAAACCCCCTGTATGATGTTCTACATCAGTGTGTGCTGTTCTACAAAAAACAGGCACTGGTCGGATTTTGTCCGGAGCGCGCGATGCTGGAAAATATGATCTTGAGAGGCATAGAAGCGGTGCTGGAGGTCGGGAGGATCGTGAAAGGCCTAGCATTCGTCTAATTCACTATTGGCAACTATTGGCACTATTGGCAACCTGCACGATGCAAGCTACGCGTGGTGTACGCCTATGGGGTGCCTGGCGTCATGTGCAAGTTGGTAGAGGTTCAGCTGCTGAAGGGCACTAAGGGATGTAAATCTGAAACATTACAAGTTCCGCGCACTCACATTTACGATTCGATATGCAGGTCTATAGATAAACCCTTGAAATAGTTTCCTTGGACAGTCTATAGACTGTCCATTGACTTCTGCTATAAAGTCAATACACTATCTATACACAAACCCCAGAGAACAGCATATAGGCAATACAAATCATATAGACAGACTTTTGTCTGTAGACAGCCTGTAGACAATAAATAGACAAAAAGAAATATCTATAGGAAGGTAATAGATTCTATCATAAGTCTATAGGCTGTCTGTAGACCATTTTTGTAGGGGTAAGTTCCCTTATTCCACCTCGGTAAACTGAAGGACTGCAGTTTCATTTCTCCAGCGGTAACCCAATTCCCCAACGAGCGGCCTCGAGCCTCCCTTTCTAAATAAACAGTTCATTCATTGATTGATTCATTCATTCATTCATTCATTCATTCATTCATTTATCCAGGGTCGACACCTGAACAGGGCCCATTTAAGAGAGTCGTCACTGAAGGAGAACAACACAAGAACCCACTCTTTCCTGTATGCGCAATCTTTTTTCATCGAGTACGTCAATGAAACTTGTGCAGACGTCACCGTGACATCCGTCAACGTCACCGACAGTTGCTCACCCGCGCCAGAGGAAGCTCCCCTGTGAGCAAGAGCCGAGGATATAGGAGACTGTGCGTCGGCAAGTACTTGAACCCGCGTTCCACCAGCGCTTCTGCGTCTTTGTTTAACGCGCTCCACAACAAAGACGGCGTCGAAGCGCACGTGCCTGTAATGTGCTCAAATCTGGCGACGGTCCTCCTTCACCTCACCTGTGAGATCTTTCCATCCCCAGCTGACAGGATGCGGCAGGTGGGACGTGCGTCGGCGTCCTGTCAGCACCCACGCTACGAAAGCACTGCACGGACTCACTGCGGTTCCTCAGCCTCGAACCGCCCAGCCGCTGCCTCCTGCGGTGAGGGATGCGTGAGCCTGACGGCAGACAGGAACAGGCACCCGCCCTGCAGTTTGACACGAAATGGCGATCAGCGATGACCATGACATAGGCAACTATATCGTGAATAGGGAACTAAAATATCACGTTTGCGTTGTTTATTAGTTTAGAACGCAAGCAGAGCGCGCATGCACCGGAGAATGTTTTCTGTACGCAAATTCGGCAATGTTTCGGCTACTTAAGTTTACTCTATAGAGCATCAGCCATAAACCCCCCTCCCTCAGTGCCATGGGATCTCCTGGCCCTGGCAGTCGTTTGCATAAAATAAAGGCGTCACCTCATAGCGAAGTCCCATGAGTAATTGTTTTCGGACAATTTTCACGTGGAACATTGACCGCAAATCGGTAGTCCGACTTAGTCACTAGCTCTTATCACCCAACACGATCTGCGATCACATGCTTAATTGGTTCAAAGTTCCTTGCACTTAAACCTGACGGTGCTGTAAGGCAAGTACAATTAAGCGTTTCAGCGTCAAAGGCGCGAGGGTCGGACTCACTAGCTGTACATCTCCAAGTGGCTAGCTTGGCGCATTTGGCCACCTGTTCTTTGTTTCTGTGTCATAATGATTACTAATGAAGCTTCACCGCTTGGTTAATGGCACAAAAAAGGAAAATATACACGTATACATGAATGTTCTACACGGATAACTACAGCGGACGCGCATCTAATCTGAACCAATAACAAAAGACTCGCATACACTACTGGCATACAGATTAGCAAATGTCAAAAACCTTCAGTAAAATCAGACAACCCAGAAAATGCAAGCAATATGCAACCTTTGCCCGATCGTCGCTCCCATCCGGGCACTGCGAAAAGAGCACGTGACAACAGCATGACCAGCGCTCGTAGGCGTGGCTAGTGCTCTCTTTGGCCGCGCGGTTTCGCTTTCGCTTGTATTCCGCCCCAAAATTCCTTGCGCCGCAGCGCAAGATGAGAATAGAGTTTTTGAAAATTTGAAACAGATATGGATGCTATTTTGCGCTGTGCTACAAACCTCTCAATAAATGGGGTGTCTTGCAGTAAAAGTTAACAATTCATTTAACAAATGTTAGCTGTATTTTGCTGCACACCACCACTGACAATGCGCTCACAACCCAAAAAGTCTGTTTTAAAAAAATTGTTAGCCGTAGATGAAACGCCCTGTATAAGTCGGGCGAAAAATTGGATGACGCTTAAGATTCCTTTTTAAGAGTGGGACGCGACAGCGTTTTGCAGAGTTATAGGAGTCGTTCGACGCGACGCCTTGTCCTTTGGACAATTTAAGGAAATTACGCCTGTCTCACATATCTCGGTGGACGCCCGAACCGCGCCGTAAGGGAAGGAAAATGAAATGAAAATTGGTTTTAAGGGAAAGGAAATGACACCTAGCTGTCTCACATACCTTGGTGGACACCCGAACCACGCCGTAAGCGAAGGAATATTTTCGAAGCGCGGTGCCGACTACTACTATACGACGCCGACAGCTTTTCGACAGAACAGACTGTATAGGCATTCGCGTAAAAAGAGAGAACGCTCCTCTAACTGGCAACGCAGAACATAAAAGTAACTGTGAGTCCCACGTCGCACACATAAACACGACAATCACCATTACAACTATCTCTAGATAAAGATATCACCATGCGTTCTCCTCCCCCGCCTCCACCGAACGGTCCGTACAAGTATAGGGAGCTGCTCGTCTTTAGAGCCGGAGTACCCGGGTTCGAACCAGGCCGCGGCGGCAGCGCGTCGATGGGGCGAAACGCAGAAGGCACCCGTTCGCTGTGCGATGTCAGTGCAGCAGTATCTCCACCAGACAGTGCATGGAGCGCTACTATAGTCCGAATGGCCGCCTGTACCTCTATTCTTCTCTCCTCCAAATTGGGCAGTAGCGTAGCACCGCTTAGCTTCCACGACACCGAACTACCCTCTAACGGACACGTCCTGAAGAATTTTGCGCATTTCCTATCAACTAAAGCATTTTAAAAAATAGTAATCTGCAATCGTGATATTTATAAATAATAATGCTAAAATGTAAACTTCTGAAGTTGGGTAATAGGCTGGCGCCACTGCACGGGCCCTCAATGAAACAGGTGGATAATCGCAATGCTGTGGAAAATGGCAGGGCGCTGCAGGAACTTACTAAAAGAGGTACCGGTTAAAGATCCCCAGCTGGTCGAAATTGCCCTGTAGCCCTCTACAACTGCACTTCTCTCTTTCCCGCCTTCCACCCCTCCATCACGGCGTGGCTTAGGTGTTCACCGAGAAGTGAGACAGTTGCTCCGTCTTTACTTTCCTCAAAACAGATTTTGAACCCGCCCGCGGCGGCTGTGTTTCGATGGAGGTGAAACGCTAAGGCGCCCTTGAGCTGTGCCATGACAGTGCACGTTAAAGATCCCCGGGTGGTCGAAATTATTCCGGAGCCATCCAATACGGCATCTCTTTCTTCTTTCACGCCCTTCTTTATCCCTTCCCTTACTGCGCGGTTCAGGTGTCCACCGATATGCGAGACTGATACTACGCCATTTCGTTTCCCAAAAACCACTTTTCAATTTTTTTCTTTCAAGCAGGGGAGGAAATGTAAACGCAATGTTTTCACCATCCTGACTGTAGGCAGTAGTCAGCTAGGAAAAGTGAACTGCTTTCCACGTATCCATTACCGGTCAGACCATAAAGACAAGTTAGGCTTAACGTCGCCCATCGAGAACTTGAGTATGTTCGTCAGCCCAAACAGTAAGCTTGGCAGATGCCTTCATTGCGACCATTTAAATGTTTCCGCCAAGCGTATTTCGTCGAGGCACACCTTAAAATACGTATCCGCGATAAGCGTAATTCCGGTAGAGCAACTAGTGTAGCTATTCAACTAGTGTAGCTATATTCTGTATAGAACCTGCAATGATCTCATTCCAACAAACACCATTCTTATCAGAATTCACGCCGGAAACTTAGCAGCGTCTTTATAGGCGGCGGCGTCTTACTCTCAGCCGGCAGCGTTCTCTTCCAGGTTGGTAGCGTTTGATTCCCAATCACAGTCAGCAGCGTTCTAAACTCATTCTAAGAATGTCAACAGTGTCAGTTTTGAGAATTAAGGTAGCGTTCCATTTTCAGTCGGTGGCATTCCTTTCTCAACCTCAGTCGGACGCGTACAATCACTGCAGTGCAGTACCAGTCGACACTGACTCACAATCGGTACATCGTCCCGTCACCTGCGGCGACAACCACAACAGAGAACAGAGTTGTACTCGGTTGCGCACAGAGACGCCCGCAAACTGCGGCGTCTGCCCGTGTTGCAGTTCAATGGGAACGCCCGCGGAGAATGACAGAGAACCAGTAGCTCCCGTACGTACTACTCGGAGGCGCCGGATGCACTGGTAAAAATTTAGAACAGTCGGAACCACTAGGCCTACGCCATGGTCGCCCGGCCCCTAAAAGGGCCTGGGCGGCGGCCACAGTACCCCGCAAAAACATTCGCCATCCCGTTGCTATAATGAAACGTGTCATTATTTTATTGCAAATTTTTATCAACGCACACCAATGAACAGCATTCTTGAAGATTCAGTAGAACGCGGTGATTCCCGACGCTAGGGATAGTCGCAGAAGCTCATAGCCACCATAGCCTCCCAGACCGACGGGACGCCGGGAGTGTGAATCGCCGCCATCTTGCACCGCTTTAAGCCATTATAGGCTTAGCGAAAACCTAGCTCCCCAGTAAAATGCCTCGCAGCCGAAGCACGCGGTCCAGAATCAGGTCACACACGCAAATGCCGGCTACACCTCGTTACCGGCCGTAGACTGAAAGACAGACGCAGAGAGTTCATCGGCTAAATTAGCAGAGAAGTGCGTCGAACTCTGCAACGCATGCAGCTGCGTTCGCAGAACAGAGAACGCTTCGACCGCCGGCAATGAAAATTTAGGCTGCTTAATAATGCCCAGACGCTCACACCACACTGCACTGGAATGCCTCTGCCTCGCTATGAACCGACCTGCGTACCATCACAGCCCTAGTACAGATGGAATCGTTTTGCATTACTTGTGGACCCAGCAGTACTCACCTTGTCCGGTGACGTGTCGATCCGCCGCAGTGACTGCCGCTGTGGAAAGCTGCTGCCGGTGGTAAGTACAGCTGCAGGTGTCCTCCAGTGTGTATCCAGTAAGTCCAATGTAGTACAGCTGCAGCTGTCCTCCAGTGTGTATCCGGTACCGTCCAAATTCGGGCCGCGGAGAGTGCGTACTGGCCTCCTCCTAGTCACACGATGAAGACGCGACTGGTTAGGCGGATGGCTGCTCTCTGGGAAGGCTACGTCAGCGGAGCACCGCGTGATCACGTGATTTCATTTTCTCTCGTCAGCCAATAGCGTGATACCGATCGTCGCCGTCCTAGGGAGCAGACGACAAGCTCTTAATGTTGGGGTCATCGTAATATACTATAAGATGAAATAAGATATATGTACTGCAAAACGTTTTTGCGTGGCATTTATCAGGGTAGGGAAATTAATAATAATTGTTTTTTGTGGAAAGGAAATGGTGCAGTATCTGTCTCATATATCGTTGGACACCTGAACCGCGCTGTAAGGAAAGGGATAAAGGAGGGAGTCAAAGAAGAAAGGAAGATAGAGGTGCCGCAGTGGAGGGCTACAGATTAATTTCGACCACCTGGGGATCTTTAATGTGCACTGACATCGCACAGCACACGGGCGCCTTAGCAATTTTTCTCCATAAAAACGCAGCCCCCGCGGTAGGGTTCGAACCCGGGAACTCCGGATCAATAGCCGAGCGTCCTAACCACTGAGCCACCGCGGCGGGGTAGGGTAGGGAAATACAAAGCACATTTTTGTTTCCCCTCAAATGGAGCGCAACACACAAACTTGTCTGCTCAGCGGATGCATGGAGCGTACCACGCAGCTGTCGCTAAATTTCGTGCACAGTAAGTAGGATGAAGGGTCGATGACGAGTTCCTCGTGCATAATACAAAGCATCCATTCTTCTGTCGTGACTAGGGGAACAGCTCTATTGGACGCGTTGAAATTGCAACCGGGGTGGTTATGGCGCTCGACTACTGATCCGGAGTTCCCGGGTTCGAAACCGACCGCGGCGGCTGCGTTTTTATGGAGGCAAAACGCTAAGGCGCCCGTGTGCTGTGCGATGTCAGTGCACGTTAAAGATCCCCAGGTGGTCGAAATTATGCCGGAACCCTCCACTACGGCACCTATTTCTCTTTCTTCTTTCACTCCCTCCTTCACCCCTTCCCTTACGGCGCGGTTCAGGTGTCCAACGATATGTGAGACAGATACTGCGCCCTTTCCTTTCACCCCAAAAAACCAATTATTTTTATTATTCCGCGGCATATGGGTGCCACTTTCGATGGCTTCTTCTCGGCTCTAAGCCGCCAGCGGGCAGACCGACCGCTTTGAGATGCCGCCGTATTAATACACAGACGTGAAAGACGATACTGAAAGCTTAGGTAGCTTCGCACTAACATACATAGATAAGTAGATTACCATGTATGCAAATATACTTCTATTTTTCACGTGAGTCGCCCAGCGCTGATACCAACCGAACGAACGCGGCGTATTCCTAAACGCGAAGTAGCGTCCAGCAGACTGAAATATGCACTTTCAGACGTGCAAGCGATTTCATCTTCGCCGAAGGTAAGCTTGCCACTGTCTTAGATGCATGGGTGCACCGCCACAACGCTACCGTCGTCCTCGCGATCGAACTTCACTGACTTGAGAGGCTGCGCTGCAACCGCTGGCGGCATTTACCACCAGAAAATCATCATCATCATCATCATTTATTGAACCCTTCAAGATCCCGTCTGGGACATTACATAAGGGGGGGGGGGAGACAGTGATGTGAAACGGTCACACAAAGGCATGTAAGCATAAAAAAGCATAACAAGAATAACAAGAATAACAAGTTTGACGTGAAATTAGCGTCAGGTGATTCAAATAGAACAGTATATACATGGCAAAGCAGTAGTATATAAATTACACATTAAAAAGTACGGAATATAAATAAGTGGGAAAACACTTGTGGGGGGGGGGGGGGGGGTGTCACAATAACACACGCAGTTCAAATTGCACGCAGAGCATCGCGAGGGAAGTAGCTATAGTTGGATCAAGTGGTCTGTTATTAGCTGCCTAAATCTGGTGGGATTAGTTTCGATGACAACGGTTTCAGGAAGATAGTTCCATTCCTCTATGGCGATGGGAAGGAAAGATTTGTTGAAAGCGTTGGATGAACCATGCAACCGCTGAATGCTGAGGGAGTTGAATAATCGGCGAGATGAGCGTAAGGGAGTGGATAACAAAGTCTGGCGTAGTGCGGGGAAGTTAAAGTATAGTTTGTGGAAAAGACAAAGAATTGATACTTTTCTGCGGAATGCTAATGGTTCAAGGCCGAGAGACGATTTTAGGTTGGTAACGCTGTGTCGAGACGAATACTGCGACGTTATGAAGCGCGCTGCCCGATTCTGGATAGCTTCGAGCAGTTGTATTAAGTAGACCTGGTGAGGGTTCCATATTGCTGAGGCATATTCCATTTTAGCGCGAATGAATGTTTCGTATGCTTGTTGTCTGATTGGTGCAGGGGACATTGATAGTGATCTTCGGATAAAGCCAAGAGCTCTGGAAGTGCTTGCGCAAAGTTTGATAATGTGATCTGACCATGTTAATTTGTTCGTTATTTCGACGCCAAGGTACCTGTAAGAATTCGTTACTGACAGCGCCACAGAGTTCAGGGAGTACTGGAAATTAGTAATGGAAAGTTTGCGTGATATGTGCATGCATTTACATTTCGAAATATTGAGCTGTATGAGCCAGTCGGAGCACCACTTCTGTATTTTATTTAGGTCGTCCTGTAATAATTCGTTGTGCGTTTGGCGTTGTGGGTTGTGCGTTGTGCGTTGTGCGTTTGAAACGCGCGCCTTCTTTTTCGTCTGCTAGCCTACACCTCCAAAGAAAGCGGCGCAGAAATTGTAGTTTCGTTCTACACTACGCGTAAAAGAAATGCGTCTGTGCAGGTGGGCGGAGCAACACCGGCAAAAAAAAATGAAACCATGCTACACTGGCTACATACACTAGTGTAGCCAGTGTAGGTAAAAAAATGGCCCTAGTGTCTTGTGCTCCCCCTCGCGTAAATGTTCTGTCCCACTTCCTCAGTTCCTCTTTGCTCGCGGAAATTTAATTGGTTTTGGTGAAAGGAAAGGTGCAATAACCACCGCATATCTCGGTGGACACCCAAACCACGCCGTCAGTCAAAGGACGAGGGACAGAGTAAGAGAAGGAAGAGAAAAAGAGGCACCATAGTGGAGCTCCACTCAGACGCGGCGCCCGCGTTTCGATGCGGGCGAAACGCAAAAGACGTCCATAAAGTACCCGCCGCGGTGGCTCAGTGGTTAGTGCGCTCGGCTACTGATCTGGAGTTCCAGGGTTCGAACCGATCGCGGCGGCTGCGTTTTTTTGGAGGCAAAACGCCAAGGCGCCCGTGTGCTGTGCGATGTCAGTGCACGTTGAAGATCCCCAGGTGGTCGAAATTATTCCAGAACCCTCCACTACGGCACCACTTCCTGTCTTCTCTCAGTCCCTCCTTTATCCCTTCCCTTACGGCGCAATTCAGGTGTCCAATGATATATGAGAGAGAAACTGCGCCATTTCCTTTCCCCCAAAACTAATTTAAAAAATAAAGTACACGTTAAAAGTCTCCGAGTGCTCGAAGTTATTCCGGAGCCCTCCACTACGGCACCATTTTCTTCCTTCTTTCACGTTCACTTTACTTGCGGCGCGGTACTGGTGTTCACCAAGATGTGAGACAGTTACTTTCATTTCCTGACAATCAATTTTGCTTTTGTGGCTTTTTGAAGCGAAGGCTTCACTACGCTAGGCAAAGCCGCCTTCGCCGTACGGTGCCGGTTTACCTTCGAGTGAGCCAGCCAGAGGTCGTGTGGCTACAGCCGTGCCATATGTGGTCCAATATGGTGTCGCATCAGTTTGCCTTTGAATTCTGAGCAACCATTCGTCGTACAGCACTCTGGTTCGTGTAATAGCATTTCTCTTTGTACATAGCTTACATATTTTAGTCAAGTTGGCTCCTTCCCAAGTACTGACCGAACCCAATGCTGCTTAGTTTCGGTGATCGGACGAGGAGCCGTGCACGACTTACGGCCGTTACACCTCCTGGTTGCCTTGATACCTTAGCTGCTCTCACACGGCATGAGCAGATCTTCACTAATAAGATCGTCGCCGATGCCGCCTACACGGCAAACATCATCCGTAAATGGCTTATCGGCCCTCGCTGGCATCAAGGGGCAACATTGACGTTATGGCGCGCCCGTACTGTGGCTGTAGGTTTTGTGCTGACCTGTATTACCTAGTTTGGCATTGTGCAGAGTTCCGCAAGAGACGCGACGACCTCGTCACCAAGCATGGTTTTCCCACCGATGGCGAGGCATTTCGTGCATGGACCAGAGCCGGAGCGAACGGCATCTTGGAAGATGATATTGGCAAATATGCTCCGATATGTGGTCTCTACAGTGCAGTGTAAAGCGTGGCTGGACCACCCGTGCCGTCCATTCATGTATCAATATACCCCTGCTTTTCCCTTCCTTAACCCAATACCCCAACAAACGGCTTTGAGCCTCCCTTCATAAATAAACAGCTCATTCACTGTCAAGATGGAGGCTGGCTTGGACACGGGTTCACACCAATGACATATGCACCTTCAATTTCATGCTTTATGAGACTTAATTGCGACAGGGGTTCGAGCGATGACATACGCACCTTCAGGTGCAGGGCTTGAGGCGCGGTTGAGGTGTCCACCGATATTTCGAGATCTGAGAGCTACTGCGTCGTTTCCTCAAAACACCTGCTTTCGCATTCCTCCACGTAAGCAGACTTAAGTACCCTTATTTCTGATTCGGAGTTCCCGGGTTCGAACCCGACCGCGGCGGCTGCTTTTCTATGGAGGCAAAACGCTAAGGCGCCCGTGTGCTGTGGGATGTAAGTGCACGTTAAAGATCCCCCAGGTGGTCAAAATTATTCCCGAGACCTCCACTACGACACCTCTTTCTTCCTTTCTTCTTTCACTCCCTCCTTTATCCGTTCCCTTACAGCGCGGTTCAGGTGTCCAACGATATATGAGACTGATCCTGCGCCATTTCCTTTCCCAAAAACGAATTATTATTATTACTATTATTATTATTAAAACTCTAAGGCGCCCGTGTGCTGTGCGATGTCAGTGCACGTTAAGGATCTTAAATTGGTTTTGGGGGAAAGAAAATGACGCGGTAACTGTCTAACGTATCTCGATAGGCATCCGAACCACGCCGTATACAGGAAGGAAGGAAGATGGGAGTGAAAGAAGAAAAAAAGAAAGGTGCCGTAGCGGAGGTCTCTAGAATAATTTCGACCAAATGGGATCTTAAACGTGCACTGACATCGCACAGCACACGGGCACCTTAGCGTTTTGCTACCATAAAAAACGCAGCCGCCGCGGTTCGATGCAATGCAAAGGAGCTTTCGCTGGAACGCTCGCGCTGCATGCAGCATTGCTGTTTGCGTTCGATGCGGCGTTCTCTGCCTCCTTTATTGGAATTTTTGATGAAAGGAAATGGCCCAGCAGTACCTCAAGAAAGCGATGGGCCCAGTACCTCACATCTTGGTGGACACCTCAATCGGGCCTGAGGGAAGGAAGCAAGGTTGGAGTGAAAGAAGAGCGAAAGAGGTGCCTTAGTAAAAGGCTCCAGAATAATTTCGACCCCGTGAGTATCTTTAACGTGCACTGAAATCGTATAGCACACAGACGTGTTTTGCGAAATTTCGCCTCCGACCCACCGCGGTGGCTCAGTGGTTAGGGCGCTCAGCTACTAATCCGGAGTTCCCGGATTCAAATGCGATCGCGGCGGCTGCGTTTCGGTGGGGGGGGGGGGGACATAAGGCGCCCTTGTGCTGTGCGATGTAAGCGCACGTTAAAGATCCCCAGGTGGTGGAGATTATTCGAGAGTCCTCCACTACGGCACCTCTTTTTTTCCTTTAATTATTTCACTCCCTCCTTTATTCCGGTGAGCCAGTGGGCAGACCTGTGCACTTTCCTTTTCATTCTTCCTTCAGTCGCAGCAACACAACAGAAGCGCGCCGTCACGAAAACTAAGGACGGTTTGCGGCGGACGCGTTTCGATGGAGGCGAAACGGAAAGCCGCCCCTGTGAAAATGAAAATTGCTTTTTGGGGAAAGGAAATACCGCAGTATCTGTCTAACATATCGGCGGACACCTGAACCGCGCCGTAAGGGAAGGAATAAAGAAGAAATTGAAAGAATAAAGTGGTGCCGTAGTGGAGGGCTCCGGATAATTTCGAACACCTGGGGATATGTGCGCTGTCATCACACAGCACACGGGCGCCTTAGCGTTTCGCCTTCATCGAAACGCTGCCGCCATGGTCAGGTTCGAGCCCGGGAACTCAGGATCAGTAGCCGAGCGCCCTAACCACTGAGCCACCGCGGATGTGTTGTGCTATATCAATGCATGTCGAAGATACCCAGGTGGTCGAAATTATTCCGGAGCCCTCCACTATTGCATTTCTTTCTTCTTTAACTCCCTCCTTTATCCCTTCATTTACGGCACGGTTCCGGTGTCCACCGAGCTGTGAGACGATACTGCGCGTTTCCATTCCCCAGAAACCAAATTTTCAATTTCTTTTCAGTTTTCAAGTGAATATGCACAATACCTCGTGAGAAGTTAATTCCTTCCAAGTATTTCAGATTGAGTAGCCTTACTTATTTGGTTCTTGATTGAAATGAGCAACATGCAAAAAGATGCATTACGACCTACTTTGCCTGTCGTCCAAGTTGCGTTGGAGTAAATTGGTGGTGACGGCGTAACACGTTAATTAAAACAGCCTTCATGATAGGCGTTTAACTCGTCATGGCCCAAGGTGACGAGGGCGCGTTGCAGGTTCAGGTACCGGGAGGTGAGCCAGATGGGCCACGGTGGAGGTAGGGGCAAAGAATATGCGGGGGACTGACTGGAAGGCCGAGTGGCACTGTGTAAGGCAGTGTTAAGGCATGCGTAAGGCAGTGTGTGGACAGTTGGAGCAGTGAGGTGGGGACGCGTACCCACACGAAAAAAAGTTTGGCTGGGCTATTGAGGAGATTATATTGAATAATGAGATCTTCAGGGAAGTCCAATTTTTGCTGCGTGCAGTATTCGTGGACAGTGAGTTTTTAAGCTCTGACTGCGTGCACCGTCGGTGGGTTCGTCCATGGGATTCCCTACGCGATGGGGCCTAGCTGCCGCCCTCACAGCATTGAGCCCACGACCGGTGGCCCTTCGGTGGATCCCTGGTCACATGGGCATTCCCGGCAGTGAGCTGGCTCATTATCTTGCCTGCGGTACCATACACTGGGCATGGGAGCGCAAGATTCTGGAGGCCCGTGTACTGTGCGATGTCAGTGCACTTTAAAGAACCCCAGGCGCTCGAAATTTCCGGAGCCGTTCACTACAGCGTCCCTCATGGCCTGAGTCGCTTTGGCTAATGATACAATTTTATTTTGTGCCACTGTAAAGCGGTTTTTTGACTCCACGAGCGCCACCGGGCAGCAGACGCTGTGCGAACGCCGCCGGAACAGTAAACGGGGAGTGAACGGGGCCGCAATGGAAGGCGATGTGTAGGTACACCTCCACCTCATGACTTCACGGTAGCACAATGATTAGCTTGGCACCAGTTTACCGTTTTCTTTGGGCTCTCCTCACTGAACACTGGCCAATCCTTCGTCGTGGGTATGTGCCATGCATGCCAAGAAAGCAACAACAACAACAAAACGGTAGCAGTACCAAGGCCTTTTATCTAGGCGGTGTTGCCATGATCCGAACGTAGTAGGTCCTTGGGGAAAAGGCGAAGCGGGAGCCATAATTCTGGATGAGGTTGGCTCAGAACGCTTGCTATTTTCGTCCGACATTTAGGCATACCGGCGTAGACGCCAGCCTTGAGAACTGCATGCTGCTGATGCTGTCACAGTAATTCGTAGTAGAAGTGGTAATCATTCTTTGAACTCGGTCCAGCTGTTTGCGTGTTCCGAAAAAAAAAAACGCTTTCTGGTTTATGGTATACATGCCCAGCTTTCTCGGGCAAAAACTTTGAAAATATGAAAATTGTCAGACGCTGTTATACAAGTACTGAAGGTAATGGTTCATTATTATGATATGTAGCAAAATCTTGCTTTTACAATGTTTCCATCGACCGCATCGAACAGTTCAAACTTGCGTTAAAAACCAACGGGGAACGCTTTTGACGATAGCAAAAACATCAAGAGAAAAAAAATACAGGAGTGTCGTTGGGTGATCTGCAGATAAATTAATTGTTATAGTGGAATATTTCATTATATGCAAAAATTGAGTTCATGAAATGTGTTTCGCTCAAAAATGCTTTTCTTCAGAATAGCTGAGTATGTGGGCGTTTAACGTCCCAAAGTGACTCAGGCTAGGGAACGCCGTAGTGGAGGGCTCCGGCACCAGGGGTTTCTTTACGTGGACTGACATCGCACAGTACAGGGGCCTCTTCTACTGCCGCGACCGGTACCAAACCCGCGTCTTTCGTGTCAGCAGCCGAATGGCATAACCACTGAGCTACCGCGGCGGGAACGCTTTGCGATGCTGTGTGACCAATGGGAGTCCCTGATATGTGTGTGCGTCTCACTGCTTTTATTTGTACGACAGATGTGCTCCGACCATGGATATAGAGGAATCTACTCGGCGGATGAGAATTAAAGACGACGAAAGCAAAGGAGCGTCTTTTGGCCAGCCGTTCTGCGCGCCACTACATTCTCGTTTGACGCGTATATCTTGTGAAATGTTAATTTTTTCGAAGTGTTCCAGATTGAGTAGCCTCACTAATTTGTTGCCCTCGCGGTGGCTCAGTGGTTATGGTACGCAGCTGCTGGCCCGAAAGACGCGGGTTCGATCCCGGCCGCGGCGGTCGAATTCCGATGGAGGCGAAATTATAGAGGCCCGTGTACTGTACGATGTCAGTGCACGCTAGAGAACTAGTAGTAAGTTCTTTATTATTAAAATAATAATATAAAGGAAGAAAATGATTTTTGCTAGCCCCGGCATCTGCCATCGATACTGAAGCACCTGAGCTGGGGCAGATGAAATAAAGGATAGCAGGCAGAGTGGAGAAATGAAATGAAAGAGGTGAGGGGACAAGAAGAGAGGATAGGGGGAGAAGTAATATATACAAACTATTTACACAATGATAAATGTGTCCAGGTTGTGCGCGTGATTAGTTCATGTTGGAGGAATTCAAACGCGCACAGCACTGTGTTGGTTACAACTGGAGTGGGGCGTCCAGTTATTAATCGTTCAATGTAGAACTCGCGGAGCGTTCGGTCACTGCGTGTAACTACCTGACGGAGAACAGACGGGACGTCAAGCCCGTGTGTTCGAGGAATGCACAGAGGCTCACCAAGGTTCGCTCACGAGTGCGCGCACTGCCCTGCGGCCACAATAGCGTCTTGATGGAGTCTGGTAGTATG
Organism: Amblyomma americanum; assembly: GCF_052857255.1. Taxonomy (NCBI): domain Eukaryota; kingdom Metazoa; phylum Arthropoda; class Arachnida; order Ixodida; family Ixodidae; genus Amblyomma; species Amblyomma americanum. The sequence goes on from NC_135504.1 coordinate 87,353,646, forward strand.
CCCAGCGCCCTATAGTTCCCCAGGTGGTCGAAATTTCAAGAACCTTCAACTACAGCGTCCCTCATCATAGACTGAGTCGCTTAAGAAAGTTGAACACCAATAAATCATCATTTGTTTCTTGCTTTAAATGAGCAACATGCAAAAGAATAATTCTGACCTACTTTGGCTGTCGTCTAAGTTGCATTAGAGTAGCGATGGTCAAGAAATTCGGAAATATCAGCGGAAATTACCGTGCGTTCGGAGAGCGTCCGAACGCAAGTGGCATCGCGCGTGCTCGAAAAATGTGTCATGGCAGCAGCGCAATTGATGCTGCTTGAACACGACATCAGAGATTCTCTGATTCTTTCAACACTGGCATCCTAGCGTTATTCAAGAGTACAGTGCAATCAGAGAGACTCATGATCGAAAATCATATGGCGCAAAGTAAGGCCAAGTCGACGCAGAATCAAGCTCTACAACATTCATTGTCACGTGCGGGCGCTGGATGGTGAAATTCGCGTGAGCCGTAGGTTCATAATTTCTAGCTGCACCGTCATTGCGCATAGTGCGCATTTTATTTTGTGCCACTATAAAGCGGCTTGTTTGATGCCACGGGTGCCGTCGGGCTGCACCCCGATTTGTGTGAACGCCGCAGGTGCATGCAATAAATCTAGCGCGGCCGGGGCCGCATTGGAAGGCGACGTGTAGGTACACCTCCACCTCATAACGACGTCTTGGTAGCTGTACCAAGGCCTTGTATCTAGCAGGTGCTGCTATGATCCTAGCGTAGTAGGTGAAGGTGGAGGGGGAGCCATAATTCTATATCACGTTGGCTCAGAACGCTGGCCACAGATGCGCTTCACAGCAAGACATAGCAAGATCACAGATCTCATGGTCCAAACTTGCTACATTCGTAAGAAATTGAGGCATACCGATGTAGACGCCAACATTGAGCACTGCATGCTGCTGAGGCTGTCACCGTAATTCGTGTTAGAATTTGTAATCATTCTTTGAACTCTGCCGTGTTCTTTGCGTCTCCCGAAAAAAAAAAACATGCTTTGTGATGGTGCGTGACCAATGAGTCTCTGAGATGTCTGTAGGTCTCACTGCTTTGAGTCGTACGAGAGATGTGGTGCGACTATCGATTTCGAGCAAACACACTCGAAGGAAAACTATTAAGACAACACACTAAGGAGCGTCCTTTGGCCAGCTGTTTTACGCACCGCTACATTTCTGTTTGACATTCATGTCCGCGGTGGAGATTCGAGCGATGTATTGCAAAAAAGAAATGCAACTTGCTCTCCGTCCACTTGTGGTTTTGGTGCCTGTTGACACTGCCCAAAATTTCCGAAGGACGCTTTTTACACTTTAAGAAAGAAAATAAATAAAATAAAGATATTGCGTGCAGCATAGCCAAGACCTCAAGGACTTGCTGTACAGACACTGGAGCCAGCCAAAGGAAGCTTGGCTCATGAGTTCTGCGTTAGGAGGAAATTGCTGTGTTGCGTTAAAAAATTATTGGTTATCAGCAAATGAAAAACAGGGTAACTGTCTCGCGTCTCAGTGGCCATCTCAACAACGCCGCGAGGGAAGGGAAGATGGGAGTCATTGAGAGAAAGAGGTGCCGGAGTCTAGAGAGGGCTCCGGAATAATTTCGACCACCTGGGGATTGTTAATGTGCATTTACATAGCCCAGCACACGGGTGCCCTATCCGAACCACCTCCATCGAAACGAGGCCACCGCGCTCGCTGCGGCGGATACGTGCCACGCAACACGGAGCCCTGCATTGGCTCGTGCCCTCTAGATGGCGTCAGCAGGCGGTCACGTGATGGCCAGACGCGATCACGTGCACAGAGGTTATAAAAGGGAAGCGAACAGGACGAGTGCTGACGTGTGCAAGGAAGAGTGCTCTGCTGCGGAACTGCCGCCGCGCCTCGCAGTAGCAACCATTCTTTGCGAAGCGTTCGAAGAGTCTCGAAAGCCTTTGCCCCTGGGTAGAGCAGATTGGATTCAGCAGCGGATGGTGCTTTTCGGCGGCGACACGAGGTCTCTTCGGCATCAACCCATGCATCCTACTCAAGATGTTCGAGATAGCGGGCGCCGTCGTCCACCACGCGGAAACCGCGTCCGGTAAGCGTTCCAAGAGGTCTACGCTAGGCTTGCCATTGTCCAGCGCTCAATGGCATTGACGAGATTTCGGGACTTGGTCTTGGCCGACAGACTACTGCAACTTTCTGCAGTATTCGCATCAGGAAGACAGAAAGCGGTCTGCGTGTGCGTAGAACGCCATTCGGCTGCCATCTCGTCGCTGCTGTGGGGACGCTAGTGAAAGCGGTAGTATGAAATGAAGCCTTCACGAGCGCCTTGGACGCATCTTTCCGCTATTTTGACTGGTCTCCTCTTGTGATTTCAGTGTCACCGAATCCATCCAGTCTTCTGTCCTCAACCAGCGCAAGCGATATTTGTCGATCGCCGCTGGCAGACGCCCCGTCATCACCCTCTGGAATGAAGCGGAGCTTTGGCGTCCCTCGTCTCCGAAAGCCTCCTGAAGGAACAAGAGCGTCTTGGACAATTCCCTCACCGTAGGATCCGAGATTCCTGGCGGATTTTTCTCGCGTTCCATGGTGAGTCTACAGACTGCAGACGTTTTCGAACTTGCATTTAGAAGCGCCTCCGAGACGATCGCGTTCGCACTGTTTCGTCTTAGTATTTTAAGGAAGATTAAGAATGCTATCTCTTCTTCTGAGCAGTATTCTTGCACCGACGCCGCACTGTTTTGAAGTTGTTTTTATCTTGCGCGCCTTCTTGATTTATGCTCTTTTTGGAGTCTTCTTAGACCTAGCTACTGGAGCCAAATCAGCGAGCGCCTCCGCGTCTGGGCCACGCCGGGCACACAGGGTTACGGAACGCTGTGAATGGGAAATGCTGAGTTGCGTTTGTTTATTCAGTCTCTGGTTTGGTCGCTGACTGCTATTTATTCAAGTTAGTGTTGCACCGCCTGGGTAGACCTGTAACAATACCGATGGCGACGAAGCATTGACCCGCCTTAGTGGCTCAGCGGTTGGAGCGGTCAGTGACTGGGTTGAAGATCCCGGCTTCTATCTCGGCTCTGGCGACCGCGTTTTGAAGGCGAAATGCATAAGGCGTCCGTCTCTGGCTTAATCCCCTTGGACTACGGCGACCGTCGTACCCCATGTGGTTTGCTGTTTGGCGTCTTACGTCCCAAAGCGACTCAGGCTATGAAGGACGCCGTAATGGAGGGCGCCGGATGATTTCGACCACCTGGCGTTCTTTAACGTGCACTGACACCGCACAGTGCACGGGTCTCGTCTCCTCCATCGATATGCGACCGCCGCGGCCGGGATTGAACCCGTGTGTTTCGGGTCATCAGCCAAGCACCATAACCACTGAGTCACGTGTGTCGGTTCGGGGCGTTAAAAAAAGGTGCAGACTGCTCATTGCTTGGTATATTTTTGAGCACTGCACTAACCGACCGACCGAGCGAGTCTTAACCTCTGATAACGTTGCGCCAGAAACAGACATGAATAAAGAAGCGATCCTTGGGCCTATACTTATGCTTTTTGCGAAAGCTGCAAAATTGCCATTTTTTTCATGCCTTAGCGCTGACAACACGGCATACAAGCGGCACTGCAGCAATAGGCCGCAGCGTTCACTGGGTGACTACCTGTTGCTATCAACCATTAATTTAACGGCCACCTGCCAGGGTGGCAGGTAGGCGCGCTGCCTATCCAGAGTGTGCGGCATGCACTCAACGTTGACGCTAAGCCGCGTATAATAGCCCGATACACCACAGCTTTTGCTGTCTAGCCAGGTTGATCAGTAATTAAACCGCAGCAGATTTTTTCCGCACGGCGCGGTTGAGGTACCCACCGCCAAATTTAAGTTATGCGCCTTTCCCAGTCAAATCGAGTGGAGGGCCTAGACAAGCAACGTGGTCAAAACTGCAAATATGACGGCTGGAAAGTAGACTAATTTGCTTCAAGTAACCTTGCCCTGGACTGCGCCGGGAAGCACTGAAAGGGGAATTCCAAAATGCAGAACGCTCTGAATCAGGCATGCCCCAGGTCGTGCCAGCGCTTTCAAGTCCTGTTCTGCACTCTACATTGAAGCAACGTTATTGGCCGCGGCTGCCGCGTGTCAACCTTCGCGTTTTTTAGGGCGAAAGCCTTTCTAGCCCCATTACGACCAATGCCGGCGGCGTGTCTAATGTGTGGGGTAGCATATTTGTGTGTAATCGCACACGGTACAGAAAATCCCAACGATGGCAAGAAAGAAGGTGACATCAAGTGGCCGTAGGACACACAAAGCCGCGCGCCGCAATTATAGTCGATCATATCCGTCTTATATAACCGCCACCGGCTGACCTCAATGTTGTGCTGGTATTGCCGACTACATTCTTTCCAAAAAATGTGGGAAATCGTTCGTCTTGTAGAGTTCCGGTGGTGTCCTGCTATTTCTCTTGGCATATAGCTCACATGCTCTAGTCAAATTTGAAGCTAGCTTGCGAGAATGATTCGAACCTATCCTAAAAGGCTCGGTTGAGGTGCCTACCGAGATGCGACAGTTAATGCGCCATTTCCTTTCCTCAACACTAAGTTTGGTTTTAAAATTGTGGCTCAGCCGTTCATATTACAGCGTTGCCGGTGTTGTAATACGGTTTCTCGTTCCATATTGAATACGCCTCTCAGGTTGGAGACTAGTCCGCGACAGGTGTTCGAACCACTCGGACCTTTGTGGATTGAGTGTTCTGAGGCGCGTCTCTATTTCATTGCTCAGTGCGTAACCTGTGTGGACGTCTAACGCTCACGACTCTCTAATGCTTTACCACTTCAGGCCTGTATGAGGTGTCCACCGAGAGGCGAGAGAGTTAGTGCGCAATTTCCTTTCCTCAAGACTAATTTGGGGATTAAAATTGTGGTTAAGCCGTTCATATAACAGCGTTGCCGGTGTTGTAATACAGATTCTCGTTCCATATTGCATTCGCCTCTTAGGTTGGAGGCTAGTCCGCGAAAGGTGATCGAACCACTCGGACCTTTGTGGATTGAGTGTTCTGAGGCGCGTCTCTATTTCATTGCTCAGTGCGTAACCTGTGTGGACGTCTAACGCTCACGACTCTAATGCTTGACCACTTCAGGCCTGTATGAGGTGTCCAACGAGAGGAGAGAGAGTTAGTGCGCAATTTCCTTTCCTCAACACTAAGATTCGTTTTAAAATTGTGGTTAAGCCGTTCGTATTACAGCTTTGCGGGTGGTGTAATGCGGATTCTCGTGATGCTTATGTTGGAGGCTTGCTCGCGACAGGAAGAAGGCCGAATAGGCACGTGAGCGCAGAGAGACGCCCAACCGGGCAGTAGCCCTTGAAACGTGAAACGGGCCCGCAGCTTCAGACCTCCAGGCCATTAATGCCAGTCAGCTTTCACGGATCACTGGGCTAGGCCGGTAAGCTTGTCCACTATTTTCTCTATTTGGTATATTTTTTTCCATAACTTTAAATCGGCCTTTTCTACTGGCAGAGGCAAGTGGTAGTGGGGTCTTTGCGTGGATTAATCGAAACACGAAAAGAAAAAAGAAGCAAAATAGATTGGAAAAGAAGCTAGAATTGGTGTAGTACTATACCACTCTGTTTTTTACTAAAATTTCCGGGTGTTAATGTTCACATTTAAAGAAGCTGAAATATGCGTTTGCATTTTGGCGTTTATCTAGCACTTGTGGCACGCAGGAGGACCTAATGCCAGAGGGGGCCTGGGACATGTCCCCTACACATTCCTGTGTATGTTAGAGTGCTAGGTCACAAGGCGAACAATCCCGGCCTAGATGTATTTGTAGCTGTCAGCATAAAGGATTTGATGAAAATTGTTTTGTGGAAAGAAAATGGCACAGTAACTCTCTCGCATCGGGGTGAACACCTCAAGAGCGCCATAAGAGAAGTGATAAAGGAGGGACTGAAAGAAGAAAGGAAGAAAGAGGTGCTAATAATTTCGACCACATGGGGACACTGACATAGCACAGCATAGAGGCGCCTTTTGCGTTTCACCTCCGTTGAAATGCGGCTGCCGCGGTCGGGTTCGAACCCAGCTCAATAGCCGAACCCCTTCTAATCACATGGGAGCCACCAGATCGGACATTCAGCAGTGCAAGACTGAATAGGGAAATAAGCGCTGTAGTGGTGTATGAATTTCGACTACCTGGCCTCATTTAACGTGAATTGACATCGTATTGCACGGGAGCTTCTTTAGAGCGCTAGCTATTCGTGGCACGCTACCTGGTTTTACGACGCCCGCGATCATGTGACCACGAGTGCAGCTGGGAGAACAGTCGGGGAGCAGGAAATTCGCGCATGGCATCCTGAGCAACATGATGAGACGACGCTATATATACCTCGCAGCGAAATGCAGATGTCGACAGCTAAACAGTAGTATATATACGGCCCCTGAGGTGAGAGGATGGCCAGCTGCGCGGCTGGCCGACGCGTTAGGTCAGGCGAGCCTGGTGTCGATACCCTATGTGCCGCCGTGGGGAGTTCAGTCGAGGCGAGAACGCTGTTATTGAATAGAAAGAACGGCGTCGTACAGACTACTTTTCTAGGGACGCGACAGTCAAGAGGTCCGCAACGGTTTAGAAACGCGCTGCGTTTGGCTCCCGGCAAAGAGAATTCATTGCCAGGTCGTCCGTCACCGCATTCTTCCCTTGCGGCTTCACCGCAGTGCACGCGCATTGCTCGTCACGCGGCGCGCTCTGCTGTCGATTAAACAGTCTTTGTTGACAAGCTACGCAGTAAGTGTGACCGCAGGCAACCCTTTCAATTGAGTCTGCTCTTCGCATTGCGATTTCTAAGTTTATGAGTTTCATACCGCGAGTTGCAAGCGTCAAGGAATCAAGCTACGTTCCGCAACCCGCCCCAAATCTTAACGAAGACATATCAGCCGGCTGAACGTTATCTCGCGGATGCGCATAAACCAGATATGCTAATTTAGCTGCATATGTTATCTTTGTGCTTCACCTTAGTCATGAGTGCCTAACTTTGATGTATTGCCCAGAAGATGCAATACCAATAGCTTTTGCATTATTCGCAGCAGACCCGATCGATCGGTGGTTCCGTGTCCTGTCACGGACAAGAAGACGATGCGGGCAGGATCGTCATCACCGTCTGTCAAGTCGTCCTGTTTTTATCGGCTTGCCGTCAAGTAACAATGCCTTCGAATTCGAGGCAGCAAAGCACGTAAGTAGTTTGAAGTGCTATGCGTAATTCCATTTGTTTATTATGTTTCCATGTTACCTGGCTTCGAGCGCGGTGTAAAAAAAATGCAAAATATAAAAATATTCTGTCAATGAACCCCGGAAAAGTTTTTTTCCTGAGAGTATGAAAAAAATTGCGTATGCGCACAAGTTCCTTAAGCATATGTGAAAGACCCCACTAAAACTGCCCTTAAAAAATTTTTTTACAGTTCAAAGACTGTTCATAAACTTCTATCAAGTCTAGAGACTCTCTACAGACGCCCTAGAGAATGTGTATAGGCAATACAAATCCCATACACCATCTATAGACAATCTATAAATTTATAGGCATACTTTTAAGAATTTTGTCTATAGACTACGAATAGGCAAAAATAAATATCTGTAGGTAGAGAACAGTCCATAAGAAGTGTATAGAATGTCTATAGACCATTTTATAAGGGTGTAAACATCTCTCAAGAGGTCCAATCGAAGATTTCTTAATTAGACTTCAGACTGTTGTCATTCATGTCTTGCTAACACTGACGGATCGCTTTGCCCCGATGGAGCAGCGACATCCTGTGGGACGACACCATGTGTCCAGACAACGGAGACTTGGTGCCTACTGCCTCTGAAGTGCAGTCGTCTTGTGGGTGCGACCGGAGGACGTCAAGAACGGATCCAGAGGAAAGCGCGGCGTAAGATGCATTGCAGACGGCCTTGCACTTTTACATTCGCGCTCAGTATGACCTGCAACGAAGCGGTGGTGTTTCCTGAGATCTCCAGATAAAGTAGTCAGGGTAATATAGCAGAAAACTGCGGCAAGATTTGCACTAAGAAAGCGGCACTCTTTATTAAGTGCGTAAAACATTCGTACCATACTAAGTTCCTGCTACCGCCATTGAAAAAAAACTCAGAAGAAAAACTTGGCGACCAATCGAACACTACAATTCCCTCTCCGTATGCAACGTGCTGAGAGGTCTGAGAGGACTTCGTAGCATCTGCTCTAATTTTAAAGGCGAAGTGGGGAGCAGTTTCGAGGCTCGCGTTCAAGAGCACCACTAGTTTGTCGCGTGGCGTCCCACTCCGTATCCAATGGTTCCACTGGTTTTCCTCTGACCACTTCGCTTCTTCGGTGCTGTTGCAGGTTCCTCCTCATGGTGAGGCGAGCTCGACTCCACCCTGCCATCGCATTTTCCGCATTCGGTGTGATTGCTTCTCTGGCTATCTGAGCACTATCTGAGGCATCCGATGGGAAGGGCGTTCGTGTTACTTCAGGAAAATTGCAATATTAATCGATCACTCCTGTGCGGCTGCTTTCGAGAAGAGTTGTATACCGGATAACGTCGAAAGTTCGTTATTCAGTGTTGTGCAATGGAACTGCCAGCTATGCACATCGAGAGGCGAAAACTGCTTTCGGGATCGGCGAGGTCAGTGAATTGTAAAGCGGCAGCTCTGCTTCGAAGGGAAACCGGACTGAACCTTCGTTCTCCTCTCGATTCACGAACTTATTTACAGCGAATGGATTAAGAAATGGGTCGACTGTGTCTTATCTGCAACAGTTAAAAACATGCGATTGACAGAACTGTAGAAGGTGCAGTACGGAACGCCTATACGGGTAGATTGCGGATTCTGCTCGACTAAGAATAGTCTCTGTAGTATTAAGACGGGTTAGGAGAATAGAGTGCATGAAAGACAGACAACAGGGGATTTGTGGGTGGATTAAAAGAAGTGAATGGTTTAACCTTCATAGCACGTTAGTAGTCGTTTGTACCCTCCGGAATTTTTTCGGTCTCTCCTGCCCCCTCTTCGATATAACTAAACGTCGCTTCTGTTTTCGTTTCACCTCGGTTGAGCGAAGCTCGCCACTACATAGTCACTGCCTAAAGAAACGTGAAGGACCCTTCTCTATCTGTAAACATCTCTCAGGATGCCAAGTGCATTTTCTTGATTTGATTCTTCTTTGCTCTATCTATGAAGTTGTTCTAACACCGACGTGCTGCTTCTTTTCTCTTTAGAAGCAGCGGCGTCCTGCGTTCAATTAAGAGCCAGAATCAACACAACGGAGGCAAATGCCGAGTGCCTCTGAAGTGCGATCGTCACGTGGGTGCCATCGGAGGGCGTCGAGACCTGCTTCCTCGCTGAAAGTAAGTGCGATGTGAGCAACATTCCTAACCAGCTTATGCGTTTATAGTCTCGCTCAGTATGACCTGCAACGCAGCGGTGGCGTTTTCTATGGTCTGCGGATAAAAGTCTGCCTGTTATAGCAAGAGGTTGTGGCACGATATGTACAGTAAAAACCGGCAGGCTTTTTATGCGTAATAATAGCTAAGTAACATCTGATTTCTAAACTCCCATCGGCTCATGAAACAAACCTGAACCAACCTTATCGTGTTGCATGTGATAACGAGATTCAACCTTCTATGATCTGCGAAGGGTTTCTTCACGGTGCATGGTCACATTGTCGATCCAGTCGATAAGGTCGCATTGAAGTTCTCCACACTTTGTCCTACTACATTAAGTACGACAAATGGCACAACCACCTGCGCTACATGGTGTCTCGCGGAGCGCTGACGGTGCGTTGCTATGATCTATTGTAGCAGTGAGAAAACAGGCTCGTAAGAGCACTTCTCTCGTTACTACTATATCTTGAATGTGGATGCATCGTACATTGAGTGAACTACAAATGCAATTTCTACAAAATATATATTGAAAAACACTGGGCGATTGATTTACACGGACGTTTTTTGTGCTTGAATTAGCACTCTACTGAATTGTCAAGACTATGAATAATACGTGGTAGCCGCCGACTTTAAGAAAGTCCGTGTTGGAGAAACTCCATGTTGGAGAAACTCCACGCTGGAGAAAATGTGAATTCGCCAGGTCCCATTGCTACTGGAATCGCCGCCGTGTTTTCCCGCGTCTCCGAGCTAGGCGCCACGCTCGGCACCGTACATCGATTTCGGAGCTTTGCGTGATGCCAGTCATTCTTTTCGTTTCACCAGCCGGGGGGAGCACTAGGATCTCGAATAGTTCGCTCATTGATTCCTCCTAGCGCTCATCTCTCTTTCTTAGCGATGCCCTCGGCCGCCTTCTCATCGTTTGCGAGGCGGCATTCAGTGTTTGTTAGTGGCAAAAGCAAGCCATCGTAGATATGGTCTCTTCGGGCATTATGTCATGTCCACGGTTGCAATAAATTGCAACTTCTGTTGCACTTTTTTAGCTATTCAGGCATAACAGAACCGAATGAACCAAATAAAACCAGTTTCGATTGGACACGCAGCAAACAACTGTAATAGCCCCTAGCACGAATTCGGTGTGCGCCCAGCGAGTGCCGCTAAGCCTAGCAGGCTATCCGGGTTTTGTTCAGCAGCCCGCCGGTCATTCGGAACTTCTAGTTAACCAATCAAATACTACTAACCCCAATCCATGAGGCGTGTTGAGAGATTTGACGTCGTGTTCCGTCTCCCCTGTTCACAGAGGAGAGCAGTTCAAGTGTACACCGGGATATGGTCGCATAGGGTGAAACTCCGGGTCCTCTAGCACCATTATTATACCTTTGATTCTCGTCTATACTGTTGCATGATGCTTCTGATGCAGGGGCCCGCTTACTACTGGCATCTCCACATCCCGCATTCGGTGTGATTGCCGTCTCCGGCTGCGCAGTCTACAGCTTCAACCCAACCCGTGAGCTTTCAACTTCTCGTTTGGGTCAGTTTTTGGATTAATTTGATAGGGACGGACGAATCCGTACCCTCGGGATCGTAACGAGGAAATTCTTCATAACAAAACACACAGGTCCTTCGCTGATATTATTTTGTAGGTTTCGCATGAAGTTTCGCTCTTCACGCAGGCAGAATATTGCGATCAGCAAAGCGTAAACGTTTGGTCTGCTTCATTTACGAGTTTCTTCAATGCTGTCCTATTGTCCACATGCTGTATAGGCACTCCATAAGAGTTGAAACACAAGAACTCTTATAGTCTTCAAGAAACTGTGTCGAACTTAAGACGCAATACAAAATAAAATATAACTCTCTTGGTATAGTAATTAGACCTTAATTAGCCGAGAGTTGGTATAGTTTCGTATTGAACGCATTTTTAGACTAATGCGTGGTCTATGCAGGCAGCATCAGCGTTTTGGATGCTGGGACCTCCTTAGGAGCGACGGCATCTCGTCCACTGTGACATCTTGAGCCGCTCAAACTCCTATGTGCATGCTGCTGGCACATGCTGCTACTGGGGGGGGGGGGGAGGTAAAAAAAATGGCCAGAAATAGTTGGCGTCTATGGTGAAGTTCAGCTCATTGACGAAAAACACAACCCTGTGAAAGTCGAACAAAGGCGTAGAGACCTCAAGACTGGAGAAGTAGTGCGAACATGTTCAACAACAGGCAAACAGGTGCGAACAAGTTCACGAAGTGGTTAGAAGAAACTCTGAGGAGATCCATGAGGTGAATGCGACAGATACGTCCCATTTTCTTTAGCCCCATTTGGTGTCAACGGGACAAATATGTCCCACTTTTTCCGACTTGACTGTTTGTACGAAAATTGTGAAATTCGGTGAGAGCAGTTTCTGTGCACCTCATCTGCTCGTGCAACATAAAATGTTTCATCAGTTTTGTAAAAAAACATTGATGCCCCACAAAGGGTTAAGAAGGACTGTGTTCTAGATGCAAAAGTCTCTCCAGCGGTCCAGAATACTGTTTTTGATATTGATTCTGGCAATAGTTCTTACTGCGAAGCTGTATGCCTCTCCCGTCCAAGGAACTTTTCGTGTCGTTATCGCAAGCAAAAAATGTCTGGCTAAAAGTTGAATGCACAAACATGTCTCCTTTGATAATAGCCATACAGAGAACAGCTCAGTACTCGTTTTCAATAAGGAAAACCACAAAGCAATCATCAAAATCACATGATGGATGTTAAGGCGCGTGTGAACAGTGGGAAGACCGTCTGACGCGTTCCGGCAAACATTAGATTTGCAGAGCTGATTCGAACGTAACCTGCAAACAAACCTGGTAATCCTACAAACAAGACTGCTTTTGCTAAATCCCTTTAACCTGGTATTGCAACTCGCTGCTCGCTTTGATGGTGTTCACGGCTAAATGACGCTGGATGGAGTGTTTTTGATCCCCATTGCCGAACCAAAGACTGTTAAGAGTAGTGTAATAGATGGCTGTGTCGTACCCTTATAACGTTTTCCAAACAACCGGGTCTTTGCAGTATTCACAAACCGAATTTACGAATTTTTAAGCTTAACTTCTCTGCTTTCTTTTTTTTAAGCTTGACAACATGTGGCTGAAGGGTTGTTTCCAGGAATTTTATTTCCCAGTTATGTGTGTCGCCGAAGGAGTATAAGATTTAATAAAGCGTAGTACAATTACGCGGTTTATTGCTGAGAGGTTTAAAATATGAATACCTCATACATCATGCTCTAGCACAATATCGCGCCTGAAAAGCCATTAACATATATGACTTCGTCTCGTCTGCTCCCGTTTCGCCTCCGAACCACGTCACTGTTTTTCTGTCCCCCTGTCTTGGCATGACCCGTTCGCTCAAACTTTTAAAGCGCTAGTGGCGATTGTTTCCTCACTTATTCTAAGCGTGATGCGCATTCACGCCTAAAAATCGCGCTTCCTAAGAATGAGTGGGCGGCGCGTTGCTTTGCGCTTGCCAAGCGTGATTGATGGCAATTCGTTTGCGCTCTTGTTTTAGGCGTGCTGCACTTTCACACTTAGATATCTTGCTTTCACCCACACTTCTTCACGCTTTGCAGGCGAGATCGCATGGCCTGCCTCAAGCTTGGCGTACTTGGCAGCCTTTAGCTCCCCCCCTCCCGCCCTAATACCAATTCCAGATTATTTCGTCCAGGCATCCTAAATTGGCGTCGCTGTTGACGACTCCAAGAACGAGCGTTGGGATCTCGCTCAAGGCGGGCAGAACATTGTGACACATTTTGCGTAGTTGCGTAGTGTGAATTAGAATAGAATCAGAATTGGAGTACACTGTGGAGTGAAAGACAGTGAACTCAGTATTGGAACAGAACCATAATTGGAATAAATACGTAAATAATGCAATTTCTCTGCATCAGTCTACTTTATCGCCCCAATTTTTTTTTAAATGCAGAAATTAATTATGTTGCTTGCGCTCCGGTTTTCCCGACGATACATCTTTCAGCTTCCAATTGTTTTCAATAAGTGTTTGCATCCTCGCACCAGACCTGACTGATATGACTATCACAGTGCAAATTCTACTTTATGACAAGTACTGCTGCCCCTACATCTTTAAAACCACACGCTTTTCACGTTATCATCTAGGAATGGTGACAGGTTGTCGACTACATCCACCTGAGATCCGGGACTGGAAGTATTAGTATAAAAAGACAGTAGCCTTACTAGAATACAGAAGCTTGACTTATGACGCGACGGAATGTTTTTCTACAACAGTTGAACCCAGCGTTCCTCGGGTGTATGAGCAACGTAAGAAACAGAAGCTGTATGCTAAGACATAATGCCTCCTGTGAACACTACCGTTGTCGAGGTGTTCCGATTGTTTTCCGCAGCTGGTCAGTTCACGATTGCCAGCGTCGACTCCCTCGGGAGGGTTTTTCTCCAGTCGACGTTACAGACTATATCAGCTAGCCCAATTAATAAACTAAAACATTTGCTTACAACTGCACCAACCCACACTTCGGGGCCTATGGCATTTAAAAAGGTACGAAATTTTCCACAGTGTTAATGTTAAGCACGATAGTCTCGAGTATGCTTCAATATTCTCTGAAACATTCACAAGGTGATCGTATTGTGAAATAGTTATGCCTGATATTCTCCAGCAGCATAGGTCATTCGGATGTGGCAACCCACCCCAAGCCTTGATCAGCCGGCTCCCTTCAAGGAGCTGCATTCTTCATTGTTAATTGATTAGAGTACAGGAAAAAACATTGGACTCATATGCTGCGCTTATAGTTCACACGATAGCTTACATCGTTAGGGGCGTCATTTTATTATTAGATTATAAGATTATTTTATTAGAGCGACGATATACACAGACACTTCGCATGACCAAATTTTGGCTGGTACTTTTTTTAATTTTTTCATTTATTTCGCCAATTACACGTTCTAAGTGTTCTTATTTCACATCACTATGCATTGGCGTTTGATTATAAGCATTTTGACGCCTTTTGAATGATTATAAATTTGGTTTCATGATAGGAAGCGGTGCAGTAACTGTCTCGCCTATCATAAGGGAAAGGATAAAGGAGAGACTGAGAGAAAAAAGGGCGAGGTGCGGTAATGGAGGGTTCGACAATAATGTCGGCCACCTGGAGATCTTTAACATGCACAGACATCGCCCAGCACATGTGCGGCCTTTGCGTTTTGCCTCCATTGAAATGTGGCCACCGTGGTCGAGTTCGAACCCGGGAACTCCGGATCAGTAGCCGAGCGGCCTAACCACTGAGCCACCACGGCGGGACCCATTGAACCCCCCTTTTTCCAGTTTTTCTTCATTTCTTTAATAATCAAATTATTACATTACACCAATCAATCATCAATCACAAGAACCAACAATTAACATGCAACAATTTTTACTGAGCTTTCAATTATTTCCGACACGCGCTGCCCACTACTACTACTGCTACTACTACTACTACTAGTGTTACAGTCATCCACAGAAAATACGGGAAGGCCTTTATTCTATGCGGCGCACCTTCGCCGATTTGTGTCAAGCATTCGGGATGATAGATTTTCGCAATCACATTTAACGCTTCGGACAGGAATCTCTAGCTTTGGATCTGCGGCAGAAAGGGAGAGAAGTGCCGGGTTTTTCTCCCCTTTGAAACTAAACGCTCTCGTAACATCTCGTATTACCGTAACAAATGCTAGCTTTGTCCTGAATCCTGGCATAAATGTGGTAATTCTGGGCAAGAATACCTTCGTACTGACAAGAAGGGCTAGGGTTAAAATGTGCGTTTTTTTGTGTGGCAGAAAATGGCTGCCGCCAGCCTTTCTCCGGCGTAGCTTCGGTGTCTCGGTCACTGCCGTCGCTGAAGGCGAAATTCCTGCGATTGCAGCAAGGCGACGCAGGGAGACGCAGATATCTGGCGAGAACAGATGTCAGCGTCGGCGCCGGAAATGCCTCGTAGGTGGGCATTGGTGGGGCCAATGACCGCGCATTAACAGCGACATCCGGGATTTACCTCCGCCGCTTATCAGCAGTTGCCCCTTCGGTACCCGTGAAATTGTCCCCCTTGCCACTCCAGTAGGTTCCCTTTGACGCTAAGAGGATTCGCTATAGACAAAGGATAATTCAGGGGCTTTATACTCGATCCCCCTCAGTCTGGAGACGCCAGTCCATACGCTCTCATATGTTTAATCGCCTTCTCCTGTGGGCGCAGAGCTAAATGTTAGTAACGTCGATAAATGATGCCTTGTGGTTTAACATTTAGAGTGAACTGAGTGAGTTAGAGAGTTTTGCAATAGATGTTAAAAGCAAAGATTTCGAATCTATTTCTGTAGGCCGCCGGAAGTGCAGTACAGTAAAACTTCACTTATCGGCCCCTATTAATCTGAAAACTGTAATAATTGGGACTACCGTAGGGTTCCTATCCAAGGCTATGGCGTCAGACTTTCGTTAAATAGCACACTGTAGGGCTCGCATCAACTGGCGCCCACAGCACCACCAAGTTAAGGTAGTGCGGGCTGGACTCGCGATCTTCCAGACATCATTCAGACCGCGGGCTATGCAAAGTAGATCGTTCCCCGTGCTCTGCTGGTATATGCGCTCGACAGCATGCGTGATGACCATCCTAAGAAATAATCCCTACATACCCGCCAGCTGCTGACCACGAGTGAGGAATTGGAGGTCCTACTGCTCTCGACGGACCTGGCCAGGCAAAAGATCGCCACTAACTGGGCCGCCTAGGGCATGGAACTCCATGAACTCACGAACGTATAGAGCAGTGGGGCTGTGCTGGGACCCAGGGTCCTGCGTGTTCAAAATCCCTTCGTCATTGCATAGAGTATGTGATGAAATTCCGAAAAAGCTTCGTTGCTGCGTAGTTTTCTTGCAAAAGCACATGACTATCATCGCCAAGCTTCTCGGCGCATAATTTTTTGACGATGGTAGATTTTTTGGCTAGTTTTTGGCGGCCAGTTGGTAATTTTCAGATCAAATTCACGGTGTTGTACTTTATTGCGTTTTAAGCTGATGGTATAGTTCTTATGCTGTTCAGACCCCTGAATCACCCTTCCTTTTACCATAGAAAGCAAGTTCGTACTTATTCTTGCAGTGATGGCACAGGAGAGCACCTGAGCAGCAAAGAAAGCAGAGGCCTCTCTTTGGATCTGGTAACAAGACAACACCCACCCGGATATGTCACTGGTGTGTCCCTCTCCTATCTCTTATTTGGTCATGTCTGTTCCATTATAACCAGAACTGAATATGGGAGACAAAACGCTCAGCGTTATCACAAAGTGAGCAACCTTGGGCTACTGGGAGCGAATAGATTATTTCAAGCTTCCTGTGCTACATTTTCTTGTGAGATGTTGAATAGTGTTCTATGTTTTATCACATCTGTACAAACAAAATTCCAATAAGGAGAGGCATTTGGCAAGGTGACACGATCTCGCCAATGCTATTCACCGCCTGTTTACAGGAGGCATTCCGAGGCCCGAACTGGGAACAGCTGGGGATAAGAGTTAGCGGAGAATATCTAAAGAATCTGCGATTCGCTGATGACACTGCCCTGCTGAGTCACTCAGGAGGTGGACTGCAAATCACGATCAATGAATTAGACAGGAAGAGTATAATGGTAGAAAATGGACCGCTGAGAAATAGGCTGGGAAATAGACAGTCTAATTTGCTTCGTGTAATCGGGCATATGAAGCGTACGCTCCTTCGGTGTTCCCTGCCCCGTGGTGGAAGCCCGGAAGATTAGTGCCCGAGATTATGCCAAAGTGGTGCGATCGAAATTGTTCAGATGGCTGGCAAGCAGGAAATAAGATTACCGTTTACGATTCACGAACATCGCGCAAAGGTATTGGGACCCACAAGGATTCCCGCCATCTGTGAACATAAAGTAACTGTTGCACTCAAATCAACGAGTCTCTGTCACACCGCGGCATGTGCGTCCATGAGGAGGTAAAGAAAATCCTTCTTTCTCTCTTTTTCACCCAGAGTCTCTGCAGCTGATAGAGGGCTTCGCTAGCGCCCTCAGAGTGGCCATCTTTCCAAGGCATGCACCTCAGTCCCCACGTGGCCTTCGTAACACATCCACGTTCGAAGAATCACAGTACGCTGATGTCTTTTCTTCTCTGCCCTACGGCGACCAGAGGTCAAGTGTATAAGCAAAATGCCCCATTAGTTGTAGCATTGTTCAATGTGGCAGTAATCGTGAATCTAGGAAATTTCGTTGAGACTATGACTACCGTCACTTGGTCTGAATCCCTCTTGTACTGGTGCCAGCCGCTACGATCAAGACTGCTTTTGTTAATTCCTTTTAACCTGGTATTGCAGCTAGCTGCTCGTTTTGATGGTGTTCACCACCTCAGCTGTAGCTACATGACGCTGGGGGGAGCGTTTTTGATGCGCATAGCTGAACCAAAGACGTTTAGACAAATATAATAGACTGCTGTGTCTGTCGTTCTCGCCCATGAAAATTGAGATTGTGATACCCTTATATCGTCCTTCATATTACCGGGTCTTCGTGGTAGCGCACAAAGCGAATTTACGCATTTTTAAGCTTAACTTCTCTGCTTTCTATATCGTAAGCTTGACAACATGTGGCTGCAGCATTGTTCCCTGGAATATTATTTCCCAATTATGTGTGTCGCCGACGGAGTATAAGATTTAATAAAATGTAGTACAATTACGCGGTTTATTGCTGAGAGGCCTAAAATATGAATACCTCATACTGCATGCTCTAGCACGTTAACGCTCCTGAAAATCCATTAACATATATAACGACTTCGTCTCGTCTGCTCCCGTTTCGCCTCCAATTCATGTCACTGTTTTTCTGTCCCGCAGTCTTGGTATGACCCGTTCGCTCAAATTTTAAAGCGGTAGTGGCGATTGTTTCCTCACTTTAAGCGTGATGCGCCTTCACGCCAAAAAATTGCGTTTCCTAGGAATGAGTGAGCGGCGCGTTTCTTAGCGCTTGCCAAGTGTGATTGATGGCACTTATTTTGCGCCCTTGTTTTAGGCGTGGTGCACTTTCACGCTTAGATGTCCCGCTTTCACCCACGCTTCTTCACACTTTGTAGGCGTGATCGCATGGCCTGCCTCATGCTTGGCATGCTTGACAGCCTTTAGCTCCCCCCCCCCCCGGCCCCTAATACCAATTCCAGTTTATTTCATCCAGGCGTCCTAAATGGGTGTCGCTGTTGGCTCCAAGAACGAGTGTTGGAATCTTGCTCAAGACGGGCAAAACATGTGACACATTTTGTGTAGTTGCGTAGTGCTGATTAGAATAGAATCCGAAATGCAGTACACTGGGGAGTGAAAGACAGTGGGCCCAGTATTGGAACAGAGTTATAATTTGAATAAATTCGTAAATAATTCAATTTCTGTGCATTAGTCTAATTTATCGCCCTTACATTTTTTAAATACAGAAACGAATTCTGTTGCTTGCACAACGGTTTTTCTGGCTACATCTTTCAGCTTTCAATGATAAGTGTTTACATCCTCGTACCAGACCTGACTGATATGACTATCACCGTGCAAATTCTGCTTTATGGCAAATACTGCTGCCCCTACAGCTTTAAAAACGCACGCTTGACACGCAACAGTCTAGGAAGGGTGATAGGTTGTCGACTACAACCACCTGAGATCCAGAACAGGAAGTATTAGTATGTTAGTATTAGTGTAAAATTTTTTACTGATCATGTATAGTGCCTTGTTTCCTTGTATTTGTTTGTCCCCTTTTAAATTTGATCTTGATGTTTTACTGCCCCCTTACACAATGCCCTATGGGCCTGTAAGGTATTTCAAATAATGGTATCAATGAAGATAGCCTTACTATTGTACAGAAGAACCTTGACTTCTGACGCGATGGAATTCTTTTCTACAACAGTTGAACGCAGCGTTCCTCTGGTGTATGAGCAACGTAAGAAACAGAAGCTGTATGCTAAGACATAATGGCTCCTGTGAACACTACCGTTGTCGAGGTGTTGGGATTGTTTTTCCGCAACTGGCCAGTTCACGATCGCCCGTGTCGAGTCCTTCGGGAGGGCTTTACTCCAGCCAACGTATGTGACTGTATCATCTAGCCCAAGTAATAAACTAAAAAAGCAAATCAACTCCACCAACCCATTCTTCGGGGCCTATGGTAATAAAGACACGAAATTACCACAGTGTTAAGCGCGATAGTGTCAAGTATGCTTCGATATTCTCTGAAAATTTCGCGAGGTGCTCGTATTGTGAAGTTGTTATGCCTAATATTCACCGGCAGCTTCGGTCATTTGGATGTGGCAACCCGCCCCGAGCCTTGATTAGCCGGCTTCCTCCAAGGAGTTTCATCCTTCATTGTTAATTGATTAGAGTACAGGAAATAACTTTGGATTCATATGCTGCACTTATGAGTGTCATTTTTTTATTAGATTATTAGATTATTTTATTAGGGCGACGATATACACTGATACTTCGCATCACCAAACAGTGGCTGGTAATTCGTTTTCAATTTGCTCATTTATTTCACCAACTACACACTCTAAATGTTCTTATTTCGCATCACCAAGCATTGGCGTTTCATTCTAAGCAGTTTGACGTCCTTGAAATGAATATTAAATTTGGTTTCATGAAAGGAACCGGCGCAGAAACCGTCTAGCCTATCTTAAGGGAAGGGATATAGGAGGGACTGAGAGGAGGAAGGAAGAGGTGCGGTAATGGAGGGCTCCAGAATAATTTCGACCACCTGGAGATCTTTAACGTGCAATGACATCGCCGAGCACACGTGTGCCCTTTGCGTTTCGCCTCCATCGAAAAGTAGCCGCCGTGGTCGAGTTCGAACCCGGGAACTCCGGATCAGTAGCCGAGCACAGTAACCAGTGATCAACCACGGCGGGACCCATTGAACCCCAATTTTTCCAGTTTTTTTCTTGATTTCTTTATTAATCAATTATTTACATCACACCAGTCAATCATCATTCACTACAACCAACAATTAACATGCAACAATTTTTACTGAGCTTTCGATTATTTCCGACACGCGCTGCCCACTGTTACTACGCCGACGGCTTTTCGACCGAACGAACTGTGTACGCTATTGGGTAATAGAAGAGTAGACGTGAATTCAGTGAATTACAAAATTAAAGTGAATTCAGTGAACAGCCCACTGAATTCAGTGAAGTGAATTCAGTGAATTAAGCCCACAGGTGCACACTTCTTTTCGGAATAAATAGAAAGGCAGCACCTTCCTTTTCCGCGTAAAATGCATGAAGGAATGAAATATGAAGTCGAGAATTACTGTGTGATCCTTGAGAGATATTCAGTGGTTCCTTCGCCAAAGTTGCTTATACTTTTTTTTTCTCTGCAGCACCGGCTATTTGGATTCGGCATCATTGAACAGTGCTGCTTTGGTCGGCTTCTCCGTCCTGAAATAGGGGTGCGTGCCTGAGCCCCTTCTGAAGTTGAGGCCGAGTAAGTGTCCATACTTCAATGTGATCTATCCAGGCAGAATCCTTTGTTACGTTTGCTAAATTCTTCCCCAATGGTCGCGAAAACGGCGAAGATTTTCAGTCAGCTTATGCTCTGCAGACTTGCTGTTTTTGGACACTAAGGACAAAATCAGTGAGCGTTGCTAAACTTGAAAAGTGCTGGTGGTTTAGCATTCCTAAACGCGAATATTCGGCGAAAGCTGGATTCGCAGGCGGGCACCACTGCCTGAGAGCGCGACTGAGCGGTCCAATGATCCAGGCAGCCAGTTATGTAGCACCTCTCATTTCATTGCGTCCATCATAGCCTGAGTCGCTGTGGGACGTTAAACACTAAACAACCATTCCTTGCCTCAAAAATCATCGGCGCCTATAACGCGGCCAATGCTAGCGTGTCGTCTTGAAGGGCTTGAGCCATACATGTCACATCGGGTCGAAGTGTGAGTTCCATTTGTGGCCGTGTAAGCGGATAAGGGCTGAGCGGCTCTTTCTGAAGGGTGCGCTATGTATGCAAAAACCTTGTGTTCTTTCTTGGCGTTTCCCGACACGCGATCTTAGGTTCTGCGCATGCGCACCATCGGAGTTTATTGCCAAACTTTCGGTTCAACCTCTGGCCTAATTTCAACGCTTTTCGAACGGCGATTTTTGCATCCAAACATCTTAGAATACAACCAAAATTGTAACTCTCATCCCGAGGGCAATATTTAATCATTTTCGCGCAGGTAATTGTTGGTTAAATAGGATAAAAAGGATATTGAAAAATTGATTGTTGTGGAGAGAAACCTGTGGTGGACTGGGTAGCAATGTTGTAGGCGTACGTAACATAGGGTAGAACGAGGTCCCAGTTCGTGTGGTTGGCAGCAACGTACATCGCCAGCATGTCACCCAGAGTGCGATTAAATTGTTCAGTTAGACCATTTCTTTGCGGATGGTAGGCTGTACAAGTCCGATGAACGATATTGCACTCGGCGAGTAGAGCTTTAACTTAGACAAGACGCGTGTCCGTCACTGAGGAGTTCACGAGCAGCACCATGGCGAAGTATAATGCGCTGCAAAATGAAGGATGCCACTTCAAGAGCTTTAGCAGCCCGGAGCGTGGTGGTTTGCGCATGCCGGGTCAGGCGACCAATGGCAGCAATGACCCAGCGGTTGCCAGCAGCGGTGTACGGCAGAGGGCCGTATAAATCGATGTCAACACGGTCGAAGGGGCAACAATGTAGTGGCTGCAACTCTCGAGCAGAGCGATGAGGAAGCTGCTTAAGGCGTTGGGTGCACGGGCAGGCGCGGACGTACTTCAGGATGAAGGTACAGTACTCACGGATTGAAATAGGACAATCGGAGCGCGTGGCCGTCGCTTCATGGAGCGCCGCCCGTAGACGCTCATGGAACCAAGGTGGTGCATTGTGGTATGGCGTGAGAGGGAGAACATCTACAAAGCAGAATTGTTCCTTCCAGTAGCCAATCAGCCGGCCTGTGGTTTACCACATGCCTGCGTGGCACTGCAAGGCTAGCGCTCCGAATGTCCTATTTCAATCCGTGAGTACTGTACACATGCCTCGCCAGTAGTACCGGAGACGGATATGAGCGTACGTCTTGAGGACTCCCGCGAGGCCGCATTTCGGGTCAGCGTGGAAACAGGCGCAGATTTGGGACCAGAGATGTAGGGGAATGACGAGAAGCCATTTCCGTCCATCTGAGTTATAGTTGTGCCGATAGAGTACACATCGCGAATTGTAAAATGTGAAGCGTGGCGACGAAGGGCGCGGGATGCTGGAGGCTTAGATGCGTTGGAGAGACAGTCAAGAAGAGAAGCAATCCTTTCATCTTTACGATGCTCAGGAGGCATGTCACAGGTGGTGAGCGAAGGTGCATTGGATTTGAGGGCAGAGAGGCTGGCAAAGTCGCCGGTAGCGGGGAGTAAGACAGGGCATCAGCGTCCTGACGCTTGCGGCCCGACCGATATACGACACGTATGTTATTTCCTTGGAGACGGAGAGCCCATTGAGCAAGGCTACCAGAGGGATGTTGTAGCGAAGCAAGCCAACTTATGGCATGATGCTCAGTGGTCACGTCAAACGGACGGCCATAGAGATAAGGTCGAAACTTTCCATGGACCCAGACAGTGGCCAAGCGCTCTTTTCCGTCACGGAGTAGTTGGATCCGACTTTCGTGAATTTGCGGCTGGTATAAGCAACCACATACTCCTCGAGGCCAGACTTGCGCTGGGCGACCACAGCCCCGAGGCAAATGCCACTCCATGGCGTCCGTGTGTACTTCGGTTGGGGCTTGAGGGTCGAAGTGACGCAAAATTGGGTGGTGCCGTGAGGAGACAGCGCAAGTTGTTGTAGGCGTCGTCGCAGGAAGGCGACCAACTCGAAAAATCCACATTGCTGCCAATAAGCTGAGTTGAAGAGGCAACAATGGCCGCAAAGTTGCGAATGAAACGCCGAAAATATGAACCGAGGCCTAGGAAGCTGCGCAGTTCCTTAATGCAAGCGGGTATTGGAAACACAGTCAAAGCACGAAGTTCGGCGGTGTTAGGGCGGCGGCCCTCTTTTGACACAACATCGCTTAAAATTGTCAGCTCGCTTGCAGCAATACGACACTTTTTAATGTTCAGTTGAAGGCCAGCGTCCGTACGGCATGTTAAGACGTGATTCAGCCGGGACAGATGAGTCGCAAAGCCGGGTTGAGAGATCATGGCGTCGTCGAGATAACGCAGGCAAGACTTCCTTTTCAGCCCTCCCAGAATGCTGTCTGTCATGCGCTCAAAAGTAGCCGGAGTATTACGGAGGCCAAAAGGCATTGCGTTCAATTCATACGGGCAGTCAGGGTTTGCAAATGCGGCTTTAGGGCGATTGTCGGCGGCCACAGGGACCTGCCAGTACCTAGAGTGTAAAGTGAGAGCAGAGAAGAGTTCAGCTCCTTGAAGGCAGTCCAGAGCATCATCAGTGTGCGGAAGATGGTAAACATCCTTTCGCGTGATCTTATTCAGGCGGCGGTAATCAACGCAGAAACGAATAGAGCCATCTTTCTTCTTTACGAGGACCAGGGGAGAGGCCCAAGGACTGTGTGAGGCTTGAATCACGCCACTCTAAAGCATTGTGCCCACTTGGTCTTGAATAACTTGGCGCTCACCGGCGGAAACGCGATATGGGCGCTGATGCAGAGGGGCGTGGTCACCGGTGTCGATGTGGTGGGTGACAGTCGATGTGCG
Source organism: Amblyomma americanum (assembly GCF_052857255.1). Lineage (NCBI taxonomy): Eukaryota > Metazoa > Arthropoda > Arachnida > Ixodida > Ixodidae > Amblyomma > Amblyomma americanum. The sequence goes on from NC_135504.1 coordinate 87,377,720, forward strand.
GGTCAAAGTGGGTTGGTGTGAATGGAAGGAGGAACGAAATTGATGATGGAGCGCAAAAAGTGGAGTGCGTTGAGGTGCAGGAAGAGAGGCGTCGATGGAGGAAAGGAAAACGTCTGGAGGCGAAGTGTCAAGTGCAGGAACTGGTGGGCTGAGGGCATCTACGTCGATGGGCGGCGAATCGTCAGTTTCATTGCGATATATATAGAGAATGAAATCAATGATCTGCGCGGTACTGCGGCACTCACCGCGACGCACAGCGGACGCATATGTAAACGGATTGGTCACGAACAACGCGCTAAGGCCAGCTGACCGGGTGAGGACGGCGTAAGGTATGGACAGGTGCTTCCGGCGCAGAAAGAGGGGCGATGGTGTAAAAAGTACGTTGCCATCATGAACAAGGTCAGAAGTGACGGGCAGAAGAACAGAACAGGCAGGCAGTTCAGTGTCTTCGGAAACGACGGCTTTGGCAGGAGCAGCAGAAGGGGCATCGGGAGATGAGGAACCCCTGAACGCAAAAGAACTCGAGTTCAGCATGAGCACAATCGATGACTGCCTTATGGCGCGACAGGAAGTTCCAGCCCAAGAGTACTTCTTGAGAACAGGCATTCAATCACGTAAAGTGTTTCCTGATTAATGACGTGAGCAGTGCGTCGCGAACAGCGGAATAACCTGCGCGCTTGCAGTGCGCAGCGACAATTTAGTAAGTGGGGTCGCCACTTTTCGCGAGGAGCGGCAAAAAGAGGCGGCCATGGCAGACACAGTAGCACTGGTGTCGACAAGCGCCAGAACAGAAACAGTCTCTACGGAAACTGCGACCAGATTGGCGGCAGATAATTGAGGCCTTGGACATTTCGCTGGTGGCGGAGTTCTCACCTCAGCAACTGCAGCGTCTAGTTTTCTTCTTGCCAAAGATTTGGGTGCCGACGTATGGGAGAAAGGGAGCGGCAAGGAGGAGGTGAACGCCGGGTGGAGAAGACATTGCGATCAGGTGAAAGCGGGCGACTCTGTGCCGGCTCGGCTGGTGGTGAGTATTCACTGGGAGGAGGCCAGTAACCGGCATCTGGGGAGATTGGCGCACGACGACGGCAAAGCCGGGCCACATGACCAGGCAGTCCGCAAGAGTAGCAAATAGGCCGATTGTCACTAGTACGCCAGGGATTGCCGATTGTCGAAGCGGTCGCAAAAAAAGGCGTCGGAGCATGAGGAATTTGAGGCACAGACGCTTGAGGTGGAGCTTAGGTTGGGCGGTAGATAAGTGGCCGCGGCCGTGCGACGGCGGCAGCGTAGGTCAGGGGTGCAGCGACAGGTGCGGGCATCTGTGCTGGTGCGGGTCGAGGGTCCATTGGCCACTTGTTTGCTGATGGCAGTGCGAAGGTCGGGCGTTCGCGGTTATGGCTTTTCGGCATCACATTCGGCCTCACATTCAGAATATGAAGGGAAGAGAAATAGAACGGCGCCACAGAAGGGCGCATCGCTTGACCATGGCACCTGTGCGCCAGGACTGGCAGGAGTATTCCTCAGAGGGACTATGCAAGCTATGTATGCCTCTGTGACCGTAGACTTCTTTCAATGTAGAGCTGGAAATCTGCGCAACTATGAGAGAGAGAAAGTAATTTAATGGAGGGAGAGGTGGAGAGGTCGGCCTGCAGTAATGTGACACGAAGTGTCCACCGAGGGGAGCAGGATGAAGATTTAGTCATCAAAACAAAACAGATTCCGTCAACATTGTTAGTTTTAAGTAGGATTCTAGGCAAGTTGGACACCTATGTTTTCTCAGCAAAGAGTCCAGCAATATATCAGTAGCACTGACATTATATAAATACTTCGTTGCGGTGTGTTTTTGAACTCTACATTACCGAACGTCTTTGCTGACCCTGTCATTCCCACTGCAGGGGCTGCGACTGTCTGCCGTCAGCCTCACCTTAAGCTGCCAAACTTTGTAAATTCACTCAGGAGGGGCAGCTGTCAGTACATCTCCAGCTGCACTGTAATAACTGTGACAATGCATTTGTAATGCGTAACACGTTTCCAGCAACCGGACCTCTAACGTTCTCCTTTTCAGCAGCAACACACATATCCACACACATATCCATACTTCACTTTGCCGTATCTGGCAAGACCTTCACCACTGATGTCGATTGAAATGATCGGGCACCTCATGATCACTGTACGTAGGTAGGCTGCTTGTATGGACGGAGGTGGTATGCCCTAAAACCCCAAGGCGCAGATTTCCATGTGTAATAAGTGACACCAATACCGCTCAACTTAGTCAGGTGAACACGCCGTCAGCATGGGAACCGGGAGCAGCTACACATAAACTATTCCCTAGGAGCTCGACGCACCAAAGAGTGCAACGATGTATCCTCACAAAATTCGCGTTCGAATTGTCGTGCTTCACTTGTGCAGTGCATGGGGTGCACAGTTTATGACGCTCCATCCCTGATGCCAGCGATGTTGTAACAGCTGCACTTTGCCTCTGCACATACGCGAGGGCATGCCAGCTGCAGCGCAACTTTGCTCTCCCGTTGCTCTCTTCGCGACCTTCATCTCCTCGGCAGTAAACCTGCGCTGTTTTGGTAGTTGTGTTCCAATGCTGCCATCCTAATCATCGCGACGACGACCTCATTTTGGTCCTACAATGAAAAGGAGTTTTTACGTGTCCTATGGGAGCCGGCCTATAAAAACAAATCATAAGGCTTTCTGTCGACGGTACAGTATTTCCCGTAGTATTTTCGGACCTGGCTTTGTAGTAAAAGCAGGAATTTTTGCAGTAACAAAAGAATTTTTTTTTGTTCTTGTCACAGTAACTGATGCAGTTCTGTTAAAGAAGGCGGCTTCGTAATAATCTGCGACCGGATGGCGAAACATTTGTCGCCCTTTTGGACCAGCACAGTCTAATTTTACTACCGCGAACCTACTCATTGCTAGCTTATAGTTGCATTGAAAGCAAGCTTGGCAGTGTTGATTCCACCGCTATCCAGATTGATGGAGCAATCACTTAACTCCCTTTGAGCCACCGTGGTGCCTCACTGCTTGCGGCTCTCGGCTACTGATCCGAAGGACGCGGGTTCTATCCCGGCTCCGGCAGCTGAAATTCGATGCAGGCCGAATTCTAGAGGCCCCTGTGCTCTGTGATGCCAGCGCATGTTAATGAACCCCAGGTGGTCGACATTTTGCGGACCCTTCACTACGGCGTTCCTCATAGCAAGAGTCGATTTGGGACGTTAAAAACTCTCATAAACCATAAAACTCGTGATATTTGATTTCTCCTGTGACCAATCATAGGATGGCTTCACATCCTTGTTATGGTAAAATGATTATTCGTATATGCACTGTAGTCCATAGGACAGGATGTATAGTGTTCAATATTCCTCCAAACCTGCAATGTTGCCGTAATTTTGTAGCGATAGCTACAGTACTGTAGCATTTTGAGCCTTCAGAGCGGCGGCGCCACCACACTGTCACGTGGTGCGGAGCAGCTGCTGGCAGCGTGGCGCCGTGGTTGATCACGTGGTTGGTCACGTGACCAAATTCCACTCTGCCAGCTGTAGCTATCTCGTCACTCCAGGTTTAACCATAGCTAAACCATCGCCATTTTTTTTTATTTATTATCTGATTTATATTTGCTGGCACTTTGTTTTCTTGCATTGTCGACATCCAGAATGGAAATTCAGGCCTCTTCGTGATTAACGGTGTCCCCATCACTGATAGGAAAAACTTTCATGACCACCTATGCCCATCATACAGGCCTGGTGCCGCGCATTCGTGGTGATGGCTTTTCGGCATCACATTCAGCACATTGAGCAGGAATAATACATAATATACCAAACAAGGAAGAGAAATAGAAGGGTGCATCGCTTGACCGCCGAACCTCTGCGCCAGGACTGGTAAGAGTACTTCCAGCAGGGATCTATGAATGTAAATTAGCGAATGCGATTCCGCTTATACGGGCATTAACCCTTTATCGTTATCCGAACAACTTCCATCCGTGAACACTGGATCTGGACAATGGAACCGAAGGGAATACCAAATTGCTAGTGCACCGAATTAGCATATGCCCACACTACTCAAATATACCGTCGTGTTTTTTTTTCAGTTCATTTGGGAGATTTTACTGTGTATAAGCCCGAACATCGTCATTTAATCGAACGTAGAAAATAAGCTATTTCCAATTCTCGCAGCGCTGCCAAGGCTGGCAGGAGGGCATCTACACCACCTGCCGAGAACATGCCTTCCCCTGGTTGCGGTACCAGGGCAACACCCAGCCGGATACGTCACAGGTTGGTTAAACAAAATGACGTCGTTGATTCCACAAGGTCCCTGGGCTCCCCTGCAGTATTGCCGGTGTCGGGTACATTGCTATTCAATTCTTGGTACATTTTACGCGAAGAAAATGCAGCCGCTAAAATGTGAAGCAGCATTTAGGGCGAAAGAGAAAACACCGCGTGTTATCCGAGAGATGAGTCAAATATTTCTTTATAGCCAATGCGAATGAATGAATGCTTCCCGTTTGCTATACTGACCCCATTGTTGGGCAAGCCAACTTGGTACCTAAGGGATGCGAAGTCGATCCTGCACACATGCCCAGGAGCTACAACTTAGTGGTGTGAGTTAATTTATCCAGTTCACGTCATCTGCTTTAGTTTGCTTACGTAATTGCCACGGTGAAAAAATTACAATTCAGACCACATCCAAACAGCCCGTCAGCAATTGTGTACATAGGATGCAGGTTCAAGGATGAAAGAAGCATGAAGGGTTTGGAATAAACGTCGGCTGACTGGCTATCGGCCCGATTCAAAACGCATGACAGAATTTTGCGTCGCGCATTAGTTTTGAGCCGCGAGGAGTTTTTTGTCCTGCGTTGTGTCGTGCGACAGAGGTTCGTATCCTGGGTTCTTTCGCACGACAAAGGTGTTTGCAGTAATTCTGCCGCACGACACGCATCTTTCCTGTACTTATCTTCATAGCGGTACCAGAACGCAAACTTTTGCAGACGTTTACTGAATCCATCGCGCATTTTTTTCATTATCTGATTAATTTCGCATCTGCCGTGACGTTAATCAATCAACAAATTAATCAATTCCTTAATTATTTTTTTCTCAGTCGAGTTGTAAATCAGTCTAAATTTCTCAATCAATTTTTCAATCAATCAACTCCTCAGTCAATCAATTTCTCAATCAGTTGAGAACCAATCAATTTCTCAAACAATTTCTCAATATCAATCTAATATCAATTATTTTAGCGAATGAATTTCATCAATTAAAAAGATAATCAGTTTATTTACATAGATTGCTCTTTCCAATTTCCTTTTTTTTTTCTTAACCCTCCTACCGAATGTGATGCGCCACGGATTCTGCCCTAGAGCCCTTAAACCGCTTTCCCTGGGTCGTCTTCGTGTATGGACCTCATATTGAGCAACCCCGCGGAGTGCAACTCGAAAAACAGCGTCCGAAATTCTGTCAATATTCTCCAGTGGAAAACGGTTTTCTTGGGCCATTAAAAAGGGAATGTGTTGAGTGCCGCCGCCGACTAGCGACCGACCGAGCAAAGGCACCGGCGACCGCCAGGGTTCCCCCAACCTGTTGTTCTCTGGCTGTTAATGTTCTCTATCCAACGACATTCCCTTATCTCAGCACTACGCCCATGTCCTTCGGAAGGAAATGAACGTCCTCTTTGCTATCCCCTTCACCCAGAGTCTCGGACGAAGGGGCGGCCTCCTTCGGCACCCGCGCCCAGGGTGGCCATCTGTCCAAGGGTTGGACCATCAATGGCACCTGTCTCTCCCTTTGGCCTTCATAGACCTTAAGGGGCAAGCAATTGCGGTACGCTTACGTCTCTTCCGTCCTTTCGCGATCGCAGCCAATGTTGTCGCAATAGAACTGGATTGCCCTTACAAGACGTGAATGTCTCTGCTAAAGCCATGCAAGCTGGCGTTCTGGTTAACGGCACGGTACTGGAGTTCAACCGCATACCCGGTACAGCTCACATTTCGCTTAAATGGTTTTCTGTTCTTCAGCCATGGTATTTTGATGGAGGCGAAATGCTGGACGGGTTGTATATTTGAATTTCAGCTCCCATTTTAGAACAACAAAAAGCCGGATATGTTCCAAAGGCTTCCATTACGAAGAACCTTGTGGGGCGTGAATATAGAAGTTAGTGACCTCAGTTGACTCCGTGTCTCTTCAGATGAATTAGGTTAATTATTAATTGCTTGCGTCCCGTGTAACATGAGTGACTTAGTGTGTTAGCTTGGCAACGTTTCGGTAAAATCAGTGTTGTGTGAAATTTTATTACCAATTTAATCTTTTGTGGGAAAGCCATCCGAGGGCTTAGTGAAATGCCTCACCACATGTACAGTGGCGTGGATTAAAAAATATTAGCACAAGTGATGGATCACCGATGTGAAATCGCTCATCCATCCATTTTTTACGTAAGTGTTGTGATATAATCCTCAAATTTATTGGAAGGATCCATTCGTAGTCTCAGCTACTTCCTGGCGCATAAAACTTTGAAGCATTTAACTTGGACGCAGTGGGCTTCCTAGGAGATGCAAGGGAATGGCTTTTTTACTTTTGCGAAGAGAGGTTAAAGGTGCACTAAAGAGGGATCTGGACACATCTTTTTACCGCGGGAACTCTGTCTACACGTTCCAGTCATTCCTAGAAACTTCGAAATATTGTCCTGTGTGGCCGATTGCCCTAATTAAATCGGATTAAAACGTCCCCGCTTCCGCCTTTGTTTGAACTCAACGTGGTAGGGAGGCGGAGACAACCAACTCGTATAGTATATTTAGCCAGTCCAGTGGCGACTTCGCTTTTGCTTTTTAGGTTTCTGTGAATGAACCGTTTCAGTCACAGACAATATAGCCGCGAATTAGGCTCATGGAAACAAATACACGTGGACTCTTTGATTTACGTATCCTGCCTACCACGTTAAGTTAAAAAATAAAGGTGGCAGCTGGGACGTTTAATTCGATTTAATTAGGGCTATCGGCTGCACAGGACAATCATTAGAAGTTTCTAAGAAAGCTCAGAACATGTAGAAATATTTCCCGCGGTAAAAAGACGAGTTCAGATTCCTCTTTAGTGCACCTTTAACTTCGGGTTTTCCGGGGTATCGTCCATAGCATGGTTTGAATTGACACTCAGCACGTCACGGTCCAACTTATCGGCATTTGCAATTGAGAATTACCTAGGCTGTAAGCATTCCCGCATGCAGCTGTCTTGTCTTTAGCACAATTAACCACTAAGGTATTATAGCATATGGAACAAGTGGCATATGATGAGGCTATAGAGAGCCTAGGGGCTAATCACTTCTTAGAGCCCGTTGACTAGTAACGATTTTTCTCCCTAACACTGACACACTTTAGCTTCCACGGCTCTTCTGCGGCTCGTTGTAATGCTTGAATGCATGGCCTTCGCAGACAGCAGCAGCGCTTTGGATGTGGGGGACGTCCTATCGAGCTGCAGCAGTTGGTCGGCTGCAACGTCCTGTGTTAGTCCGACAGTCATGTCCCTGCGAAAAGCAGTGAGTATTTTTTATTGACGCTATCCTAGTGGAAAGTTAAACATTTGCCATTCAGAGCGTAATGAGAAATGGGGGAGGAGTAGAAAGAGGAGAGTAAGGGCACAAACGGATTAGCTGCTGAGATAGTGTGAGGGAAAGGAAGGCAAAATTGAGGCATATATACAGGGGGTGGAAAATATTTCTAGACTAAACTCCCCGGCCATCACTCTTCACCATAGGAGAAGAGAAGGTGTGAGTGTCTCAGTTAAGTCTACGCAATATCTGAGACGATTTTCCTTGCATGTCAGGAAGAGGTGCACAAGGCAAAACGACTATGGTAAAGTGCCCGAGTAATCTTTTATATGCTTTAGAAATGCCCCTGATAAGTCACTGAGGAGTTAATTAGCACGCAATTTCTACACTGTTGCGATAGTATGAAACAGACTGACTTGACTGAATCGATGATCTTCATTCTAGGAATGGAAATTAAGAGAATAGGAATGACGTAGAATGCAGTGCGGAGTGGTGTAGGCCGACCTGCTTACTGCTATCCTTCGTGAAGACAGTTCATGAAAAGTTTAATCTCGTCAAGTTATGGGTGAAGCTTGAATGTAATGGCCTCAAACATTGCGGACACATTGTAGTTTTTGAGTCATGAGCCACAGGAAGACAGGAGCGTTCGCAATATTTGATTGCTGCTATGCGTTTACTTTCGTGAACAGTATTAAACCTCACAATGCCGAAGCTTCATGAATCAGTGCTGTGAAATGAGACGGCCACCTATCCGTATCGAGTAAACAAGCTTTCGGCATCGCCAAGGTCGATGAATTGGTGAACAGTAGCAAAAATTCCAAGAGAAACAGAACTGAACGCGAGTCAAATTGTTTCATCTGCGGACATACGTTGCAACGAATGGCGTATAAAGGTTTTATGCTGTACTATCAGCAACAACAGTTAAAACATAAGAAGATATTTTTAGCACCCTTTACATATACTGCGTCCACTACAGCTGGCCACTATAACTCTAATTTTAAAGTTAATTTATGCAATCATCAAATTACTCTGGTTCACAAGGTGTGGTGCACTCTGAACAGTGGATGACCCAATGCGTAGTCCAGTGTCACGTGTGTCCTTCAAGATAGAGAACTGCGCATGCGCTGTGCAAGTCGTGCTCACAAGAGACTAACGGAGGATACACGCATGAACAGGGCACACACGCCCAGGCAGGTGATGTGGTTATTTATGCTCACTGGCAACAACACAAATTTCTTAAATAGCTTAAGGAGAAGCAGTGCAACGAACTCTAGGTAGTGAGAAACCATTACTTTTAAAAGCCTCTATAATATTTGAAGGCTGCGAGCGCTCATATACGCCCTGCTCTGGATAGGTCTGCCACGCTTTAATGCATCGTATATCGGCCCCGCAAGGCCGCCATGCTAGTTGCTCACGTGTCAGTTACTCAAAATCTACTTTGTTCTTTATTATCGTGCTCCTGTCCTGCAATTATAATGCACCTAAACCCGCCTACACGATCACTACGAGCTTTAAACTGCGGTAAGTTTTCGCCGGTGGGCTGTGCTGAGCACGCAGCATCGCACTCACTGCCTGTGCAGATGTGAAGGACTCTGCGCCAGCTGTAGAGATCAGTGAAGAGGTGCGGTCGAAAGTTGGTTGATTCAATTCTTCGTTGGAATGTGTGTGTGTGTAGTTTTTCTAACTTCGCTTTTTTGCTATGCAGCAGCGGCACCCCGGCGTCCAAGAAGAGACAACAGGGCCGGGTGGCCTGTGCCCCTGAAGTGCAGTCGTCATGTGGGTGCCACCTGCTTCCTCGCCGGAAGAAAGCCCGGCCGGAGTAAGATGCATTGCAGACGGCCTTGCACTGTTACATTCGCACTCAGTATTACCTGCAACGCAGGACTAGCATGGTCTGTCGCAGAGCGCTGACGTCATATTACTCTCGCGGATGTTGTGCGTGGTGCCGCCGCTTTCAGCCACCTCATATCACAAGCTCGGCAGCGTGCATTTCCCGAGGCTTTTGCTGATTGACTCCTCGTACGTCCCATTCCTCTGCAGTGTTAGAGACGCGTTCAGCCGTCGATTCGTCTTTGTGTGCGGCTGCACACAGGTGCCGTTAGCGAAGGCCCTTCCTACTGCTTGTCTCATTGCTTAACGCACAGTCTCGGCTGGCGTATTTTACAGCTTCGAATGCTTTAGCACTACACGCATTGTTGGATGTATTCTAGGCATGGTAGTCTTAGCCGCTTTTGCGTAACATTTATTTTTCTATGTACACATGGTGAGGGTGCAAGGGAAAAAAAGCCAGAAATTGGGGCTTGGCGTGGCCCTCGGCCCCTAACCTTCCGGCCCCTAAGACGGACTAACCTAAAAAGGCCAGTTTCACAAAGTTACCCGAAAAGGAACTGCATTCGCAATAACCAATAATTCGGCACCGCACACCACCAGCGCGTCTGAGCCTAGGGGCCTCCATCCTTCTTTCCTGTACCCGCTCGGTCACACATCATGGGTTATGAGAAAGCGCTATATTTAATGATCAGAGCCATGCTCCATGTAGTGCCATACAAGTAAACGAAGTGCTTGTCCCTAATTCTCCATAAAAGTGCCCCTTTTAGCAAAGGTCTGTGCAAAGATATACTCGGGCAGTCTACCGAATAGCCTCGTTATGAAGAATTCAGGAGCCGACAAATCGACCACTACTATTCCCACTCCATGCTGCGTACTATGAGATTCAACACGCCGTGGTTGCCTGCACTCTACTTAAGAAGGCAAAGTTTGGGAGGACTTTGGAGGCCCTTTTACGAGTACATTTGTTAATGGGCACGTTGTCTAGCCCTCCGGATGCAGTGGTTCCATTGATTCCTCTTTGTTCTCTTTACTTCTGCACGCTTCACTGCAGTTCCAATGGTTCCTCTTTCTTCTCTTTGTTTCTGTACTGTTGCAGGTTCGGTGTCTTTCGGAAGCCATCCTCCACCCTGCGATCCCACTTCCCGCAATCGGTCTGATGGCTTAATTCTGCGGCTTATGACTCAGCGTGCTCGACCCGATCTGTGAGTTTGCAGCTTGTCATTTGTACACAATTTTTTAACGAATTTGATCGCAATGGTCACACATAGGCTCTTGTGATTGCAGCGGCCACACTGTGTGTTGGCCGACCAGGCGAAAGGTAAAAAAAATTAGAAATCGGAGTAAGAAAAAATTTCAGAGAGGGGCGGAATTTTTATGCATTCCCGTGGTCCATGGCATGTTCAGCTACTCGGTCAGCCGTTTTGAGCATTATAAGGTTCATTGGCTACCAACATCTGAGTCGTGTACTATAAAAGTGGTCATAAAACCACCACGTCGTCACCGTAGCATCATTTAAAAAGAAATTTCTTACAAAGCTCTGGATAATCGAGAGCAGCACTTTCATACTGTGAGGCGAGCACGGAATCCATAGGCCACCAAACAGCATTTTGCATTTTGCCAAAAATATGTGAATTTGGAATATTTAATCCGAAAGCCAAAAGTCAGCAGAAATGTGGTCATGGCAGTAAAGTGCAAATGCACGCTGTTTTAGCCGTCAGCTTCACCCACCCCCAATGAAAGGCAGATACTCTCCGCTAGATAGACTGAAACTGGGTGACGTTGCTAAGCACCGGTATGGTGATACACGCATCGATAGGTGCGAAGAAGCTATATCAACTTATCGACGACATTAGCAGTCTGCAGACTCCAGAACAGACTTTTATTGGAACCAAGCAGGTACACCTAGGTGATGACGATTCGTGCTCGTGTGGCGTGTGCTGGCTTTAAGCGCATATGTAAGCTTCGGGGCATTCTGAAAAGCAGCACCACATCTGACTGAATGGTGTACGGGCATTGCTCGTCACGTGACTAGCTTTGCTATCGATTCAACTGTCTTTCTTGACAAGCTGTGCAGTAAGTGTGACCTCAAGCAACCCTTTTGACTGACTCAGCTGTTGACGCTTCGATTTCTACGTTCATGAATTTCATCCTGTTGGCTGCAAGCGCCAAAAAATGAGACTACGTTCCGGAACCCGCGCAAAATCTTAACGGACATTTATCGGACATATCAGCCGGCTGAACGTTATCTCGAGGGAAGCGCGTAAACCATGTATACCAATTTACCTGCATTTGTTATTTTTGAGCTTCAGGTTCGCCATGGGTGTCTAACTTCGATGAAAGGATTTGCCCCAGGAGATGCAATACCAATAGCTTTTCCATTTTTCACAGCAAACGGAGCTCCAATTAAAGGGCTCCAATGGAAAATTTCTTAATTCGACTTCAGACTGTTGTGTGTTTCTAACACTGACGCATCGCTTTGCCCCGATGCAGCAGCGACATTCTTTGGGCCGACACCACGTGTCCAAACAACGCAGACTTGGTGCCTACCGCCTCTGAAGTGCAGTCGTCTTGTGGGTGCGACCGGAGGACGTCAAGAACGGATTCCTCGCCACAAGGAAGCTCGGCGTAAGATGCATTGCAGACGGCCTTGTGCTTTCACTGTCCCACTCAGTGTGACCTGCGACGAAGCGGTTGCCTTTCCTGATGTCTCCGGGTAAAGTGGTCTGCGTTATATATAAAGCAGGAGACTGCGGCAAAACTGGCACCGCAGAAAGCGACACTCTTTTTTTTAATGCGCAATACATATATAACATTCTCAGTTCTTGTGACTCGCACTCATTCGTGAAAGAAGGCAGACTCGCTCACTTGCGTGTTGCAGGTCGTAAAGCGCATTGACTGTGAATTATTTCCGCAGCGGTTCTTTGCCATGCATGGCCACATCTTTGACACAGGCCGACAAAGTCTCGCTGAGCTTCTTCCCGTCTTTTCCAGCTACATTAAATGCGCCAGCGGACATGAGTATACCTACCAGCATGGTTTGCCGCAGGGCGGTAACGTTATATTCTGAAGAGCACTTCTGGCATTGACATTGATTACTTCATCATAGTATTTCTCTTTTGCCGCTATCTGTAATAATGTGTATGCAACATAAAGGCGTTGACCGATAGAAAGGAATCCTTATAAGCTGTGTGTGGCATATCCCAGACTAATCTTTGTGGAGGTGTTTTCAACGCTTGAGTGCATAGTGATGAAATGAGCTCTGTACATCCCATCCAAGTGCATGCAAGACAATATATTACAGGAAAGCCGTAGAGCGCACACTAGAAATAATTAGTGGGTGGCTGAAAACATTCAGTGGGTATTTGCATGGTGGTTTGGCTGCTGGAATTGCCGCCAGCATCGCCCGGACCTCCAAGCCGGACAGCATGACAGCACGCTCGGCGTCCTCAGATTTCCATGCTTTACGTGGTGCCACTGCTTTCCTCCAGGCTTTTTCCTAATTTATTTCTCGTACCTTCTGTCCCTCTCAGGTCTTAGGGGCTCGTTCGGCAACCTACTCATCTTTGTGTGGGGCCACATACAGCTGCCGTTAGCGACATTAAAGAGCCTTCGTAGATATTGTCTCTTTGGGCTTCATTGCACTGTCTCGGCTGTGGTTTTTTTACAGTTTTGAGTACTTCAGCATTGAAGATGTTCTTGAAGCTGTATTTCAGGTCTTATATTCCTAGCTGCTTATGCGTAACAAAGCTTACTAACCGAACAAAGTCCGTTCCTGCTGTGTTTACAAAGAAGCTGTAATTGCATTTATCAGAAATTCGCGACATCCCTCTGCCAGCACATCTCATCCTAGGGGCCTATGGCATTCTTTTCCGCACCCACTCAGTCATTTTTATATGTTGCAGATGACGTCGCCGCTCTCTCTAATGCTCCAAGCCATGCGCTAAGTATTAGCACCCAAGGAAACAGAAGTGCTTGTCTCTAATTCTCGGTGAAGGCGCTCCTTTTAACAAAAATCAATGCCAGACACACTCTTGTGTTCTTCCCTCTTGAATCCTTATGAAAAATTCACAAGAAAAACCTGCCTGCCAGTCGAAAACTTTCACACCACGCTACGTGCTGAGAGGTCTGAGAGGACCTTGTAGCAGCTGCTCTATTTATCAAGGCGAAGTTTGTGAGCAGTTTGTAGACCCGTTTAAGAGCACAATTGATTACGATCGCGTGGCGTGCCACTCCGTTATCCAATGGTTCCACTGGTTTTCCTCTGACCACTTCGCTTCTTCAATACTGTTGCAGGTTCCTCCTCATGGCGAGGCGAGCTCAGCTCGACCCTGCCATCTCACTTCCCGCATTCGGTGTGATGGCTTCTCCGGCTCAAGGGTCAGCCTGTCTGCTCCGAACTGTGAGTTTGCAGCAACTCGTCATTCGCGGCACTTCATTTAGATGTCCACAAGCGATACCGTCGCCATCGTACCAGCCACAGTGTATGGAAGCCCGTGGTAGAAAGCAGCTGAAAGATAGCCCCCATCCATTTTGAGGCAAATTCGGAGGAGGGGGGTGTCATTTTTACACATTGCCAGGGGCATAAAATGCTCTATTGTCAGGAAGGTCCTCGGTACGCCACCACCGCGCCATCAATGGAAAACAATTTCTTTCGAACGTTCAAGCGATACATCCCGGGCCTTTTACATTGCGAGGCCAGAGTACAAACCATAGGCTACAAAACCAGGTTGCTTTTCAAGCAAAAAAGGTGAACCTAGAGTGTGCAGTGCCTTAAGACTGTATCTACTTTCTGTTGACATCTTCCGGACATGTCAGCCGGGGGATACTCAGCAGCGCTTGACAGAGCGCCAACGTTCGCGACCGTTAGGTATTACAAAACAGGCTAGCTAGACTAAATTGATGATCAGTATTCCATTAATAGAAAGCAGAAGGCGAATGGCATAGAATACAGTGATTCCAATGCGGAGTCTCTCATGTCAGAAAGACTTCGTTGCGGCTTTCATTCAAGAACACAGCCCCTCAGAAGTTCAATCTCGCCAATTAAGTTATTCCTGAAGCTTGAACAAATGCTCTTGGATCTTCGCGACCAGAGTTCTTGAGTAGTATCTGAGGCATCGTATGGCAAGGGAATTCATGTTACTTCAGGAAAACAGCGGCAATAATCGACCGCTGCTATGCAACTGCTTTCGAGAAGAGTTGTATACCGGGTAACGTCAAAAGTTCGTTATTCAGTGTTGTGCAATGGAACTGCCAGCTATCCACATCGAGAGGAGAAAACTGCTTTTGGGATTGGCGAGGTCGGTGAATTGTTGAAGGGCAGCTCCACTTCGAAGGGAAACCAGACTGAACGTTCATTCTCCTCTTCGATCCAAGAACTTACGTATTCACAGCAAATGGAGTAGTAAGAAATGGGCAGACTGTGTCTTATCTGCATCAGATAAAAAACATGCGATTGACTGACCAGTAGAAGGTGCAGTATGGAACGCCTCTACGGGTAGATTGCGGATTCTGCTCGATTAAGAATAGTCTCCGTAGTATTAAGACGGGTTAGGGGACTATGGGGCATGAAAGACGATTACAGTGGATTTGTGGGTGGATTAGAAAGAACTCAGCGGTGTAACCTTGATAGCACGTTAGTAGTCGTTTGTACCCTCCGGAATTTTTTTTCCGCTCTTTCCTGCCCCCTCTTCTATATAACTAAACGTTGCTTCTGTTTTCTTCTCATCTCGGTTGAGCGAAGCTCGCCACTACATAGTCACTGCCTAAATAAACGTGAAGGACCCTACTCTATCTGTAAACATCTCTCAGGAAGCCAAGTGCATTTTCTTAATCTGATTCTTGTTTGCTATATCTATGAAGTTGTTCTAACAGCGACTTACTGCTTTTTTTCTTTTTTAGGAGCAGCAACGTCCTTCGTTCAATTAAGAGCCAGAATCAACACAATGGAGGCAGATGCCCAGTGCCTCTGAAGTGCAATCGTCACGTGGGTGCCATCGGAGGGTGTCGAGGGCTGTTTCCTTGCCGAAAGTAAGTGCGATGTGAGGAGCATTCCTAACCGGCTTATGCATTTATAGTCTCGCTCAGTATGACCCGCAACGCAGCAGTGGCACTTTCTGTGGTCTGCGGATAAAAGTATGCCTGTTATAGTAAGATGTAGCGTGATATGTACTGTAAAAAGCGGCAGGCTTTTTATGTGTACTAATAGATTAGTAACATCTGATTTCTAAACTCCCATTGGCTCGTGAAACAAGACTGAACCAACTTTTACCTGCTGCAGTGTGATAACAGCCTCAGAATAGCATTTCCCGGTTTACTACTTATACCTGTAATGTGGGTGCATCGTACATTGGTTGAACTAAAAATGCAATTTTTACAAATAATTATTAGAAAGCACTGAGTGATTGCTTTACACGGACGTTTCCTGAGCTTGAATTAGCCCTCTACTTACTTGTCAAGACTATGAATAATACCTGGTAGCCGCCGACTTCCAATGAGAATTCGCCAGGTCCCAGTGCTACTCGAACGCCACCGGGCTTCGCGTCTCCGAGCTAGGCGCTGCGCTCTGCATCCTACATCGATTTCAGAGCTCTGCGTGATGCCAGTCATTCTGCTCGTTTCACCAGCCTAGTGGAGCCCTCTGATCCCGATGTTTTCACTCATTAGTTCCTCCTAGCACTCATCTCTCTACTTTTTTAGCGATGCCCTGGGCCGGCTTCTGATCGTTGTGCGAGGCGGCATCCAGCTTTTGTTAACAGCAAAGGCGAGCCTTCGTTGATATTTCTCATCGAGCATCATGCCCTCTCCACGGCTGCAATAAATTGCTACTATTGTAGCACTTTCTTAACCATTCAGGCATGACAGCATGATAGGCATAACAGAACCGAAAGAACCAAATAAAACCTGTTTCGGTTGGACACGCAACAAACAACTGTAATAGCCCCTAGCACGAATTCGGTGCTGTGCCGTGCAAGTGCCTCTAAGCTTAGCGGGTTATCCGGTTTTGTTCAGCAGCTGGCCGGTTATTCGGAACTACTATTTAACCAATCAAACACTACTAATCCCAATCCATGAGGCACGCTGAGAGATTTGATCGTGTTCCATCTAAACTGTTTAAAGAGGAGAGCAGTTCAAGTCTACACCGGGTTACGGTCGCATAGGGTGCAACTCCGGGTCCAATAGCTACATTAATATACCTTTGCTTCTCGTCTATACTGTTGCAGGATGCTGCTGATTCAGGGGCTCGCCTTCTCCCGTCGGCTCCACTTCCCGCAGTCGGTGTATTTGGCTTCTGCAGCTGCGCAGTCTGTTTTCAACCCAACCCGTCAGCTTTCAGCTTCTCATTCGGGTCAGGTTTTAGATGAATTTGATGGGGACGGACGAATTGGTACCCTCGGGATTGTAACGAGCACATTCTTCATGAAAAAACACACAGGTCGTTCACTTGATATTATTTTGTAGGTTTCGAGCCTTCAACAGACGAATCCGTACCCTCGGGATCGTAACAAGCACATTCATCATGACAAAACACACAGGTCTTTCACTGATATTATATTGTAGGTTTCGAGCCTTCGACGGACGAATTCGTACCCTTGGGATCGTAACGAGCACATTCTTCATGACAAAACACACAGGTCCTTCACTGATATTATTTTGTAGTTTTCGAGCCTTGGACGGACGAATCCGTACCCTCGGGATCGTAACAAGCACATTCATGACAAAACACACAGGTCCTTCACTGATATTATTTTGTAGGTTTCGAGCCTTCGACGGACGAATTCGTACTCTCGGGATCGTAACGAGCACATTCTTCATGACAAAACACACAGGTCCTTCACTGATATTATTTTGTAGGTTTCGAGCCTTCTGTGGACGAATCCGTACCCTCGGGATCGCAACGAGCACATTCTTCATGACAAAACACACAGGTCCTTCACTGATATTTTTTTGTCGGTTTCGAGATTTCAGCGTGGCGGCGCCGCCACGCTGCCACGTGGTGTGGAGCAGCTGCCGGCGGTGTGGTGCCGTGGGTGATCAGGTGGTTGGTCACGTGACCAAGTTCGACTCTACGAGCTGTAGCTATCGCGTCATTCCAGGTTTAACCAGAGCTAAACCACTGCCATTTTTTATTTTTGAATTGATTATCTGATTTATTTTTGCTGACAGTTTGTTTTCTTGCGGTGTCCACATCCAGAATGGAAATTCATGCCTCTTCGTGACTAGTGGTGTCCCCATCACTCATAGAAAAATCTTTCACGACCACCTCTGCAAATCTTACAGGCCTGGTGCCGCACATTCGCGGTGATGGCTTTTCGGCATCACATTCAGCACTTTGAGCAGGAAAAATATATGATATAGCAAACGTGCGCTTACGTCTTTTCCGTCCTTTCGTGATCACAGCCAATGTTGTCGCCATAGAACTGGATTGCCCTTACAATTCGTGAATGTCTCCACAAAATCCATGCAAGCTGGTGTTCTGGTTTATGGCATGGTACTGTAGTTTAACCACATACCCTGCACAGCTCTCTGTTCGCTTTAATGGTATTCTGTTCTTCAGCCATCCTATTCTGATGGAGGCGAAATACTGGAGGGGTTGTATATTTGAATTTCGGCTCGCATTTTAGAACCACATAAAGCCGGACTTATTCCAAAGGCTTCCATTACGAAGAGCCTGATAGCCCACAGTGGGGAGTGAATATAGAAGTTCAGTAACCTCTGTTGACTGCGCGTCTGTTCAGATGAATTAGGTCAATTATTGCTTGCGTACCGAGTAAGACACACCACGTAGCACCGTTTCACATCCAACATTCTGAGACAAAAAATGTTGAATATTGTAGGTAATGATCAATTCTTCCTTTTTGTTTTTTCATCGCTCGTGTCTCGCCGCTGATAGCAAAAAATTTAACAGCGAAAAAATGCAAGCCTGATCTGCAGATACGATTTATCTTTTTACCGCTCAAAAATGCTTTTGTGTTGAATTGTTGGGTATATGTAACGAGCGTATTTCGGTATATTGTGTACTACGCTTTCGTTCGTGAAAATTCATTAATAGATCTTGACTAACCGTGTCTTATGCTCTTTTTCCTCTAGTCCCGTGTGTCTGAGAAAAATGCTGTTTGAAGATTATAAATCTCAAAAACATCTAAGAAAATGTGGCAAGAAATTCACAAATTCCACGGCGACATCACTTTGCACAATCCCTTTTCTGTCAACCACTGGTCTAAAAACAACACACGAAGAACAATTGAGCATACTATAGGTGAACATTTCCGCGCAGTCTCCAGTTCTTCACACTATACAGAAACACATTTCGAAATATATGAACACCACTGAGAAACAGTCATCTGGTGAAATCTATTATGGTTTCACCGATTATTGAGTGGCGCCTCATGTAAATGCCCAGCGCATATAGCGCCTTTTTTCAGTTTCACAGTATGTCGGTTTTACAGCACACAGTTGTCATGTCCTCACTATCTGCCACTGTGGCAGGTGACAGTTAATAACTGGTCAGGAGAGGTTGCTTGAGAAACAACCTGGGTCTCACAAGCCCTACCATTGACAGTGTTTTTAAATCTCTTAACTGCTGCACCACTGCGCCAGGATTGCTATGAGGACTCCCTGCGATCTATGAATGACCAATTTTGCATATTTGGGCATAGGCAGAAGCTAGGCGACTGAAAAGGAGTACTTGCGCAAGAGGGATCTCTAATGCTTTTGAATTGTACTCTTAACGGTAGGTAAAGTGTTATATGATAACCAAAGAAAGAGCAGTGTCCATGTCTGCTAAGTGATATGCAAAGAGGACCCTGGCTGCAGAAGGGACCGATTAACGCTATCGGAGCAAAAAGTTCAGACGGAGCTTTAGTGTCTCCCCAAGTTTTAGGCATGGACATCCGCTTTGTGCTTTTCTAACAGGGAGCACTTCAGGGGCAGACAACCTCCAGCTACCATCCGCAAAGTACTGTACTTCCTTTACTACACATATGACAAGAAGGGTGTGGAGTCCAGGCTGAAGTAGGTTGTTTATTTTCTACCTGAACAAAGTAATATGACTTGCAGGTCAGCTGCAGTGAGCGTCTGTCTGACCTTGCTTCTATGTGGCCTTGCAGAAATATCTGGCCGGTAAAGGCCGGCGAGTCGGACAATGACTACTGAGGAGAGATCATACATTGGATGTTTGCTTTGCAGGCAAATACTAGCAGATGGGAATTATTGACCCTTTTTTATTTTTACGTGCAGTGCTGTCTTTGTTCCCATAGTCGTCTCTCTAGCCGTCCTCCTTCCCTGATGTACCCAGTATAACAGTCTCTAAGAAAGGTTCTTTTCGTTAGTCTGAAAGAGTTCTTTTCTGTGGCAGGCATCATCATTGAGACAGTCATAATGTCTCAATGGCCACTGGAGCACTTGCTAGGCATTGTGCTTTTGGCTTTGTTGGGCACCTTTTTTATATTGAACCTTAATCATCATAAAAAATGTAGAGGCCATAATTTATAAACTGCGAAAGATGTTGGTAATCAGAAAGTGGACTTATGAAGTACTGGCAGTGCTTGTTCCTTGTCTACCGTATGTATCACGTTTGTCATAATGAAACTGGGAACTTGCAAACTCAAAAAAAAAAGAAACAGGCATCTTTGAGAGACTTCAGCTGCACTGTAAGAACTGCAAAATAGTGAAGCTGCCACATTCGAAAGGATTGCTGATGGCACTCTAAATTTTTTCCTTGACTGTACTCTTGCAGGGTTACTGAAATTAGTGTCATTGTTAAGGCAGATCTAAGAAAAGTTGTTTTTATCAGAGTTGAATCATTCCACTGAAAACTAAAGAAAATTTGTCCCTTTGCTGGCAGTTTTTTTTTTTGCACTGTTTCAATTTTGCAGTTGCTGGCGTGGAATCTGAGGCAGGAATTAAGCAAGTCTAATGTGTTTCTTTATTGTACTGTGTGATTACCACTGGCATAAAAACACAGTGAAGAAGGAAAGATTTTAAAACCAGTTGTGAGAGAACTCGTAGGGTGCTTGTAAGGCATGTCTTGTCACATGTGTAGAAGCAAATAGCGTGAATGCATGTGGTCATTGCTATTCTGATTGCTTCCTGTAGGGTGATGAGCTTGCAGCTCCTTACATTCAAGAGGTCAGTGCTGTGCTGCTGCATCGGCCTGGAACGCCGCACTGCTCCAAGTTTCTTGCCAGCGTGTCCTTGTTTGTGCTTCACTACAAACTGCACAATTCACTAAATTATTGTAGCCCCTTCTCTCCATCAAAGCATAAAAACACTGCGAAGAAGGAAAGCTTTTCAAACCAGTTGTGAAAGAACTCATAGGCTGCTTGTAAGGTATGTCTTGTCGCATGTGTAGAAGCATATAGCGTAGCATATCGTTTTAAGAAAGTCTTGCTTACTTGTGTTTCAATACGCCATGCTCCCAAAGATCACCCCCACGATAATCACAGCAAGCTTTACCGAGCCCCACCACCGTGGCTCAGTGCTTAGGGCGCTCGGCTACTGATCCGGAGTTCCCGGGTTCGAACCCACTCATGGCGGCCGCGTTTTGATGGAATCCCCCCACGAGCACGTAACTCAATGCATTAAAAACATATCGCCTTCGAAACAAGGCTTGATAATTTCAGAATTAGTTCTATGATAAACTAGGGTGAGGGTGTTCTCATAGTTGCTCTGTGAAAGGAGAAAACTGCTTTGAAAACTTCCGCTTCCATGTATTCTTACGGGCGCAAAGCCTACTTTTCACCCCCACGTTTTTCCCCCAGTCGGTCCAGCCAGCGATACAAGCACCACCGCAGATCCTTTGCGGCACAGATCTGTGTTCGTCTATATACAAATTCAACAACACAAACCCACGTGCTTGAGTTTTTTAGAGTTTTAGGCTGTTTGCGGCTGAGTTGTATGTTCCTCAAAGGTGGGTTTTCTACGCAGGACCAGGGCTGTGGTTACTGTCTGCTAAGTGGTCGTCACGTGGAATGGTTCGAACGACAGCCTGGACCTACTCTGTTCACAGAAAGGCTCCAGGCTGGGAAGCTTCCCAAGGTGAGGACTGCTCCGAAGTGTTGACTTTGGCTGCAAGGAGTGACACACACGGGGGCACTTTGCGTCTCACTTCTTATTTTCCTGTATTCGCAGTGTTTCGCTATTTCTGCATGCACGGCGCCTGCATTGGTCACTAATGCAACAGCACGCTAACATAAAGCATTCTCCGGTCCGGGTGATTTAGTTTCAGTTTCAGTCACGTTTTCGAAAAGCTTTATTTAAATGCAAAAATATAACTTTTGCGATGCCTAATTATGCGATAGGATTTTTGAGGACCGAATTTAATGTACCCACAGGATACCACACGGGGTGACCGTAAAGACAAAGGTTAACCTGAACGACAAATTAGGATGCCATTTTTACCCGGCGTTAGAAAATTGCTGACATGGTGCCGTATTGGGGAGGAGATTCGAGAAAGAAAATCAGTAGAAGGTTGCAATGAAAAATTCTTAAAATAAAAAAAAACTCTGGTCACGCATTGAAGTGATTGCACATCGATCGTGCATACTATAAGTGGACAGGGGTAAGCTAAAGATCTGAAAGATTTCTTTTGTAAGTTTATGGACAATCTATAGATTGTGTGAAGATGTTTTTGTAAGGGCGGTGCGGCGCTCTACACCGAGACACTGTGCACTGAGGGACACTGGGCACTGAGCGGCAGCAGATGCTGGGGTAGAAAAGCAGGGCCCAGATTGAAGAAGTAGACGGTGGCTGATCTGCTCCTTCTCGCTCAGTGAGATCCTGGACAGTGCTCCCTTGCTCACAATGCAATACGATACGCGGTACATATGCAGTGAGATGCCTGTATCGTCTATCTACGCAGGCTGCATCGACGATTGCGATGTTCCAACTATTCTGGAGGCTGCGTGCGTCGGCTTTCTTGTCCTGAACTAGCCCTGTTAGCATGGCCAACGGGCAGATTGCGGAAGGGTGAGTGTGTTGAGACTGCCACTGCAGAATCCATTTGACTGCTATACATGGCGTGATGGTATTTGTGTGTAAGCAGGATTCATAGTAGTGCCTTCGACATCTCCGGCCAAAAACTTTAATCCTCAACTCCTCCTTCAGGGGTGACTGGGACGCAGTTCGCCAACACCTACGTGTCCCGCACCATGCCAGACATGAGCACCGCGGTGCAAGTAGTGAGGAACAAGTCCCCTGTTTCATCCTGTGCTGGCCTCTAACAACGCTGCAGCGAACAAAGTAGGAAGAGGAGACGCCTTGGTGAGTGAGGGCAGTACACCGCCTGCGCTGTCCGATGCGCTTCAGTTGGTCGTTTAGAATCAGAGTTGGGCAGAGTTTATTTTCGTGCCGCACCATATACATATCCGCAGTACGTCTCTAAAGTGACCAGACTCTAGTCTCTTGACCAGTGCAGGCAATAGAAGTCTGCAAAACAGATCCGTTACCATGGAAAAGGAATAGAAAAAAACCATACCCTTGGTGCGATTTTGCAAGCTATGTGTGCTTCCAAATGTGACCGTATAAATATTTCAATGTGGAGCTCGAAAGCTGCACAACTATGAGCGAGATAAATAATTTAATGGAACGAGAGCTGAAGAGGTCGGACTGCAGTCATGTGACGCTTAGTGTCCACGAAGGGGAGCAGGTTGAAGATTAAGTCATCCAACCAAAACAAACAGACAGGTGTGTAGGGCCGAACATCCCCATTTATTCGAACATAGAAAATAGACTAGTTCCTATTCTCGCAGTGCTGCCAAGGCTGGCAGGAGAGCATCTACACCACCAGCCGAGCACGCGCCTTCAACCCCTGGTGGCGGTACCAGCAAGGCAACACCCAGCTGGATACGTGACAGGTTGGTAAATCATTATGACGTCATAGATTCCACAAGGTTTTTGAGCTCCCCTGTAGCACTGCCGGTGTTGGGTTTATTGGTTTTCAATTCTGCTTGCCACCTTTTGCGCGAAGGAAATGCAGCCATTGAAATATGAAGCAGCAAATTGCTTATACTGCTTTTTTTTCTCTTGCAGCATCGGCTATTTGGATGCGGCATCAGGGAACAGTGATGCTTTGGTCGGCTTTTTCGTCCTGAACTAGGGGTGCGTGCCTGAGCCCACAATAAAGCTGCCGTCGAGTAAGTGTTCAAATTTCAACGTGATTTATCCATACAGATTCCTCTGTTACCTTTGCTAAATTCTTTCTTCAATGGTCGCAAAAATAGCGATGATAATGAGTCAAATTATGATTTGCCGACTTGTTGTTTTGGACACTAAAGAAAAACTAAAGTTGTCTTATTTGGATTGAATACCACGTTTTAATGACACAGAGGAAGCGAGGACTAAAACCAGTCGTGCGAGGTTTGCCCAACCTGGAAAGTGTTGGTGGTTAGCATTGCTAAGCGCAAGTTATTCTGCGAAACTGGATTCGCAGGCGGGCTCCACTGCTTGAGTGCGCGATGAGCTGTCCAATGATCCAGGGAGCCTGTTATGCACTACCTCTCACTTGCTTGCGTCCCTCATAGCCTGAGTCGCTTTGGGACGTTAAACAGTAAACAACCGTTCCTTTCCTAAAAAATCATCGGTATCTATAAAGTTGCCTATGCGGCAATGAACACATTGAAGGCCGGTGGCCTATTCCATACTTCTTAACTGAAAGACACTCGCAGTATGCGCAGTTTATCTCGAATCAAATCTAAAACTCACACTTAAGACCATATCTGATAGCAGGAGATTTTAGTGCACACTGTCGTCAATGAGGAAGCTTGGTGCAATCACATCTAAAGCTCACACTTTAGACCATATCTGATAGCAGAAGAATTTAGTGCACACTGTCGTCAATGAGGAAGCTGGGTGCAGTAGAGGGCAAGTCAGGGGATATTTTACGCTATCCAATAGCACCTGTCTCCTATATACACGTAAACATTGATACCGTTCTCCAAGTTCATGCAAAATGAGTTGCCCAGATGTAAGTTTTTGATCACAGAATCTTTATCCATCTTTATCAGCGAGTGCCTTTATCAGTGTTTTTATCGATCAAGCATCAATCGTTCACTGAGCAAATCTGCTGCCCATAGGAGACCACAGCTGGGTGACCGTTAAAATCGAAGGTCGCTTTTATTGGCCCTCGAGGACACCTCAATTCTCAAAAAGATGCCCTGAATCCAAGGCCACCTGTGGGGAAAGGAAATAGTAGACAAAGTTGCTACCTGCAGTAAAGAGAGTGGGAAAGCTCTTTAATGCAGAAGAGATTTTAGCCGGCGTTTGAGAATCGCTGACAATCTGCTATCTTGCTTACGCGTGGAAATTAGAAACCACTACTGTGGCCCGCCCCAGGCAGTGCGCATGCTGCCGGAAATGCACAGCTTCTACCTGCAATACATGGGAGCACTGTGCACCACTTTTAATAAGCATTTAATTGATTTCTATACATCTTTCGCTCCACAATGCATTGATTTTTTTATTTTTTTTTTAAACATTAAGGGTGCTGCCTCTCAAAACATTGCTCTGACTTTGGCAAGCCTCTTAATGCGTCGAAGTCATCGTAACCGACAGCGTCACTGCCATCGTTTCATGCCTCAGCTGACAACTGTCCATTATCCCGGGGCCAGGGCAAATTCTGTGCGGTTAAAACGAAATCACTAAGGGTATGTTGAAGTGCGCACGAGAAGGTCGGCAATCCGACAGCTGCTAGCGTGTCGTCTTGAAGGGTTTGAGCCATACGTGTCACGTCGGGTCGAGGTGCGAGTTCCATGTGTGGCCGCGAAAGCGGATTAGGGTTGGGGTGCTCTTCTAAAGGGTGCGCTATATGCGAAAACCTTGTGTTCTTTCTTGGCGTTTCCCGACGCGCGATCTTAAGTTCTGCGCATGAGCACCATTGGAGTTTGGTGCCAAACTTCCCGTTCAGCCTCTAGGCTAATCTCAACACTTTTATAACTGCGGATTTTACATCAAAATATCTTAGAATAAATCCTAAATGGTAACTCACATCCCGAGGGCAATATTTATTCATTTTCGCGCAGTTGATTGTTGATTAAATAGAATAAAAAGGAGAGTGAAGAATTTGTCTTCGTGTGAGGGGTTTAAACGATCATTTTGGGTCAAAAGCATCTAAATGCAGTCTAAATGGGTGCATGCACCGCCAAGCATAAATGATAAATGATTGGCGAGCTATCTGTTTGTTAAAACAAGACAAGAAAACGCATCTCTAGAAATTGATTTGCAACCGCTGTCTTACGTGTTCAAAATCACAACACTATATTCTGTTGTGCTACAGGTGCAACGGGAATGGCGGTTTTTAGTTTTGCTCTTACCCCTTTTCGCAAATATCCTTGTATTCTCGCGCATGCGAGAATACAAGAGAGGAGAGATCGGATGCCTAGTCGTGCACCCCATTGGCGGTTGCCGCAGCCCGGCCGCGCTGCGTTAAGGCCCTCTGGGCCTCGAGGGTGCAGCAGCCGGACAGGGTCGCCTCCTAGTCCTCTCGGGTGCGGTCTGGTATAGGGTGTAGGGATGAGTTTGAATCTACTCCGTTACCCTTGAGGACCCATGGTTATCTTGCCTTCGTATTACATATTCCCTGCCCTAGCCAATTTATTCCTCTTGATTTCAACTAGGATGTCATTAACTCGAGATTTTTCCCTCACCCACTCCACTCCTTCCTTCAATCATGGAGGAACATTAGGCATCAGTGTTACCCAAACAGCAAATATAATCGGCCCAACATTAAAATTGGATGATTTTCTAAGGTCCTTTACAGGACAGGTATTTACCAGTATATTGCCAATATTGGGCCAATTACCTGTTCTGCTTGGGTTGCGGTAGAGCAGCCGTTCGAGCAGCCGCAGTTGCTTAGTGGCTTTGGCGTTCACTTGCTCCTTTCAAAGTCCCGGGATTGATCCTTCATAGCTAGAACGTTAACGACGTCGTCCTCGGTTAAAGCCAAATATCTTTTCTGCAGCTATCCTGAATTCTTCTACATTCCATCTTATCCCCAACTCGTTGATGGGCTTCCGCATCACCAGTTTATTCCGTTCCCTCTACAAGTCTAGGCTAAATCGATACCTTACCTTCTTGTGGCCAACAATACTGCAACAACACTTTTGGTATTTCAGGAACTGTTTAATATTATAAGCACTAAAAAAACTGTGCATTGAAGAATTCGTTCCACGTTTGTTTTCTATTATGTTTGGCTGCCGCACCGGTTATTGACCATGTCGTATCATCCACTCCAGGGGAGCGCTGCTGTCTCCCGTCAGCCTCATACACGGATGACTCGCCAGGTATGTGCACACACACTGTGGATGCTTGAAGTGGTCCTCTGCCATCTCTAGACTGTAAGAAAGGAAAGTAAGCTTCGATAGGTGGAGAGAGAAAAAATTGGCGGTGGTTTAGTTCTGGTAAAACCTACAGTGACTCCATAGGTGCAGCTGGCCCCGCTGAAGGCCTGAAATGCTACCGTAATGTACAAAATGCCATCCGCGATTGTCTCACGAACAATCAGCCCACGTTGAGGAAACCCAGATGGTGAGATTAAATCTGGAGCCCTCAGTACGACGTCCCTCAAAGCATATACGTCGATTCGAGATGTTAGAGCCCAGAAGTTATAGTTTCACTTAGGTCGGAGCTTCGATCGAGGTTCAGTATGACACCCGCCGGTCTGCACTATAGAGAGGAAGTCATTGCCCGAATTATTTCAAAACAATTTGCCAGAGCCCGCAGTCATTGTTTGACCGTAATACATACGCAAGTACAGGCTTCAAGGAGCGTTCTATGTGTACAAAAATGGCATCAGCGATTGTCTCTGCAGCTGGGACTAAACCCCTCTGCTGTGCCAAACAGTACACGTTAACGAAACAGCGCTAGAAGGAAGGGAAGGAATTACGACAAGGAAATGCATGGTCGTGACGAGAATGTGTAGATATTCTTGGAACTTTTCGCGCGATGTCTGTGCATTGAAGTTCTTGTTTTTCTCCGGCAGCATCAATCCTTTGGATGTGACAGGCTACATCAGGACTCCAGTGGTCGCCTTCTATTTCCTGAACTAGGGCGTCTTGCATGCCCAATTTGCAAAGTACGCCAGAGTAAGTGCGCCATGAGTGGCATTTTTAACCAGTGTTGATTGCGATTCGGGGCGTGATGGTATTGGCAAGTAAGCTAAGTGCAAATTGGCTACCTGTATAGGCTGATTTATTTTCCTTCAGCTACACTAGTACCTCCAACATGGCCGAAGACAGCGGCGGTTATTTATCAGACCTAGAAGTCGCCGACTGGTTGACTACTACAAGGAAAGGGGATGCGGACGATGCGAATTCGTGCAGAAATAAAAAAAAAAAGCCTAGTGAACAGGGTCGCGTAATGAGCGCAGGCTGAACTTGTGCTCTCGAAACGTGCAATTGTTTTCTTCGCGTCATTATTGCACGTGATACTGTTGGTGGGCAAGTCTGGTTATAATAATGTGAATGTCTGTGGGTTCCCGGTTTTTCATTGCCAAACAACTACACCATGTGCCGAATGCGAAAAGGTGTGAGCTATGCTGGAGGGAACTGCAGCCGCACAAACTTAAGAGCATTGCGGGCCGCTACGTCACTTATGGGTGCGGGATTGAGGTAACCGTATGCTCTCATACACGGAAAGCGTGCTGAATACTCCATTTCGCTTTATTGAGAATGTTAGTCACATGGGTTGAAGTGTTTATTCTCCCAACCTACCCATTCATCCATTTGTACCGCTTCAAATGATTTCGGGCTGTTCTATTCTGCGTAATTCACGCATTCCCCAATTTTCAGGAATACTTCAGGGAAGAAAGTACATTCATGGCGCGAGTAAATACTGCAGCTCTCCAACAGCCTGTGGTCGCGCATTGACACACGCGCTGCCACGCATAACTATAACGCATCTACTCAGATGCAGAAAGAATGAGCAATGTCGGCACACATAACATGGCCAGCAGCCCACAGGAGAAATAAAAATCAGAGCAATAACATTTACATTGAACTTGACTTCAGACTGATGTTTTAGAAGAAATATCAAACATCACTCTGAATTAAATCAACACTGCTCTAGCAGTACGGAGAGCAGTATCAGCAAAAGTCCACCAATAGATCTCTGTCATCGACAGTTTATAACGCGGTCTTAGGTTGATGCTCAGACGGCGGCGAAACCACGGCAGCGACAGAGTCTCTCTCCTGTTCAGGTCAGCAGGCGCTCTCTCTGAGCGATGGTTGTTGTTGTTCCCCTCACAAAATGGCACATACCCACAAGGGGGATTGGCCATAACCAGGCGGTCACTATTTAAATAGCATATTGAGGAAAAACGCTAAGGCGCCTGTGTGCTGTGCGATGTCAGCGCACGTTAAAGATCCCCAGGTGGTCAAAATTATTCCGGAGCCCTCCACTACGGCACCTTTCTTCTTTCACTCCCTCCTTTATCCCTTCCCTTACGGCGCGGTTGAGGTGTCCGCCGACATATGAGAAAGATACTGCGCCATTTCCTTTCCTTCAAAACCAATTATTATTATTATTATGGCAAGCATGGGATGACCTAACAAAAATTGTGTAACTCTGTTTCCGTAGCAGAGGAGGTTGCAGGAGGTTAGGGTGACCTAACAAACTGAAAATTAGGTAAGGGAATCTTTAAAAAAGAGAGATTGTGAGAGAGAGAGTAGGAATTGCAAAACGTAGTTACCCAAATACGAAAGCTTATGATGGTATGGACAGTATGAAAGCCTATGAAGGTAGACGTTTTGATTCTAGGAGATAATTATGAACGGCAGAGCAAACATTCCCATTGGTATGGCCAAGCATAGAAGCGCCAATGGACAGAACAACAGCAGAAGACAGACGCAAATTGAGATTCTGCATTGGGACCTCTAATAGTCGCCTCCGGATCGATGAGTAGCGATGACAAAAGAGAAGTGCTCTATTGTTTCCGGCTAAACACAATGGTATTGTGATGACAGTGAGGCTAGGATGATGATCTTCCTCGCAATGGCCCCGGGGAGAAAAGGAGCCATCCTGGCTACTCATTGTGCCGACAACGCAACCTGGTCGTATATAGTACGGCTTGAGTCGTTGGACATGCGTAGTCTCGCGACCACGTGGGCGGAGATCGGAAGACGGTGAGGGGCTCACAGAGGATGTGCGCTCCAGGACGCGGTGGGGGCCAGGGTATTTTGAAAGAAGTTTCGTTGAGAGGCCGGAAGCAGTGGAAGGGATCCGCAGCCAGACGAGTGAACCGATTGGGAAATCCGGATCAAGCTAACCGTCGTCATGGCGGTGTTTTTGGCGCCCCTGAGAGTCTGCCGGGAGTGACCGTGCAATCTGGCGGGAGTCTTCGGCGTGCTGGGCAGCTTCATAAACAGTTGTACAACTTTGTCGATGGATGTCGGCCGTAGAGCCAAAAAAATGGGGAGAAACCGGTGATGGAGTTGGTAGCAGTGTTGTGGGCGTACGTAACATAGGGTAGAACGAGGTCCCAGTTCGTGTGGTTGGCCGCAACGTACATCGCCAGCATGCCGCCCAGAGTGCGATTAAATCGTTCAGTTAGACCATTTGTTTCCGGTAGGCTGTACAAGTCCGATGAATGATATTGCACTCGGCGAGTAGAGCTTTAACAACGTCAGCCAAGACGCGTCCTCCATTACTGAGGAGTTCACAAGGAGCACCGTGGCGAAGTATAAAGCGCTGCATAATGATGGACGCGGTTCCTGCATACCGGTTCAGGTGACCAATGGCAACAATGACCCAGTGGTTGCCAGCAGCGATGTAAGGCAGAGGTCGTATAAATCGATGCCAACATGGCCGAAGGGGCGAGGAAAACAATGTAGTGGTTGCAACTGTCCAGCAGAGTGATAAGGCAGTTGCTTACGGCGTTGGCAGGACGTGCAGGAGCGAACGTACTCTACGATGAAGTTATACTAGCTTTCCAGTAGTACCATAGACGGATGCTAGTGTACGTCTTGAAGACTCCCGCGTGGCCGCATTGCGGGTCAGCTTGGAAACTGGTGCAGATTTGGGGCCGGAGATGTCGTGGATTACGAGAAGCCATTTCTGTCTATCTGACTTACAGTAGCGCTTATAGAATAGATCATCGGGAATGGGAAAATGTGAAGCTTGGCGACGAAGGGCGCTGGATAGTGGAGGTTTAGATGGGTCGGAGAGAAAGTCAAGAACAGAAGCAATCCACTCATATTTACGCTGCTCAGAAAGCATGTCACAGGTGGTGAGCGAAGGCGCAGTGGATTCTATGGCGCAGAGGCTGGCAAACTCGGCCGGTAGCGGGGAGCGGGACAGGGCATCTGCGTCCTGATGCTTGCGGCCCGACTGTTATACGACACGTATGTTATATTCTTGGAGCTCACGGGGCCAGGCGACCAGAGGGATCTTCTAACGAAGAAAGCCAACACAGGGCATGATGCTCGGTGACCACGTCAAACGGACAGCCATAGAGATAAGGTCGAATTTTGCCAACGGCCCAGACACTGGCCAACCACACTTTTCCCTTACCGAGTAGTTGGATTCGGCTTTCCTGAGGGTGAGGCTGGCGTAAGCAACCACATCCTCCTCGAATTCAAACTCGCGTTGGGCGAGCACAGCTCCGAGGCCAATGCCACTGGCGTCCGTGTGTACTTTGGCTGGGGCTTGAGGGTCGTATTGACGCAAGATGGGTGGTGCCGTGAGGAGTCTGCGCAAGGTGTTGTAGGCGTCGTCGCAGGCACGCGATCATATTGGCGCAGATAATTGAGGCCATAGACAATTCGCTTGTGGCGCAGTTCTCGCCTCAGGAACTGCGGCGTCTAGTTTTCATCTTGCGAAAGATTCGGGCACCGGCGCGGGGGAGAAGGGGAGCGGCAACGAGGAAAAGGTGAGCACCGGGTGGAGAAGGGAGTGCGGTCAGGTGAAAGCGGGCGACTCTTTGGCGGCTCGGCTGGCGATGAGTATTCACTGCGAGGAGGCCAGTAAAAGGCATCTGGGGAGATTGGCGCACGACGACGGCAAAGCCGGGCCACGTGACCAGGCAGTCCGCAAGAGTAGCAAATAGGCCGACTATCACTTGTATGTCAGTGAAGGCCAAATTGTCGAAGCGGTCGCAAAAAAGGCTTCGGAGCGTGAGGAACTTGAGGCACAGACGCTTGAGGTGGAGCGTAGGTTGGACGGTAGTTAGGCGGCCGTGGCCGAGAGATGGCGGCAGCGTAGGTCAGGGGTGCAGCGACAGGTGCGGACGGCTGTGCTGGTGCGGGTGGAGGGACCGCTGAAAGGGCCTCAGCCACTTGTTCGCTGATGGCAGTGCGAAGGTAGGAGAACTTCCAGCAGATATCTATGAATGTCAAGTAGAGAATGCAATTATGCTAATGCGAACATTAACCCGTTATCGTTATCCGAAAAACTGCCATCCGTGAACACTGGATCTGGACACCGGAACCGAAGGGACAACTAAACTGCTAGTGGGCTGAATTCGCTTTTTTTTAAACTACGCAAATAGACTGTCATTTTTTTTTCTCAATTGAATGGGCAGATTTTACTGCTTGTAAGCCAAACATCCCCATCTATTCGAACATAGAAAATAAGCTCGTTGTTATTCTCGCAGCGCTGTCAAGCCTGACAGGAGAGCATCTACGCCACCAGCCGAGCACGGGACCCCAACCCCTGGTTGCGGCACCAGGGCAACACCCAGCCGGATACATCACAGGTTGGTAAATCATGACGTCATTGAATCCGCAAGGTTTTTGAGCTCCCCTGTATCACGGCCGGTGTCGGGTATATTGGTTTTCAATTTTTCTCACTATCTTTTGCGCGAAGAAAGTGCAGCCATTGAAATATGAAGCAGCATTTAACGCGGAAGACAAAACACTGTTTGGTATCGGAGAAATGAGTGAGAAATATTTATCTAGCTTATGTGAAAGAATCGATGCTTCCAATTTGCTGTACTCCTTCCATTGTTGAGCACGGTAATCAGGTACTGAAGGGATGAGTAGAAGATCCAGCACACATCCCATTAGCTACAGCTGAGTAGCATCAGTCAATTTAGCCAGCTCTTTTCCTGTGCTCTCGTTTGGTTACATAATTTTCGCGGTGACAAAATTTTAATTCTTACCATGACCAAACAGCCCGTGAACAACTGCATACACAGGACGCAGCTTCAAGGCAGAAAGAAACATGAAGAATTTGGAACAAATATCGGCTTACTGGTCGGGTATATTGGTTTTCAATTTTTCTCACTATCTTTTGCGCGAAGAAAGTGCAGCCATTGAAATATGAAGCAGCATTTAACGCGGAAGACAAAACACTGTTTGGTATCGGAGAAATGAGTGAGAAATATTTATCTAGCTTATGTGAATGAATCGATGCTTCCTATTTGCTGGACTCCTTCCATTGTTGAGCATGGTAATCAGGTACTGAAGGGATGAGTAGAAGATCCAGCACACATCCCATTAGCTACAGCTGAGTAGCATCAGTCAATTTAGCCAGCTCTTTTCCTGTGCTCTCGTTTGGTTACATAATTTTCGCGGTGACAAAATTTTAATTCTTACCATGACCAAACAGCCCGTGAACAACTGCATACACAGGACGCAGGTTCAAGGCAGAAAGAAACATGAAGAATCTGGAACAAATATCGGCTTACTGGCGAGCGGCCCGATTCAAAACGCACGACAGAATTTTCTGTCGCGCCACACAATTCTGTGTTGTGAGAAAAGCTTTTTTTTCGTGCATTGTGTTGTGCGACACAGGTTCGTACCCTGGGTTACTTTGAACGACAATGGTAATTGCTGTAAGTTCTGTCGGACGAAAGACATCTTTCGCGTACTTATGTTCATGGCGGTACCAGGTATTATTTCCCGCAGAGAGTCCTGTTCTTTTTCTTCTATTGACTACACTAGAATTCTTGACAAACTTTTGCAGACATTCATTACTGAGTCATCGGGCATTGTTTTTCATTCTCCGAATCATTTCGAATCAATAAATCAATATATCAATCAATCAATAATCTTGCTAATCATTTTGTTCGGTTTCTTAAAAATTTAATTATTCCATTTCTTTAATAGACTGCCATCGAAAGGTAATGAGTGTCCTCCTTACTCTCCCCTTCTCCCAGAGTCTCGAGCGCAAGGCTCCAGAGTTGGAAGAATCCATCGATACTTGCGCCCAGTGTGGCCATCTGTCCAAGGGCTGGACCATCAAAGGCACCTGTCTCTCTCTTTGGCCTTTGGCGTAGACCTCCAAGGTCAAACATTTGCGGTACGTTTGTCTTTTACGTGCTCTCGCGATCGCGGCCGATGTTGTCACAGTAGATATACAACGAATTGCCCCTACAAGACGAGGATGTCTTTGCTAAAGCCATGCAGGCTTGTTTACGAGTTCACGGCCCGGCACTGCAGTTTAGCTACATACGCTGTGTAGCTCACTGTTTGCTTTCATGGTGTTCAGTTCTTCAGCGGTGGCTACACTATTCTGATGGAGGAGAAATGCTGGACGGGTTGTATATTTTAATTTCGACTCCCATTGTAGAACCACAGATGGGCGGATATATTCCAAAGGCTTCCAATACGAAGAACCTCGTGGCCCACAGTGAGGCGTGAATATAGAAGTTCAGTGACCTCAGTTGACTCCGCGTCTGTTCATATGAATTAGGTTAATTATTAATTACTTGCGTCTCGCGTAACATGAGCGACTTAGTGTGTTAGCTTGGCAACGTTTCGGTAAAATCAGTGTTGTGTGAAATTTGATTACCAATTTAATCTGTTGCGGGGAAGCCGTCCGAGAGGTTAGTGAAATGCCTTACCACATGTAGTGTGGCATGGAATAAAAATATTTGTATAAGGGACGGATCACCGGAGTGGAGTAATCGCTACTTAATACGCTGCAGTAACGAGAGCAATAACGATACTGATAACGGTAACGAGAGCATCTGGTTTTTGTTCTCAGTTTCTGGGAGGTTCAGAACAAAGTCAAGGCATGCGAAGGATTTTAACTTTTCTTTTTGCGCCTCTCGAGCTGGCGATCACTATTGCTTAATTGTTTACTTGCCACATTACAAGGTTGTTTTACGTGCAGGAATGAAATGAGTCTCCATCGAACGTAAAATGACCTACCACGTGTAAAACAGAGCTATTGGAAATTTCCACCGAGCAAGGCACACTACGTAGCACCGTTTCACATCCAACATTTTGAGACCAAAATTTTAAATATTGAAGGTAGTGATCAATTCCTTTGTTTCTGTTTTTCCATCGCTCGCGTCTGGGAGCTTACAGCGAAAACCTTCCTAGGAAAAAAATACAAGTCTGATATGCAGATACCATTTCTCTCTTTCCCGCTCAAAAACTCTCTTGTCCGGAATTGTTGCGTATATGTAACTATCGTATTTCAGTGTATTGTGTACCACGCTTTCACACGTGAAATTCTATTATGAGATCTTGACTAACCGAGGATCATGCTCTTTTTTCCCTAGTCTCGGTGTTCAACTTAGAAGCCAGACCTGGAACCCTCCCCTACTTGTTTATCCAGCAACAGCCCACCCCTTGATGTCCGGACTTGCTGTTGGCTCGGAAAAAAGTCCAAGCGATGTTGTACCGCGGCAGCTACAACACTGCCTTAGCTACAGCCCAAGGGGCTGCGGCCAAGCATACGCCAGCACAACCTGTACGGACCTTGTGTGGGACAAGAGAAACAAGGGGGAAAAATAAAATTTATAATGAAAAATGAAGCTCCGAGCCTGGTATGTCCAGTTTCAGCTGGAGACGTGCCACTTGCATTGAAGCTTTACGTTTTTTACATTCATCCTTTATCGGTCTCTTCTGGACTTTAAACTTAGAGTTAAACTTGAGTTAAACGCGACAGCATTCCCGCGTGTTCGAGCACCCAGATGGAAGGCTCAGACAAGGAATCCCTGCACTACTGGAGTTCACCGGCTCCTTCACATTTTTTTGTAGGAGCAAGAGCCCTCTTTTAAAGCGAAAGCGTTGCTACTCCTTTCTGTAGCTTGTTTGACGTGTTTTTCATAGGGCCTTGAACCGAGGAGGATCACGTGACGTCGCCGAGCCGCAGCTGTGGCGAAACTGACAATGAGCGGGAGCTTCGAAACCAAATGTACATGATAGACCCGTTGGGACGGTGGACACCTCAGTGGAGCTTTAACCTACATGGCGGTAGGGGGAGATAAGTGTGCTACATGCGTTGGCATTGACAACGTTGTGGCGGAAGCACGGCACTTAAGCCATAGACCGTCGGTGGCATTGGCGTTGGCTTTGACAAGGTTCTAGACTCCGATAATTTTGAGGAAAGCAAGAGCTCATAACATCCTCCCTGGGTTAGTAGACGCCTAGCGATGGTGTGAGAGACGTGAACTGTATGCATTAGCATTGACAACGTTCTGGCGCACACCCACCACTAGAGCCACGCGCCACCCTGCCACCCTGGCAGGCAGGTGGCAGGGTGGGCGCGCTGCCTTTACAGTGTGTGGAATGCACGCAACGTTACAGATGCCAAGCCGCATCTACTTTCCCTATACACCGCAGCTTTTGCTATCTAACCATGTTGATCAGTAGTTAAACGGCAGCTAATTTTTTTTATACCGTCCACATGATTGCATCACCTCGCACTGCTGCTACAAGCCCCCCTGTGCAATGGAACCTTTCGACTCCTCCAAGATCAACTTTGACGCCACACTCACTCGCAGCGCTCCTGGTGGCCTCTGCGAGAAGTGGAAAACTTGTCCAAGGTTTTTCTCGCACTAACGACACGAAGGAGCAACGGTAACGGCTTCCTCAAGAGCTCCTTAGCACACAGTACCCAATCTTTTTTGGTGCACCTGTGCCAAGGCAAATCTGCGCACCTATTTTGTCTTAGTAGTAGTACAAGACATTGGGCCAAAACTTACTGGTCAAGCCCATCGAGCACCTGGGCGACACGCACCGTAATATTCCGAATATCTTTTGGTGTCCTCTTGAGCCTCGTTGTGCGCTTCAGATAAAAGACCCGATTGAGGTAAGGCTATAAATGCATTAGAAGTTCAAACGGGGCTGCTATCCGTTCAGGTCAAATGTTTCCCTTTGCCACGGGATGGCACCACACTGCGTCCACACATCCATGCTTGGGCCTCACCATTGCCTGGATGAGAGGTTGGCCTTGGTGCGCAGTCATTTGAGGGATGCCGCAGCATGCTTGCTGCATGCTCAATACTACAGTCCACCGCCATAATGTGCAAGCGAGACGAAAGTATTTTCGAAAACAAATTATAGTCTACATTACTCAGTGAAATGGGACTGCACCCTGTCCTCAACAGGCTTTTGTCCATGCTTTTCGGATTGAGTATGTGTTATGTCCTGCATAAGATGTGGAAAGTAAAAAGCCTACATCATCAGCAGCTCTGAAAACTTCAAACAAGACAGGCGCCAGGAATAGCCACAAAAATGTGCAACAACAAGTATTTAAACCATAATGAATCTGAATCTGCCTTTCGCCACGCACTGCCTGGCGTGGTGGTGGTTCTTGATATTTTTTGCGGTAAACTGGTGAAACTGTGCTTTATTCTTCTTTGTATTTCATGAACATAAGCTCATGGATTCTTGGGGCCGTGGGGATATTTGTCTTTAAGAAGTGGCATCTATTTAAGGATTCTAAGAGCCTGGCAAATAGAGTCAATCGCATTTCTTAAGCGCTATGACCTTCGTCAGTAAGGACGTTATCTTAAATAACCTTGAGAAGCCGCGTCAGTGGCTGAGTGGTTCAGGCGCTCGGCTGCTGGCCCGAAAGACGCGGGTTCGATCCCGGCCGTGGCGGTTGAATTTCGATGGAGGCGAAATTCTAGAGGCCCGTGTACTGTGCGATGTCAGTGCACGTGAAAGAACCCCAGGTGGTCGAAATTCCCGGAGCCCTTCACTACGGAGTCTCTCATAGCCTGGGTCGCTTTCGGAGAGAGAGAGAGAGAAACAACTTTATTGATTCGAGCTCGACGTCTGCTTAGACTCCGTCGATGGGAGTGGTTCCCTCTTCACGGGACCCGTATGCTTCCCTAGCCGCCTGTCCCCTGGAGATCAGGACGAGCTGGTCTTCCACGGCGGGGCTGGTTAGCAAGGTCTCCCATCGCTCGGTTGGGGAGGGTGAGAGATGGGGTGGGGTAGTGGGGCAGGTAAGAAGTGGGGGGATTTCCTTGTTGAAGTTGCATACTCCATGGACATGTTGAAGCGTGCCTAACTGCGCCTTGCAGAAATCACATTCCTTCTCGTACCTTTCCGAGTACATCTTGTTTGAAGGTAAGGGTGCGGGAAGGATCCCGCCTGTATATGCCTGTAGATCGTTCGCTGTTCTCTGGAAAGCGATTTGTGAGGATCGGGGTAACGTCGCCTCTCCGTCTTGTAATAGTTCGTAATGTCCTTATAACTAATAATGGACTGTGGCTCACCTTACCCCCATAAACCATAAATGACCTTGATGCACCCCTTCCGTTGCAAAAAAAGGCGCATATTGGAGCGTCATCTGACATGCTTCGGGTAGAATGACACAGCGGGAGATGTTAACCATCTGAGCAGGGTCGCATCAAACAAGAAACGCTGAAGTAAGGACACAAAGTTCATGCTATCGCGTTCCGTCTCATCAATTACATTGATCGTCGCTTAATTCTTTTGAGCTCAAATTTCTCACAGCGGCCTCCGTGAGGACC
The DNA here is from genome assembly GCF_052857255.1 of Amblyomma americanum. Taxonomy (NCBI): domain Eukaryota; kingdom Metazoa; phylum Arthropoda; class Arachnida; order Ixodida; family Ixodidae; genus Amblyomma; species Amblyomma americanum. Next base: position 87,415,740 of record NC_135504.1, read on the forward strand.
GCAGCATTTAAACCCCCCACCCACACCTAACAGCACACTGTCTAAAAAGGAAGTAGTCTTATACCATCAACTACACGTAGGCACGTTCCCCTGCACTGAAAATCACGTTCCCATTACGCCAGTGACAGCCCTCCAACTCGAATATTTTGCACAGACCCCCGATGACACTCTGGTGTGTGAATGTGCGGGCACTGCCCAACCGCCCATCCGCAACTGCCGAAGAACACGGCCCATATAAACTGGGAACGAGATAAACCCCACAGGGTGCGGTCCTCTCGCCATTACTTTTCAATCTGGCCATGATGAAACTCCCGGCTCAGCTGGCGAAGGTCGAAGGTATCCAGCACGCGCTGTACGCCGACGACATAACCATCTGGGCCAAACACGGATCGGTTGGAGACATTGAGGCCAATCTGCAGCAAGCGGCGGAGATCGCGTGGACGCTTACGCCCGCCGCTGCGGCCTTCAGTGCTCACCGTCCAAATCCGAATTTGTGCACATTCGCCCGTCGCTTCGTGCGCCACCAAAATGGAACTATCTCTGGTCAGCGCCCTCGAAGTGATTCTCAGAATGATGTACAAGCGTGCCCTCGACCTCCCGATCACCACATCCAACCAGCGTCTCATGGGCCTGGGGATGGTTAACACATTCGCGGAGCTCCGGGAGGCGCACTTGACAAATCAATACACAAGGCTTTCAAAAACGCCGTCGGGTCGCCTGCCTATTAGCCCGACTACACATCCACCACCCAACACTTACGGAAGAGTGCGTACGTATTCCTGAAATCTAGAGATACGCCCTGCACGTACGCCCTCTTCCGGCCAACATGACACGTGATGACTACAGTGGCAGGCGCCTTGCGCGGGCGGAGGCACTGGCCCGTCACTATGGGAACAAACATGGCATCTTCTACGTGGACACCTCAGGCCCTCACCATGGGGGGTGGTACACGGTCGCTGTCGTCCACCAAAAACTCGTGGTGAATGGCCTAGCGTTCCGAGCTCAAGACATAACACATGCGGAAGAAGTTGCCATGGCGTTAGCCGCCGCAGACCAGGAGTCGCGAGTGATCGTCACCGACTCGAGAGGGGCCTGCAGAAATATTAAACAGGGGTACATTCCTCTCTGCGCATCTCATCCTTCAAAACAGTAACTACCTCGGGGCCCCCGCGTCTCGAACGATTGTATGGGCTCCAGCTCATATGGGCCTCGAAGGCAATGAAACGGCAGACGCCGCCGCCCGCGCGCTCACTCTCCGGGCAACGCCTTCAGACAATTTGGATACGGATCCCGAACCCAATCCGGCCCTCACTTTTCGAGAAATTACTGAATTATTCCAATTCGGCCATGCAATTTATGACAAGCCTTGTAAGGGCCTCACAAAGGTGGAGGAACGTACACTCCTCCGCCTTTACACCAAAACGCTGCTGTGCCCGGCAGTTTTAAATCACTTTGATCCTGCCTGTACAGGAGAGTGCCCACACTGTGCGGAGAAGTCTTCGGACATCTTTCACATGGTGTGGGCATGCCAGTGAACCCCGAACCTCGCCCCCAAACCCAACCCCACCCGGGAGGACTGGGAGGCAGCCCTGCTCGGCTGCTCGGACCTAGCAAGCCAGAAGGCCCTGGTCCACCGAGCCCGAGTCGCGGCGGTCGCCAATGGGCTCCTGTAATGAGGAGCCCACCTAGAGATTGCGAGAGGTTGCTCCGGCTACCTCAAGCTTCCTCCCTGAAATAAAGTTTTTCACACAAACACAACTGCTGCCCCACATGGGACCACTGACTTTCCCTTTCCTTGCCCGGCCACCAGATTTTGCTGGTTCGCCAAGAGCGATAAATTGCAGCCAGAGCTGCGCGTTTCTTCTAAGAGGCCCAGCCTGTCCGCTATCGCGCGAATTGCCCGCAATGCATTGGCTATGCATGGCTTGCCAACTAGATCCCGCTATCGACCCGATACCAAACCCAGACCCGGGGTAATGGGAGGCCATGGTGCTCAGCGGAGACGCTGATCACCAGCGCGGACTGCAACGCGGGGCCCACGCTGCCGCGCAAGCCAGTGGACCGCAGGATTAGGCGGCCCACCCAGAAGCCTTTGAATCTCCTTTTTTCGGCAAATGATATTTTTCTTCCTCCACTCCCAGACCGAAGTCCTCTGATCAATAAATTCCACAATAATGACCACAATCTGACCAATAAATTTATTTTCCATCCCCACCACCACCCAACCATGACAGCTTGAATTGTCGCCTCCCCCCCCCGCCCCCCCCCTCCGAACAACACTCCACCTTGCGTTGCTATGTCCCCTTTCCTTTTCCCTAGTTCGGTCTGGTGCGTAAACTCGGGGACCGAAGTAGGCTTAATAAAAGATTCGGTTAGTCAGTCACAATGGCGATGAGAGTGAAGAATATGGCGTCCAAAAAGTTTATTTTACTCTGTTCCTGGTACTTCACATATGTTCAGCCCGCCGCGGTGGCTCAGTGGTTAGCGCGCTCGACTACAGGAATCCCCGGGTTCGAACCCGACCGCGGCGGCTGCGTTTTTATGGAGCCAGAACGCTAAGGCGTCCGTGTGCTGTGCTAGGACAGTGCACGTTAAAGATCCCCAGGGGGTCAAAATTATCCCGGAGCCCTCCACTACGGCAACTCTGTCTTCTCCTTCTTCACCCCAGGTATATGGCACATACCCACGCGGAGGGATTGGGCGAAGTGTAGTTGAATAAACAAAGAAGTTTCCATGGAAGATGACGACAAAATTGTAGCATCAATCGTGAATTTTGAAAAATCAATGAATAAAAACAACAGAACAATATTGACAGTTAAAAAACAGACAGCATTTTGGGGAAAAAGAAGAGCTCGTAGAACTTTAAAAGAATTAGCACATCAACCTACCAGTTGCAATTATGTTCTCGTGGATAAACCCACAATTAGAACCCAATGCAAATCCCTTGGCGTTCGCACCAAACGATAATAATACTAGCAAAGATAAAGGGATCCCTAACCTGGAGAAAGGGATCTCCAGGTAAATCTTTCTCTGAAGTGCGAACTTTGGGCAGTAGAGGATAAAATGGTCTAAATATTCAACTTTCCCAAATGCGTCACATAGGTTCGTCGGTGTCAACCCACACCTGCATAGATATAAATTCAAACTGGGAATCCTGCACCGCAACCGCGTCATTGTTACCTCACACAGCCTGGATTTACACGAGCGGACGTTCCAATTATATGCTAAGTGCTGATAGTGGTATTTAGTAGGGGATCTCGTAACCTGGCTGATATATGTAGGAACCGCTGAAACCTGGAAATCGCCAGCAGGCTGAAATTGGGGACGGGATGTGTCACTGACCCGTCAAGAACCGACCTTGCTAAGTAAGCAGCCACCTCATTTGAATGAATACCTGCATGGCCAGGGACCCACACAAAGCGGACCACCTTCAAAGTCCATGGGACAAAATTCGCAGGATACGGCTCAAAAAATATTCTTGTGAAGTGTCATGGTAGACTAACACTGACAAACAATCAGCGAGAATAATAACACCAGACACATGGCATGGAATTTTGTGAAGGGCCATTCCAAGCGCCAAATATTCCGCAAAGAATATAGGAATATAATCTGGGATGCGGACAGAATAGCTTGATGCCAATCCTGCGAAAAGATGCCAACTGCAGCTTTTTGGCAGTTGACGGAGGCATCGGTAGCAAGCACCGTATGATGGGGGTATTCCTCTATGTGATCCGAGAGAATACAGTTTAAAATGTTTGCGGGCATGTGTTTCGCATGAGATGGGAAGATGTGGTCGAAATGGAATTCCACTGCTGCCGGCGTGTCATCAACCCACTGCAAAGAACAGATCAACACCAATCGGTGGTAAAAGGTTCTGCGTTAACGTAATGTTGCATTTGATACCGTGGCCAATGATGAGAAAAGAATAAGGCCGGCTGAGGCACAAAAATAGGAGTACTGACATCAGTCACTGGGTCCATCGACCTGAGGAAAGTTTGCACCGTGAGTATTTGAAAACGGGAAGTTAGGTCAGGGATACGGGCTTCCAGATAAAGCAGGGCGTTTGAAACTGATTTTGGGAGACCAAGGCAGAGGCGGAGAGCGCGCCTTTCCAGTAAGATTAAGGGTTGAATCTTGTAGCTTGCGCTACAAGAGAACAGAATGCAACCAAATTCAAGTATAGGTCTTACGTAGGCTTTGTATAGTAACAATAACGTGTCGCGGCGCATCCCAAACTTTTTATTGGCGATTCTTGTCAGCCGGCCTAGAGCGCGTTCTCCTTGAAACGCATTCTTCTTTATATGAAGGCGCCAATCTAATGCTGGGTGATAAGTAACACGCAAATATTTTACGGATTCCACTTGTGGAATCTGGAGAGAGCGATGGACTAATGAAATGTGCAAAGGCCTGTCTGGAGGAAATACCAAAACTCCGCATTTTTCTACATTCCGGGATAAATTAATACCCTGCAACCATACTCCAATAGCATCCAAATATCCCTGCAGAATGTGGTAAAGGGAGTGGATATCCCTGGCCGAGGCGAAAAAAGCTATGTCATCTGCATACACAAAAACTGTTATATGAGGACGAATGGGGATGCCACTGACCAAAATATTAAAAAAGCAAAGGGGATATCACCGATCCTTCCGGCGCACCTCTTGATTGATAATATGTATTTGAACATAGGGTTCCCTCGGCGAAGTTAAAGAATCTGTCCTTCAGAAATTCAGATATCCACGCATAAATGTAGGTTGGAGGATGTAACTGAGCAAGTCTGTTAAGTATAATAGTATGCTCTACACTGTCATAGGCCTTTGCTACATAAAGAGTGACCAAAGCTGAAACTTCTCTTCTGCGTAGCGAGAGCCGGATTCTGCTCTCTAGATCCACATGCGCGGACCATATGGAGCATCCACGACGAAAGCCAATCTGGGCTGAGCTGAGACCCTTGATGTCATGAGCATGTTTTGTGAGGCGACTGTGCACTATTCTTTCTATTAATTTGACTAAATTTGAAGTCAGCGCAATTGGCGAATATTATCTAAGACGTATCCTTTTCCTACATCTTTCATTATTAAAATAATTTTCGCCGTCTTCAAAATGCTTGGAATCCATGCATTTTCCAGGGAAGAATTGGCCATACCTAAGAGGGCGCTTGTAAACTCCTGGGCTAAAATTTTAATTATACCAACAGTGACACCATCTGGCCCAAGAGCTGCTGGATGTAACATTGCCAGGGCTGAGAGGAGCTCTGATGCGTCAACCTCGGTATAATCCGAAGAGGGTGAAATTGTGCACAAAGGGACGTTTCTCTGCGTCTGGAAGCGTAACGCTAATCCCTGAGCAATACACTCCAAGCTCTCCGGAGTATTTTGTGGTAATAACACTGTTGAACTAGTGAGAAGAGGGACGGCAGAACTCTTGTTACGTTCCATGAATCTATACAGGGTTTTCCGGTGACGAGGATTTGAAAGATATGTGTTTAAATTTTGGTGGTACTCCTCCTTGGCTTTAGCTAGTTTTTTTTAAAGATGCAGAGAAGAATTTGTAATTTAACCAATTAGCCGGACTCTGGTTGCAGGATAGCCTCTTCCAGGCCGCTTTTCTGCGACGATAGGCCTTCTCACATTCTTCTGTCCACCAAGGAGACGGCTGTTTATTAGAGGCTGCTGCGGGCACAGCGAATATTGAGTGGTCTATTGCATTTTGCAAAAATGAAACCGTTTGCTGAGCTCTGTCATCCCGGCTTGTATTAACTATAGAGGCAAGTGAAGCGGACAACAGATTTTTATAAATTTTGAGGTTGACAAATTTATAGATTACACAACTAGTTTTAAGAGTAGATAACCAGATAGTGAAAGTTATAGGAAAGTGATCACTAGACGTACCCGAATCCTGTGTCGACCAATCAGTCACATCTAGCCTACCTGCTGATAATGTTAAGTCAATGGCTGAGCGAGCAACCCCTCGCACAAAGGTTATTTCTCTAGAATTGCAGCAGCGTACAGCATTTGCAGACAGCCACGACCAGAGAAGCTGGCCGCAGGAATCAGTACGACTTCCCCAGTCACTATGGTGACAATTAATATCTCCTGCGATGACTGCACCGTTTGTGCCAGTCACCAAGCTGTCTAAACAGTCTGTCCTGTGTACACCTAAAGGAAAATAGACATTAGCAATTGTATATCAGCACAATGCGGAAATGAAATTTTTATCGCTATAAGCTCACTGTCAGGGACAAGAATTTTCTGATAGATGCCTGATCACATAAATGTTTAGAAAGCATGTTTAGAAATCCACCTCCCCTGCCAACATTTCGATCTGACCTGAAAACTCGAAAGTTTCTCATTGAAAATTATTTATAAGGTGATAACCACGTTTCTTGCAAAAGTACAATATCAGGTTTATGTCTGTGAATAAGTATTTTTAGATCTGGAAGAGAAGATAATACGGAGCGGGAATTCAATTGCAACACTTTGATACCTGCCATGGTTACTGACGAATTGAAGAGGCAGAAACCACCTCTTTAAGGATATCAACATGAGGAAGAAGTTTGGGAGGTCCTTTTTTAGCTTTCACCTGTGGAGAACTAGACTTAGATGGTGACGAGGAAGCACGGCGCTTCTGCGTAGGGCACATTTCAGCGTCTGTTGTGCAGATGTCAGTGCGACATGCATTGCTAGGAACAGGGATGTTAGCTGGGACCTGGGGAGCATCAGGAGGTGATGTCGAGCGGCCAGCACTAGCTGCACAAGCTGAAACAGATGCAGGCGTTGCTGCCAGAGCGGATGTTGATGGTGACACCGATTGAACAGCAATACACTGAGCCAACGCCTCAGAAAAAGTGTTCAGCATTCGATCAAGCACATTCTTAAGGGCTTTTTCTACCGTGGCAACAACTGGGGCAGTCAAGTTGGACTCAATAACCCCAACAGAAGCGCGCACACGACTAGCATATGACTGTTTTTTCCTGTTAAGAATAGCGTAAGCATCGGCTCTTGAGCACCGCTTCTCTTTTATAATGACTAACAAGCTACGCTCTTCACTACGTTTTGAGCAGTCATCATCATCAGCTGAGTGAATGTTGCTGCAGAGGCAACAATGAGGCTGCTCTGAGGTGCAGTTATCAACAGAATGACCTTGTCCACATAAACGGCAGCGGGTCTGCGACTTGCATGCTTTGCCGCTATGCTCGAACCGCCAACAGTTGGTGCATTGAAGAGGGCGGGGCTCTAGAGGGTCCACACGGTATACAATCGGCCAGATTTTTAGTTCAGCAGAGCAGGAAGAGCCAGCAAATGTTATTACAGACTCAGTAGCAACGCGCAAACCATTTACCTCTCTACTGCAGCGGTAGACTGAAAGGACCCCAACGCCTGCATCCTGAAATTCCTGTAGAATTTCTTGCCGGGACGATGCTGGGTCGACACCTATTACGATACCCTTGACACATGAAAGCTGTTCGGGAATGAATGCTTTCACCGGCAGCGAGCTGAAAATTGTGCACTTAAGCAAGTCTGCAACACAAGCGATGTCCGAGGACTTCCACACAATTCCTCGACGGCCAAATGGACGCACTTCAGAGATCTGCATGTATTGGGCAGTCAATGATCTTAGCTCCTGTTGAATTAGTTTGGGGGATTTCATTTTGATCGCACCCTCACCGATTGGGACGATAGCCACGGGAACCGCATCAATGCCATTTTTGTGGAAGGCCTCAAGTGGCAGGCTTTGGGCTGGCAAGACGGCAAACCAAGCTGCCGACCCTCCACCTGGGGAGGTCAACGACATCTCTCAGCAAAACGCGCTCTCCGGTTCACATGAACTGCGTCTTAAACTACGCCTTGGCTTAACCCCCCCCCCCCCCCCCCCCCCAATGTAGTACGGGCTCACCAAGGATGAACAAGCCGGAACCACCAGAAGATGCAGAAAACTGCAGCGGCCAGCAAGAACACGTCAGCACGTCCGCTTCGCTTCGGGATATTCGAGTTATTTATTCTGCCGCTTTTCTTCGTCTTTCTTTTCCCAAGCTAGATTGGACAACTTGGAGAACATATCTCCTAAGTAGAATGTTCTTGTGGGCTAGTGGTTGATTTCTTTAAAAGGTAGAAGTGCGCGAATAAGACATGGTAGGAGAAGACAGAAACGAAAGCGTTTTCATTTCTATGTTTACTGCTCTGTATTATTCGCGCTGATCTACCTTTCATGCCTCCTATCTACGCGGCCATCTGCGAACTCTACGGTGTGCACATCTATGTATGAATCAGTGTAGGCTGATCGATGCAGTAGTGCGCTTTGTTATCTAGACTAGCTTAGGCCTGTATTAACCAGGTGGAGGTGGCTCCGCAGATGCATGATGCATAAGCCACATTTCAGGAGCTCGACAGTACTGACGTACACGTATTGTCAAGAAAATATGGTGCGCGGTGGCAAACACGAATGTCTCCAAAGAAGAAATAAGAAAAAATAGCCCTAGCTGTCGTACCCGTCGGTGCGTCTTTTTCACATTTATTTTCGCTTGGCCTGTTCGTTTCACTGGGACTATCCATCTTTGCGGTCTGTGACTGTGCCACGGGCCGCTGTTTTTAGCGCACTTTTCTCAGCGAACGACAGCGAACGTGTTCGTCTGATTTTTGCAGCCGGTGCTCGCAAGACACCAGCAACTCCCGGCGGAGCCGTCGTCTGCAGCGACACAGTCGTGTGGAATGCTTGCGCCGCGTATTGGGGCGATTGGCAGCCGGCAGCTAGACCAGCAGTCTGCGTATTCCACTGCACCTAACGGGTGAGAAATGGTTGGCGGTTTACGTCTTTTTCTTTCTTTTTAAAGGGTCAGAGAGAATTTTGGTTGTGAGAGCTTTCCTTCGAAGGATGCCCAAGGCAACAGCAAACCCTGATCGTTAGCGTCGAGTTCGACTAAGTCCGGTTAAAAATTTGGCATGCTATGTTTTCTCTGATATCCTTTGTCTCGGTTTCGACAGCCATACGGTGGCCAAATATATGACGTCAGAGGCGAAGAGTTCAAACGAAGTTGACGTCCTGAGAGGTATGCATATTCAGCGATGTAGTCGCTGTTTGTTCAGTTCTTGTCATTGTTATTTCTGAGCAGACTGTTCTGAATTGGAGAGAGTTAAGTTGACAAAGTAGTGATTTAAACGCAGTAGTTGCGTGGGGTAACTTGACAGCGTTGCCTCCACTCGTCTTTGTCGCCACGGCTATTGCTCGGCATTTGAAGCCGAAGCGTAACCACGAGAGAAAAAAAAACTGAACTTAAACGTTTTTAGCAGGCACAGGAAATTTCAGCTTGGTGATGCATTTATACTGATTTATCACGCATCATTTGAAAGAAAATGATTGCGGTCTGCCCCATGCTAGCCTAGCTGTGTGAGTAAACAAACATTCATTTACTCGCTTAGCTGCGCTTGTCTATCTATGCATTGACCGTGAGGCCGACTAATTGATCAACGTCAAACAACGGTGAGGCCTCCTCTGCTTCCGACTGTTCAAAGCCGTCGCGAAGGTCCGTCTGCACTCCATGCTGGAGGCGGTACTCGCTCTGCATCGTGTTTCTCGTTTCTCATTTCTCAGCACCTGCTTGCGAAGGCGGCCTGGTAGTGGCGGTGAAAAATGTATTTATTGGTCAGGTTGTGGGGGACTTTGGTGTGGGAGTGGAACCTTTAGTTCATGGCCTCAACGACCCTCGTGGCCGCCACAGCCCTGGCGACGAGCTGATCAACCAGGCCTGGCTACCGCAGGACATATGCTCCCGGCTACATTCGGAACGGAATGGCCCGGCAGGTCGAGACGGTGGGAAATAGACTTGCATACTCCCTGCATAGCGGGCCATTGACGCTGTACCGAGTAGGGTAAAGGCGGCGGTAGCGCGCGAGGAGAGTCTACCACTGGATCCTTAAGGGTAACAGAGTGGATTCCAAGAGAAGACAAGCGTAGCAGGGCGCGGTAGAAAGTTAGGCGGGCGGATGTACAATGGTTGTACAACAACATCTTACATCTGCACAATATCATAGAACAATGTTGTCCGATGCAGCTATGTTGAAATTACTAAACAGGCACGCATGAACACCATTGGCCATAGCAACCTCGAGACACATGTAGCTTCTGCTTCGCGCTTCTTATTCTCTGTCTGTGATGTCACTCGCATTGATTCACGCAGTCATTATAACATCTAAAGTACAGCCTGTGGTTTTGTGATTGTTGCTGTTCTGTCTTCACCGCTGGCTGCCTTCTTTGAGCGTAGGTTTCTCTATTCCGTGGTTACAGCTCAACAGTAGGGATACAGAATAAAGGACTCCACGCAGCTCCGTATGTCATGTTGTGTCCTTATTCAAAGTAACAGCACGCTTTCTGAAGCGCCCTGCAACAGTGGGGCCTGTAGTAATTTTGCTAGTACACATGTAAACAGAGGACCCCGGCTGTGGCAGTTCAGGGAACATTCTTGCATGTGTTGTCATTACCGCGGCAGACCGCTATTCTGTGTCACATTGCAGGCGGCAGCTCCGGTTTCCCGTCAGGCTCATGCATCGCTCGATGTCGACGCCATTGGAGGGTGCCCCGAGCAGCAGCCCAGCCAGCTCCTAGCTGCAATGCCTTCGTCACGTGGGTGTGAGCCGCGACGCCGACGCACCTCCCAACCGCCCCGTCTACTCCGCGGGTTGCGGGCGAAAGAGAGGAGGGTGCCTCAGGTGAGGAAAAGGGTTGCCGTGATTGTCCGTGATTGGCTCTTGCCTTTCGTTGACATCGCAGTTAATTATGAAGAAAAAAAAATAGTAAAGGTATGCTTAAGCCTTCTTTGACGCCGAAATGCGAAATCATGCATTTCGAGTTGTGTTGTCTCTAATGACGGATGTAACCAATCATGGATGGCGTCTAAGTAATTATTTAAAATGGATAGCCAAGTAATCTGTACTAAATTTGTAACTGATTAACACTTATTAGTCAATGGTTATTAGTTTTTAATTCTTGTTCAATTATTTTCATAATTATTTTGGGCGTGCAATTCTTGATTAACCAATTTCGTGAATTTCTCGGTACCTTTTGTACGGGCCGACGGCAAAACATTTGCGGACATGATTAGGAGAAAACGTAATCGTTACACGCATTCATGCATTAAAATTTCGAAGTGCTAAATCCTGCACCGTAATGTGCTGAACTCGGCGAAAGCTGTTGCCATCTGGTGGCTGTCCCTTTAGAACGCCTACAGTAAAACAGTGAAGTCTGAGACCTGGATATTTTGTGCCACAACCTGTGCTACTACAGTGCGCAGTCACATGACGGTCACGCGTGCGGATGTTGACTGTGTAGGCGTGCACATTAAGCATCCGCCGGGACGGGCTCCTTATAAGAGCTCTTGCAGCAAAACCCGCAACTAAAAATCTGGTTTGCGTACCTAAGGCTGATCTCCCTCTTAAAGACTCCGACATTTATCTTTTCGCATCGCGGAGGGAATTATGCTGTGTGTGTTCTCTTCGGGCAGTGAAGAACGTCGTAGTTCTAACGATGCCCAGAAATATCCGTGCACCGCCCTTTTTCTATTTCGGTTTCACTGAAATACCGCGAACAAAACCGTGCCTTCTGCTCTCGATAACCGACTTATATACTGCTGATGGTCATCAGTAAGACGAACATGAAATCGTTTGCATAGATTGGCTACTGACCCCGAGGTTGTGGTATATTGGTTGTCCTCCTTTGTCTTTGCGTCCATGCGACCAACGCACGTTTTCCTTTCGTTCGGGTGCCTTGTCATTGTGAAACTGGTCTATCAGGGCAAGCGCAGCTACAAAGAGTGCCAAATCCTTCAATGCATGAGCTTTTTTTTTGATAGCATGCGCGCTCTTCCACGCAGCCGTGGGATATAAACATTTACAGATTCCCGCTGTCGGGATAAGGCGCAGAGCTGCGGGAAAAGAATCTACAAATACGTAAGAGCTTTCCTCACAAATAGAACGGCTACAATAGTGCTCAGGGAAATAAGGTCCAAGAGCTTTCAAACACCTAATAAGGGAACGCCGCAAGGGTCAGTGATTTCACCCATACTCATTAACATAGCAATGGTTAAGCTCGCTAGACAGCTAGAAACCATACAAGGCATAACTCATGCAATGTATGCGGACGACATCACTGTGTGGATCACGGAGGGCTCACTCAGCGAAAAGGAAGCGAAACTGCAGGCTGCTGCAACGTGCGTAGAAAATTCTTTTAGAGACAGGGGCTTGGCTTGCTCGACGGAAAAATCAGAACTACTAAGGGTCTGGCGAGGTAAACTCAACAGATCCGCACCGGAAACAAAAGAAGTAAAACTAAATGTTTATCTAGAAGGGCAACTCATTCCGGAAAGAACAACCATCAGAGTATTAGAGATGTGGATTCAATCCAACCAAAGGTGCGCGCAGGCGCTGAGACTAATACAGAACTCGGCGACACAGGTCGCCTGCATGATACCCAGGGTCTCTAGGAAAACACACGGCATGCGGGAGAGCGACACGCTTAAGCTTGTAAAGAGCCTAGTGGTTAGCCGAATTACATACAGCATACCGTACTGCAACTGCAACAAACCAGAAATAAAGCTAGCGGTCACGATTCTTAGGAGAGCATACAAAACAGCGCTACACCTACCGCAATCAACCTCGACGGAGAAGCTAATGGCTCTAGGTCTGCATAACACCTTTGAGGAGCTAAGGGAGGCCCAACTCGTAGCTCAGCTCCAGAGGCTAAAAAATACCAAAACATGGACCGACCTGCTCAAAAGATGCGGCTACGAGGTTGCACTGTCAGAGATAAAAAGATCAAAACGAATACCCAATGAACTGCGGCAAACAATTAGAGTAGCACCAATTCTCAAAAATTTGGATCCGAACCTGCACAAAGAGCCACGAGCAGCTAGGGCACAGTATGTGCAGCAGAACCTAGCCAACAAAGAAAACATTACATACACGGATGTGGCTACATACGGAATAACTAGACTACATAACAGAAATAGAGCGGTTGCAACAACAATAGCCAGTGCAACTATCAGGGATGGCACGATTGAGGAGGCCGAAGAAGCTGCCATTGCCCTAGCGGCGGCAGAGGGCTACCGTGTTCAAAGGTCCTAATAATTCTAACAGACTCGCAAACAGCGTGCAGAAACTACATGAATGGCAAAATAGGAGCAACAGCATTCCACATCTTAAAGACAGACAAATTACCGCCGAAGGAAAAACAATTGCAACAAAAAATAATGTGGGTAACGGGACACACAGGCATCAAGGGGAATGCCGAGGCGGATAGGAGATCTCGAGAGCTTACAAACCGAGCCTCCAACCAAACCAGCCTCGAGTAGCTTGACGCGGAACCAGTGCCCTTAGCATACTGAGAAATTCTGAATTACTCTAAGGGGGTCCACGTTTATATATCCCCCACCACACAAAAATCTCCACCAGCAGGAAGCGGTCTATTGGAGACAACTACAAACGGGAACTTTCCCGAATCTAAACATACTAAGCAAGATCCACCCAGGGCTATATAGCAGCAAATGCCCGTGGTGCGAGGACAAAGTCACAATAATTCATATAACGTATTGTGAAAACAGGACAAATGCGGCTGCAATAAACAGAATCCCGAGAGCGGAGTAGTGGGATAGGATGCTTTTCAGCGAGGATCCGGCGGTCCAGGCAGGACTGGTCCGGAAAGCCTACCTGGTGGCACGACTCAGTGGGGCCCTGGACTAGGGGCTCCAACCCTGCCACAAGAGCCACAGACCACATCAAAAGATGTGAAGAGTGTCTCTACACCGAGACCTACCCATATATTTCTATGCTTAAAGTTATTACTACTAATTCCCCTTCTAAATTTCTTCCCTCACAGGTCTGGCCTGGCAGCTTCGCCACTGTGCCCTTTTTGTGCTGAACCTGAGACAATAGATCACTTCCTGCTCTTCTGCCGCCGCTTCTCTCATTTGAGGAAGCGTCTTTTGCAAATTCCATTTCATCATCTGGCCTTGCCTGTGTCCTCCGCGGTTGTTCTTTCCATTGGCGCTTCTATGCTTGGACGAAGCGACAGGAGTGTGCGCTCTGCTGTGCAACATTTTCTTCAAGGAAATGGCGCAGTATCATTCTCACATATCAGCGGACACCTGAACCGCGCCGTAAGGGATATGAAGACGACGCGGATCCTACTGCCGCCGAACTACGCAAATGTTCTATAAAAGTTTTTCACTCACTCAAGAAACGCAGTGACTCCCATTATAATTTCGTTTTCCCGCTCTCAGTCAGTACGACATTGAAACATTACAGGCATTGTATACTACTATGCACATTAAACCATTGTCCCGTCTTCGATCTCCAAGATAACAGGACCCCTGTCCTTCCCTCTTCCAAACTATCAGACTACATACTATTACCACTCCTTTTCCCGTCAAAACTTACCTGTATCCAGTAATTAACCGCCAGTGGCTTGGCCACTCCCCCGTAGTGGGTATGTGCCAGCAACGTCTGAGGCCTTCCGTCCTTCCTTCCTTCCTTCCTGCAGTGCCGGTTCTCTGCCGTCCGCATTTTAAAGCGTCTTCAGTCCGAGGCTGCTGCGGTGGATGCCCACCGAGGACCAGGCGGATCCACCCAGGGGACTAAGCCGGCGCCGCCCTTGTCTGAACCTCCGCAAGGACCGTTCACACAGGGCATCCAGGGTGGTGTGTGCCCAAAGGCGACGCAGATGCTCCCTGCCGCCACCAGCACCCACCAATGGCGCAGCCTTCTGCTCCACAAGCAACGGCCACGGTGATGCCACAGCAAGTCTCCCCAGCACACGCACCCGGGCTCCCTCCAGAAATGTGCCGGCCGCAGACATCTCCTCGAGGAGGTTCACTCACCTCCGGGCGAAAATCATCGGCACGTCCGCCAGGGAGTACGATGAAGAGTGGCAACGAGTGCTTGACAAAATGTTGTTTGAGGAACTCCGAGATGAGCTGGACCGGTGCAATCTTGAAGGCAGCCGACGCGCCGGCCATTAACCCACGCGGCGATGTTTCTGCTAGAACGAGTCTGCTTGGTATACGGAGTCGCACCTACCTGAGTCATCGTTTATGGATGGACGGGCCCAGTTAAGAGCACTGGGAAAAAGCATGATCAAGAAAGAACTCGGTGCCACGTGTCGCCAGGGTACAAGATAACCTGTCGCCGCCATGGTGAAGCTGTCTGCTTTCATTAAACGACAAATATTATAATTATTAAACAGTTTTCACCACCTTTCTGCATGTATTTTATGCGCTCCGCGTCAGCGTGCTTCTGTGCTCAGCGGTGGCATGTTGCGGTTTTACAAGGATAGTTGGTTAGTGCTTCTGCCGAGATCGTGATCTCATCGTTGCTGGCGTCACTGTCCATATTCTGCGTGGCACCGAAAAAAGATCGTAGCTAGGCAGTAACCACACGCAGCTGCTGTGAGGCACGCACCTGAGATGTCCTGCCCGAACCGCGCCGTAAGGAAAGGGATAAAGGAGGGAGTGAAGGAAAGAAAGAAAGAAAGAGGAATAATAATAATAATAATTGGTTTTTGGGGAAAGGAAATGGCGCAGTATCTGTCTCATATATCGTTGGACACCTGAACCGCGCCGTAAGGGAAGGGATAAAGGAGGGAGTGAAAGAAGAAAGGAAGATTAGGTGCCGTAGTGGAGGGCTCCGGAATAATTTCGACCACCTGGGGATCTTTAACGTGCACTGACATCGCACAGTACACGGGCGCCTTAGCGTTTTTCCTCCATAAAAACGCAGCCGCCGCGGTCGGGTTCGAACCCGGGAACTCCGGATCAGTAGTCGAGCGCCCTAACCACTGAGCCACCGCGGCGGGGAAAGAGGAAAATGAAAATTGGATTTTGATGAAAGGCGCGGCGCAGCAGCGGAACACCTGTGGCTCCACACTACCTATAGCTAATATTGAAGCTGACCTGGAATTCAGCGACTCTAAAACACCCATTCGAAATTTGGCGAGGGGCAGAAATCTCTCACAGCGTCACAGTTGCTAAGTCGGGCCACGGGGCGAGGGTCTACGGAGGCGGAAAATGTCTGGGTACCGGCACACTCTGGGAACCCTGGGAACGAGGCGGCTCACATGAATGCTCGATGTTTCGTCAGCCGAGCAGGTGAGCCGGACGGTTCGGGGAGGTCCGCGAGAGATGGGCTGGAGTCCTTTCACGACATAACCATTACAAACTTGAGCGGAAAATTTAACCGCCCTAGACAAGCAATTTGTGAAGACGCAGGAAAGCGTCTGACGAAGATTGCAGAGATCTTTCTATAACACATACGTGTTAAACAAAACCTACCCGGATGTTCAGCCGGAATGCAAATTGTGTCAGGAACTGGAAACCTATGACCACATATTATGGAGCTGTAGCATAGCGCCGCCACTGGCGGATATGCGTGATCCTTCTCTCGAGCAGTGGGAGGCAGTGTTGGCCAGCTCAGACCCGGTCGTCCAGACCAGGGCCGTGGAGGGGGCTACCCAGGTCGCCCTCAGCCATGGGTTGATGGCCATCTAGCACGGAATCGTCCGCATATGCGTTCTGACGAAAATAAAGTGTTTCCATGCATGTGGCTTTGTGCAACGATTGTTTAGCGACGCTTACCTTAAATGCGCCGCTGTATATATAGAGAAAATTAAAATGAAAATTGTTTTTTCTGGAGGGGGAGAAGGAAATGGCACAGTATCATCCTCACATATCGGCGGACACCTGAACCGCGCCGTAAGGGAAGGGATAAAGGAGGGGTGAAAGAAGGAAGAAAGAGGCGCCATAATGAAAGGCTCCAGAATAATTTCGACCACCTGGGGATCTTTAACATGCATTGACATCGCACAGCGCACGAGCGCCTTAACGTTTCGCCTCCATAGAGACGCAGCCGCCGCGATCGGGTTTGAATCAGGGAACTTGATCCAGATCAGTCCCCAAGGGCCCTAACCACTCAGCCACAGCGGCGGGTCAACTGGGAACACGACCAAATTACCTTCGTATCAAAGCCTGGCAAACCCCTCGCCTGGGAGATATCCGACCTATATCCCTAATCTCCTGCGCCGGAAAAGACGCGGGTTCGAACCTGGCCGCGTCTGTAATAATAATAATAATTGGTTTTTTGGGGAAAGGAAATGGCGCAGTATCTGTCTCATATATCGTTGGACACCTGAACCGCGCCGTAAGGGAAGGGATAAAGGAGGGAGTGAAAGAAGGAAGAAAGAGGTGCCGTAGTGGAGGGCTCCAGAATAATTTCGACCACCTGGGGATCTTTAACGTGCACTGACATCGCACAGCACACGGGCGCCTTAGCGTTTTGCCTCCATAAAAACGCAGCCGCCGCGGTCGGGTTCGAACCTGGGAACTCCGGATCAGTAGCCGAGCGCCGTATAACCACTGAGCCACCGCGGCGGGTATCGAATTTCGATGTAGGTGAAATGTTAGACGTCTACGTTCTGTGCGACGTCAGTGCACATTGAATAACCCCAGGTGGTCAAGATTCCGGAGCCCTTCGCTACGGCATCCCTCATAACTTGAGTCGCTTTGGGATGTTAAATATCTATAAACTGTAAACCGTAAACTGTTGGAGCATGTCGTCCTCAACATGCTGGGTTGATATACAGTCGACCAACGATTGTCCGCACACCATGCTCGGCTATCGGTTTTTTAGGAAAGGAAATAGCGCAATAACTCTCTCAGTTCTCGATGGACACCTGAACTGCGCCTTGAGGGGAGAGTGAAAAAGAGAAAGATGTGCTGTAGTGGAGAACTCCGGTGTATAAAAATTACGTATAAAAAATCATGAATAAAAATTACGTGTAAAAATTGTTATCTGCCTCGCTTCCCACCCGCCGCGGTGGCTCAGTGGTTAGGGCGCTCGACTACTGAGCCGGAGTTCCCACGTTCGAACCCGACCGCGGCGGCTGCGTTTTTATGGAGGAAAAACGCTAAGGCGCCCGTGTGCTGTGCGATGTCAGTGCACGTTAAAGATCCCCAGGTGGTGGAAATTATTCCGGAGCCCTCTACTACGGCACCTATTTCTTCCTTTCTTCTTTCAGTCCCTCCCTTATCCCTTCCCATACGGCGCGGTTCAGGTGTCCAACGATACTGCGCCATTTCCTTTCCCCCAAAACCAATTATTATTATTATTATGCCTCGCTTCCCTCCATAGTTAGCTCAGGTCGAGAAGAAAGAGCTCAGCGGGCAATTTCTTTTCTGCAGGATGCTGCTGAGAGCTCTGTATTCTCTGTGTGCGCTACTGCCCCTGCCAGACAGCCGTCTCCTTGGTGGATGGAGGAGTGTGAGAAAGCTTATTGCCTTAGAAAAGCGGCATGGAAAAGCCTTTTCTATAATCAGAGCCCAGCTAATTGGATAAATTATAAGTTCTACTCTGCATCTTTCAAAATAGCTGTTAAAAACTAAGGAGGATTATAATCAAAATTTAAACACATATCTCTCTAAACCTCAGAATAAGAAGGCGCTATATAGATTCATGGCGCAGAATAACAACCCTCCGGCCACCAACCGCATAAAATCAATGGTATTGTCTCCGCAGGAAGCTAAGCAACACCTTGAACATATCGCTCAGGGGCTGGCTTTACGTTTCCAAGTGCAGAAAACGGAACCTTTGCACACTCTCACCCTTAGCTTGGACTATCCCGAGGTGGACATGACGGAACTCCTTCTAATTGTTTCCTCGATGCAGTCTGCTGCCCCGGGATCTGATGGGGTTACTGTGGGCATGTTAAAGATTTTAGAGCTATACTTTCCAACTCACCTTCTGGATATTGTAAATGCGTCATTGGAAAACTCTTGGATTCCTTAAAGTTGGAAAATTGCGAAAATAATTTTACTTTTGAAATGCAGATAATAGATTTCATTTAGACAATATTCACCCGCCGCTGTTTCTCAGTGGTTAGGGCGCTCGAGTACTGATCCGGAGTTCCCAGGTTCGAACCCGACCGCGGCGGCCGCGTTTTTATGGAGGAAAAACGCTAAGGCGCCCGTGTGCTGTGTGATGTCATTGCACGTTAAAGATCCCCAGGTGGTCGAAATTATTCCAGAGCCCTCCACTACGGCACATCTTTCTTCCTTTCTCCTTTCACTCCCTCCTTCATCCCTTCCCTTACGGCGAGGTTCCGGTGTCCACCGATATATATGAGACAGATACTGCGCCATTTCCTTTCCCCCAAAACCAATTATTATTAATATTATTTAGACAATTAATATTCGGCAGATTGCTTTAACCTCAAATTTAGTAAAGCTAATAGAAAGAGTAGTACAGAGTCGTCTCACAGAGCATGTTCATCACGTTAACGGCCTCAGCTCCGCATTGGCTTTCGCCGTGGTTGTTCCATATGGTCCGCGCATGTGGATCTTGAGAGCCGAATACGACTATCAATGCGCAAGAGAGAAGTTGCGGCCTTGCTGACACTTGATGTTGCTAAAGCCTATGACAGCGTTGAACACACGGTCCTTATTAACAATCTTGCTCAGCTACATCCACCGCACTACATCTATGCTCATATTTGTGAATTTTTAAAACACGGATTTTTCTTCTGTAGAGACAGATCTTTCTGTTCTAGTACCTATATTAATCAAGAGGTGTGCCGCAAGGATCTGTTTCGTCTCCACTGCTTTTCAACATATTGGTTCGGGACATACCCATTCATCCAGACATTGCAGTTTATGCATACGCAGATGATATAGCTTTTTTTCGTATCAGCAAACGATATTCATGCACTATACGAGTGTTTGCAGGTATACCTGAATGCTATTGAAGTCTGGTTTAACCAAATTTATTTATCACTTAATGTCAGCAAATGTGGCGTGCTGGTATTTCCGCCCGACGCTCATTTGTACATCTCGCTAGTATACCGCTCCACTCCAATTCCGCTGGTGGAGTCGGTTATATACCTAGGCGTTATTTATGTTTAAAACATGGACTAGTGGTAGTGGTTTTATTAAAAATAATAGTAAAAAGGAAGAAAAAGATTTTTGCTAGCCCCGGCATCTGCCATCGATACTGAAGCATCTGAGCTGGGGCAGCGGAAATAAAGGATAGAAGCAGAATGGAGAAATGAAATGAAAGAGGTGAGGGGACAGGAAGAGAGGATAGGTGAGCGTTCTGTTCCAGATTGGCAGCGTTTCAATGCAATCACTGTCGGGCGCGTTCAAAATTCGATAGTGTCTGTTTCAGGAGATAGCGTTTCACTTTCAGTCAGTGGCGTTCCATTCTCAACCTCCGTCTCCGTCTTAATTGACATTGCATGCTCACCCCCGGCGCGGTGGCTCAGTGGTTAGAGCGCTCGGCTGCTGATCCGGAGTACCCGGCTTCGAACCCAACCGCAGCGCCAGCGTTTCGGTGGAGGCAATATTTACGTACATTGTAAGAGTTAACTATATAACCATCAATACATCCGCAGAACTCGCATTGGCAAGCCTAAATTTTAGTAGAGTGTAAATCTGGGTCAGTTGGTACACGTTCACGAACAAAAAACAGTAGAAAAACGAACACAGCGAAAACACGCACACACACGACGACTGGACGATTTGTTAGCTATTAAACGTTTTTGCTGTCGTCAAAAACGTTCCCCCATCTGTTTTTTATGGCAGTTATATGTGCTTGATGTGAGAGACGGAAACATAAAGAATGATTTTGATACATATAGGAAGAATGGACGAATACCCGCAATATGTCTCTATCAGTACCTTAAAGTTTCCTGTATTAAAAATTTCTGCCCAAGCATGTTGGACATGCGTCCCCATCACTTGCGGCGACAGCGAGACAACCAATACAGGGAACAGATCATATCGAGACGCCCGCGAACTTAGCCGTCTGCTCACTTTGCAGTGTAATGGGAACGGCCGCGGAGAACGGGATTCATCCAGCACCAGTCACTCCCCGCCACGCTACTATGAAACGCCTGAGACGTATTAGTCGTCTACACGGGCACACCAGTGCACTGAACTACTTAATGGCCTCTTTGGAACAGCCGCCGCTGTTCACAAACCGCGGTGATGGAAACGACTCATGCAACGGCCGTGGCAACAGCGTCGTACGCCTTCCATGCATCGGCGTCGCCGTCTTCCCAACCGGACGACGGGCGTTTCAGCCGTTATTTCATATTAAATGCACTTACACTCTTCTCCCTGACAGTGCATATAATGAAGGTCGTCTGTATTTAAGGAGCGACCTATAGAGGAGCAGGATTCAGTCGTAAAAATCTCGCACAATCTGAACCACTCAGCCCACGGAGCGGCGGAGCAACCCAGCGTCCAGGAAAAGGCCTGGCCAGAGGCTGCAGCGTCCGAAACACATATATTCCATCCCATTGCTATGTTTAAACACGAAGTTCTACAGACGCACACCGACGGGCAGCGTTTCTGGCGTCTCACTTGAACGCGGCGGTCCTCGACGCTAGGCCTATAGAGGCTAATAGCCTACCCGACCATGCGGGAAAGTGAGTCGCCACTATCTCTCACCGCTTTAAGCCGTTAGGCTTAACGAAAGCCTCGAACCCCCGTTAAAATAGCTCGCAGCTGAAGCACGCATTCCAGAATCAGGTCGCACACGAAAATGCAGGCTACATTTTCTTACCGGCCATAGACAAAGACAGACGCAGAGAGTTCATCGGCTAAAGTAGCAGAGAAGCACACCGAGCTCTGTAACGCAGCAGGCGAAAATGCAGGCTGCTGAATGGTTCCCAGACGCCCAAACCATACTTCCCCGGAGTAACCTCCTTTCGTTGCGGGTCCACCTTAATTGTTGATGGTATCATTTCCCATTACTATTGGACCCTGGAGTCCTCACCTTTTGCGATGTCGTGTCGATCCACAGCACTAACTGCTTCTGTGGAAAGCAGCTGCCGGTCTCATCTTTAGCCCCAGGTATACTCCACATTCAGTGTCTCTGGTAGCTTCCGGGAATCCCCTAAGCGCCTTTTTCAATGAAGGCTGGCATCGGGCCCCGGACAATGCGCGCTGGCCTCCTGGTTTGACATTGCAGACGCGTCTGGTTCAGCGGCTGTCGCACAGGTTGCATTGTGGGAAGGAAGACCACGTCAGCGAAGCACCGCGCGATCACGTGATTCCCTTGCTTCTTTTACTACGTCTCATGCTCTCTCTGGCGTCAGTCTTCGGTTCCACATCCTTGCTTCCCTTCTGGCTTTGAGGAAAGGAAACTGGCTTTGGAAACTGGCTTTGAGGAAAGGAATAATAACTGTCCCACATCTATCAGACACCCGAGCTACCCGAATCACGCCGTGAGTGAAGGGATGGAGGAGAGAGTTAAAGAAGGAAGAGAGAGAAAGAGGCGTCGTAGTGAAGCTCCACCCCTCATCCGCGGCGGCCACGTTCCGGTGGGTGCGAATCGCAGAACGCGCCCGTCTGCTGTGCGATGTCAGTGCACGTTAAAGATCCACGGGTGGTCCAAATTATTCCGAAGCCCTCCACTAAAGCACATCTTTCTCTTTTTCACTCCCACGTTCCTATCTCTCCTCAAGGGGCGGTTCAGGTATCCATCGAGAACTGAGAGAGTTATAGCGCCATTTCCTTTCCTCAAAACCGATAGCCGAGCATGGTGTGCGGACAGCCGTTGGTCGACCATGTATCGACTCAGCATGTTGAGGACAACATGCTCCAGCAGTTTACGGTTTATAGAGATTTAACGTCCCAAAGCGACTCAGGTCATAAGGGATGCCGTAGCAAATGGCTCCGGAATTGTGACAACCTGGGGTTATTCAACGTGCACTGAAATCGCACAGTACATGGGCCTCCAACATTTGACCTCCATGGAAATTCGACAGAGGCGGCCGGGATCGAACCCGCGTCTTTTCCGGCAATTACCTCAGAGGCCGCGTTGGCGCTCCGCGTTGAGAAATTTTGGAAAGGTCTAATCCTTCCAACATCCAGATCTTCTACGACGGGCAATGAGGCGGCCAACACAGCTGCTCGAGCTCTTCTCCTCCGAGCATCTGGCACGCAGCCTCTCTCTTACATAGTTGACAACCCCTCACCCTTACTAAGCTACGCAGAAATTACGGAGTACTATAAGATCACAAGAAGGGAATATCCTCTTCCTCACAAAACCCTAAGTAAATATGAAGAGCACATAATCAGGCGACTACAAACTAATACTCTGCCCAATCCTTACCTAATGAGTAAATGGTACCCAGAAACCTACAATTCGTCCTGCCCTTTCTGTGGAGCAGTTGGCACACTCTTTCACGCGGTTTGGGAATGTCAAAAAAAACCCAGACTTGGACAGCAATCCCGATCCGACTCATGAGCGCTGGGAGGCAACCCTTCATAGCCACAGCCCACTCGACCAGAAATTGCTGGTTGAGAGGGGCCGCATTATGATGGCGACCAATGGGTTCTCGTACTGAACCCACCGTTTTTGTGATCTGAATAAATTTTTCCTCCTCCTCCTCCGGCGCATCAGATTAGGGATATAGGTCGCATATCTCCCAGACTGAGGGGTTTGCCAGGCTCTGATACGAAATTATTTTTGGCATGTTCCCTGTTGACCCTCCATGGTGGCTCTGTGGTTAGGGCGCTCGGGCACTGACCAGGATCACGTTCTCGGATTCAAACTCTATCGCGGCGGCTGCGTTTTTATGGAGGCAAAACGCTTAGGTGCCCGTGTGCTGTGCGATGTCAGTGCACGTTAATGATCCCAAGGTGGTCAAAATTATTGTGGAGCCCTCCTCTACGGCACCTCTTCATTTTTTCACTCCCCTTTATCCCTTTCCTCACGGCGCGGTTTAGGTGTCCGCCGATATGAGACAGATACTGTGCCATTTCCTCCCCCCCCCCAAAAAAAAACATTTTTCATTTCATTTTTCTCTCTCTAGTCAGCGGCGCATTTCGGGTAAGCGTCGCTAGTCAATAGTTGCCCCGAACCACATGGATGGAAGAACTTCATTTTCGTCAGAACGCATGTGCGGACGATTCCGTGATAGATGACCATCAACCTATGGCTGACGGCGACCTGGGTGGCCCACTCCACGGCCCTGGTCCGGACGACCGGGTCTGAGCTCGCCAACACGGCCTGCCTCCCACTGCTCGAATGATCACGCTTAATATCCGCCGGTGGCGGCGCCATGCTACAGCTACATATGTTGTCATAGTCTTCCAGTTCCTGACAGCATTTGCATTTCGGCTGAACGTACGTGTAGATTTTGTTTAACACGTATAAGTTAAAGATCTCGTCTGCAATTTTCGCAAGACGCTTTCCAGCGCCTTCACCAATTGCTTGTCCGGGGGCGGGTAAATTCTCCGCTCAAGAATGTAATGGTTAGTAACGTTGTGAAAAGACAAAAAGCCCATTTCTCGTGGACCTCCCCGAAACGTCTGGCTCACCTGCTTGGCTGACGAAACCTAAAGCACTCATGTGAGCAGCACCGTTCCCAGGGTTCCCAGAGTGTGCCGGTACCCAGACAATTTCCACCTCCGTAGTCCCTGGCCCCGTGGCCCTATTTAGCAACCTTGACGCTGTGAGAGATATTTCTGCCCCTCGCCAAATTCCGAATGCCTGTTTTAGAGTCGCTGAAAATCAGGTCAGCTTTAGTATTAGCTATTGGTAGCGCCGAGCCACAGGTGTTCCGCCGCTGCGCCGCGCCTTTCATCAAAATCCAATTTTCACTTTCCTCTTTCTTCTTTCACTCCCTCGTTTATCCCTGTCTTTACGGCGCGGTTCTGGCAGGACATGTCAAGTGCGTGCCTCATCGTAGCTGCGTGTGGTTAGTGCCTAGCTACGATCTTTTTTCGGTGAAACGCTCTATATGGACAGTGACACAAGCAACCACGAGATCACAATCTCGGCAGAAGCACTATAACCAACTATCCTTGTAAAACCACAACATGCCACCGGTGAGCACAGAAGCACGCGGACGCGGAGCGCATAAAATACACGCAGAAAGGCGGTGAAAATTGTTTAAAAATAATAATTGCCGTTTATTGAAAGCAGACTGAGCTTCACCTTGGCGGCGACAGGTTATCTTGTACCCTGGCGACACGTGGCACCGAGTTCTTTCTTGATCATGCTTTTTCCCAGTGCTCTTAACTGGGCCCGTCCATCCATAAACGATGACTCAGGTAGGTGCGACTCCGTATACCAAGCAGACTAGTTCCAGCAGAAACATCGCCGCGTGGGTTAATGGCCGGCGCGTCGGCTAAGATTGCACTGGTCCAGCTCATCTCGGAGTTCCTCAAAGAACATTTTGTGAAACACTCGTTGCCACTCCTCATCGCGCTCCATGGCGGCCGTGCCGATGATTTTCCCCCGGAGGTGAGTGAACCTCCTCGAGGAGATGTCTGCGGCCGGCGTATTTTTGGAGGGAGCCCGGGTGCGTGTGCTGGGGAGACTTGCTGTGGCATCACCGTGGCCGTTGCTGGTGGAGCAGGAGGCTGCGCCATTGGTGCTGGTGGTGGCAGGGAGCAGCTGCGTCGCCGTTGGGCACACACCATCCTGGATGCCCTGTGGGAACGATCCTTGCGGAGGTGCAGACAAGGGCGGCGCCGGCTCAGTCCCCTGGGTGGATCCGCCTGGTCCTCGGTGGGCATCCACCGCAGCAGCCTCGGACTGAGGATGCTTTAAAACGCTCACGGCAGAGAACGGGCCCTGCAGGAAGGAAGGAAGGAAGGAAGGAAGGCCTCAGACGTTGCTGGCACATACCCACTACGGGGGAGTGGCGAAGACACAGGCGGTTAATTACTGGATACAGGAAAGTTTTGATGGAAAAAGGAGTGGTAATAGTATGCAGTCTGATAGTTTGGAAGAGGGAAGGACAACGTCCTGTTAACTTAGAGATCGAAGACGGGACAATGGTTTAATGTGCATAATAATCTACAATGCCTGTAATGTTTCAATGTCGTACTGACTGAGAGCGGGAAAAAGAAATTATAATGCGAGTCGCCGCGTTTCTTGAAAAAAAAATTTGAACAGCAGAGCGCACACTCCTGTCGCTTCGTTTTAGCAAAGAAGCGCCAATGGAAACAACAACCGCGGAGGACACAGGCAAGCCCCGTTGATGAAATGGAATTTGCAAAAGATGCTTCCTCAAATGAGAGAAGCGGCGGCACAACAGCAGGAAGTGATCTATTGTCTCAGGTTCGGCACAAGAAGGGCACAGTGGGGAAGCTGCCAGGCCAGACCTGTGAAGGAAGAAATTTAGAAGGGGAAGTAGTAGTAATAACTTTTATCATTGAAATATATGGGTGGGTCTCGGTGTAGAGACACTCTTCACATCTTTTGATGTGGTCTGTGGCTCTTGTGGCAGGGTTGGAGCCCCTAGTCCAGGGCCCCACTGAGTCTTGCCGCCAGGTAGGCTTTCCGGACCAGTCCTGCCTGGACCGCCGGATCCTCGCTGGAAAGCATCCTCTCCCACTACTCCGCTCTCGGGATTCTGTTTATTGCAGCCGCTTTTGTCCTCTTTTCACAATATGTTATATGAATTATTGTGGCTTTGTCCTCGCACCAGGGGCATTTGCTGCTATATAGTCCTGGGTGGATCTTGCTTAGTATGTTTAGATTCGGGAAAGTTCCCGTTTGTAGTTGTCTCCAATAGACCGCTTCCTGCTGGTGGAGATTTTTGTGTCGTGGGGGATATCTAATCCTGAACCCCCTTATAGTAATTCAGAATTTCTGAGTATGCTAAGGGTACTGGTTCTGCATCAGGCTGCTCGAGGCTGGTTTGGTAGGAGGCTAGGTTTGTAAGCTCTCGAGCTCTCCTATCTGCCTCGGCATTCCCTGCGATGCCTGTGTGTCCCGGTACCCACATTATTATGTGTTGCAATTGTTTTTCCTTCGGCGGTAATTTGGCTGTCTTTAGGATGTGGAGCGCTGTCCCCCTATTTTGCTATTCATGTAGTTTCTGCACGCTGTTTGCGAGTCTGTTAGAATTATTAGGAACCTTTGAGAACGGTAGCCCTCTGCCGTCGCTAGGGCAATGGCAGCCTCTTCGACCTCCTCAATCGTGCCATCCCTGATAGTTGCGCTGGCTATTTCTTTGAGCTCATGATTAATTGCCGTTGCAACCGCTCTATTTCTGTTATGTTGTCTAGTTCTTCCGTATGCAGCCGCATCCGTGTACGTACTGTTTTCTTTGTTGGCTAGGTTCTGTTGCACATACTGTGCCCTAGCTGCTCGTCGCTCTTTGTGCAGGTTCGGATCCATATTTTTGGGAATTGGTGCTGCTCTAATTGTTTGCCGGAGTTCACCGGGTATTCGTTTTGATCTTTTTATCTCTGACAGTGCAACCTCGTAGCCGCATCTTTTGAGCAGCTCGGTCCCAGTTTTGGTCTTTTTTAGCCTCTGGAGCTGAGCTACGAGTTGGGCCTCCCTTAGCTCCTCAAAGGTGTTATGCAGACCTAGAACCATTAGCTTCACCGTCGAGGTTGATTGCGGTAGGTGCAGCGCTGTTTTGTATGCTCTACTAAGTATCGTGTCCGCTAGCTTTATTTCTGCTTTGTTGCAGTTGTAGTACGGTATGCTGTATGTAATTCGGCTAACCACTAGGCTCTTTACAAGCTTATGCGTGTCGCTCTCCTGCATGCCGTGTGTTTTCCTAGAGACCCTGGTTATCATGCGGGCGACCTGTGTCGCCGAGTTGATACTCTGAATCGCTTCTGACGAAGGACCAGAGTGTTTGAACCTGACGTGTTTGAACCTCTAAAAGAATTTTCTACGCACGTTGCAGCAGCCTGCAGTTTCGCTTCCTTTTTGCTGAGTGAGCCCTCAGTGACCCACACAGTGATGTCGTCCGCATACATTGCATGCCTTATGCTTTGTATGGTTTCTAGCTGTCTAGCGAGCTTAACCATTGCTATGTTAATGAGTATGGGTGAAATCACTGACCCTTGCGGCGTTCCCTTATTTGGCGTTTGAAAGCTCTTGGACCTGATTTCCCCGAGCCCTATTGTAGCCGTTCTATTTGTGAGGAAAGCTCTTACGTATCCGTAGATTCTTTTCCCGCAGCTCTGCGCCTCATCACGACAGTGGGTATGTCTAAATGTTTATTTCCCACGGCTGCGCAGAAGAGCGTGCGTGCTATCAATAAAAAAGCTCATGCAGTGAAGGATTTGGCACTCTCTGTAGCTGCGCTTGCCCTGATAGACAAGTTTCACAATGACGCACCCGAACGAAAGGAAAACGTGAGTTGGTGGCATAGACGCAAAGACAAAGGAGGACAACCAATATCCCACAACCTCGGGGTCAGTAGCCAATCTATGCACACGATTTCATGTTCGTCGTACTGATGACCATCAGCAGTATATAATTCGGTTATCGAGAGCAGAAATCACGGTCTTGTTCGCGGTATTTCAGTGAAGCCGAAATAGAAAAAGGGCGGTGCACGGATATTTCTGGGCATCGTTAGAACTACGACGTTCTTCACTGCCCGAAGAGAACACACACAGCATAATTCCCTCCGCGATGCGAAAAGATAAATGTCGGAGTCTTTAAGAGGGAGATCAGCCTTAGGTACGCAAACCAGATTTTTAGTTGCGGGTTTTGCTGCAAGAGCTCTTATAGGGAGCCCGTCCCGGCGGATGCTTAATGTGCACGCCTACACAGTCGACATCCGCACACGTGACCGTCACGTGACTGCGCACGGTAGTAGCAAAGGTTTTGGCACAAAATATCCAGGTCTCAGACTTTACTGCTTTACTGTAGGCGTTCTAAAGGGACAGCCACCAAGAAGGCAACAGCTTTCGCCGAGTTCTGCACATTACGGCGCAGGGTTCAGCACTTCGAAATTTTAGTGCATGAATGCGTGTAACGATTACGTTTTCACCTAACCTTGTCAGCAAATGTTTTGCCGTCGGCCCGTACAAAAGGTACCGAGAAATTCACGAAATTGGTTAAACAAGAATTGCGCGCCCAAAATAATAATGAAAATTGAACAATAATTAAAAACTAATTAACAAGCATTGACTAATAAGTGGTAATCAGTTACAAATTTAGTAAGATTACTTGGCTGTCCATTTTAAATAATTACTTAGATGCCGTCTATGATTGGTTATATCCGTCATTAGAGACAACATAACTCGAAATGCATGCTATCGCATTTCGGCGTGAAAGAAGGCTTAAGCACACCTTAACCTTTTTTGCTTCAACTGCGATGTCATCGAAATCACGGCCAATCACGGCCACCCTTTTCCTCACCTGAGGCACCCTCATCTCTTCCGCCCGCAACCCGCGGAGAAGACAGGGCGGTTGGGAGGTGCGTCGGCGTCGCGGCTCACACCCACGTGACGAAGGCATTGCAGCTAGGAGCTGGCTGGGCTCCTGCTCGAGGCCCCTTCCAATGGCGCCGATATCAAGCAATGCATGAGCCTGATGGGAAACCGGAGCTGCCGCCTGCAATATGACACAGAGTAGCGGTCAGCCGCGGTAATGACAATACATGCAAGAATGTTCCCTGAACTGCCCCAGCCGGGGTCCTCTGTTTACAGTCTACTAGCAAAATTACTGCAGGCCCCACAGTTGCAGGGCGCTTCAGAAAGCGGGCTGTTACTTTGAATAAGGACACAACATGACATACGGAGCTGCGTTGTGTCCTTTATTCTGTATCCCTACTGTTGAACCGTAACCACGGAATAGAGAAAGCCACGCTCAAAGAAGGCAGCAAGTGGTGAAGACAGAACAACAACAATCACAAAACCACAGGCTGTACTTTAGATGTTATAATGACTGCGTGAATCAATGCGAGTGATATCACTGACAGTGAATGAGAAGCGCGAAGCATAAGCTACATGTGGCACGAGGTAGCTATGGCCAATGGTGTTCATGCGTGCCTGTTTAATAATTTCAACATAGCTGTATCGGACAACATTGTTCTATGATATTGTGCACATCCACGATGTTGTTGTACAACCATCGTACATCCGCCCGCCTAACTTTCTGCCGCGCCCTGCTACGCTTTCCTTCTCTTGGAATCCACTTCATTACCCTTATGGACCGGCCGTTACCTCTCCTCGCGCGCAACCACCGCGTTCACCCTATTCGCTGCAGCGCCAATGTCCCGCTATGCGGGGAGCATATAACTCTAAATCATACCACCTCAGCCTTCCGGCCCATTGCGTTCCGAATGTAGCTGTGAGCATGTCCTGCGGTCGCCAGGCGTGGTTGATCAGCTCGTCGCCAGGGCTGTGGTGGCCACCAGGGCCGTTGAGGCCCCGGACTAAGGGCTCCACTCCCAGACCGAAGTCCCCCACAACCTGACCAGTAAATACATTTTTCACCGCCACCACCAGGCAGTCGCATGCGGACGACGTGGCCGTCCTTGTGCCTGGATCCAACACAAAGGAGCTCGAGTGTTTGGCGGAAGATTCTCTCGGTCGAGTCGCAGCGTGGGCGAGGGATGTGAGAATCACCATCTCACGGGATAAGACAGTGTGTGCGCTCCCCCCCCCCCCCCCCCCCCCCCGCAGTGGGGAATGGAGCGCACCATGCCCGCAGTTCGCATTGACAGTGCCCGCCTGCCTTTCAGGCCCGCCTCCAAGGTGCTGGGCATCGTCTTTGACCACACTCTCTCGTTCATTCCCCATGTGGAAAGACTCAAGAAGCGTGCCGAGACGCTCTACGCCCGCCTTGCGACATTTCTACGGATTAACGGCTCACCGGCGCCTGCCCGCATGAGGGCGCTTTACCGCCCGGGTGCGCTCCCGACCCTCGCATACGCTTCACCCGTCTGGTGGACTGAGTGTCCTCATTCCGGTCTTTGAACTCGCCTCGCGTCTGTGCAGAGGTCCCCGCTGGTGGCGTTGGCGGGGGCCTATTCTACGACGAGCACGTGGGCGTTGCAGATCCTTGAGCACGCCCCTTCGTAAGCGATAGACCTCGACAGAATAAACGCGGAATTTCACCTCTTTTCCCATCACCGAGGCGTCGCTTTTGGGACAAGGTTAATCCGAGCTGTCGAGGTCCAACCGCCGTTTGATGTTGCCGCGCGGCATCCCTTGGAGGTCGTGGCTTTCTCGCACCGTCGGTTGGACGTGGATGGGGCGATGGCTGCGGCGTTGTCGCCGGCGCATTATGTGTACATTGATGGTGCATACACCTCTGTAGCTGCGGGCGCCACTTTTGTGGCGTCCGGATCGCGCGGAGTCCTCCGGGCGGCTGGCCGTTTTCGGGTCGACGGTGCATCGGGTCCGTAGCCCCCGGAGGTGGTGGCTTTTACGAAGGCGGTGGAGTACGTCCGTTCCCGAAGGGGAACGGCGCCGGTGCATTTATATACCGATTGTCTTCGCTCCTTTCGGCACCTGCTGCATACAACTGCGCGATTCGGCTGTGGATCACATAAAGGCCACACTTACATCAGTGGCGTCGCGCAGACCCCTCGCACTTTTCCATGTCCCTTGTCACGCCGGCATTCTCGGCAATGAGCTGGCGGATATCGTGGCCACTCGGGCTAGCCGTTCTCTCGCCTTCGGCGGGTGCTCCACTCGAAGGTCACCGTCTGGGCTTCTTTCTGCTCTATTGTCAGGGCTACGTGGGCGGTCTGGTGGCGTGAGAACAACCAGGGAACAGGAATTTTTCCTGGGTGCCCGATGTCCTTTCCATCCCAGACTGCTTTCCGACACTGCGCCCGACCGTGGCACTCATTACGTGCCACAGCCGTTTTCCGGCACACATGCACAGATTTAGACTTGCGCATTCGCCTTTGTGCCCTTGCGGGGCCCCCATTGGCGACGTTTATCATTATTTAACCAATTTTATCATTATCTCACAAATCATCCTCTAACCAATTACCTAAAGGTGCGTCAAGCATAGACAGAACATTTATTTAGCCTATGAGAAGGACTCAATTATCACTTACGAGTGACAAATTATATGCATGAATGAATGAATAAATGAATGAATGAATGAATGAAATGAGTGAATATGCCTCCAGACTCACCGGAACTGGAATGCAGCAACAGTGGAGAAGCTCCTCCTCCAGACAAAGTACATGGTGGCCTGCAGCGCCTCCCACACCTTGATGGCCTCCACAAACTGGACGGTGGACAACACTGCGTCCCTGCTGCACCCGGACGACTCGCTGACAGAGCTGGACATGTCCACCTTGCTGGCAATGTGGTGCTTTGCGTGCAATGTGGCCAGATGAGCGTAGTATGCGGTCGCTGGGGCACTCGCGCTTCTTGCACACCGGGCGTATGTGTGGCACAGGTGGTAGCTCAGCTTCTGCACGTCGTCCGCTGTAATGCTGGAGTCGTCCTACACGATATAATAGTACTATGGGTGGTGTGTTTATGCATATGTGCAGTGTATATACAGATAGACTGCCCTGTTAGCTATAGCAACCCGCTAAAGCGAACAGGTACAGACTATGATGTGCTAGTTGATGAAATAATCAAATTACAATTACACTTACTTGGCTGATAACAACACATTCTGCACGCTAAACTTATATAGCCCAAGTGATTACGGCACTGCAGGGTACAATGTGAATCTAATTTTACCGCAGTTCCTAGTACATTGCCTTAGACACAATTACAGGAAAATACACAAATGTGGTATGTATGTTCCCTGTACTTGACATATTTTGCTACACATATCCATAAGCTATCATAGTAAAGGAAATGAGCATCAGTTGTGCACTGTTACAAAACCAAGCCTTCATTCAGGAAGCATGTTTTGTTTTAAATTATATTTTCTTATTCAATATAAATGCATAATACCACCATTCCCGTCAAAAAACCATTGGAACATATTGATTAAACTGTGCAAGTGAAAGCCATTATGCTCCCAAAAATGCACAGAGGCTTCAAGCATAGACAGAACATTCTGCACGCTAATCTTATTTAGCCCAGGCACTGCAGGGTACAATGTGAATCTAATTTTGCCGCAGTTCTTAGTACATTGCCTTAGACAATTACAGGAAAGTACACAAAAGTAGTATGCTCCCTGTACATGACGTACTTTATTACACTAATCAATATGCTATCATAGTAAAAAAAATAAGCATCACTTGTGCACTCTGTTACAAACCAAAGCCTTCAGGAAGCATGTTTTGTTTTAAATTATATTTTCTTATACAAAATAAATGCATCATATCACCATCCCAGTTAAAAAAAGAAAAACATTACAAGCCATTATGCACCAAAAAATTGGACAGATGCTTCAAGCAGGCTGTCAGCAAACGCTTGCGCATTGAGTTCTAATGCACTTCTGCAGTTATACCCTGCATTTCACCGATGTTTTCTCGCAGTCCCCGGTTCCGTATGGCAAATGGAAGGTATAAAAGGAAACCGAAGGTGGAAGGCAGAGAAGGGGAGCAGGCAAAGGTGGTGAGGTGAAAGCACGTGTGCGTGTGCAAAGAGGGGTTCGTGAAAGGAGGCTCTTGCTGATTTCTGGTAGCATGATTCGGTGCAGCCACAGTTCCCTTGCAAAAATTTTTTTAGGCACTCTATAGACTGTTCATAAATTTCTGTCTATAAAGTCTATAGACTCTCCATAGACAATCCAACGACAAACATTTTATAGGCAATACAAACTCTATAGACAGCCTATATATAGTACAGGTTTATGGGTATACACTTTAAGTAGATTTTTGTCAATAGACTATGTATAAACAAAAAGGAATAGCTATAGGAAGGCAACAGAGTCTATAAGAAGTCTGCAGACTGTCTGTAGACAATTTTTGTAAGGGTTAGCAGCGGCGTGCTTCCGCCCTCCACTTGCGATCACTTTAATGATGATAAAAACTGCCAGTGGCTACAAGACACACTAGTCGCGCTGCAGGAAGGCAATGGATGCAGCCCAGGCTCATGTTCGGAACGCTGCGCGTATGCACATACAGATCGAGTAGACGACAAACGTTCTCGGGACGCTGCCCGCAAATGCGCTGTGCATTACGGGGCCCCAATGCATTACCAGCCAATTTCCGTCAGGCTATGAGGGACTCGTTAAGTTCCCCATAACATGAGCATAACCGTCATGTGTGACGTCGCTGCGTTAATCACTTCACAAACCAGCTAACGCATATTACTTACTGTACCCGCCGCAGTGACTCAGTGCCTTTGGCCGTCGGCTGCTGATCCCAAGGCCGCAGGATCCAATCTTGTCAGCCACAGCCGCATTGCGATGAAGGCCAAATACAAAACGGCCCGTGTTCTGTACGCAGTCAATGCAATGTTAATGATTCCCAGGTGACAAAAATTAATCCGGAGTTCTCGACTAGGGCGTCCCTCACTGTCGGTAGTGTGTCGCTTCGCGATGTTAAACCCCATAGTCTAGAACCCGAAAGACACAGGTTGGCTTCTGGCTGCGGCGGTCGCATTTCGTTGGAAGCGAAATTCTAGAGGCCCGGGTACCGTGCGATGTCGGTGCACGTTGAAGAACCACATGAGGTCAAAAATTCCGATGGCATTCACTACGCGTCCCTTATAGCCTGAGTCGCTCTGGGACGTTAAGCTCAAATAAACTAAAATTGTTTTTATGATATCACTGGCCATATCCTGTGGTTAAGCGATTGTAATTTTTTTTGCCTGTTAAAATGACTACGTTGCCATGGAAGGGGATGGGCAAATCACAGGCGCAACTCTGGTATCAGACCTCCTGTTCCTCCTCAACTGGGACACCCACCTTTCCCGCGCACGCAACCCGATGTGGTCACGGCGCTGTTGGGAAGTAGGACGGTGCCCCGGCTCGCACCCACGTAACGAAGGCACGGCAGGAGCTCTCTGTGCTGCTGCCCGAGGCCCCCTCCCTTGCCGTCGGCATCGAGCAATGCATGAGCCTGACGGGAGACCGAAGCAGCCTCCTGCAATATCACACAGAATAGCGGTCAACCACAGTAATTGACAATAGATGTTAGAGTATTCCCTAAACTGCCATGGCCACGTTCCCCTCTTTACACCCATTTGCCGAAATGTAGAGCACACCCTTAGAGTGCGCTTCAAAATGCGCTGTTATTTTGAGTCTGTTACTTTGAATACTTTATTGACTTCCCTCTCCCAGCAGGTGTCACTGTTACTCTTGTCTATTACTTAGATTTTAAGCGGGTAGAAGTAACCAAGCGATGGTTATCTGATTGGTAAAAGCGGTTGTACTGGTTTCTTAAAGTGAAGCTGAACCATTCGTCGCAAATTCTGAGAGATTCAAGTAATTGACTGTCTCATGCTTGTAAATGAAGCACACCAAGGGGCGCAGCGGCCCTTTCTCCGATATGCTCTTCGCGAGCCTGGCCGCTCGCTTACAAGCGTCGTAATTCCCCCGAGCATCTTCTGCGACGTCATTCCTCCATGCGAATGAAGCGAGCGTGAACCGCACATGGCGACTCCGGGGCTGGGAGCGAAACGTCAGTGCTCCCCGGAAGTGAAGTGAGCATATCTTACGACCAAAGGAAGCAACACTGAGGTGGCCCCGGATGCGTGTTGCGACGCCACCAGTCAAGGCATAGGTCGAGACACGAGCACCCATCCTCTGCGTACATTCGCCTAAAGCAGCGAGGTGAAATGCCGCACAGTGCGCGTCTGTGTCCCGGTCGATATTAGCTCTGCGCTTCCTGAAGTACGATTTCCAGCTTATTTTTATTCGTTTCAGACAAATAATAACCCCAGCTGTCGCTTACAATCACCGGTTTAGCCAATCAACGCGCACACAAACAATTTGCGACAGTATTCGTGACGTCACAGGTACGTCTATCATGACAACTGTTTGGTATAGACCGAAGTTAGATTTCCTGGCTTTTGCAGTATTAAAGTTCTTCTGCTCTGTATTTTGAAAAGCGGTTTTTGCCGGATAAAAGGAACTCTAAAGAATGCAATGTTATCGACTGAAAAATGTAAAAGAAAAAGCAGGTTGCCCTTTAAAAAACGCCACGAAGTTGAAATTTATCGGAAGCTCTCCAATTGCAGTACATCTCTAGCTCTCTCTTCCTTCTTTCATTCCCTACTTCTTCCTTTCCCTCATGGCGCGGTTGAGGTATCCACCGAACTTTGGATGTTGGCAGCCCTGAATATATGCATGTAGACCTGGAATATTTACCTTACTAGGCGCCGCGGTGGCTCAGTGGTTATGGCGATCGGCTGCTGACCCGAAAGATGCGGGCTCGATCCCGGCAGTGGCAGTTGAATTTCCATGAAGGCGAAATTCTGAAGGCCCGTGTACTGTGCGATGTCAGCGCACGTTAAAGAACCCCACATGGTCGAAATTTCCGGAGCCCTTCACTACGGCATCCCTCATAGCCCGAGTCGCTTTGGGATGTTAAACCCCCATAAACCCATTAACCAAACTTTCGCCTTAACAGGTAATGGCCTTAAATACACAAAGGGCAGGATAATCTTCAAGCTAGAGTGTAGCACGACTCAGAGTATTAGAAAGTACATACACTGATAGCCCATTCGTGCCAATGCGAGTCAAAAACCGAGCAAATTTGCCCTATCTGAGCATGGATTTCAATCTCTCTGATCGGCTGGTGCTCCAAGCGACATCGCTGCAGCTCAGACTTTTCCAGCACCTGAACGCATAACGTTGGTGAATAAGATTATTTTGTGCTGTCACGTATTGGTGTTGGGAGTCCAGGCAGTGAAGAAGACGGCCAAAAGCGATTCTAAAAGCAAACTTTACTGGGGCTGCACTGCGTCTTGTCACGACCCAGCTGGCGGCCCTGCGGCGGAATTTTCCCGCGACATTCCCCTTTACCTGGTTCCCAGCAAGAAGGACGCCTGGGAAAGCGACCGACAATGGACAGACGACGGGGGAAGAATAAAAGGACAGCACGTCAAGTAATTAACTGTGTCCGACCGCAGAGTTCTCGCCGCAGTTGAGGCCCGCGGCACCGCAGGGAACACAGGTGTTTTTGATGGACATGTTGCAGCTTGCATCGCAGTAAGAAATAGCGGCGGACTTGCGATTTCTTCTCGCTCATTTGCATGGGTTGTCTCTGCAATGAGTGACTCCGCTTGCTACGTGCTGTGCAACTTTTCCCACCTTGGAGAAATGGTCAAGGTGTGTGACGTCACGCAGGGAGTAGGCAGCATACCTTGGATGCCTCCTTTTTTTCTCTCCGCAACACGGTGACGGTGCGCACTTCTGCCGCTCTCCACGGCAGGAGTGGCATCAATCACACCTAGTGTTCTGCTGAACGGATCAAAATGCACCGGCGTTTTATGCAGAATCCACTTTCATGACCTGCGCACGCGATGCCGGCAGACGCTTTTGAGCTTTTCTGCTTGACCGAAGGTCAAGGTCATAGGTGAGATAGATGGCACAACAGCCGCTAGTGTCGCCTGCTATAGCTGCCGTCATGTGTCGAACCTGAATACAACCAGTTTTGCTCATGGTTTCACCGCTAGCTACATTCAAGGTCAAACTTGCGGCCCCACTAACTCTAGCTACTTTCAAGGTCAAGCTTACGGCCCCTTTGATGGCTTGAAAAGCTGGCGCTGTGAGGCTTTTCACTCGAAAAAAGAAACGCAGATAGTCACCTTCCACGAAGCACCACACTTCTTGCAAGGCTGGTTCCACTGCAGGACACAGTCTCCCATTGCCACGACGCTCACGCGGGGCCTGAGATGCACCACTGGGCAGCTGAAATTCAAGGGTATGCACAAAATGGGGGCGAAGTTATTGCCTTAGCTGAAAGCTGATTGCGTACAAGTCAGTGCGGCGCCATAAGGGGAGTGAGTTTAGCATCGCGAACAAAGCTGAAACCGTTGTCATCGAAACTAATCCCACCAGATTTAGGCAGCTAATAACAGACCACTTGATCCAACTATAGCTACTTCCCTCGCGATGCTCTGCGCGCAATTTGAACTGCTTGCGTTATTGTGACACCCCCCCCCCCCCCCACAAGTGTTTTCCCACTTATTTAATTTCCGTACTTTTTAATGTGTAAATTATATACTACTGCTTTGCCATGTATATTCTGTTCTATTTGAATCACCTGACGCTAATTTCACGTCAAACTTGTTATTCTTGTTATTCTTGTTATGCTTTTTTATGCTTACATGCCTTTGTGTGACCGTTTCACATCACTGTCTCCCCCCCCCCCCCCTTATGTAATGTCCCAGACGGGATCTTTAAGGGTTCAATAAATGATGATGATGATGATGATGAAGTTCTGACCACGTGCGAGTTCCCAAGCTATCCGGAGCCCACGGGTTAATACCCCTAACTATACGAGTTCTGACTTAAGCCATCACACTAAACCGTTGGGCCGTTCAGAATTCAGGAAGCGCAAAAGAATTGTGTGTGGGCTCTGGGGGCTTTGAAATGATGAACCAGCCAGCAAATGTGCCTCGTGTTGGATTGGCCACTGGCTGATGAAAGGGCGGAACCTTAGGTGATTTACGGAGCGTGCTGAGTGAGAAAGGTCGCTCTGGGCCCTGGTGACAAGGCTCATCCAGTCGTTCAACGCATGAACTTTAAATTTTTGACTGTTTGCTTTTTCCTTCACATGTAAAAAGTTTTGTCAAAGTGCCATTAAACCCACTTGTTTTCGTTTTCCCAAAGATCAAGTTCCATCTATCCTCAGCCCGAAGGCTTGGGAACGCTACAGAATGGAGCCCGGGTTCACGTAAGCCAGCTCCCCACGACAACTGGTTGTCATCGGTGGTATGCCGCTACCACAGTCGTAACAGCCCACAATGGAGTGAAACACACGGCGGCGGCGAAAGCAACAAGCGTGCTTGGCGGTCATCGAACAGAATGCCCGCCTTTGAAGGCCGTGTTTAATTTAAAGCTGATAGCGAACTTTCGAGACGGGGCGTGGAAAGTTACTGCGACATTCTCGAACAATCTATAATCAGCTCCACCTGTATGCGATCAATCGAAATAAATCTGTTCGCGCCGTGCTCAGCAAACAAAAAGATAAATTTGCGTGTTGGCAGCTTTGAAGAATGAACAGTACAAAGATTCGCAAAATATGGCGCAAGGAAAACTTTGACAAAGTGCACAATGTCGCAAGATACTGTGGGTGCACTCTGGGGTCAGAGACCTATTTCACTCCTCCTCACATAAACCGTTTGGCCACAGCTGCGGTCGCACGCACAGCATTTAACCACAGTTTCTTCACACTGTAGTTAGAGTGCACCTAGTTAAGCATATCAAATGCGTTGCATTTTTAACAGCCTGCATGAAAACATGAGTACTAATAAGCCTGTCAGCGACATTCTGACTTTATTGGTTTGAAATTATAGCTCTGATTAGCAAATTTTCGAAGTTTAGCTGACAATGTTATTAGAGCTCTCCGTCCGTTGAGGACTGCTTCCTTAGACTTTGGATACCCAAGCAATCTGTTTGTTGGTTACCATGTGAATTATTACAAAAGGTAAAAAATAGCGCAGCAATATTAAAATTTTCTATTTAAGCAGTCTAAGGTGTTCAAATATTGTCACGCAGTGGTGAAGCCAGGCAGTCGAGAAGGAAGACGACCAGGCTTGCGTCAAAGATGAATGCCTTACTGGCCGATCTTGCGGCCCCAAATAGACACCGTTCGGCGAGAGCGGACGTACCAAGTGCGCTCGGCGATCACGAAGAAACGGAATTTTCGCCGCTCACTGGCTGCGCCCAATTTAAAGGTGACGAATGACTTATGAGATGAAGCAATGAAATCACCTACGACAATCTCGAACTTCGTAGAAACAGTTGCGCGGGCGGGTACAGTCTTGCAAATCTGGTCGCCCTTTTCATCCCAGCTATCACGTCACGTGCTGGCAGCTGCTAGAATGAACAAATGAGCGCTAAAAACCTAAGCAGCAATTTGCAACCTGCAATGATAGTTTGCCGTGTCAGTCACAGCGCTGTAACATACAGACTAGGGAGAGGACCAAGCAAGGAACAGAAAGGAGAGAGTGGTCTCATAGTGCTTTTCTATGCCGCATATGCCTACGCTTGAAGGCACGAGGTACCAGTGTCTACCACGCACTTATCTAGCCAAACGTATCAAGCGCCAGGTGACTGGGCTATGTCAAGAGCATCTAGGCAAAGAAGCTTATCAAAAACGCGCCTCTAATCGTCTAGATTGTTGCCTCGTGCTTATCGCGGCTGAAGTAACTGGCGACGGCAATTTTTGATTGTGCATTTGGACAGTTGAAGTGCCACCTGGACACGTTGCCCATACGGCAGTGCCTTGGTTCCGGAAAAGAAAACGTGTGAATAAAACGCCCCCAATTGCGAAGTGGGAAAAAATGTCTCCAATTGGATGCCGTCAAACATCTTAGGTATGACAGCGAGGGCTACCGTATTTATTCCAATCTAGGCCGATAGTTTTTAAAAAAAAAACGAGATGTAGAACTCTTATGTCGGCTTAGATTCGAGGATTTCGTTTCGAGGTTTCGTATTCGTAAAATACGAATAAATGTAGCACGCAGGTGGCGCCCCCACAAAACGCCAACGAAAGACAGCACTGTAGCCGTTGCTATCCGTAGCCGTTGCTATCCGTAGCCGATACTGATCAAAGCACACATGAGCACTGGCTGCCATTTTGGCCTTGTTCTGTTCTCGTGCGGTGGCGTGAGCACGTTCGCAGCGGTGAAGTTTTCGTGCGTAGTTTTTATCACCAACACCATGGCACCAAACAGGCGGTGCCATTATAGTGCCGCCTTCAAGCGGAAAGTTATAGTCGCTGCAGAGCAGTCGTCAAATCTTCAAGCCGGGCGGGACTTCGGCGTGGATGAGAAGAATGTTCGCCGTTGGAGGGGGCAGCGTAATGAAATTTTTGCTTGCGCGGCAACGAGAACGGCTTTCATGGGCCCCAAGAAAGGCCGCCATCCAAAAGTGGAGGTAGCTCTGGCCGAGTTTGTGGAGACGCCGAGGTCAGCGGCACTTCCAGTGACCACGGAAGTGCTGCAAGCCAAAGCAAGAGCTGGCGAGAGAGCGAGGCGTCCCCCGGGAACTGTTCAAAGCCAGCCGGGGCTGGTTGCAGAAGTTCATGAAGCGCTTTGGCTTCAGCCTCCGACGTCGCACGTCCATTTGTCAAAAGCTGCCGGGCGACTTCGAAGAGAAGCTGATCTCATCATTTCAGCGATTCGTAATAAGGAAGAGGATGGAGCACGGCTACGCCGTAGGACAAATGGGAAACGCTGACCAGACGCCGGTATGGTTTGACATGCCAGTGGCGTTCACCGTGAACGAAAAAGGTGCCAAGGAAGTGAAAGTGCGCTCGGCCGGATACGAAAAGCAGCGCATGACTGTAATGCTGGCCTGCACGGCGGATGGCCACAAGCTGCCGGCGTATATAATTTTTAAGAGGAAGACTCTACCAGCTCGGGAAGTGTTTCCAAGAAATGTGATCGTCCGCGGCAACGAAAATGGATGGATGGCGAGCGATATGGTTGAGCAGTGGATCAGAATGGTTTGGCAGCGGCGTCCAGGGGCCCTCTTGGCCAAACGTTCCCTCCTCGTCCTGGATTCTTACCGTGGACACCTCACTGACGGCGTAAAAGCTGTGCTTTCCGAAGCCGGTACCGACGTCGCCATCATACCCGGCGGCATGACAGGCCAGCTGCAGCCTCTTGATGTGTGCCTCAATAAGCCTTTCAAGGATCGGCTGCGCAAGTACTACGTGGACTGGCTTAGTGAAGAGCGGCGCGAGCTTACACCAACAGGCCGAATAAAGCGCGCCTCACTGGGAGTTGTAGCCACTTGGATAGCTGCAGCCTGGGATGACATCCCAGAAAGCTTGGTTGCACGCTCATTCCGCAAGTGCTGCATCTCTAATGCACTCGATGGCAGTGAAGATAGTGCACTGTTCGAGGAGGCCAGCGATAAAGAAGTCAGCGATGATGATGACGAATGAGCGGGGGCTGATCCCGGGCTGGCGTTGCATATGTCACCTCGCCCAACACCGCGCCTCTCCTCCTCCTCTTCTCTCAAAGCTCCTTTGGCAGCTTTTTTTTTTCAACGGTCCCTCTCGGGGCCATCAATCACGCTTCAACAGAGCATGCAGGCACGATGCTTCCCGCTGTGTCTCACTAGAGTTCCTCTCTCTACACCAAGTCGCCTATGCGCAGACACATGGTGCAGTCGTTTCGCGCCACGCACTTTCACGTGCGCGGCGACGTAAGAACAGTCGTGTCGCGTCATAAAAATAATTGTGATAATGAGGTATAAACAGTGTTGTTTTTTCGGCCGGCCTACAATCGAGGTAAGTTTTTTTTTTTCTGTGGCCTTCAACTTTCGGGTCTCGGCTTAGAATCGTGGCCGGCCTAGATTCGAGTAAATACGGTATTTCTTCTTACTCCTTCTTTGGAGACATCCATTTTTGGGAACGTGAGCCATATTTCCTCGACAACACGTGTGCACGCACAATGTCGAGTTGATGAATTATGGGTTATGCATCAGGCATCTGCGGAGCCACCTTCACCGGGACAATACAGCCCAAGCTAGTCTAAATAACAAAGCGCACTACTGTATTGATCAGCCTACACTGATATATACATTTGATCTGTACACTGTAGAGGTCGCACGTGGCTGCGTAGATAGGAGGTATCAAAAGGTAGAACTTCGCCAAGAATACATGGCCAGAAACATAGAAACGAGAACGGTTTCATTTTTGTCTTATCCACACTTATTTGCGCAGTTCTACCTTCAATTCAAATCTACCAACTGGCCCACAAGAATGTTCTACTTAGGAGGTACGTTCTGCAAGTTGCCCAATTTAGCTTGG
This sequence comes from Amblyomma americanum, assembly GCF_052857255.1. NCBI lineage: Eukaryota > Metazoa > Arthropoda > Arachnida > Ixodida > Ixodidae > Amblyomma > Amblyomma americanum. Next base: position 87,458,355 of record NC_135504.1, read on the forward strand.
GAAAAGAAGACGAAGAAAAGCGGCACAATCAATAAGACGGCCTCAATAGAATCCATGCTATTTTAAGGAAGCTATTAGTATATAAAAATTAGAGAGGAAAGGTGCAGTAATCCTTCAGCAAGCACTTGCGCATTGAGTTCGAATGCACTTCCGCAGACACACCCGGTATTTCACCGGTATTTTCTTTAGTTCCCCGTTTCATCAGGAAAGGGCAGAAATAGAGAGAGAGAGAAGGAAGGCGGAGAAGGGGAGCAGGTGAAGGGGGCGAAAGTGGCGGCAGTCGGGTGAAACAGTTGCGCGCACACAGAGGTATTCCTGAGAGGAGACTCTCGCTCGCCTTTGGAGGCATGATTCGATGGAGCCGCAATTAACACTTACAAAAATTTCTTTAGACACTCTGTAGACAATCTATATAATATACCTAGACAACATTCTATAGGCAATACAAATCACATAGACAGTCTCTAGATAATCTATAGATCAATGGCCATACAATATTTAGCAGGTTTTTGTCAACAGACTATGAATAGAGAGAAGAAAATATCTATAGGAAGGCAGGCAATCAAGAACTGCATAAACTGCCTATAAACCATTTTTGTTAAGGTTAGCAGCGGTGCGCCTCCACCTCCGCTCTCGCTTCAGTGACGATAAAAACTGCCAGTGGCTACAGGACACACAAGTCACATTGCGGGAAGACAATGGATGCAGCCGAGGCTCATGCTTGGAGCGCTGCACGTATGCAGCGACGGATCGAGTGGAGGCTAAACATTCTCGGGATGCTACCCGCACACGCGCTGTGCTGCAAAGGGCCCCTGTGCGTTTACGCGTTTACAAACAATTTCTCAGGCTAAAAAGGGACTTGTTAAGTTTCCCATAACATGAACACAATCGTCGTTCCGTCACGCGTGACGTCACTGCATTAATCATTGCACGAAGCAGCTAGTGCATATCACTGAACTTTCTGCGATGGCTCAGTGGCTTTGGCTGTCGGCTACTGATCCCAAGGTCGCGGGATCGAATGGTGGAAGCAACGGCCACATTGCGATGAAGGCCACATGCAAAAATGCGCGTGTGCCCTGCACTAGGGCGTCCCTCACTGTCCATACTGTGCCGCTTCGGGACGTTAAACCCCACAATTTACAGCCCGAAAGACGCAGGTTCGATCGCGGATGCGGTGGTCGCATTTCAATGGGGCAAAATTCAAGAAGTCTGTGTACTGTGCGATGTTAGTGGACGTTAAAGAACCCCATGCGGTCTATGTTTCCGCAGCCCTTCACTACGGTGGCCCTCATAGCACAAGTAGCCTGCGACATTAAACCCCCATAAACCAAACCATTTTTCTTATGTCAGTGGCCGTACAGGAAGTTAAGTGGTTGTAATTATTTTGTCTGTTACATAACTACGACGTCATCGAAGGGCTTGGGCCAATAACCAGCTCAACTCTGGTATCAGTCCTCCTCACCTGCGGCAACCACCTCTCCCCTGCGGAGAAGACGGGGAGGTTGGGAGGTGCGTCGGCGTCCCGGCTAACACCCATGTGGCGAAGGCATGGCAGCTAGGAGCTGGCTATGCTCTGCTCGAGGTCCCCTCGAGGGTAAAACTTCTAACTGTAAATAATTACTAAGTAACAGAGGAGACAACGGAACTCGAAATGCCTAAGAAGATTTAGGTGCACCACTAAATTTTTTTTGCTTCATAAACAACTGCTATGTCATCGAAAGGCACGGGGAAATCCACCCTCTTCCTCACCCGAGACACCCTCCGCTTCCACGCCTGCAGGCTGCGGAGTATACGGGGCGGTAGTCCCGGCTCACACCCACGTGACGAAGGCACAGCAGGAGCTCGCTGTGCTGCTGCCCGAGGCCCCCTTCATTGCCGTCGACATCGAGCAATGCATGAGCCTGACGGGAGACCAGAGCTCCGCCTGCAATATGACAGAGTAGCGGTCAGTCTCGGTAATGACAATACGTGCAAATGTATTCCCTGAACTGCCACAGCCGGGGTCCTCTGTTCACACTCTACTGGCAAAATTACTACAGGCCCCACTGTTACAGGGCGCTTCAGAACGCGCTCTGTTACTCTTAACATTTTACTGTCTTTCCTCTCCCGCGTGGTGTCACTGCTACTCCTGTCCTAGTGGGGCCACAACTCCGAGTGATCTGCGCAAGGAAGACCATGCGTTGGTTTTCGTATTCCATGGTTACAGCGCGATCGACAGCACACAGAATAAAGGACGCAGCCCAACAAACGGAGCTGCGTTGTGTCCTTTATTCTGTGTCCTGACTATCGTGCTGTAACCACGGAATAGAGAAAGCTACGTTTAAGAAGCCAGCGAGCGGTGAAGACGGAAGAACAACAATCACAAAACCACAGGCTGTACTTTAGATGTTATAATGACTGCGTGAATCAATGCGAGTGATATCACTGACAGTGAATGAAAAGCGCGAAGCATAAGCTACATGTGGCATGATTTAGCTATGGCCAATGGTGTTCATGCGTGCCTAATAATTTCAACATAGCTGCATCGGACAACATTGTTCTGTGATATTGTGCACATCTACGATGTTGTTGTACAACCATCGTACATCCGCCCGCCTAACTTTCTGCCGCGCCCTGCTACGCTTTCCTTCTTTTGGAATCCACTTCGTTACCCTTATGGACCGGCCGTTATCTCTCCTCACGCGCAATCACCGCGTTCACCCTACTCGCTACAGCGCCAATGTCCCGCTATGCGGGGAGCATATAACTCTAAATCATACCACCTCGGCCTTCCGGCCCATTCCGTTCCAAATGTAGCCGTGAGCATGTCCTGCGGTCGACAGGCGTGGTTGATCAGCTCGTCGCCAGGGCTGTGGTGGCCACCAGGGCCGTTGAGACCACGGACTAAGGGCTCCACTCCCAGACCGAAGTCCCCCACAACCTGACCAGTAAATACATTTTCCACCGCCACCACCAGGCAGTCGCATGCGGACGACATGGCCGTCCTTGTGCCTGGATCCAACACAAAGGAGCTCGAGTGTTTGGCTCTCGGTCGAGTCGCAACGTGGGCGAGGGATGCGAGAATCACCATCTCACGGGAAAAGACAGTGTGTGCGCTCCCCGCCCCCCGCTCCCGCAGGGGGGGAATGGAGCGCACCATGCCCGCAGTTCGCATTGACGGTGCCCACCTGCCTTTCAGGCCCGCCTCCAAGGCACTGGGCATCGTCTTTGACTACACCCTCTCGTTCATTCCCCATGAGGAAAGACTCAAGGAGCGTGCCGAGACGCTCTACGCCCGCCTTGCGACTTTGCTGCGGATTAACCGCACACCGGCGCCTGCCCGCATGAGGGCGCTTTACCGCCAGGGTGCGCTCCCGACCCTCGCATACGCTTCACCCGTCTGGTGGACTGAGTGTCCTCATTCGGGTCTTTGAACTCGCCTCGCATCTGTGCAGAGGTCCCCGCTGTTGGTGTTGGCGGGGGCCTATTCCACGACGAGCACGTGGGCGTTGCAGATCCTTGAGCACGCCCCTTCGTAAGCGATAGACCTCGACAGATTAAACGCGGAATTTCACCTCTTTTCGCATCACCGAGGCGTCGCTTTTGGGACAAGGTTAGTCCGAGCTGTCGAGGTCTAACAGCCGTTTGATGTTGCCGCGTGGCATCCCTCGGAGGTCGTGGCTTTCTCGCGCCGTCGGTTGGACGTGGATGGGGCGATGGCTGTGGCGTTGTGGCCGGCGCATTATGTGTACATTGATGGTGCATACATCTCTGTAGCTGCGGGCGCCACTTTTGTGGCGTCCGGATCGCGCGAGTCCTCTGGGCGGTTGGCCGTTTTCGGGTCGACGGTGCATCGGGTCCGTAGCCCCTGGAGGTGGTGGCTTTTACGGAGGCGGTGGAATACGTCCGTTCCCGAAGGGGAACGGTGCCAGGGCATTTATATATCGATTGTCTTCACTCCTTTCGGCACCTGCTGCATACAACTGCGCGATTCGGCTGTGGATCACATAAAGGCCACACTTACATCAGTGGCGTCGCACAGACCCCTCGCACTTTTCCATGTCCCTTGTCACGCCGGCATTCTCGGCAATGAGCTGGCAGATATCGTGGCCACTCGGGCTAGCCGTTCTCTCGCGTTCGGCGGGTGCTCCACTCGAAGGTCACCATCTGGGCTTCTTTCCGCTCTATTGTCAGGGCTACGTGGGCGGTCTGGTGGCGTGAGAACAACCAGGGAACAGGAATTTTTCCTGGGTGCCCGATGTCCTTTCCATCCCGGACTGCTTTCCGACACTGCGCCGAACCGTGACACTCATTACGTGCCACGGCCGTTTTCCGGCACACATGCACAGATTTAGACTTGCGCGTTCGCCTTTGTGCCCTTGCGGGGCCCCCGTTGGTGACGTTTATCATTGTTTAACCAATTTTATCATTATCTCACAAATCATCATCTAACCAATTACCTAAAAGATGCGTCAAGCATAGACAGAAAATTTATTTAGCATATGAGAAGGACTCAATTATCACTTACGATTGACAAATTATATGCATGAATGAATGAATAAATGAATGAATGAAATGAGTGAATATACCTCCAAACACCGGAACTGGAATGCAGCAACAGTGGAGAAGCTCCTCCTCCAGACAAAGTACATGGTGGCCTGCAGCGCCTCCCACACCTTGATGGCCTCCACGTACTGGACGGTGGACAACACTGCGTCCCTGCTGCCCCCGGACGACTTGCTGACAGAGCTGGACATGTCCACCTTGCTGGCAATGTGGTGCTTTGCGTGCAATGCGGCCAGATGAGCGTAGTACACGGTCGCTGGGGCACTCGCGCTTCTTGCACACCGGGCGTACGTGCGGCAGTGGTGGAAGCTCAGCTTCTGCACGTCGTCCGCCGTAAAGCTCGAGTCGTCCTACACGATATAATAGTACTATGGGTGGTGTGTTTATGCATATGTGCAGTGTATATACAGATAGACTGCCCTGTTAGCTATAGCTACCTGCTAAAGCGAACAGGTACAGACTATGATGTGCTAGTGGATGAAATAATCAAATTACAATTACACTTACTTGGCTGATAACACATTCTGCACTCTAAACTTATTTAGCCCAAGTGATTACGGCACTGCAGGGTACAATGTGAATCGAATTTTACCGCAGTTCCTAGTACATAGCCTTAGACACAATTACAGGAAAATACACAAAAGTGGTATGTATGTTCCCTGTACTTGACATATTTTGCTACACTTATCCATAAGCTATCACAGTAAAGGAAATGAGCATCAGTTGTGCACTGTTACAAAACCAAGCCTTCATTCAGGAAGCATGTTTTGTTTTAAATTATAATTTCTTATTCAATATAAATGCATAATACCACCATTCCTGTCAAAAAACCATTGGAACATATTGATTAAACTGTGCAAGTGAAAGCCATTATGCTCCAAAAAATGCACAGAGGCTTCAAGCATAGACAGAACATTCTGCACGCTAATCTTATTTAGCCCACGCACTGCAGGGTACAATGTGAATCTAATTTTGCCGTAGTTCTTAGTACATTGCCTTAGACACAATTACAGGAAAGTACACAAAAGTAGTATGTTCTCTGTACATGACATACTTTATTACACTAATCGATATGCTATCATAGTAAAGAAAATAAGCATCACTTGTGCACTATGTTACAAACCAAAGCCTTCAGGAAGCATGTTTTGTTTTAAATTATATTTTCTTATACAAAATAAATGCATCATATCACCATCCCAGTTAAAAGAAGAAAAACATTACAAGCCATTATGCACCAAAAAATTGCACAGATGCTTCAAGCAGGCTGTCAGCAAACGCTTGCGCATTGAGTTCTAATGCACTTCTGCAGTTACACCCTGCATTTTACCGATGTTTTCTCACAGTCCCCGGTTCCGTAAGGCAAATGGAAGGTATAAAAGGAAACCGAAGGTGGAAGGCAGAGAAGGGGAGCAGGCAAAGGTGGTGAGGTGAAAGCACATGTGCGTGCGCACAGAGGGGTTCGTGAGAGGAGGCTGTCGCTGATTTCTGGTAGCATGATTCGGTGCAGCCACGGTTCCCTTGCAAAAATTTTTTTAGGCACTCTATAGACTGTTCATAAATTTCTGTCTATAAAGTCTATAGGCCCTGCACTAGGGCGTCCCTCACTGTCCATACTGTGCCGCTTCGGGACGTTAAACCCCACAATTTTCAGCTCGAAAGACGCAGGTTCGATCGCAGCTGTGGTGGTGGCATTTCAATGGGGCGAAATTCAAGAAGTCTGTGTACTGTGCGATGTTAGTGGACGTTAAAGAACCCAATGCGGTCGATGTTTCCACAGCCCTTCACTACGGTGTCCCTCATAACCCAAGTAGCCTGGGATGTTAAACCGCCATAAACCAAACCATTTCTCTTATGTCAGTGGCCGTACAGGCAGTTAAGCAGTTATAATTATTTTGTCTGTTACATAACTACGACGTCATCGAAGGGCTTGGGCCAATAACCAGTGCAACTCTGGTATCAGTCCTCCTCACCAGCGGCAACCACCTCTCCCCTGCGGAGAAGACGGGGTGGTTGGGAGGTGCGTCGGCGTCCCGGCTCACACCCACGTGGCGAAGGCATGGCAGCTAGGAGCTGGCTATGCTCTGCTCGATGCCCCCTCGAGGATAAAACTACTAACTGTAAATAATTACTAAGTAACAGAGGAGACAACGGAACTCGAAATGCTTAAGAAGACTTAAGTGCACCACTAAATTTTTTTTCCTTCATAAACAACTGCGATGTCATCGAAAGGCACGGGGAAATCACGGGCCCAGATCTGGTTATCATTCCACCATCTTCCTCACCCAAGACACCCTCCGCTTCCACGCCTGCAAGCTGCGGAGTAGACGGGGTGGTAGTCCCGGCTCACACCCACGTAACGAAGGCACGGCAGGAGCTCGCTGTGCTGCTGCCCGAGGCCCCCTCCATTGCCGTCGACATCGAGCAATGCATGAGCCTGACGGGAGACCGGAGCTCCGCCTGCAATATGACAGAGTAGCGGTCAGTCTCGGTAATGACAATACATGCAAATGTATTCCCTGAACTGCCACAGCCGGGGTCCTCTGTTCACACTCTACTGGCAAAATTACTACAGGCCCCACTGTTACAGGGCGCTTCAGAACGCGCTCTGTTACTCTTAACATTTTACTGTCTTTCCTCTCCCGCGTGGTGTCACTGCTACTCCTGTCCTAGTGGGGCCACAACTCCGAGTGGTCTGCGCAAGGAAGACCATGCGTTGGTTTTCGTATTCCATGGTTACAGCGCGATCGACAGCACACAGAATAAAGGACGCAGCCCAACAAACGGAGCTGCGTTGTGTCCTTTATTCTGTGTCCTGACTATCGTGCTGTAACCACGGAATAGAGAAAGCTACGTTTAAGAAGCCAGCGAGCGGTGAAGACGGAAGAACAACAATCACAAAACCACAGGCTGTACTTTGGCTGTTATGACTGCGTGAGTCAACGCGAGTGATATCACAGACAGTGAATATAGAAGTGCGAAGCGTAAGCGACATGTGGTTCGATGCAGCTGTGGGGAATGGTGTTCATACATGCCTGTTTAATAACTTCCACACAGCTGCATCGTACAACCTTGTTGAGACAAGGGAACACGCAAAGGTAGTGGTTGCGTGGTCACATACGTTCTTCGTTCGATTCTGTGGGTCACTTTAGTTAACGTTTTGTGCTGGTTTTGAAGAGGCAGAAAAACCCGAATTACCTCCCTATTTGGGCACCAGAGGGCGGCACCTTTGCTAAGCGTTTTTGTAAATGTAGAGCCCAGGCATAGCTTTTAAATTTTTTTCGAATACTCACAAAGGCCACCTGTACAGATCTACAGGATTAGAGTAGGACCGTCAAAATTATTTAAGGGTCCCTTGAACAAATTAGCTGTGGCTTAACTACTGCTGAACCTGGTTACAGAGCGATAGCTGTGGTGTATCAGGCAACTCATCTCGGCTTGGTGTCTGTAACGTTGAGTGCGTTGCACTCAACTGTCACCCTGGCAGGTGGCATTTAAATTAATGGTTAGTCACGAGAGGCTGGTCACTTTACGATGCTGCACTTTACGATGCTGGGTTTAGCACTTGAAAATTTTAATGCATGGATGCGTGTAACGGCTATGTTTTCATCTCTTCTTGTCTGCAAATGTTTGTCCGTTGGTACGCATAAAAGGTGAGGATTTTTCACTTAAGGCAATTAATTTCGCTGAATACTCGGAGGAAATTGATGAAGTTGGTGAATTATTGATAATTCCTCCAGAAATGAATGAACAAAAGCAATAACTATATTTAACTAATAAAATGGATTACTTAGTGATTAATAACACTAGGCAAGAGTTAATAAAGGATAAATGACAAATTCCTTGACTGTCTAATTTAATTAACTACTAACTATAAATAATTACAGGTAACAGAGGAGACAACGGAACTTGAAATGCTTAAGAATACTTAAGTGCACCTCTAAACTTTTTTTTCCTTCATAAACAACTGCGATGTCATCGAAAGGCACGGGGCAATCATGGGCCCAAATCTGGCTATCATTCCATCCTCTTCCTCACCCGAGACACCCTCCGCTTCCATGCCCGCACACTGCGGAGTAGACGTGGGAGTAGTCCCGGCTCACACCCACGTGACGAAGGCATGGCAGTTGCTCGCTGTGCTGCTGCCCGAGGCCCCCTCCATTGCCGTTGGCGGCAACCAATCCAATGCTTGAGCCTGACGGGAGACCGAAGCTGCCGTCTGCAATATGACATAGAATAGCGGTAAGCTTCGATAATGACGACACATGCAAGAGGATTTCCTAAACTGCCACAGCCGGTGTCCTCCGTTTACACTTTACTGGCAAAATTACTACAGGCCCCAGTGTTAAAGGGCGCTTCTGTCATTTTGACCCTGTTATTTTGAATACTTAATTGACTTCCCTCTCCCACCAATTGTCATTGCTACTCCTGTCCAGGTGCGACGCACCAATTTTACACGGTGGGCTCCAACTCCGAGTGGTCTGCGCAAGGCCGATTCGAAAGCCTCTGCTGCGTCGCTGCAAGAAAGCTGCAAAACTTGTTGGGCGAGCTGTACTCTGTATTCCATGGTTACAGTGCAATGAACAGGACACAGAATAAGTGATGCAATAGGCAAAGCTGTGTTGATTCGTTTCTTCAGTGTCTCCTCAGTCGCACTGTAACCGTGAATTAGAGAAAGCTATTCTGAAAGAAGGCAGCAAATGGGGAAGACAGAACAGCCAAACTCATGAAGCGACACGTTGTACTTCAGCTGCTAATGAATGCACGAGTCAACGTCAGTGATATCACTTCCTGTGAATAGTGAATCAGAAACATAAGCAGCATGCGGTTCGAGCCAGCTGTTCCGAATGGTGTTCATGTGTACCTGTTTAATAATGTCAACATATATGTATTTCGTACAGCGTAGTTGAGACAAGGAACAATGCATAGATAGTAGGGAGTTATCACATACCTTCTTCGTTCGATTCTGTAGGTCACTTTAGTTAACATTGCACAGTATTGAAGAGGCAGAAAAGATATAATTACCTTCTCATTCGGGCACCAGAAGGTGGTACACTTGCTATGCACTACATTTCCTCTCTCTTTTTTGGCCTTTTATCATTTTCATTTACTGGCTACCACCAAGAGGATCTAAACTCCAAAGAAAATGGATAGCTGCTGGCTGCCAGTCTCACCTTAGCGGACATGCAAATGTCGAGACAAAAAAAGTGAAGATATGTTGCCCCCATACCTATTGCACTTCCTGGTACGACCTGTTGCTAGCGCAAACGAAGTCATCAGCTACAACGTAACTTGACAGGCAGCAAAGCAGAACGCACTATAGTGAACATGTTTGGGACAATACCTATCGGGGGTCAGGAAATTTTTAAAATCAAAACTAAAAATTGGCTTTAATATTCAGTGTAATGAGGGATACAGATCAGCTGAAAAAAATTACAATTACCGCCAGTTACCGCAAGTCACTTTTCCCAAGTGCTACTGAGAATCTTCGGCGCAAGGCATAGCGGTGTTGTCTGCATCATCGGCACTTATGTCAGCTACGGCGGACCGGTGTGATGAGAGATTGTTTGCTGCACATGTGCAGACGGGCTGAGACGACGGTCAACTGGCGAGGGGGGCTCTCATGTTTGGCTCCCCAAAAAAATGGCTGCGGCTTAGTTCGGCTGAGCCCGGTTACAGATTAGCCCCTGACGTTACCGAAGACGACTTGACTGGATCAACAACGGTTGGATGATGCCAAAAAATTGGCAACGAAGAGCTCTGGAGGCAGCCGCTGCTTCTACCTCCACCGCGTACGACTTCGGCAACGGACGAAGAGGTTGAGTATAAACTCAGTAATATACGTTGTGGGGCTAGTTGGTTCATAATCAGACTTCTTTTATGCACACAGAAAGACGACACAAAAAGACAAGGTAGACAGGACGGAGCGCAAACTTTCAACTGTTTTGTTCGAGAAAAAGTACATGACATTTATACCAACAAGAATGAATAGTAATCAGAGCCATGTGCCGGCCAGAACCCGGGAAAAGCACACAGAAGGCACCGGTGACTGACCTCATATGTAATTTATCTAAAAAAGCAGAATCTTTATGATATATTGTCACAGATGGTGCACTGACACATGAACTACCGCTTTTTCTTATATGGTAGGCTTCAGCCAATTCTCGAGCAAGCGTGTCAGTACTCCTGCACAAGACTTGAAAATAACTCTTAAGGACGCAGGCTTTTGCTGGAAGTACCAACCGCGTGCACAGAAGAAATTGTTGCCTTTTGATCCCAAGCAATCGAAAACTGTTAGGCGTGCTATCGCTTTGATGTGACTTGAGTCATCTCTAAGAAAGTCCTGTTGTCACATGGCGCAGGAAAGCTTTCAGGATCAGGTCGCGAAGCTAAAACAGGCAGGCTTTCCCCAGATAGTAGTGAGTTCACTTGCTGAAGCTCTTCTCAAGAAGATTAAACAAGAAAGGAGTAGGAACCAGACAATGGTTGCAGTTGCAAAAAAGAAAGTGAAACCTGCGTCATCCCATATCAGCATAAAGTGGCTCATAACCTCAAGCGCGTGGCTAACAAGTTTAAGGTACCCGTGGTTTTCTTGGCCCCAAGGAAATTTTCTTCACTGTGTAGTCTAGTTTCGAAAGATGGTAGCCGCAACTCAGATTGCAAAATCAAACATGTTAATAAGTTTGTGAAGTGTGAAAAAGGGGTAGTGTACAGAATTCCGCTGAAGTGTGGGAAGGTGTACATTGGGCAGTCGGGCCGATGTGTTAATGAGCGGCTAAGGGAACACAGTTTGTCTTTGAAGAACGGTACTGGTTCGCACCTGCCGGCGCACATCAGTGAGTGTGGAAAAGATAACGACATAAAACAGAAAGCAAAACAACTGTGTGATGCAATGCTCCAAGGCACCAGCATCTTGTGCAGGAGTACTGACACGCTTGCTCGAGAATTGGCTGAAGCCTACCATATAAGAAAAAGCGGTAGTTCATGTGTCAGTGCACCATCTGTGACAATATATGATAAAGATTTTGCTTTTTTAGATAAATTACATATGAGGTGAGTCACCGGTGCCTTCTGTGTGCTTTTCCCGGGTTCTGGCCGGCACGTGGCTCTGATAACTATCCATTCTTTTTGGTATGAATGTCATGTACTTTTTCTGGAATAAAACAGTTGAAAGTTTGTGCTCCGTCCTGTCTACCTTGTCTTTTTGTGTCGTCTTTCTGTGCGCATAAAAGAAGTCTGAGTATAAACTCGCTTAGCAATGCAGGATAATCACACATAACAATGCTTTCGATTAAGCTTTTCCATCCATAATCGCGGCCTAATCTGTAACCGGGCTTAGCTGCGCTAAGCAGCCATTTCTTTTTTGGAGCTGGACGTGAATGTACCCCTCGCCAGTTGCCTGTCGTCTCAGTGCGTTTGCACATGCGGAGCAGACAATCTCGCGTCGCACAGATGCGACATAGCTGACAGATGTGCCGATGATGCAAACGCTGCCGCTATGCTATGCACCAAAGATTCGCAGTAGCTCTTGCGAAAACTGACTTGCGGTAACTTGCCGTAACTAATTTTTTTTTCAGCTGATCTCAATCCATCATCACACTGAATATTAAAGCCAGTTTCTAGTTTTCATTAAAAAAACTTAATGCCCCCAATAGGTATTGTCCGAAACATGCTCAATATAGGGCGTTTCTCTACCCCTCTTCTAAAACTGAAATAGTTGAAAAAGAACAATTCATTATTTGTCGATCATTCTGCTAGTTAGCAGGTCTTGGATGTATTCTGATGCCCTACACCACTGAAAATGCTACGACGAACATAGACTGCTTTTAAAAATTGTGCTGACAGTATCAAGTGAAACATCCCGTCTATGGTGGGGCGGGTAACAGGAATTACATCTCACGACTTCTTCCCTACAGGCAAAGCAGGCACCCAGAGGCAGGAGTTTGTTTTCCCAATGACGCCAAATTCTCATAATGATGGGTGTGTCCCCGTATATATCAGTAGCCCAGTGCGGAGACTCCGCACAGAGAGAGACCTTGCATGCTACGTGGGAAGTGTATCAAAGACAGATACCCACCTTCCTTGGCTGCCGGAGTTTCAACTTGAGAAAATTTTCATCCCGGCTCCCCCGAGCGACTCCGGCCAGCTTCCACACCCAAAACACCGACAGCTACCCTGCGAAGGCGAAGTCAGCCTCAGGATAAGCAAGAAGATGGAACAGAAAACAATACCGGTTCTCCCAACGTCATTAATTCACTACAGAAAGGAACCATGAACTGATATTTGCTGCTGTTAAGAAAAGTGCACGAACGCTGGATATTACACAGCTGTGCTAAACTGGGCAAGTAGGAGCATTTGTATTTTTCGACAGCGCCGGTGTCGTGCCTCTGCCTTCATCTGTGTCGTTTTTTCGCGCTACGTTTTCGAAAAACTCGACACACGCGGACGCGCTAGAAAAAAAAATTAAAAGAAAAAAAGAAAGGCTGGAACTGAACCCCGCGGTGCCCCATCCAGCCCACGTTTATGGGTACGCTCAATGCAAAGGCTCTCCAAGATTGCCCATTCAGGGCATTGGGGTATACGTACGGCTTATAACGTGCAGTGAGCTGTCGCGCTAATCGGTTGGGGGCTGCAATTTGAAAAAAAAAAGATATTTGTAAATGACGAGTCCACGCATAGCTTTTCAATTAGATTAGAATACTCATAAGCACCACCTGCACAGATGTACTGCATTAGAGTATGACCATCGAAATCAATTAAGGGTCCCTACTGTATGCATGCCACACTCCTGCTTCTGAGAACTGCAGATCATTGTGTCTATTTGGGACCAGTGGTCATTTCAGGCTTGCAAGATCGGCAGCCAATCTCAGCTCAATGTATCATTTCGTAGTAATACCCGCTGTTTAGCATCCAGAGAGTTTACGTAGTCTATATAAAGAAGGCAGTAGTGTCTGTGTGTGTGTGTGCGGGGGGGGACGAGGTGTCTCCAGATCAATTTCAACCACCAGGTGTTCTTCAACTTGCACTCAGATCCTAAAGCATGTGCCCACTTTCGCATTTCACCTCCCGCAACCTCGATCCCGCAACCTCAGGCTCAGTGCGCGATTTCATATTCATCTTACTGATGACCTTTAGTGGTGAATAAGTTGGTTAGCGAGAGTGAAGTCATAGTATTGTTTGCGGCATTTGAATTAAACCAAAAATGAAAACGGCTGTGCATGCAGATTCTGGAGCATCTTTAGAAGTACGATGTGCTTCATTGCCCGAAGAGAACACAGGCCACATAACTCGCTCAGTGAAGCGAAAAGAAAAATGTCAAAATCTTTAAGAAGGAGATCAGCCTTACGTAGGCACAATAAATATTTGCGGGTTTTGCTGCACGAGCTGTTATAAAGAGGGCGTCCCGGCGGATGTTGGATGTGTATGCACACACGGTCAACATCCGATCACGTGACCATCAAGTGACTGCGCATTGCAGTAGCCCAGGTATTGGCACAAAATAACCAGGTCTAAGACATTACTGTTTTACTGTAGCTGTTCTAAATGGACAGCCACCAAGATGGCAACAACTTTCGCCGAGTTCTGCGCGTTACGGTGCACAGCTTAGCACTTCGAATTTTAATGTATGAATGCGTGTAATGATTATGTTTTCACCTATTCTTGTCCACAAATGTATTGCTGTCGGTCTGTACAAAAGGTGCTAATTTTTCTCTATAGGCAATTAATTTCATAAATACTCGGCGTATTTGACGAAATTGGTGAATTACTGGTCATTCCTCGAGAAATGAACGTACAAACAAAATAAAAAGCAAATAAACAATAGAACTAATTAATCAGTGATTAATAACACCAAGTAAGAGTTAATAAAGAAAAAATGGCAAATTCCTTGGCTGCTTCATTTAATGAACTACCTTCAATGATTAATTACATTACTTAGTGAAAGAGGAGCTGGCAGAACTCTTTCGCGCGTGAGAAGACTGAAGTGCACCTTTAATTTTTCTTTTTTTTGCTTCATAAACAACTGGGATTTCAACGGAAGGCATGGGCCAATCACGGCCACGCTCTTCCTCACCCGAGACATGCTGGCGTATCCTCCGCCCGCAACCTGGCGAGTAGACGGGGCTGTTGGCACTTGCGATGGCGTCGCGGCTCACACCCACGTGACGAAAGCATGGCAGCTAGGAGCTAGCTGTGCTGCTGTCCGAGCCCCCTCCATTGCCGTGGGCGGCGAGCAATGCATGAGCCTGACGGGAGACCGAGGGAGCCGCCTGCAATATGACACAGAATAGCGATCAGCCACGACAGTGACAAAAATAGCAAGAGGATCCCCTGAACTGCCACAGCCGGTGTCCTCTGTTTACACTCTACTGACAAAATTACTACAGGCCCCACAGTTACAGGGCACTTCAGGACACGCCTGTTATGTTGAACGTGGTGTCACTGCTACTTCTCTCCAAGTGGTAGTTCCAACTCAAGTGGTCTCCGTAAGAAAGACCGTGAGAAACTTCCCGACGCATCAATCGCTGCGATAAACCTAAGTGATGGAGGTATCTTTTGGACAGCACGGGCGGAACTGGCCAGCAGCTTGTTTTTAAAAGTCTCTCTGAGACCAGGTGGTCAAGACACGCTGAATCATGTAAGGCCATTCTGAAAAATTTCAATGCAGTCTTGTGTTGCCTAGAAGCTATATCAAAGAACAAGAAAAAAAAAACGGTGACACTAGGAACGAAGTGCACTCTCTCTTCAAGAAAATGAGAAAAATTGAGACAGCATTCATGGCGATTTTCTTGAGTGAAACCATGGAGCGCTTTGACAAAATGAGCGTAGCACTTCGGAAACCAGGCCTAGAGATTTCAACTGCTGTAGACCAGCTGAGCTCTCTAGAAGGCTTTGTTAATTCTTTGCGACCTCTCTTTGATACCTTCGAAGAGAGAGCATGCACGCTAAGTACCAATCAATGCTATCAGGATGTTGTCGGGATCAAGCACCCGGACGGAAAAAGTGATAGTGCGCTACAAGGTAGAAAAAAGTTTGTTGCAGAGACCTACAACGTTGTACTTGACAGTCTAGGCTCTGCTTTGCGAGTGCGAAAGGCAGCCTACACTGAACTCTGCGAAAGGTTCGGATTCCCAAAATTGCTGACAGAAGTTGGGAGCGAGGCCTCTCTGGCACAGCAGGCTGATATGTTGGTGAAAACCTATAAAAATGATTTGCAGCGAGCATTTTTCGCTGAAATCGTTCAGTCTACGAACTTTCTGCACAACCCCAGATAACCAAATATGCCCTTTGAACATCCTAAGAATGCGTAGTGCTGGATATTGTGTACTTCTTATAGACATCCCAATTAGTGCACAGAACACTGGAGATGTTCCACTGATCATCAGAAATGCATCGGTACCTCTAGCATAGGATGTGCCTTAGATCAAATGGTTGGATATTTGTTGCATCCAGGGAATATCCATAATGTGTATCATCATCACATAGCATACTTCTAATGGATATCCTAATTTGTCCATGGAACACACATAAGATATTCAATAGATCACCAAAGGTGCCTCTGTACCTCTAGTAATGGATGTGCACTAAACCTTGTAGTTGGATATTTGTCGCATCCACTGGGTGGCCAGAAATGCTACATAGATGTCTTATGCACCTCATACCTATGAAAACGGGCGTACTGTCATTTGATACAAATGGTTACTCTCCCATGAATTTCACCTCAATAAAAATAAACTACACACACAATAGCATCACACGAATTTATGTTACTGACTTAAGCTGCCTGATAACCTTGAGTGTGCTTTACTGATAATAAGAGCAACATACAAGACACTTGGTCCCACTACGGTGTCTATAACAGTTTGCTGGAGGCCGAGTTCTGGGAACAAAACTTTTTGTAGTTAACAGAGGAAAAAGCTTCCATACAGATCAGGTGGGTGGATTACGCTACTGTGCCAGAATAAATGTTTTTCTGCACGCCCATGTCCCACAAACTTTTGCTCCTGATAGTACAACTATGCAGCATTGCAGAGCAACAGTCGATAGCTGCTGAAGCACAATACTTTCCTCTTGCTGATGCTTACACTCAATAGAGTGTGCACTAAATTAAGGAAGGAAAAATAAATGGCTTTGATAATATAACTCCACCAGTTTAACCAACAATGACAAGTTACTTAGCATCAATGCTTTTCAGTTAGAATATCTGCATCAGAAAAGCCATAACAAATAAAACTAACACAGGGTGGTAAAAATGTCAAAAGCCATAACAAATAAAACCAGCACAGGGTGGTAAATAATGTCTTAATAAAGAAAACGAGCATATGCAGTTATTCACTCAGATGTTGACAAGCTTCAGATGTTGACAGGCACCCTTTTTACACGAGAGACTTGTCATATAGCTCTTTTGTCACTTACATAGCTAAGCAACTCAGGATCCGTCTTGTTTAAGGTGCTCATGAATACAGATGAGAAAGACTAGAGCTTTCTTAAGCAAAAGGTTAGCACAGTAGATGAAAAGTTTGTGTCTATGCACTCAAACTCTCAAAGCCTGGTTGTGAGAATATAGGGTCGGTGGGAAGCATGGTGATTTCGTCGCAGGCTGGGGCTGTAATGGTTCCGATGGTGACAGATGGCCACTACTTGGCTGCACAAATATTTAATGCTCTCAAAACTTGATGCAAAAAGTAACCTGACAACCAGCATTTATATAAAATGTATATGTACTCAAAAAATTATGGTGACATTAGTTCTCAAGCTTCTAAGTCATCCCTTCCAGAGAAAAGAAACTAATATGGCAAGACAGCTGACGAACTAAAGTAGGTAGCAGACATTGATTATTACTGGACTGAAAACCATTCTCCAATTCCAGAAGCAATATCATGGACACAATGTGTTAGCACAATCAGCAAGCCACAACTTTCCACATAATGTGGTCAGACTGCAGTTAGTTACCAGCAGCTCAGAAAGATAAACTAATCTGAAATTAAAACAATTTTCACTTGTGTACATTACAGTTGCATATCTACATTGCTTTAACGAAACATTATAAAATGAGGAGGGTAGATTGTTGTCTTCTAGAAATTATTTTTAAAAAAGCAGCACAGAAAGCAATAGCAACACAGTAGAATGCCAACTCATTCAGTTAATTGAACATTTACAAGGCTTAGCAGGCAGAAACAAATATAAAGTCACACATGTTGTAGTTTTCCAGGAAAATGAAAGTTTGGTTGCATAGAAGCTAGACAATCGCGTTAAAAATTAAAGAAATGACCAGAATAAAGTCAAACTCATGCATGAAACAATGTATCACATTCCGACTGTTTGCAGTAGGCCATCTTTATCAAAATGTTTTCAGTCAACCAGTGGGCATAAAAATTTAGGAAGCAAACAAGCTATTTTACGTTTTTGAGGAGCCTCGATGCCTCGCAGGTGCATGACGCAGCCAATCCTTTAAGGCTGCTTCCACTTTATGGTCATTGCAGCTATGGGCAGCCTCTAGAGCAGCTAGCAAAAGAAACATGAATATAAGTTTCTTGGTTTTGCATTACTGTGTTTAGAGTTCTAGCTGCTGCAAAGATCACTGCCCGTAGAGCAGCAGAAAAATCAACAAGCTAATTCTTAAATGCAAACTTAATCCGTGGGGCAAACTGCGACCTTAGGCTCCGCTAATTTTAGCACTTGCATGAACAGCCAATGTGAAGTACTTTCAGCAGCTTTACGTTTAGTTGGTTGCATATATCATCATCATCAGCCTGTACGAAGTTCATTGCAGGACAAAGGCTTCTCCCATATTTTGCCAATTAACCCGCTCCTGTGCAAGCCGCGGCCACGTTATCCCCGCAAACTACTTAATCTCATCTGCCTACCTAACTGCTTAATGCGCTGCCTAACAAAGAGACAATACAAAAAACACAGCACATATTTGAGTTGTGAAAAAGTGTCCTGGCGGGTTGCTGTTATGCCTTGGAAGGCATAACAGCAACTGCAGGGCGTAGAACGGTGGTAATATGTCCATGCAAGACAGACATAGAATGGAGCGAAGGCCCATTGGTGGATCAACGAAGCTATCGCATTTAAAAGGAACATAGGCAGAAAGGAGGTCTGAGAGCCATTGTGATGTGTATTGGGCATGAGGAAAAGTTTAGCATATGTGTTTTCTACCACGATAACCGCAATCGACATAACGGGTGATGTGTTCAGTAAATGCACATTTCTTGTCCCTTTGCAAGGTAAGTAAGCGGGAACAGTCGGTACTGGCAGTTCAGGGTAAGATACATAAATTGCAATGGAGAAATTTTATGATGCCGCCTTCCTCTGCATTTGTTTCCATAATTTTGTAAGAATGCTAAGAAAGCTTTTGCGCCAAACTCTTGACGATCTAAAGTTTGAGCTGAAGCGCATGTAGAAATGTTGACTCATGCTTACCAAACACGCAACTGCAATTGTGAAGATCACTGAAAGCCAGTTTTCCTTTTTTGCCGTGAATGAGAAAAACGCAGCCATCATGTCAAACATGACAGTCCTAAGAATCCTCCTGATACAGGATTCAGGCGTTGTCCCTCCAACATCAGTGAACTTACGAATCTGCATTAAAATATTTTATGTGAGATGAAGATTGACATTGAAAACTTGTCAAATTAAAACAATATTCATTGCAACTGCGTAACACAAAAAAACTAGGAGCATACACAAGGCAGATTCCATTTTGAATGACAGTGCTGAACATTAAAAAATTTAAAGCTAAACATATAATTCATGTGGACATACATGCTGACTGCAGAATCTGCTGACGAACATGCTGACGAAGAATCAGCAGCTTGCTCAAAAACGCTGGCGCAAGGGTCGTCTGACGAACCGCTGGCATCACTTGCATTGTCACAAGGAAGTGCAAAGTAGTCGGCATCACTCGCTTCGCGCAGAGTTTCGCCATCCGGTTCACCTGAATGACTCGGAATTGAGCTCGTAAAGCGAGTCTGCAAAGAGCTCGGCGCTTCCGATACTCGTAAAAGCGCCTGAACTTCTAACCGGACTTTGTTCCGAACAGACCGCACTTTGCTTGGTTTCGGCATCGCAACTATCAGCCATGCTACTCGGCAGACACACCAATTATCCTTCGTGGGCATCTACAATCAACCTACACCGCTACCTAAAGACGAGGATAGTCTTGAATAGTTCAGCACAAATCGTCCGATGCTGCAACAAAGAAGTAAGGTCCACGGATTTTCAATCAAATAGTTAATCAACTGACAGCAAACGGCTGCATGACATGTCGAACACATGGAATGAAACCGCTATGCAAACGGAGCTATCGCACATACTTTTGATGTCGAGCCATATGTGGAGCGCAGAAACGGTAGAACACGCAAACGTATTGTGTGGCAGGCCGCCAGAACCCAACAAACCAGCCAACTTCAGCGCTACCGCTGGCTAAGCTAAAGCTGAGCAAACGCGCCGAGTCGAAGACCGCGCTACCGCGCCCCATGCGGAGCAGTGAGTATTACTGGTACTACTATGTACCGATAGGTGAAGCTGGCTTGAGTTTTCCCGTTGTGGCTTTTTGTGCTCATACATAACATTTCAAGCCAGCAAATATGTTTGTGTTGCCTTTCTCATGCACCCTTTATGCGAAAACAAGAGTGATTGAAGATTATTTTTAAAGTGTGGTCAGGTGACACTGTATCGCGCGCCCACGGACGTCGAACGGCCTGCGCCGTCGTCTGCTACGGTATGCACTTCGCTCAGCACGATTTTGGGTAACTGCCTTCCCTGTAAAACTGTGTCTAGTTTGCCTAGTTTGAACTACTCAGTTTGCAAGCAAATGCGCTGCACGTATGCATTAGCATTTTGGAATAGGCAGGAATTAAGCTTCTGATTCGCAAAAAATGCACAGGTAACAGTATGCTTTACAATTTAATAACAAAGCGGCAGAAGAGCCTTTAATAACGCAGTAGCACTACTAGCCGCATTCCTGCATATTCGGCCTTATGAACAAGTGTATATTTTGCCGAAGCCAATAATTAAGGAGCAAGTTTAGCAAAGGAAAAGTGTAAGCGAGCGCCGAGAACACGTGCGGCGTAGCACCTGACTGTTTCCGCATGCCTCTTGCGCTTTCCTCAAGGTCACCGGATCACAAAACCGCCACGACCTCTTGGTTATATCACAAACGAAGGCAAAGTTTCGCATTATCAATGTTCCGCATGATCGCCAAAAAGCTCTTTACTTGCCAATGGAAAACTTTAATAAATTCATTCCATATGGCACGCATCTTAGGATTCAGTCTTTTCATATGTTCGAATGCGGCACTAAAGCTGCCAAAGAAAGATATATGGGCAATATTAATTGACACGGTTTGCGCATCCAATATCCGTGTTTGCTGGACGTACATTAAGAGCATTCTTTGCGCATCGAGTATTCGCGCTTGGTGGACATGCACTAGATTGTATATTAGGCATTTAGATTATATATTAGGCATAGGAGAGACACAATGACAGGAAATAAACAGACAGCTATTACATCACTGAATTTGTATACGTCTTGTGACCTCAATGTCACTCGTTTCCTACTCGTTTCCTACGCCATACATATGGCCACCGTACGGCTGTCGAAACTGAAAAAATTGGGGGTGGTTTAGCTTTGGTTACACCTGGAGTGACGCGATAGCTACAGCTGGCCGAGTGGAACTTGGTCACGTGACCAACCATGTGACGAACCACGTGATCAGTCACGGCGCCGCAGCCGCCACGGTGGCTGAGTGGTTATGGCGCTCGACTGCTGGCCCGAAAGACGCAGGTTCGATCCCGGCCGCGGCGGTTGAATTTCGATGGAGGCGAAATTCTAGAGGCTCGTGTACTGTGCGATGTCAGTGCACGTTAAAGAACCCCAGGTGGTCGAAATTTCTGGAGTCCTTCACTTCGGCGTCCTTCATAGCCTGAGTCGCTTTGGGACGTTAAACCCCCATAAACCATAAACCAAACCAGTCACGGTGCCGCACCGCCGGCAGCTGCTCCGCACCTCGTGACCAACCACGTGACAGTGTGGCGGCGCAGCCACGCTGAAGGCTCGAAATGCTACCGTAATGTAGCTATCGCTACACAAAGAAATATCAGTGAAATCATTGGATGCCAAAATTATATGCCAGACTCAACCAATTCCACTTGACGGTCAGAGTTAGCTGTTGTCCTGGGCATCTTTGAAACGAAAGCTCTCATAACCAAAATTCTTGGTCTCTTTAAAAACAAAAATGAAGATTTAAACCGCCAACCAATCCTCACCTGTTAGGTGTAGTGGAATTCATAGGGGGCTGGTCTGGATGCCGGCTGCCAGTCGCCCCAGTACGCGACGCATGCATATTCCACACAACTGCCTGGCTGCAGACGACGGCTCCGCCGGGAGTTGCTGGTGTCTTGCGAGCACCCGCTGCGAGAGTCAGACGACAACGTCCGCTACCGTTCGCTGAGAAAGCTACTGCTTCAAAATGAATGTGGATTAGCTCAGCTAATCCAGGATATATACAAAGCGAAAGCTGTGGGCGTTCGTTGTCTTCATTGGCGTTAGCGTTGACAACGTTTCCTTGGAAGGTGTTTCAGAGCCCCTTTAAGTCGCTTAAGAGTGCAATCGCAGGCTGCATCTCGCGTGCCATCTCTTGGCGCTGTGGCGTTACTCCACTGTGTTGATAGTCGCTACG
This sequence comes from Amblyomma americanum, assembly GCF_052857255.1. NCBI lineage: Eukaryota > Metazoa > Arthropoda > Arachnida > Ixodida > Ixodidae > Amblyomma > Amblyomma americanum. The sequence continues at coordinate 87,480,580 of NC_135504.1, forward strand.
ATTGGTCAAGCGGCTTTCGGCTGCTCGTGCGTATATGCTATACTAACTGTCGCCATTAGTTGTTGACGTTATTTAGTCATATTAATTTATTAGATGCATTGCTGCTTGCTCTTATTTCACTCTGAACCCACACAATACCTTATATCGCACTCAACTCCAGCTCCTCCTCCGTGGTCGAGGAATAGCGCGTCCCGATTAAAACCCAAGGTTCGAGTCCCTGCTGGACAACTTTTCTCTTAAGCGCAATTGCTTCTCTTTCTTCGATTGTCCTGTGGCTGTGACGTCACGACCCTCTTGGACAATGTGAATTGTCGACACGTCGCCGGACCCCGGGCTTTCGCCACAACGGCTACTCTAACGCTCATGTATGAAGAAAAAGGAACGCCGACCAAAAGGTTGTTGTTTAAAACGAAGACGTTTCGGCTTCCATACGGAAGCCTTGATCACTTCATACATGAATCTTCTACCCGACCAGACGAGTTTTCGTCAGACTTTAGATTTCACTACTCTAACGCTATCGCGTTAAAATCTCCCAGCTTTCACCGCTGGCTCGTTTGCCATGCAACTGCGCGCTGAGCTCCCATATTGAGATAAATTTTCTCTCGTAGCAATTTTAACAACTGGACCTGCCCGTTTCGGCCGAGCACGACGCAAGCCCGGAATCGTCTCACGGAACAAAACCCAGACGTAGGCAGCAACCTTCTTCACCTATGGGAAGCACGAAGGAGCCTTATCAGGAGATAGAGGCAGCAAAAATACAACAGCAAAGTCAAACTGAAGATCGCCGAACTAACCAAGAAGGCATCAGAGCACGCAGACATCAGAATCGTCTCACGGAACAAAACCCAGACGTAGGCAGCAACCTTCTTCACCTATGGGAAGCACGAAGGAGCCTTATCAGGAGATGGAGGCAGCAAAAATACAACAGCAAAGTCAAACTGAAGATCGCCGAACTAACCAAGAAGGCATCAGAGCACGCAGACATCAGAATCGTCTCACGGAAAAAAACCCAGACGTAGGCAGCAACCTTCTTCACCTATGGGAAGCACGAAGGAGCCTTATCAGGAGATGGAGGCAGCAAAAATACAACAGCAAAGTCAAACTGAAGATCGCCGAACTAACCAAGAAGGCATCAGAGCACGCAGACATCGCCACGCAAAACTGGCAACAGTTTATGGAAACACTTGGAGGAAGGCTAGGCATGGCCCGAATTTGGAATATGCTAAGAGCCTTGATAGACCCAACAAAAACCAAAACGGAAAGCGGCAAGTCCATGAAACGACTAATCCACACCTTCCACGGAACGAAAAACCTACTAACGCAGACACCGAGGGAGAAATGCTACGGGACAACCACGCACCCAAAGCAAGACCAAGAATACACAAGACAAGACAACTCCGATATGGATAGGCTATTCACCCAGGAGGAAGTAAGGGCAGCCATAGTGGAAGCCACAAAGAATACGGCAGCCGGAAAGGACAGAATAAATAACGCTACCATTAGAAACATGGGATACACGGCCATCGCCGAACTTACCAAGTTCCTAAACGAAATCTGGGAAAATGAATCGTGCCGGCGGAATGGAGACATGCAGAGGTAATTATGATACCCAAGCCCGGCAAAAGGCTCCAAATCAAAAACCTCAGACCAACCTCCCTGACCTCCTGCCTAGGGAAGATATACGAGTGAGTGGTCAATGAAAGGATCACAAACTATATGGAGGACAAGGGATATTACCCTCATGCCATGTTTGGCTTCAGAAGCCAAAACGTACTCCTACAATTAAAGGTGGCAGTCCTCACTGTAATATCAAGAAGTGGAGGACACACAGTAGTAGCGCACGACGTAAAGAAACCTTCGATAACATCGGACATGCAGCCATCACGGAAGGTCTCAATGACAAACTGTGAAAACAGAGCCTTCCGATACGCCAAAGCCTTCTTGACGGAGCGAACGGCGACGACAGGCATCGGAAACAAAAGATCTGAAAGCTTCACGGTTCCAAACAAGGGCATCTCGCAAGGCTCAGTAATATTTACTAACATGTAATAGTAATTGCGGGGCGCTCAAGGCACCTCGCAAGGCTCACCGCTACTATTCAATGCAGCGATGACAGGACTCACGAAAGTACTCGACGAAATAGAAAACATCTGCTACGTAATGCATGCCGATGACATTACAAGATGGACAACCACAGGCTCCCTAGCAGCAAAAGAAGAGCAGCTACAAAGAGCGATCGACCATACTGAACAATACGCCAAAGCCAGAGGACTATCGGGCTCAGCAGAAGAATCAGAATACGTAAATTCAAAAAGAGTACACAAAAATGCGACTCCCAAATCACCCTGAAACTCGGAAACGAGACATCACCTGAGAAAATGGAACTCAGAGTGCTTAGAATATGGCTGCAAAACACAGTACGATACAGCAAAACCATCGCCTCTCTTAAGAATACAACAGAGGAAGTCGCCAGAATCGTGCGAAGAGTCAGCAGTAAAAAGAGAGGGTTAGAGAACAGGACACCCTAAGTCTCATAGACAGTCTTGTCACGAGCAGGGTAACGTACAGTCTCCTCTACCACGAACTAAACAAGCAAGAAACTCTACAAATCGACACTATACTATGCAAAGCGTACAAAACGGCGCTCAGATTTCCAATATTAACATTAACCGATAAGATAATGGCACTGGGAGTATCGAACACCTTCGACGACCAACGAGAAGCGCAACGTAGTACGCAACTAGACCCTCACTAAAACGAAGACACATATTAGAGAAATTAGGGCTACCCTTGGGCACACAAAAAGACAAGCAACAAGCAAAGACAAGCAACAAACAACATCCGGGTAAGACCCATACCCAGACACATGGACCCCAATGTACGCCATGAAAGACAAGCCATAGTCCGAGTACTCAGCAGAGAATTCAGAGACGATCCCAGCGCAGTCTACACGAATGCAGCAAAGTACCGCTACCAACGCAAAACGATCGCCGTTGTAACAGACGAAGGAGCTCAGGAAAGAAATAACCAGCGCAACGATAAACAACCCAAGCACAGAGGCAGCTGAAGAGGCCGCCATTGCTCTGGCAATATCGCACGGCAACGCAACAGGACAAAACCTCACTATAGTGACGGACTCTAAACAAACTTGCAGAAACTACACAAGAGGGAGGATCGACAGCATCTCCAATCATATTGTACACACGACGAGAAGACACAAACACTAAACATAATATAGTATGGGTTCCGGGACATGGGAGGATGAGGGGATACATGACAGCAGACGAGCTAGCTCGAGGTTACGTCAACCGAGCAGACTCAACACTTTGCACCACGGGCACCTTTGACCTGTTACCTCCACGTATTCAGACATACTCGATCATTACAGGGGTCAGCGGAAACGCTACCCAGCTCTACACAAAAGGCTATCCAAAGAGGAGGCGGTAGACTGGCGCAGACTACAAACCGATACATACACGCACCTACACAAACTACACAAGCTTTTCCCTACACAATATGTAGACGAATGTCCGTGGTGCCAGGCTAAACATACACTAGAGCATGTCACAATGACCTGCCCTAAGGCAGACTTAGAGCCTCGTATAGACCACCCGAGTGTGACACAGTGGGAGCACTTGTTGGCCAGCCAGGACGAGGGAGCGCAACGATTTCTCGTACGCCGAGCCACGATGCCAAGTGCGACATCCTGGACCGTGGATCGACCACGGCGCCTAGTGACCCGTAAGGGCGCAACCCTTTAAATTTGTCACAAATAGTTTTTTTTTTCATCCATTCATCTGGGACGCTGCAGATGACACTATTAGGAAAGCGGTGGCGGGCATGGAGGCACACTATACACGACAGATGGCACCACCAGGTTCCACCGCCTCCCTTTGGTGGAAACCTGCGCTGTCGACTTCGGCCAAGTGATCTCGGCGCGGAGGATTTTGGGCATGCATCATGTGGTGCGCATACTTGACGTGCCCAGTTGCAAAACTTCCCGCTAGGCAAAAAAAATTGGAGGACGCTTAAGCTTCCTCGTTAAGAGTGAGACACGACAGCGTGTTGCAGCGCTGCCAAGGAGCCCAGGGAACACCAACACCCATTCGGCGCTACGCCTGGCCCCTTGAAAAATTTAAGGAAAGGACACCTGCCTCACGTATCTCGGTGGACACCTGAACCGGGCCGTAAGGAAAGGAAATTGAAATAAAAATTGGTTTAAAGGAAAGGAAATGAGCTGGACACCAGTACAGGGAAGGAAAATACCTTTCCTTACGGCGTGGTTCAGGTGTCCACCTAGATGCGCCATTTTTCACTCACGGCCTAAGACCGACCACACCGGCCTTTCTGCGATGCTGCTCCTTAACGCTGTCGCGTTAAAATTGGCTGTGGTTTAGCTCTGGTTAACCCTAGTTGAATTGCGAAATTTTCGTTTCCTCCGCACGCCGTCTACGCACCGTCTCATTCCGACGCTCTCGAGAACTCAAAGCGGTCTCTTCCGCAGTTGAAGAGTCACTCGTGGACCTGGCACGACTACTTCTAGCCGCATCTTCGTTACGAAGCTTCTCGAGTCGTGAGGCGGGTTCTTCTGGCGTCTCTTGAGCGCGTTGTCTCTTCCTCGCTTCGTTCTGTCATTGTTGCGCCTCTTTCACGCTCTCCATAAGGACTACAATCCACTGAGGCGAAGCGCATATATATGTACCCCCCCCCCCCGGGGGAGGCGACACCTCCTCTCCCTCTACCTCAGCGGAGCACATCTGGTGGAGCACGCGGCGATGGCAGCCGCGTCGACGGCGGCGCCATCTGTTGTAGCGTGGCTGCAGCGTTGCTAGGCAACGGCGGCTCAAGGTCGTTCGTCGGCCACGGCATACGGCTTAAGTGCGCGACGAGCCGAAATGGCTCGCTGTCTGGCGTAGTGTTTTGTTTTCGAAACAAAATTCTCAGCATGCAATTTTACTGCAAATAAGACAGCGGTTGAGGCCGAGAGATTTTTAAAAGGCGCAGCGGTTACCAGAATGTCACAAAAATGCAACATTTCAGAGTGCTTCCTAAATTTCACTTAACCTGAGTTTTGTAGTATCGTACATACAGTTTTAACGTATATATTTGTTTTTCTATAGCGCCTTTACGATCTACTACGTTGTCGGCTTTGTGCTTGATGCACGTTCGCCGCTATAATCAAGAAATAATTGCCGAAATAGCTGGAAACACGTAGTTTTCCACCCTTACCAGTGGCACCTCTATTGAAACCGTTAGTGTCCCGACCATGCATCATAGTTTCGCGAGAACGCACGAAAAGCAAGCAAATATCCTATACGCACGCGTACACATCCCGAGCAGCTATAGATATGAGGTCACTTCTAGTGACCTGATCGTACGATCGCGTACTCCGCTGAACTCACCCGCGCGCTGCGGCAGAAGGCTCCGCCGTACCGCAAGGCAGAAGGCGGCGAGGTACCACTTCCAAGGAAAAGCATCTCTCTGGAAAAGGGCACCAAAATAACTTTTCGTTTTTCTGCACCGTACACAAGTGCTTGCATTATGTTAGTGGTAAATCTCCGCGGTTTGATTCAAATGACCTGTATAGTTTCACCAACATCTATTCCTCTGTGCCTAGCGGTGTAGTTCGTATCACTTGTAACAAAGAGGAAAGCACAGACATGACGGACAGACGTGCTTTAAATACAGCAGCTACATGACACCAGAGACTCTGACAGTGCAGTTATGTTGCACTGACTAGTAACATATGGAACATATAGAACCCATCGTCTGCACGACCCCACGAGGCAACAGTGCTGGCTTTTGAGTGACGTCACGAAGGACGTGACGGTCCACCACTTTTTGCTTTCGCTGCGAACTTAAGAACAATGCTCAGCATTGAGTCAGAACACTGCGCTCTCACTCTGAGGGCGCTCCCCGCGATGGCGTGTCGGTAGTGCACACTGAAGCAGCAATGGCGGTTACTTGACGATGGAAATGGTGGAGGGTGCTTTAGTTTACGGAGTTTAACGTCCCAAAGCGACTCAGGCTACAAGAGACGCCGTAGTGAAGGTCTCCGGGAATTTCGACCTCCGGGGATTCTTTAACGTAGGGTGAATTAGTAGCTTTGGCAATCGGCTTCTGATCCCGCGAGCATCGCTGGAGCTGAAATTATAAGCCCTCTGTATGGTGTTCTACATCAGTGTGTGCTGTTCTACAAAAAACAGACGCTGGTCGGATTTTATCCGGATCGCGCGATGCTGGAAAATATGATCTTGAGAGGCATAGAAGCGGTGCTGGAGGTCGGGAGGATCGTGAAAGGCCTTGCGTTCGTCTAATTCACTATTGGCAACTATAGCTCGGACCTGCACGGTGCAAGCTACGCTTGGTGTACGATTATGGGGTGAATGGCGTCATGTGCACGTTGGTAGAGGTTCCGCTGCTGAAGGGCACTAAGGGATGTAGCCTGTAGACTATGAATAGACAAAAATAAATATCTATATGAACGTAATAGAGTCTATCAGAAGTCTACAGGCTGTCTATAGACCATATTTGCAATGGTACGTTTCCTTATTCCACTTCAGTAAAGGAAGGACTGCAGTTTCATCTCTCCAGCGGCAACCAAATTCCCCAACAAACGGCCTTGAGCCTCCCTTTCTAAATAAACAGCTCATTCGTTAATTCATTTTTCCAGGGTTGACACCTGAACAGGGCCCATCTAAGAGTGGTTAGGCAGTGCAGTAGCAAGGAGAACAATACAAGAACCCAGTCTTTCTTGTATGCGTAATCTTTTTTTTTCATCGAGTAGGTCAAGGTAACTTGGGCACTCGTCACCCTAACGTCCTTCGACATCACCCACAGTTGCTCACCCGCGCCAGAGGAAGCTTTCCTGTGAGCAAGAGCCGATGATATAGGAGACAGTGCGTCGGCAAGTACGTGAACCCGCGTTCCACCACCGCTTCTACGTCTTTGTTTAACGCGCTCCACAACAAAGACGGCATCGAAGCGCACGTGACTGTAATGTGCTCAACTCTGGCGACGGTCCTCCTTCACCTCACCTGTGAGAACTTTCCATCCCCAGCTGATAGGATGCGGCAGGTGGGACGTGCGTCGGCGTCCTGTCACCACCCACGCGACGAAAGCACTGCACGGACTCACTGCGGTTCCTCAGCCTCGAACCGCCCAGCCGCTGCCTCCTGCGGTGAGGGATGCGTGAGCCTGACAGCAGACAGGAACAGGCACCCGCCCTGCAGTTTGACACGAAATGGCGATCAGCGATGACCATGACATAGGCAACTATATCGTGAATAGGGAAGTAAAATATCACGTTTGCGTTGTTTATTAGTTTAGAACGCAAGCAGAGCGCGCATGCACCGGAGAATGTTTTCTGTACGCAAATTCGGCAATGTTTCGGCTACTTAAGTTTACTCTATAGAGCATCAGCCATAAACCCCCCTCCCTCAGTGCCATGGGATCTCCTGGCCCTGGCAGTCGTTTGCATAAAATAAAGGCGTCACCTCATAGCGAAGTCCCATGAGTAATTGTTTTCGGACAATTTTCACGTGGAACATTGACCGCAAATCGGTAGTCCGACTTAGTCACTAGCTCTTATCACCCAACACGATCTGCGATCACATGCTTAATTGGTTCAAAGTTCCTTGCACTTAAACCTGACGGTGCTGTAAGGCAAGTACAATTAAGCGTTTCAGCGTCAAAGGCGCGAGGGTCGGACTCACTAGCTGTACATCTCCAAGTGGCTAGCTTGGCGCATTTGGCCACCTGTTCTTTGTTTCTGTGTCATAATGATTACTAATGAAGCTTCACCGCTTGGTTAATGGCACAAAAAAGGAAAATATACACGTATACATGAATGTTATACACCGATAACTACAGTGGACGCGCATCTAATCTGAACTAATAACAAAAGACTCGTATACACTACTGGCATACAGATTAGCAAATGTCAAAGACCTTCAGTAAAATCAGACAACCCAGAAAAAACAAGCAATATGCAACCTTTGCCCGATCGTCGCTCCCATCCGGGCACTGCGAAAAGAGCACGTGACAACAGCATGACCAGCGCTCGTAGGCGTGGCTAGTGCTCTCTTTGGCCGCGCGGTTTCGCTTTCGCTTGTATTCCGCCCCAAAATTCCTTGCGCCGCAGCGCAAGATGAGAATAGAGTTTTTTGAAAATTTGAAACAGATATGGATGCTATTTTGCGCTGTGCTACAAACGTCTCAATAGATGGGATGTCTTGCAGTAAAAGTTAACAATTCATTTAACAAATGTTAGCTGTATTTTGCTGCACACCACCACTGACAATGCGCTCACAACCCAAAAAGTCTGTTTTAAAAAAATTGTTAGCCGTAGATGAAACGCCCTGTATAAGTCGGGCGAAAAATTGGATGACGCTTAAGATTCCTTTTTAAGAGTGGGACGCGACAGCGTTTTGCAGCGTTATAGGAGTCGTTCGACGCGAAGCCTTGCCCGTTGAACAATTTAAGGAAATGACGCCTGTATCACATATCTCGGTGGACACCCGAACCACGCCGTAAAGGAAAAAAATGAAATGAAAATAGGTTTTAAGGGAAAGAAAATGACTCCTGTCTCGCATATCTCGGTGGACACCCCAACCACGCCGTAAGCGAAGGAATATTTTCGAAGCGCGGTGCTGACAACAACTATACGACCCCGACAGCTTTTCGACAGAACAGACTGCGTAAAAAGAGAGACCGCTCCTGTGACAGGCCACACAGAACATAGAAGTAACAGTGAGTCCGACATCGCACACATAAACACGACAATCACCATTACAACTATCTGAAAATAAAGAGATCACCATGCGTTCTCTGCGTTCTCCTCCCCCGCCCCCTCCGAACGGTCCAAGTGTAGGGAGCTGCTCGTCTTTAGAGCCGGAGTACCCGGGTTCGAACCCGGCCGCGGCGGCAGCGTGTCGATGGAGGCGAAACGCAGAAGGCGCCCGTTCGCTGTGCGATGTCAGTGCAGCAGTATCTCCACCAGACAGTGCATGGAGCGCTACTACAGTCCGAATTGCTGCCTGTCTCTATTCTCTCCTCCAAATTGGGCAGTAGCGTAGCGCCGCTTAGCTTCCACGACACCGAACTACCCTCTAACGGACACGTCTTGAAGAATTTTGCGCATTTCCTATAAACTAATGTATTTTCAAAAATAGTAATCTGCAATCGTGATATTTATAACTAATAATGCTAAAATGTAAACTTCTGAAGTTGGGTAATAGGCTGGCGCCACTGCACGGGCCCTCAATGAAACAAGTGGACAATCGCAATGATGTGGGAAAGGGCAGGGCGCTGCAGGAACTTACTAAAAGAGGTACCGGTTAAAGATCCCCAGCTGGTCGAAATTGCCCTGTAGCCCTCTACAACTGCACTTCTCTCTCTTTCCCGCCTTCCACCCCTCCATCACGGCGTGGCTTAGGTGTTCACCGAGAAGTGAGACAGTTGCTCCCTCTTTACTTTCCTCAAAACAGATTTAAAACCCGCGAATCCGACCGCGGCGGCTGCGTTTCGATGGAGGTGAAACACTAAGGCGCCCGTGAGCTGTGCCATGTCAGTGCAGGTTAAAGATCCCCGGGTGGTCGAAATTATTCCCGAGCCCTTCACTACGGCACCTCTTTCTTCTTTCACGCCCTTCTTTATCCCTTCCCTTACTGCGCGGTTCAGGTGTCCACCGATATGCGAGACTGATACTACGCCATTTCGTTTCCCCAAAAACAACTTCTATTTTTTTTTCTTTCAAGTAGGGGAGGAAATGTAAACGCAATGTTTTTTACCATGCTGACTTTACGCAGTAGTCAGCTAGGAAAAGTGAACTGCTTTCCACGTATCCATTACCGGTCAGACCATAAAGACAAGTTAGGCTTAACGTCGCCCATCGAAAACTTGAGTATGCTTGTCAGCCCAAGCAGTAAGCTTGGCGGATGCCTTCATGGCGACTATTTCAATGTTTCCGCCAAGCGTGGTTCGTCGAGGCACACCTTAAAACACGTGTCCGCGATAAGGGTAATTCCGGTACAGCAGCAGCCGCTTCCATTCAACCAGTGTAGCTATATTCAACTACAGAGTCTGCAAAGATCTCATTCCAACAAACACCATTCTTATCAGAATTCACGCCGGAAACTTAGCAGCGTCTCAATCGGCGGCGGCGTCTTACTCTCAGCCGGCAGCGTTCTCTTCCAGGTTGGTAGCGTTTGATTCCCAATCACAGTCAGCAGCGTTCTAAACTCATTCGAAGAATGTCAACAGTGTCAGTTTTGAAAATTAAGGTAGCGTTCCACTCTCGGTCCAGTTCCATTTTCAGTCGGTGGCGTTTCTTTCTCAACATCAGTCGGACGCGTACAAGCACTGCAGTGCAGTCTCAGTCGACACTGACTCACAATCGGTACATCGTCCCGTCACCTGCGGCGACAACCACAACAGAGAACAGAGTTGTACTCGGCTGCGTAAAGAGACGCGCGCGAACTGCGCCGTCTCCCCATGTGTCAGTGCAATGGGAACGCCCGCGGAGAATAACAGAGACCCAGTAGCTCCCGTACGTACATACTACTCGGAGGCGCCGGATGCACTGGTAAAAATTTAGAACAATCGGAACCACTAGGCCTACGCCATGGTCGCCTGGCCCCTAAAAGGGCCTGGGCGGCGGCCAGAGTCCCCCAAAAAAACATTCGCCATCCCGTTGCTATAATGAAACGCGTCATTATTTTATTCTAAACTTTTTTATCAACGCACACCAATGAGCAGCATTCTTGAAGATTCAGTAGAACGCGGTGATTCCCGACGCTAAGGATAGTCGCAGAGGCTCATAGCCGCCATAGCCTCCCAGACCGACGGGACGCCGGGAGAGTGAATCGCCGCCATCTTGCACCGCTTTAAGCCATTATAGGCTTAGCGAAAACCTAGCTCCCCAGTAAAATGCCTCGCACCCGAAGCACGCGGTACAGAATCAGGTCGCACACGCAAATGCCGCCTACACCTCGTTACCGGCCGGGCCGTAGACTGAAAGACAGACGCAGAGAGTTCATCGGCTAAACAAGCAGAGAAGTGCGTCGAACTCTGCAACGCATGCAGCTGCGTTCGCAGAACAGAGAACGCTTCGATCGCCGGGCAATGAAAATGTAGGCTGCTTAATAATGCCCAGACGCTCACACCACACTGCACTGGAATGCCTCTGTCTCGCTGTGAACCGACCTGCGTACCATCGCAGCCCTGGTACAGATGGAATCGTTTCGCATTACTTGTGGAACCTGCAGTACTCACCTTTTGCGGTGACGTGTCGATCCGCCGCAGTGACTGCCGCTGTGGAAAGCTGCTGCCGGTGGTAAGTACAGCTGCAGGTGTCCTCCAGTGTGTATCCGGCAAGTCCGATTTCGGGCCGCGGAGAGTGCGCACTGGCCTCCTCCTAGTCACACGTTGAAGACGCGACTGGTTAGGCGGATGGCTGCTCTCTGGGAAGGCTACGTCAGCGGAGCACCGCGTGATCACGTGATTTCCTTTTCTCTCTCCTTTCCTTTAGTAGGGCTATTTTTTTAACCAACAATTCGTGCAATCTGGTGTAGGCGAGTGAAGGGCGTGGCTAAAGCTTTGACGTGAGGCGCTGCACTCGTCTGCACGAGCGTCAGCCAATAGCGTGATACCGATCGTCGCCGTCCTTGGGAGCAGACGACAAGCTCTGAATGTTTGGGTCATCGTAATATACTATGAGATGAAACGAGAAATATGTACTGCGAAACGTTCTTGTGTGGCGTTTATTAGGGTAGAGAAATGCAAAGCACATTTTTGTTTCCCCTCAAATTGAGCGCAACACACAAACTTGTCTGCTCAGCGGATGCATTGAGCGTACCACGCAGCTGTCGCTAAATTTCTTGCACAGTAAGTCTGATGAAGGGTCGATGACGAGGTCTCCGTGCGAAATACAAAGCATCCATTCTTCTGTCGTGACGAGGGGAACAGCTCTATTGGCCGCGTTGAAATTGAAACCGGCGTTCCGTGGCATATGGGTGCGACTTTCGATGGCTGCTTCTCGGCTCTCAGCCGCCAGCGGGCAGACCGACCGCTTTGAGACGCCGCCGTATTAATACACAGACATGAAAGACGATACTGTAAGCTTAGGTAGCTTCGCACTAACATATATAGATAAGTAGATTACCATGTATGCAAATATACTTTTATTTTTCACGTGAGTCGCCCAGCGCTGACACCAACCGAACGAACGCGGCGTATTCCTAAACGGGAAATAGCGTCCAGCAGACTGAAATATGCACTTCCAGTCGTGCAAGTGATTTCATCTTCGTCGAAGGTAAGGTTGCCACTGTCTTAGATGCATGGGTGCACCGCCACAACGCTACCGGACTTTAGAGGCTGCGCTGCAACCGCTGGCGGCATTTAGCACCAGAAAATTGCGTTGTGCGTTTGAAACGCACGCCTTCTTTTTTCGTCTGCTAGTCTACACTTTCAAAGAAAGCGGTGGAGAAATTGTAGTTTCGTTCTACACTACGCGTAAAATAAATGCGTCTGTGTAGGTGGGCGGAGCTACACTGGCAAAAAAAATGAAACCATGCTACACTGGCTACATACACAAATGTAGCCAGTGTAGGTAAACAAAAATGGCCCTAATGTCTTGTGCTCCCCCTCGCGTCAATGTTCTGTCCCACTTCCCCAGTTCCTCTTTACTCGCGGAAATTTAATTGGTTTTGGTGAAAGGAAAGGTGCAATAACCGCCGCATATCTCGGTGGACACCCGAACCACGCCGTCAGTGAAAGGACGAGGGGCGGAGTAAAAGAAGGAAGAGAAAAAGAGGCACCACAGTGGAGTTCCACTCAGACGCGGCGCCCGCGTTTCGATGCGGGCGAAACGCAAAAGACGTCCATAAAGTACCCGGCGCGGTGGCTCAGTGGTTAGGGCGCTCGGCTACTGATCCAGAGTTTCCGGGTTCGAACCCGGTCGCGGCGGCTGCGTTTTTATGGAGGCAAAACGCCAAGGCGCCCGTGTGCTGTGCGAAATCAGTGCACGTTAAAAATCTCCAGGTGGTCGAAATTATTCCAGAGCCCTCCACTACAGCACTTCTTACTTCCTGTCTTCTCTCAGTCCCTCCTTTATCCCTTCCCTTACGGCGCAATTCAGGTGTCCAATGATATATGAGAGAGAAACTGCACCATTTCATTTCCCCCAAAACTAATTTAAAAAATAAAGTACAGGTTAAAAGTCTCCAAGTGCTCGAAGTTATTCCGGAGCCCTCCACTACGGCACCATTTTCTTCCCTTCTTCTTTCACGTCCACTTTACTTGCGGCGCGGTACTGGTGTTCACCAAGATGTGAGACAGTTACTTTCATTTCCTGACAATCAATTGTGCTTTTGTGGCTTTTTGAAGCAAAGGCTTCACTACGCTAGGTAAAGCCGCCTTCGCCGTACGGTGCCGGTTTACCTTCAAGTGAGACAGAGGTCGTGTGGCTATAGGCCTTGCCATATGTGGTCCAATATGGTGTCGCACAAGTTTGCCTTTGAATTCTGAGCAACCGTTCGTCGTACAGCACTCTGGTTTGTGTAATAGCATTTCTCTTTGTACATAGCTTACATATTTTAGTCAAGTTGGCTCCTTCTCAAGTACTGACCGAACCCAATGCTGCTTAGCTTCGGTGATCGGACGAGGAGCCGTGCACGACTTACGGCCGTTACACATGGTTACCTTCATACCTCAACTGCACTCACGCGGCATGAGCAGATCTTCACTAATAATATAGTCGCCGATGCCGCCTACACGTCAAACATCATCCGTAAATGGCTTATCGGCCCTCGCTGGCATCAAGGGGGCAATATTGACGTTATGGAGCGCCCGTACTGTGGCTGTAGGTTTCTTGATGACCTGTACAATAATAATAATTGGTTTTTTGGGGGAAAGGAAATGGGGCAGTATCTGTCTCATATATCTTTGGACACCTGAACCGCGCCAAAAGGGAAGGGATAAAGGAGGGAGTGAAAGAAGAAAGGAAGAAATAGGTGCCGTAGTGGTGGGCTCTGGAATAATTTCTGCCACCTTTGGATCTTTAACCTGCACTGACATCGGAGAGCACACGGGCGGCTTAGTGTTTTTCCTCCATAAAAACGCAACCGCTCTTTTAGCCTTTCCCTTACAGCGCGGTTCAGCTGTCAGCCGAGATGTGACAGATACTGCGCCATTTCCTTTCTCCAACAACCAATTTTCAAAAGGACGCAGTAACGAGTTGCATCTCGGTGGACACTTGAACCACGCCGCGATACAAAGGAGGAAGGTGGGGGTAGAAAAACTTCAGTGGACACATAAACACTGAAGTTTTTCTACCCCACCTTCGTCCTCTGTATCACCAAATAATTGGTTGTTTTTTTGGTGCAGGGGGAAGGAAATAGCGCAGTATCTGTCTCACATATCGTTGGACACCTGACCCGCGACGTAAGGGAAGCGATAAAGGAGGGAGTGAAAGAAGAATGTAAGAGAGAGGTGCCGTAGTGGAGGGCTCCGGAATAATTTCGACCACCTGGGGATCTATAACGTGCACTGACATCGCACGGCACACGGGCGCCTTAGTGTTTTGCCTCCATAAAAAGCAGCCGCCGCGGTCGGGTTCTAGCCCGGGAACTACGGATTAGTAGCCGAGCGCCCTAACCACTTAGCCACCGCGGCGGGTTGTATCATCAAAACCAATTTTCTTTTTCATTACAGAAGCCCCGCCGTAAATGTATGGCGCGACAGCATGAATGGGTCCGTTCAGCGTCCTGGGGCTTTCTTTGCATTTCACTTAGCATATATACACGGGTACTGCTCTTTCTTTCGCCATCACATAACGCTCAACCTACCCTTATGAGTACAATGCGATTGCATTTGAGATCCCTCTGGCGAAGATACTACTTTCCTGTCGTACACAGGTTCAGCCTGCATGCCCGTATAATGCGGAATTGGTGATTCTCTACGTTACGACCATATATCGCGGGGAATTCTCATACCGCTCTAGGCGCAGTAGTCCAGCGGTTGAGACCTAGACCCCATGGTCTAGGTAGGCCGCCTGAAAAACTGAAAATTGCTTTTTGAGGAACCCGACCGCGGCGGGGATAAAAGGGGATAAAAGCAAGGGGGATAAAAGCAATATTAAATAATGTTGGCGATAACACCGATCCCCGGGGAAGGCCGCGAAGAGGCACAAATTATCCGACAGCCTCACCACTGAGGTGTATGGCAAAGTGTCAGCCTTCAATGAAGGATGGATGGATGGATGGATGGATACGGCTGAACCCTTTAAATCGGGCGGTGGCTCAAGCCACCTATAGCCATGTCTTGTGAAATTTTGCTTCTGTCTTGCTTTTAGCCACCAATCAGATAACCTTCGCTTGGTTACTTCTAACCTCTTAAAATCCACTTTCCCTTCATTATCCCTAAACCCCAATGCCTTGGGTAAGTCAGCCCCACTGCTTTCCACTGTAGGGTGAAGCCCTTTACAGAAAAATATCAAGTGTTCAGCCGTTTCCTCCTCCTCTCCGCACACAATGCACAAAGTGTCTATCTCATGGTACCTGACTCTATACGTCTTAGTCCGCAAAACTCCAGTCCTAGCCTCAAACAACAAAGAGCTTCCCCTACAATTATCATAGATATTTTCTTTGACAATTTCCTGTTTAAAGGTACGGTATGCCGATTTCGTCAGCATCCCTGTTTTCCACAGAGCTCTCTCTGTTTCTTTAACCTTTTTCTTAACCGATAATTGCTGATTGGCCCCCTTACTGCTGTCCAGATATTTGCTTGTCAATTTTCTAGTTCGCTTTCTCCATTTCGAGTCAACATATTCTTTATATACAGGTATCTGAAAACTTTCCTAGCCCACTGCTTTTCCTCCATCTTTCTCAATCGTTCCTCAAATGCTATCTTACTGCTAGCCTCTCTGCTCTCGAAAGACGCCCATCCCATATCACCGTGTACCCCCTGATTTGGTGTATTGCCATGTGCTCCCAATGCTAACCTCCCTATTCCCCGTTGTTTAATTTCTGGCCTTGCTTTAACATCTGGCCTCATACACAGGACCGCATTACCGAAGGTCAGGCTAGATACCATTTAACAAAAGGATTTAACAAAATTGCTCACTCTAACGGGGAAATGCAGCATGTCAAGCAATTCCAGGATGGAAGCATGACTGATATTATCGTACACCTTTTCAACGTCCATGGCCAGTACAGTACGTACATTGTGGCTGCGAGTTGAGACCAGAACTGCTGACGCCAAGACAGCCAGTCCATCTTCTGTACCTATGAACGTACGAAGGCCAAGTTGGGCGGGATGGTAGAAACCATGGTGCTCAAGCCACCACGACAGTCGTGTGGCAAGCATTTTTTCGGTAAGCTTGCATAATGGTGGCGTAAGCGATATAGGCCGGAAATTTCCGAGGTCTGTCAGCGGCTTCCCCGGCTTTGGTATGGGGATCACAATAGCCGATTTCCAGGTTTCTGGTACGACGCCTTCTACCCATACCTTGTTAATGGTGGCGAGTTGAGGCAGTACAGCGGAACTTAATTTCTTGTAAACCTCGTACGGAATGGAGTCCGGACCGGGCGCAGTCTTCCGACAGGCCTCGTCTATTGCTGCAAGCAACTCGGGCATTGAAAATGGGCTTGCAATTCCCTCGGCGTCAGCTGTAGATGGGAGCTTTTCGACATATGCTGGAATGGCAGCCAAGGGGCTCCTATGACCTTTGGAGGCAACACATCATACTTGGGGAAAAACTTCCGCGCTGCCTCTTTGGCGAAATCATACGGAGCTAAGTTAGCTGCGAAGCATGCTGTGGCCGCTGCGTCAGGACGACAGGAACCATGTTTCATTGCACGAAACGTTCGCCACAGAGCAGCGTTCGATGACTTTGTCGAGAACTGCTCACATCACGCATATGCCACTGCCGTCGCGAGAGATCGGGTTCATATCTGCGAGCCTTGGCAGTAAAGTAATTTGGCCTTGACCGTGCTTGCGCAGAAGTCGGGTCTCGGGAAGCTGCCATCTCCGCTTGTCGGCGAGCAGCCCACAGGTTAAGCAGACCCACATCCGGCGCCGGGCGATTCACGTTGAAGGTGGGAATCGGATTCGCTTCTCGACGCAACCTCGGTCTGGACAAGAGTGCCGCTGAGCGAAGGGTTCGTTAGTGGAGAGAGAGAAGACTTGGTTTATTTTACATATTTACAAGTTTGTGAGTTCAGAAGTGAGCTGCTTCAACTGCATCTGCAGTCCAGTTTTACACACTGCGTCTTCCCTACATTCCCCAGGTAGGGGACGCCCTCGGCATGGTGGGTGTGGCCAAAACTTTCACTCTCACGTACAGACACCTCCCCACACATGGACACGCCCAGTTGAGCCCGAGGGAGAGGGGTATGCGGCCAGGACCCCGCCGGGCTGGCAGGAGACGTCAGTTGGTCGGCCCGCTCTCCGCCGGTCGGTGAACTTAGAAGCCGAGGTGCAAAGCCAGAGCGCCCCGTCGGGAGATAATCCCCAGTGGTTCTGCCATTAGCGACGGCTAGCGAAGCCTGTGGGCGAGCCGCTGTGGCGATCCGTTCCCACGCTGGTGCCTTGCTCGGGAAGCCAAGAGTAGTCGGGTCGGTAGAGACGTCGGGGAAAATCAGAAGACAGCCGGAACCACTTCGCTGGCGGCGACAGCGACTCCTTAAAGGGATCTTCGTAGAACTCTGCTCCCCGCTTGACCCACGCAGAAACGACCGGGCAAGCGCGGTAAATGCACCCCGCAGACATCTGGCGAGAGATGCTGTCTTGGTGGCAATCCCGGAGACCTACTGGCGCCAATCCTAATACCAGCTGGCGTCAATTCATACTAACGTCCGTCCAGGTGACAGCAGTAGCCTTATTCAGCGCAGTTTGTGTGTAATCCACAAGTTAGTTATATTGATTTTAATGGCGCAATAGCAACTGAGGCTATGATGCGCCAAACACATGGTTAGAGCTTTTGTTAAAGGTTTCGCTTTTAATATCCAAAATTTGTTTAAAACATTGGCTTCTCTGAGGAAATAAAAAATGCTGGAAAAATCAACCAGTGCTCTATCTCCCAAAAGTAACATGGGGTGTAGTGGAATGTATTCACTGTAGAATGTTGTGAAATATTTTTCCCTCAGTTGTTCCTGTTTTGTGCATACAATTAAAATGTGCTTTTCCATGAGTTCATCGCCACACATTTCGCAGAGAGGTTTGTCTTTTTTTGTCAGTAAGAAGTTGTGTGTAAGGTGTGTGTGTCCAACGCGTAGTCGACACAAAATAACTTCTGTAAAACGCTCCTGATGTTTACATGATCTCCATTCTACCAAAACGGGTTTTATAGAATGTAGTTTGTTGTTTGTCTGTTCATCCCATGCAATCTGCCACTTATTCCTGAGTTTACTGTGTAGTAATTTAGAAAAATTCCTCTGTGGTATGTTGACTTCTTTTATATTACCAATTCGAGCTTGTGCTGCGCAAGCATCAGCTCTCTCATTACCTAAAATTCCAACATGGCTAGGGACCCAGCAGAATATAATGTTATGTTTTTGCTTGGTGATTTTAACTATGTTATGTATGATTTTTCCTATTATGGGTTCAGCAGCATTTGTAGAGTGCAGCGCTTTGAGCATACTCAGTGAATCGGTGTAAATGATGCTATTTTTATGTTTTGTTTTACTGTTTGTTCTATGGCTATAAGGAAGGCATAACACTCCGCAGTAAATACCAATGCATACTGTGGCAATCGTACCATTTTTCTTGTTTTTTCCTTGAATTACTGCACTTCCTACATGACTTTCTGTTTTTGAGCCATCAGTGTAAAATTCAGTGTATGTGTCATATTTTTCTTGTAGTGCAAGGAACTCTTGCAGTATGTGCTCGTGTGGCATTTCCTCTTTGTTTACGTGTGTCAGTGTGAAGTCACACACCGGAGGGAGGCTGTACCATGGTGGCAGATATTCATGTCTGTGCAATATTCGGTAGGGCATCCAGCACTGCTAACTCTTCACATTTATCTTCAAAGCGCATCATTTGTGGCCTGATAAAATGTGGTTTATTATCCACAAGTAGTGTAGATGATTGCAGAGAGAGATCTTTGGCGGTTGTGCGAAACGTGTCCCAATTGACCACAAACACCTACGGCGTAATCAGCGGTCCCTTGACGGATGGAGACCGATGATGATAGGATGGCGGTCACAAACCAAAAAGTCTGGCTCCAGGTGCCACGAGGGAGTCCCGGGTCCTGACCACCACGTAAGGTCCGGAGCATGTTGGACGGCGAGCATGGCGCATAGTCCGCGTTGCTGAATCTGGATGCTTGAGTAAAACAAACAGCGCATCCGCGAATGCATCCCGCACACGCCTACCACTGGGGCTTGAAGTGGAGTACCCCCAGTCCGGATGAGGGGCGTTAAAGTCACCACCGACTAAAATAGGCCAACCTTGGTGTTGTAGTCATAGAGTTAATAACCACCCCAGATTAATGCGGGAGAGAGCTCCACCGGAGGTGCTTACATAGTATGACACGACCACAACAGTTGTCTTGGGAAGCTTCACAGCCACTGCGACTACGTCTTGATATGAGGTGCACCAGTTTTATAGAGAGAGGCGAACTTGAGGAAAACGCGCATTAATGTACACCGCCGCCTTTCCCGGAGGGGCAGCAGTGTGCACACGACGGTCGTTCATGGAAGTAGACATGTATCCAATAAAGCTAGGAATGAATGGCAAGGCATTGGTCTCCTGCAGTAGCAGGGCCCACACCTGGCTTGTTCATGCAAAGTCGAGGAGCTCTTCCAGCTCTGCAGTTCTATTGGAGCACACCACAACGTATACTCGTCATTTTTGATTAGGCTTCCAAGTGTAGTCCTAGAAATAAGCAGATCATTTAACATGATTTATCGGGTGAATTCATTTTAGTTGATCCCCGTTGTTTTAGTTTTGTACCTCTTTGTGGCTAACAAATGCTTTGTCATGTTTGTAATTTGAATGCCTGTAATTATTCGCTCTGACACTGTCACTCGTATTCGTGTGCTGCTTAATCATGTACTTAAGCTGCATGCTCAAGTGTAGTTTGCTGATGTGTGAATGAATTCTTGGCACGCTGTAGTATGCGACTGCTGCTGTTTGCTGGAAACTCCCGAACCTCAGCTTGGAAAATTAGTGCTGAAAATAAAAGACTAGTCAGGTGTGCATTAGGTTAGAGAAAGCAGTGCAGTAGAATTTTCTAAAAAACACGCTTTATTGGAAAGTCCCACAACTGCACTATTTTGGCAGCAAAGCTGCAACCACTGCTCTTTCTTCAACCTTTTCTTATTTAACAGGGTGTCTAGCAAACTACCCTCTTCAGGCTCCCCAACTATGTCAATATCGTCTGACCACTGACGAGAAAAAAATATTGTGGCCAACGTTAATGGATAGTATATATGGATTGCTCACAGCAAGAAACTATTTGCTGCTGCAAATGCCACATTGAAAACAGATTTGCTCTTCGTTTTTAAGAGAGCTCATTGCTTCCCTTCTGGTCCTCTTAACAAAAGTGGCTGCTGTTTTCTTGCTCTTCCATGCAGCTGTTTCTAAAAAGGGTGTGCAAGTCAAATTTTTGGTTGTGAAGTACATTAGATAAAATTTCATAAATTTCAGAAGAAACCCAAATTTTTATAGAATCTTATGTGATAGCATGACCTAATGTGTATATGACAAGGAAGGCAAGAAAATTATGGAGGGCACTTAAGACTGCTTACATGCTTTGAATGCAAAATCATTGTCCCATTGCGAGTTCTGTTGCAAGGTTCTTTAAAAGATTCCTTCGGTTCTTGTGACACACCTACTCATTACCACACATTTGTAAGAAAATGCTTATACTAGGTTCACTTCTATTCGCCAAGAAGTAACATTGTTTTGGGGCGTATGGATTGCGTGCTCGCCGAGCAATCTGAAGGTCATTGGTGCAATTCCTCTCACCTTTGGAATAAATTTTATTCTTCTTTGCTGCAGGCATCAGTATCTTATGGTCTACTGCTGACGTCTTGTGAGAGAATGGTAATGTCAGGGGGGGCCGACAGATGGCACCTTTTGTGCTAATGGGACATATAAGGATTTCACCTTAATAAACGCTAAGCTGTACTACATGTTCTGGCAGTATGCTGTTCCCATCGCATCTGAGCAACAGCAAAGGTGGTAACATTTGCTGCCAGTTCCTGATATGGCATTTTTTTCTCAGTAACGATGTGATGGTGGTGGTGGTGGTAGTGGTTTTATTAAAAATAATAGTAAAAAGGAAGGAAAAGATTTTTGATAGCCCCGGCATCTGCCATCCATCGATACTGAAGCACCTGAGCTGGGGCAGCGGAAATAAAGGACAGCAGGCAGTATGGAGAAATGAAATGAAAGAGGTGAGGGGACAGGAATAGAGGACAGGGGGAGAAGTAGCATGTACAAACTATTTACACAATAAGTAATGTGTCCAGGTTGTGCGCGTGATTAGTTCAGTTTAGAGGAATTAAATCACACACGCGCACAGCACTGTGTAGGTTACAACTGGAGTGGGGCGTCCAGTTATTAATCGTTCAAGGTAGAACTCGTGGAGCGTTCGGTCACTGCGTGTAACTAATGTGATGCCAAATTTGCTGTTGGGGAGGCATGGCATAGCACACTGCTGCAAAACAATATGGCTAAACAAGTGAAGACTGGCACCTTGGTCTACTAAGTGAGAGAAACGAGCCAGTCCCTTTCTCTTCCTTGCAATGCCTGAAGGGAAATCTCTGTGTAATGGCACCTCGAACTTCATTTTTAACAAGACATGGCTCTCTTAGCCGTTGCATATCAGTTTCGCTGCACTGCAAGCCCCAGTCCTGATGGACCTTTAAATGATGTTACATTTAAACTGCAATCAGCACAATAATTTTGGCAGCAGTTAGCTTTCCCAGAAGCAACAGCTGGTTTCAGTGTGAAAAATGTTTAGGAAATTTCTCATATGATACACAGTATACTAATCAGGGTATTATAAACTACTCGTTCCGGTGCCACGAAAAGGCACCATATTTACTGATGCTCTTTTGACAGCAGCATTGCTGTGGGACATGGTTTTACAAAAGCTTTTGGTAAAGACCTCATTGACATAGCGTGAAGCACATAGCATCTAACCAGTATTTTCTTTTTCTGCATTACTTGCAAGGTTGGCAGAACCCAAATAGAAAGTTTTCCAGAACCATCAACTCAAAGTCCACAACTGTAATGTAGTAGTACTCAGTGTGGTGCCTTGCATAAGAAAGGGAGCAGTTGCATGCACTTGTTCAAGCTTTTTTGATGAAAAATACTTTTAAATGTAGCTACATGCCTTGACCTGTTGCTTCATGTTTTTGACCGTAGTTACATCTATTGATTTACACCAGCCCAAACTTACTGAGTAGTATGGCAAAGAGCACAGAACCAACCAGTGCTGACTTTGTGGACAAGAAAAAGCAGCTAGAATGGTCAAGATGCCATGCTGTATACATACTGAGGTGAAAAGGTGTAATGCCAATGTTAATAGACCACATTCTGAGCACTTACAATACCAACAAAAATAAGAGCGAACCATTACAGTAATTTCAGTTGCTCGTTTTTCCTGACTTCGCTGCTTTTTTCACATACCTCTGATAATTCCGTGAGTTTCCAGGTACATATCCCTTGACAATCGAGGTTTTCTGGGTCGCTAGACACCCTGAACTTGTGCACTTAAGTGAGATTCTGTGCAAATGTGCACCGACTGCATGCTGCGCACTCACTATACTATTGCTGTTCAATCCAGACCGTCATGTCAATTTTAGTCCATGATTCTTCGTACCATGGCTAACTTTTCGATGGTATACCTGCTTTTTCCTGGTGCACAAAATGTCCCTGTTGTTTATAGGTTTCGAGTTTACTGACACTCTGTTGAATGAGAGCAGGCTTAATGTTACACAGTACTGCACAAACAAAGGCCGTATCACTGATTGTTGTTTTTATGTGATTAGAAGTGTTTGTTTTAAAGATTCTGTAAGTTTTTATCCAATTGTTTGCTCACTCCACATGAATGCGAGCAGACACAATACGCCTGGTTGTGCCGACTTCCGTTTCAGTCAACTGTTTTATCCCTGCAGAACAAAATGTGACATTGCATTTGCTGAAAACTCTGCCATGTTGCATGAAAAATAACACACACCTTTCGTGAAAGCCAGAGTATTGAGCTGGACTTCTTGCACGGGTAGTTCATCATCAAAGGAGAACCTCTGTCTGCCATGATTTCATCACCTCGCATGAAGTAATCTCCGATTCTACTCTCTCTGGTGATGACCTTGTCAAAAGCGCGGCCGCCGTACGCCTTCGACACAAATATCATGGGTCCATAAGGGGCAATTGCTGCCAGAAATTTCACAATATTATGCACTTTATAGCTGCTATATGTTTGTGCTCTTGCCATCAGCTTGTTGTGGCGTTGCAGCATAACTTC
Source organism: Amblyomma americanum (assembly GCF_052857255.1). NCBI lineage: Eukaryota > Metazoa > Arthropoda > Arachnida > Ixodida > Ixodidae > Amblyomma > Amblyomma americanum. Next base: position 87,504,059 of record NC_135504.1, read on the forward strand.
TGTGCAATCTAGAATGCACGTCGTGGAACCATATCCATTTTCAACAAAGGATGCTGGCATGCTATCCCTGATGTCTTCTTTTGGCAGTCAGGTTACAACCCATTTCATTACCTTGCAGAGCACCCGAAGCACATAGCGGATGTTGTTCCCCACACTGGGCACAGATAACTGAAATATCCTGCCTAAATGTCCATATAAAAGGCCAAGATGAAGCCTCATGAGGAACGTCAGCAGCTGGTCAGCACGCAGCAATACACTTACCTTTTTAGCGAAAGCTGATACTGCTTTAACAAGGTTGTTGAATGCAGTTTGCAAGATGCTCGTATAAAAAAAAAGCATCAGCGGACACCTTCTGCTCAAATGAAGCTCTGTGCAACCCAGTCATTGGCAGTTGTGCGTAGCAGTGGTCCTCGTGGCCCTCATGCTCCCACTGCGTGGACTTGTGTTTTGGAACCTAAATAGAAAGGAAAAGGTGGGGGGGACAGAATATTAGAATCAAGGCACCAACAATGGGGTTTTCAGCATGCGGCGCTTCAGCCATGCTCTAAGTAGCTGAATCCAGGCAACCAACTTTCTTTTTGGGCAGTAAATCAGAACATTCTTGGAACACATGCACTTGTGTACCAGACCACAGGCGGTCTGAAATTAAATGTTCTGGTTGCTCACACTACGACATGCAGTAAATAAGTTGCTGAAATGGCTGCACACATGGTGATTGTGCTTCTGTGTTCTATCATATTTACTCACGTAATGAATGCACTGACACGTGAGCGTAATTCCTAGTTTGGGTGTCAAAAGTATTTTTCCTTGTTATAATGAACGAACTCTTCTTTTGACATGCATTGGCTGCAAATGATGGTGAATGCTAGCAGCCAGTCTTTTTTGAAATGCTGAAACATCTACGCAATACTATAAAGCACCGCCTGTCAAATGTCAAGACTACTACGCTTCGCCCTATGAAACTATCTGTCAATAAGTATGTTCCCTGAGGAGTCCGAGAACAAATAGGCTTTCTCCATTTGATTTGCCGTGTTACGGAGTGCAGCAATTTGTTGCATTTGGGGTTCGCACTGAATGCTCTGAGCTGTGCTAGAGTGAGCTCTAGTTCTGCCCTCTTTAGAGGACATCATGAAACGCTACGCAAGTTATACCTGTCGGTGTAAGATAAAAGCTGTTCTTTACGATCTCGAGCATGGAGACCATGCTGAAGAGCACATTTTGCTTTATTTAAAACTAAACTCGCATCGGACAAGGTATTTATTGCACCAGCATACTTTCCGTCCTATCTTTAGCACTTCAGATTTGTTTCTCAATATGTTACCTCGCATAATGAATGCACTCCCCAAATTTCTGAAGCTTTTTTGGGAAATACAGCACTTTCATTTTGCAAGTAAATATGATACTCTATGTTCATCATTTCAAGACAATGCTGCCTATTCTTTGCCCTCAGAAATTCAAGTTCCTTAGTGTAAAGGCGACTAAAAATGCAACACCCAGATCCTGAACACTATAGCAAACACTTTTGCAAGCAACAGGTATGGTTCTCAACAAGTATCTGTGACTCTTGCATTGTGCCAAGTTTTTGTTCTCAAGATCTGAGCTGCACTGGAAACTTTTCGACAAAAGGTTGCATGTGCTGTTATGACATCCACATTAATTTGAAACAGTTAAAGTGTAACGGTTGCCCAGTTTTATATTTGTCAGATGGGGCCAATAACGAAAATTGGTCGGGAAGCCACTCTGCTTCCTGGAAGGGATACTTCTGACTGTCTACAAAGGAACCAGCACTGCTTAATAGTATGTAATGTCAAGTGCACATGACTGCATGGATTGGTAATGCAGTGAGACATGTATGCAAAGAGGAGTAACATTTCACTCACTATGTTTGTACAGTGTACTTGAGGTCTTGTCCCACATTTGATGCCAATAGCAGCAGCTGTCTGTGTTGCCTGAAATTACACTTTGGTCATGAATGCTGAAGTATCATTTATAAGGCTGAAGTGAATGTAAGCAAAATGGAGCAATTTTTTTCTCTTACCATGTCTTGGTGTGTTGTTGGCAATCCCACATCGACATCTCTTCTAGCATTACCTGTTTTTACCAGCTTAAATAAGTAAAACAAGCAGTTTTTCATCTATACGTACAAAGAGCCCATAGTCATTCTTGCAGTGCAAGATTATAGCCCATGTGCCCTGCACTTCCAAGTCTATAAGCTCAAAAAGATTCAAGCAGCCATTATTAAGCTCACTCTGTCTCCATGCTGCAGGCGGATACATGCTCCAAAAGAAGCAGGACTGTCCTCTGTTTGTGTTCTCTGAAAGTAATTGCACAATATGAGGGCCTTTGCTCTCCGCAAGATGAGACAAAGCTTTTTTGGAGTTAAGACTGCCATACTGGGCACTAAACATGCTGCATGTGAAGCTGTGCCTTCCAAGGGGATTTATGTGACTGTATACTAATGCAGTCTGATGAAGTGATACAGAATAGCGTAAGAGCAGTTTCTCTCATACTGCTATATTATCATGGCTAATTGGTTCTTTTCTTAACGTCCTATCTTCTTGCTTTCATAAAGTGTAGTGCTAATAAATGCATTTATTAATTTCTGAGAATGCTTTGTTTATTTGCTGTACTTCTTAGACAATTCAAAAGGTTTCTACACAGTCATCGACAATGGTACCTCCTTCTGTATATAAGGTTTTCAAAATTAGGCTATACAGAATTTAAAAAAAAGTACCAAGAGCAGTGCACAAAAGTCATTGCTGTAATTGGGTTATGTGGGCGGGCGGACACAATCATTCGGACTGTCATTTTAACCTGAGTAATTTTACTGAACTTCATTAACTTTTTATTCTCTGCAGTTAGCCTCCATGTTTATAATGAAAACTGAGAGGCAGTGACATTCAGACTATTCTACTTTGTAGACTTTCAGTAATGCACCTATGTCCTGGGGTGTGCACCTCTGAAATTTCAGCTCAAACCATACCACTCACCATGAGGCCCCTCTGTGATACAATGTATCTTTTGCGTATGGTGCTCCGCTCGACAAGAAAATGGAGTTGCAGGCAACAGTGATAACTTTTCATTCTCGGCCAGCAAAACCAAAGAATCACCGAGCCGGTGGCATGGAGCCAGTGCTGTTTCTTTAAGCAGTTGCTTCTGGGGTAGGTGATAAGACGTGGTGCCATGCGGTCAAGCACACCGATACACACTGCTAGCCAAGGGCAAACATAACCATCGCCTGTAACTCCACATTCTTGTCAGGCGACGCGCCACAACAGCTGTGTCATATCATGAAGGAGCTTCATGCAGAGCACCATGATCTCGAATCTGTAATTACACGGTTTGGGCTGAAATTTTAGGCATGCATATCCCAGGACACAGGTGAATTTTTAAAATTGTATAAAACAGAATAGTCGCTCTAACTGCAGTGAACAAAAAGTTTATGAATTTCAGTTATTTGCTCAAGTTACAACGACACTTTTTTCCATTGGGTCTGTCTGGCTGCACACCTGATTTACAATAATGACTTTCATGTACTGCTATTGGTATTTTTTTAACTCCATGTGGCCTAATTTTAAGCAGCCTGTATACTAAAATAAAAAAATTACAATTTCACTGAGGCCATCAGCATGCCCCACTTGGCAGCTCACATCAGAGTTACAGTCAGCAGCTTCTGTTGACCATAGTAACTGAAAAAAAAGGCAATGCAAACAAAATGGTAATTGCATACATGAATAAACTGCCATTACAACACAAGTACATTCGCCACTACTGTACACGAAGCCAGTTAAAGGAGATAACTGCCTACATACTGTTTCAGCCTGTTTACAAAGAGAATCTTGGTGCCACACACTCATGAGAAACCCAGGAAAGTACTGCAGTGGGAACATTAAGAAAGGATCTAAAATCCGTGCGTCATTGACGTGATGTGTTCTTCTGCCTAGCTGTGTTACCCTCTCGCACGCACGAATAGCTAGCTGTGTTGGACATCAGGTAAGATTTCATGACATATTAGGCAGATACCCTTAATTCAGCTTGATTGAGGTGGGAGCGCATGAGAGAGAAAAAATAGCTGTCTCATGCTGCATGCAAAGTTATGTACAAAAGCCCAAAAAGTGAATGGAGCATGCGAGTGGTGGACAAATTGCATCGTGATGTGCTGTACCAGCTGATGTCCTTGCAATGGCATAACAGTTTATTGGGGCTAGCTCCACTGATGAAAATAGAGTGTCCGATATAAACGTTATTTAAAGTTGGAAGAACTAGTTTATGCATATATAGACACCGAGCATGGCCTTTCTATGTTGTGGTTTCTCAGTTTTTGTGCCTTTGTGTGTGCCATGTATGACTGTGTGCGTGCTTTTATTTGCTTGTAAGATTTGGCTCACTAATTGCCACCATGTCTTTGCCTGAGTATTTGTCTCGTGGTTAGCACAGCGCTAGTAGATGTCATTGCTGTTGAGAAGACAACATATATTTTAGATTTGTTATTTTTCGAAAATTCCAAAATTATCCCACCATATACTACGAATGAAGTGCAGCAACAGATGAAACGCGAACAAGAAAACTGAGTTAGCAACACAAAAACACCAACATATTAGATCCTGCAGAGGAAATACAAGCGAGAGCGATTGACACTTCTAGAAAAGTCTTCGCGCCTTCGAAGTTAAAAAAACCTGAGGTAGTATTGAGCTTCCCCTTGCTAAGAGCTTCTTATTTTCCTGTTCTTGTCCCAGTTGTCTTGTTCGCGTTTCATCTTTTGCTAATAGTGCACCCCAGAGACACTTAAATATCAGGCCTCTGCAAACATGGGCAGGCAAGCCACATCCAAAAATATTAGACCGAGATAGCCGACAATCAGGTTTCCTTCAAAGAGCAATCATCACTCAGAGGACTTCGATCGAAATTTGTTTCTGTTACAGCTAGTATTTGTACTAGGTTTGAACTTAGTGCTTCTTAAAATCAGAGGCTGTGAGGGGTCTCGAGAACCTTGAACACCCTTGAATATGAAAAAGTTGTTCGCAGTACCTTCAGAGTCCTGAAATTGGTCGGTCCTTGAAAACCCTTGAATTGCTAGGGTATTAAGGGGTGTATCATTTTTTTATTAATGATAGATGTAACGTTCAGAGGCAGAAAGCAGGAATGGGACAAGAAGGAAATGCGAGTGCATGATATTTGAGCTGAATTCGAGTAAACAAAATGGGTGCGGACAGGGCATATAACGCAAAGAGAAGATAGATTGGCCATTGTCTTGCATTTCACATAGTTTTTCTTGTGGAAGTCCACGTGGGTCATCACAGACTGGTGATGGTGAAAAAAAAAGCCATGAAAGAACACTTCTGCCCACTTTTTTTTTGTATGGAAAAATTCGTGTGTAATTAAAAATTGCACTGCTGGGTTCAAGCAAGGTGTACAGTTTGTGCCAAAGTGACTGAATCTACCACTCAGCTCAGCGACTGAATACTGGAATTGAATGCGTGTACGCATGTGTTCGCATCTTTTTGTGAAAATATTTATTTGCTGCTTTGTCGATGCAACCAGTGATTTTTGACCAATTATGAGATGATTCAGGTAATGTTTATTTAACAAAAAATCTCATAGGGTACTTAGGTTTTGTCATCATTGCTGCTACTGCCCTTTGAGCTACTTCAGCTGCCATCCAAATTGATAAGAGTGAGTACAGCAACTCAGTCTGGCGACACCCTATAAGCAGTAGCATAAATAGACCCCTTGGGTTACCTAGCGATTTCTCAAGCTGCGCTAAAAACACATCCTTGAGGGTTCCAGCAAAATCCGCCTCTGCTCAACAATTGGTTATGAATTCCTGTGGAGAGCTATGAGAACCGTCGAAAGTTACACTGACCTTCACTCTGAGCCGAGGGCATGGGAGTATGTTGCTGGGATTCAATATGAATTTGCAAATTAGTGCGGAGAATTTGAGAGGAATTTCTTACATCTCACATCAGATCGTTTGTGACAGTGTGGACAGAGCAGATGGTGCATGCTTTTCGCAGATCAGGAAGGAATTGCTGGCCGTCCATGGTTTATGCTAGGCGTTCATTATTGCGCTTGTTTGAAAGCTTGAAAGAAGCAGGAGGCTGAAAATGCAAAGATGTATCAAAAACAATGTCTAGGTGAAGATGTAGATTTGATGACTAAAAATATTTTTGGAATTAACTTTTCTGAGTTGCATGGTTTTGTGGCTTCTGTAACAAACCAGAAGCTCCTAACGGCCTGACATGGGTGATAGAGACACACTGACGACCACTGTTATAAAGATGAAGCATACAACATTCAACAACATCAATATTCAGCTGGAAAAAAGAGGAAGTTGAGCTTTGGATAAAGCAGCCACTGAAGAGCAATTTTGCTTATGCGGTTTCATTGGTAGAAGTGCCTTGTGCAATTAAAGTTATATTTGTGATATGCAGAAAATATTTTTGATAAGCACCATGTTTGCTTATCCTTTAAGGCAATGTTGGCGAGCCCTTGAAAACCCTTGATTTCAGAGATCGGAATAAGCATAAACCCTATAAATTGCTTTGAGTGTCAGTTCCTACCACTGAGCTTATCAGCAACTGTTACCAACATGACAGTTTCTGACAGGTTTGGAAATCTTACAACAAGCAGCAACGTTTGGGTACCACACATATTAGCCTCCTTTTAAAGGAGTGTTCTGCCACAGTTATAGTACTGATAAAACTGGCATTTCAAATGTCAAATGAACTCTGTCGGTAGCATGTTTCCCAGCCTTCCTCATTGCAAATGGCAAATCATGGTCACGACACGTTTCATTGTTTACCCTATATCAGTAATTCTGAAGTCTAGAAGATACTTATTTCTGAGTGATACATCAAGAGCCTTCCTTTAAGTCTTCTTGACAGCACATTTCGAAGCTTGTCGCAGACTCAATAAACTGTACAAATCAAAGGATGTAATTGTAGCACTAGCATCTGTAAAGAAAAAGCTTTTTTAAAATTTATTTTGTTAATTTTCACAAAGAAATCGTTTTGTGTCATCGTTTCTCAGCAGGTGTACTCTTTTCTCAGCAGGTGTTCTCTCTCGCTCTCTATCCCTCTATCTCGCTCTCTCTGTGAGCTTGAAGCGCGGAGACGGTGGCGACGCCACGTCACGTTTCTTAGCCGAAGAAAAGGTGGAGCGGCCTCATAGAAAGCTGCTTATAAAATTATAGCAGGAGTAAGGAGTGCTAGCACACTTACTTTGCATTTGATTAACTACGCAAATTGGCCGTAATTTTTTTTCTTTTTAGCCGCTAGCTTCATTAGCATCGGCAGCGCGCGCAGCGCTATGTTTCACCAAACGGCCAGAGACGAAACAGCAATCCGAAACTTTAAACACGTTAAGACTTGCAACGGTTCTCGCCTCCGGGCGTTCGCTGTTGCGTTTGGTGTGGTTGTGTTGACACGTAATCGTCGTGGATAAAGGTTCGAGTTGCGCCAAAGCCATGGATCAAGGGGATGCTCAGCAGCCAGCGAAGCGCAGAAGTCGCGAGATAAAAAACGACGGGACGCAGCAGGCTGGTGAGTTTGATCTGATGCGCGGTTATATATTTGCAGGGGGGTTGCTCGCTACCATGGGCTGACCGGTAAGAACAGACATCTAAATGTCGCTCGCCGCTATAAATAGACCGCATATGGAAGCTCTGACTGATTCACATCTTATGTAGTATACCGTGAACGGATAAAACGGGGCACTAATTAGTGTCCCGTTGCCTTATTCTACGCCAGGCGATTTCGTGTTAGGCTTAACAAAGTAGGCGCGTTCGTCGCCAGAAAGCCAAGACTACGGATTCTTCGGTGTGCCACATATTAGCACGATTTTGAGCGCTTCTTTGTGCGCCGATATGATATTGTAGCTAGCATGGTCGACGTAAACGCCCAAACGCCGCGCATTCGCGCTGTCGCCCTATAGAACCGTCGCGTTAATTTCAAATCATATGACGCCCTTTCTCGCACATCGTCCCCTAGCCGTGGCGCGTTCCGTGAACGAACTGGAAGTGGTTATCATTTACCGCATCTTAAAAAAAAAGTTTGTTAGTGTAGAACAGGCAACGGTTTTGTTTATTTCTTTTTTGCATACGTTGAGGGTTGCAACGCCAATACGCACCGTAGAATTTTTCTCCCGCTGTTACAGCTTCCTTATTCGCCCAGAAGTTCAGCGCGCGGATATGGCATACGATCGTTTTGCTTTTAAATGCAGAGTTAATTTGGATGATGTACTTGTTTGATACGATCTGAATTAGGAAGCTGCGTCGTCTGCGGCATCTGACCCAATAAGACGAACAGCGTTCGTATGGTAGGAGATAGTAGCGCCTCCTTTGAAACGGCCGGACGTGAGGGCAGTTGCCGCACACCATGCTCGGATTTTTTTCTTCATATTTCTTAACGGGGGTAAAAGCGGAATATAAATTCGTCATTTTCATTAAATGCATTTTTAATCCTGCACTTATGTCACCTTTAGTGGTTTTGAGCCACCAATCTTCCAATCGCTTTTTGCTTAGATCGCAGGTTCATTCACATGGCCATTGTTATGTTGAAACTCTAGGGCCTCCCTCCCATGTGCAGGCCCCTCTCCCCCAGTGCAGGGTAACCAGTCAGAACATTCTTCTGGTTAACCTCCCTGCATTTCCTCTACCACTTTTCCCTTTCTCTCTCTCTCTAGGGCCTCAGGGAGAGTGACTGTGCCTTCATCGACATGTTGTGAATATCACGATATTCTAGTATAAGATGTTCAATTTCGTTACTGCACATGTGTCGTCTTGGCTAAATTTCTTTTTGTAGCTTAGTGTTTGTAAGACACCCCAATTAGCTTCAGAGACGAGGGTGCTGCCTCTTGAGTTATCGTAGAATTATTCGTCTCTGATCCACCTTTTCCAACTTAGGTATAGTTCTACATTCCACTGTACTTCTTTTCTATTGAATTCATCCAGTTTTTGCCTTCTGCGTTTTTTACCTGTTGCTTAAAGCTCTTCATTTCTCAGTCCTTGTTTCCTGCATACTTACTGGTTAGTTTCAGGGAATTTTTTCACCACTGTGAATAAATGCTCTTCCTGTATAAGTATTCAAAATACCTTAGCTGCCCACATGCTATTGACCAATTTTCTTAGGTGTTCTTCATATACTATTTTACTCTGAGCTTCACATGCTTCAAATGATGTCTGTCCAGCCCATGTCCTTCTTTACTGCCTCGTTTGTGGTTTTCCCACTACCACCTTGTGCTAATCTTCCATCAGCTCTTTGATTTATCTCTAGTCTTGACTGAACTTCCGGTCTTAAGCACAAAACTGAATTCCCAAACGTAAGCTCTGGCACCATTATTCCTTTCCAAATACCTCTAAGTACTTCATACTTGTTGTACCCCCATAATGCGCTTTGTTTAATTACTGCAGAGTCTCTTCGCCCTTTTGCCCTAACAGTGTGTTCGTGCTTTTCCATGTATAGCCGTCCTTACCCATACCCCGAGATGTTTGTATTCTACCACTCTGGGTATTTCATGGCCCTGTATTGCAAGGACTTGATCAGTTGAATCATTGAAAATTATTAGAACTGACTTGATTGTGCTACAACTGAAGCCTAGCGCTCTTCTTCATCTCCGCGAGAATTAACAATTTTGCGAATCTTCCTGCTTATACACTAACAGTGCAATATCGTTTGCATACATTAAACCAGGGAGCTGCTGCTCTATGACCTTTCCGCCTAATCTGTACTACAGATTATAGCATACATTACTTTCTTGTAGCCTTTTTTCCATATTTATCGTACAAAGCATGAACAGCAGCGGTGACAGAGGACAACCTTGCCTTAACCCTTGGCATACCTCGACAGTTGTCGTACTTCTTATCTCTTCCCATGTAATTTCAACTTTATTATCTGTGTATATTTCCTGTAGGAAGTCAGCTATCTCATGACATATACCTTCATCTTTTAGTATGCACCACAGGAGTTCCCTGTTAACAGTGTCGTATACACCGCTTATGGCCAGGAAGGCTAAATACAGAGGTATGTTTTCCGCCCTAGCTATTTTTATGCATTGGGTAAGCATGAGATAACTGCGCCTTTTTTGCCTCTCTGTGCTTTCTTGAAGCCACTTGTCATTCTTTGATGGCCTCCTTAGTTTCCTTATTCCACCTGCTTTAAGGCTTCCTCCTTCCTTTCCAGCGGTTTGCCACTTGTTTCATTTGTTGTACTGGTGAGTAGTCCTGAACGATAATTCCACTTTTTCATGGGGCATTTCTCTATTGCTTCCTCAATGCCTGCTACTATAAGCAAAACTCTCGGTCAGCAAAACTCCCGGAATAAGCCATAGTAAAGTTTTCTCTTTAAAACGTTGGAGGACTGCAATGCTGCACTTTTGAGTTGATGTCGTAGCATACGCTGTTTGGTGTGTCATCTAATGCTGATGCGTTTAATGCTGATGTGCCTGTTTAGAATTTTTTACAAGATTCTTTTATTAAGACAATGATATACACAGATACTTAGCCTCAGCTAACATTGGCTTTTCATTCGGAGCAGTTTGACATCTTTGAATGCATTTTTCATTTCATTTTCTTCAATTGTTTCAAATATTTGGTTATTTACGCACTAAATTTTCTTAATTCAACACAGATACTTAGCCTCAGCTAACATTGGCTTTTCATTTGGAGCAGTTTGCCATCTTTGAATGCATTTTTCATTTCATTTTCTTCAATTGTTTCAAATATTTGGTTATTTACGCACTAAATTTTCTTAATTCAACACAGATACTTAGCCTCAGCAAACATTGGCTTTTCATTCGGAGCAGTTTGACATCTTTGAATGCATTTTTCATTTCATTTTCTTCAATTGCTTCAAATATTTGGTTATTTACGCACTAAATTTTCTTAATTCAACACAGATACTTAACCTCAGCTAACATTGGCTTTTCATTCGGAGCAGTTTGACATCTTTGAATGCATTTTTCATTTCATTTTCTTCAATTGTTTCAAATATTTGGTTATTTACGCACTAAATTTTCTTAATTCAACACAGATACTTAGCCTCAGCTAACATTGGCTTTTCATTCGGAGCAGTTTGACATCTTTGAATGCATTTTTCATTTCATTTTCTTCAATTGTTTCAAATATTTGGTTACTTACGCACTAAATTTTCTTAATTCAACACAGATACTTAGCCTCAGCTAACATTGGCTTTTCATTCGGAGCAGTTTGACATCTTTGAATGCATTTTTCATTTCATTTTCTTCAATTGTTTCAAATATTTGGTTATTTACGCACTAAATTTTCTTAATTCAACACAGATACTTAGCCTCAGCTAACATTGGCTTTTCATTCGGAGCAGTTTGACATCTTTGAATGCATTTTTCATTTCATTTTCTTCACTTGTTTCCAATATTTGGTTATTTACGCACTAAATTTTCTTAATTCAACACAGATACTTAGCCTCAGCTAACATTGGCTTTTCATTCGGAGCAGTTTGACATCTTTGAATGCATTTTTCATTTCGTTTTCTTCAATTGTTTCAAATATTTGGTTATTTACGCACTAAATTTTCTTAATTCAACACAGATACTTAGCCTCTGCTAACATTGGCTTTTCATTTGTAGCAGTTTGACATCTTTGAATGCGTTTTTCATTTCATTTTCTTCAATTGTTTCAAATATTTGGTTATTTACGCACTACATTTTCTTAATTCAACACAGATACTTAGCCTCAGCTAACATTGGCTTTTCATTCGGAGCAGTTTGACATCTTTGAATGCATTTTTCATTTCAATTTCTTCAATTGTTTCAAATATTTGGGTATTTACACACTAAATTTTCTTAATTCAACACAGATACTTAGCCTCAGCAAACATTGGCTTTTCATTCGGAGCAGTTTGACATCTTTGAATGCATTTTTTATTTCATTTTCTTCAATTGTTTCAAATATTTGGTTATTTACGCACTAAATTTTCTTAATTCAGCACAGATACTTAGCCTCAGCAAACATTGGCTTTTCATTCGGAGCAGTTTGACATCTTTGAATGCATTTTTCATTTCATTTTCTTCAATTGCTTCAAATATTTGGTTATTTACGCACTAAATTTTCTTAATTCAACACAGATACTTAGCCTCAGCAAACATTGGCTTTTCATTCGGAGTAGTTTGACATCTTTGAATGCATTTTTTATTTCATTTTCTTCAATTGTTTCAAATATTTGGTTATTTACGCACTAAATTTTCTTAATTCAACACAGATACTTAGCCTCAGCAAACATTGGCTTTTCATTCGGAGCAGTTTGACATCTTTGAATGCATTTTTATTTCATTTTCTTCAATTGTTTCAAATATTTGGTTATTTACGCACTAAATTTTCTTAATTCAACACAGATACTTAGCCTCAGCAAACATTGGCTTTTCATTCGGAGCAGTTTGACATCTTTGAATGCATTTTTCATTTCATTTTCTTCAATTGCTTCAAATATTTGGTTATTTACGCACTAAATTTTCTTAATTCAACACAGATACTTAGCCTCAGCTAACATTGGCTTTTCATTCGGAGCAGTTTGACATCTTTGAATGCATTTTTCATTTCATTTTCTTCAATTGTTTCAAATATTTGGTTATTTACGCACTAAATTTTCTTAATTCAACACAGATACTTAGCCTCAGCTAACATTGGCTTTTCATTCGGAGCAGTTTGACATCTTTGAATGCATTTTTCATTTCATTTTCTTCAATTGTTTCAAATATTTGGTTACTTACGCACTAAATTTTCTTAATTCAACACAGATACTTAGCCTCAGCTAACATTGGCTTTTCATTCGGAGCAGTTTGACATCTTTGAATGCATTTTTCATTTCATTTTCTTCAATTGTTTCAAATATTTGGTCATTTACGCACTAAATTTTCTTAATTCAACACAGATACTTAGCCTCAGCTAACATTGGCTTTTCATTCGGAGCAGTTTGACATCTTTGAATGCATTTTTCATTTCATTTTCTTCAATTGTTTCAAATATTTGGTTATTTACGCTCTAAATTTTCTTAATTCAAATCATAAAGCAGTGGCTTTCTATTCTGAGCATTTTGACACCTTTGAACCCCCTTTTTCATTTCTTAATCAACACATCACTTATCGCACATCAATCACTAGAACCACAAATTATTATGATATGATTTTTGTATACAGCCCCCGATTTTTTGCAACACATGGTGCCGACTACTGCTATGCCGACAGCTTTTTGACCGAACGACCCGTATACACTATCGTGTAAAAATAAAGTCGTATACCATATTTGTATCAAATTTCAGTATGAATAAGAAAGCGGTCTAAGTGAGAGAAGTCTTTTATAGTGCATTTTTAGTATTGCAACACTAAGTATTATTCGATATATAAAAGTAATTTTCCGATTTCAAGCAGCTGTATTCCAGAGTAATTTTTGTTAGGTTTAACTGTTACGATTCAGGGACACTGTACAGCTCCATCCAGTGATTGTTATTAGTCAGCAAAAATTTATTCTTTGGCTCTTTCTGGCTATGCTGACGTTTATCCGACAGTGAAAGACTATTTATCGCCATGAAAATGGTATTTAAAAAGGACCCTGCCAGTCATTCTGACACCTGACATCCTTAACGAAGAGGACGGGTTTCCACCATTGTGAACTGAATGGCAGTGCAGTATAGACTCTGGGATCTACGGTAAAAGAGAGTAAACCCATGGCTTTTACGAAATTGGCCAGCAATGCAACATCTGTGTTTGGTTTTTGTTCTTTTTTTTTCTATTTTTCAGGGTACAATTTCTGAATTTGATGTGTGTGAGACAATGACCTTCAATGCTTCACAAGGTCAAACCAAAATTAACTGGATAATAGTATGGCCCAAGCTATCGTAGCGTGACCACGTGATCTGGTACCTGACCTTGACACGTGACCTTGACATTTGATTTGAGATAGTAGGCATGACGTGATTCTGACCTTTGTTATGCAATATTAAAACATTCAAACCAAGTGAACCGTGTCTCACCATGCTTAAAGGGGCTCTGAAACACCTTCCGAGGAGAGCACATCAACTCTCTTTGCCACTGCATTGTGTTGTCATGAACACCTCAGCCAAATAATACACTTCTACACAAAGCAGAGAACCGACAATCACGTGTAAAAGTTGGCAAGTCCTTTCTGGAGACTTTTTCATGCTTGCACCCTCCTCCGTCGCTCGCACCTGCGTATACAAGTTGAGAGATGGCAACTGGCTCTCCCTCCCTAGGGGAGTTCCCATGCACGTCGGCAGCCGGCGATGAGGCCGATTGGGTGGGGCCGGCAGAGGAGAGCCGACCTTCCAGTGTGCAGAAAGTGATGAGAAAAGGGGAAAAGGCATCAACACGCTGAAATTCAAATTTTGACTACAGATAACTGCTTCTATAAAGCGCATTAAATAAATTCTCGATGCACAATATTTGTGAAGTGGCGTGCTTTAACAAGATACTTCAACTTGATTAGAGCTCCTTTAACAGAGATTTCGCTTATATAACTAAGTTCAAGCCACGTTGAACCTGGCCTTTTCCTGTCTTTGCTAGCTTATAAAAGCTCCATTTCTGGCGAGTGTGGTGAGTGGTCTCTCTGATGCAATACCTGTTGCGAGTGTGTTGACTGAGCAGTGGACCGGCTCAGCGGACACCTTCAGCAGCTAAGCTCCAGGAAACAGATGCGGACGCACCGCGCAGCACTTCACACATAATGCGACCAACATGCTCTACTCGAGCTTGTGCCGTCTTAATTCTCTGCTGCTTCCCTGTACCCTGTCGATGCATGCCAATTCCTTTTTCTCCTCAGTGTCTCTTGAGAGGAAAAGCTAGTTTTTGCTGGCAATCAGATACTCATTCATTTGTTGGTTGATGTGGCGCCATTTTCTTCCCAGTGCCCCTTTTGGTGTGTTATTATTGTGATCGTTACATGCTGCTACATACATTTTTGTGTTTTTTTTCTTATGCTGAAATAGTGCAAACTTGTGAGGACTAGCACTTGCATTTGCAGGCATTAATCTAATCTTTTTTTTTCGTTTTTTTTCCACCTTGCAATTAACAAACGGTAACAGCCACCTAGATAACTTCCGAAATTACTAATCAAGACGTGTTTAATCATGGGCTTTGTAATTTCCACGTCAATGCGCAGGTAAATCTTGGAGCCATGTTATTATCGGGGCTTGTATTTTATTGTGTTCTGGCGTGCTGCTGTTTCCATTCCTATTATGTTGTATTTTGCTTCAGTACTCAATGTCGCTTAAATTTTGGGACCAGAAAGCAGAGCGAAAGTCTGGGCGTTTTGCTAATCCACCTATTGCCAACTGGTTCCCGCATTTACTGTGAAAGCTAGCCTCAGTAACTGAAGATGGTGCCCGTGACATCAGGTGGAAAATATCTATGAGGAGAAAGCACCCGCTACTCGGTGTAGGACATGCCGATGGGGTTTTAGGGCTTAGCGCCCACTGATGCTGCAACGCGGTGCTGCTCCCAGCTGGTGCCTTGGCGCCAGCTACGCTATTTGGCAGAAGAGACAAGTAAAGTGGAGGCTCGCATGCCCGGGGCGCAAGCAGGGCACGGGCAGTTCAGTCTTAGAAGCCTGATGTGTTGCATCTAATCTCAAGTTTTGGCGCTGCGCTGCAGTGTCACGATTTCCTGACAGAGGCAAAGTAGAAGTGTAATGCGTAATTATGTGTGATTTAAAAATTTTTGATGATGGAAAATTTCAATTTAGTCATTGTGCCTGAAAAACTTGACTTGTAGCTGTTAATTACTGAGGTGAACTCATGGGTTGTCTATCAGTTAACTGTTTTATGGGTGCAAACTTTGTGGAGACAAAGCAAGAATGCACAGGACTTGCACCGTGTCGTGACAAATGGTTCCAACTCTCCCAGCTTTCTTGTCTATTCTATAGGTTCATCTTTTGTGGTACGCTATTTTGATGTTTAGTGCAGATAAAATAAGGGCCAAGTTCGTTTGACTTCTAACTCTTCATATCCCCTTCAAGCGCCACTTAAATCTGCTGAAAGGAAAAGTCTTTTCTTGCATAAATGACAATCAGTAGACTAAGCAAAAGTGATGTGCAAAAATTTATGCGAAAATGTTCATATTTACGCATATTTTATTCGCCTACACATTTGTGGACATAGTGCCTTAAACCTGATCAGAGATGGGCATCCTCACGAGGGTGAGTCCTCATAAGGGCATCCACATCCTCACCTCATGAGGATTTCACTCGGTGAGGTGAGGGGGAGGAAGGATGGATGCAAGAAAACTCGTGAGGATGAGGGTGAGGGAGGAAAAACATGGTGAGGTGAGGGCGAGACGACATGATGAGGTGAGGGTGAGGGAGTGCAAGATGCAGAGTCTGACAATCTGAGGGCGAGGGTGGTGGCCTGAGCCGTACACCCAGCTAATATTTTTGTCTGTGCAGCCCATTACGCAATCCCGTTCTAAAGCGCCAGTTATTAGAGAGAAGGTTCCCGGGGAAGACGTAGTTTCTCCAGTCTGGAGGTACACGAGGCGGACATGAAAGACGGCCGGGGAGCTGCACAATTTCTCCATCGCCGCGATTTACAGCAGCACTGACAATGTGATGCCGAAAAATAGCTCTTCTAACTCAAAACGTATTTTTTAAAAATTGTGTACAGTTTTGGGTGAAGTCCTGTATAGTGTGCTAAAGGCACTGGTCGGGCTGTGCGGGTGGCCACCAGTCCAACGGGAACCGTGGCACTGCAGTCAGCATTCTCATTATCATATTAGAGTCTGCCAGAACATCAGAGTGTATATTAAAATATGCAGAATTTATACCTTTAAGACTGCTGAATTCCCAAATTCTAAGCATTGCTTTCCGGAACGAAGTCTGATTTCAGCTCAGTGAGGTTTCAATGAACTGGCTGCAGTGAAAAAAATGCTTCTGCGAAATTCCACTGTCAAATCAAAGCCTGTTGGCAGCACTAATTTCGAATTTTTCTATTCATACGTTGAGGAGTTCAGTAGAGTTGTTGCATTTTTGCTGGAATTGTGGTATAGGAAAGCTACTGGTG
The DNA here is from genome assembly GCF_052857255.1 of Amblyomma americanum. NCBI lineage: Eukaryota > Metazoa > Arthropoda > Arachnida > Ixodida > Ixodidae > Amblyomma > Amblyomma americanum. The sequence continues at coordinate 87,521,098 of NC_135504.1, forward strand.
CCATAATGAAGTGGGCAAAGCCAACCATTGTAGTCTTATCATGGAAGAAAAGCAGCAGCCTAACCACCTTGGTCTGAATCATCTCTCACTCCGCCTTGTACGAGGTACTGCAAAAGTAAAGTTGAACTGCTCTCCAAATAACAGGAACATCTCTTGGTTTAATTCTGTCGGTGAGACGAGACCACGGAATCGAGCACCTGATTCTATAAACCAAATTTCTTGCAGGCATGGGAAGGAATTAACACTCTGCGTCTGGGTAATGCGTAGACGCGCAAGCAAAAAAAAAATTTCCGGGTGGATTAACTTGGGGTTAACCACCAATTATCGTGCGCTAACACCATTAGTCCTGGATTTGAATGGTGTACCTTGTCTTTCTATGCTTTTGCTTGACCTGAACTGGCTTACGTTGGTTGATATATCATATGATGTAAGTTTGCGTGCTGATGCATCATTTTAGACTTCAACTGCGGTAGATTTGGTCACTTCTCTACATTCACAAATGCATGGAAAACGTTCAGTCCAGACTCAAGGAATTGGTGATTACAATGTATTATTCAGCCCAAAAGCTGTATTTTAGTGACCCGTTTGATCTTCAAGTTGGCCTGAATAACTTTTTTTTTTATTTTAAGCGACAGCATACGAGCCTCACTGCAGCGGAAAGCCAGCATCGCACGGGGGGAGGACACTAGTGAATAAAAAATTCATAGCTAGGGGAGCGGGATCCGAACTCGTGGCGACGCTAAAAATCAGTTCCGCTGACCACTGCTTCAGACCACTATACGCCACCGCCACAGCTTTTTTAAGCATGGTATTTATTATGTTGCAAATATATTCTATTTACATTAGGTTATTTAAAAAAGCCTATAGGAAATGCCATGAAACACATCGCAAAAAGACAGAGCAGCAGAGAACTAGACACATGGTAACGCTGAGCACATCAACAAGAGGGAATGCCACTCCGATTTAAAGTCGCTCGGTTCATACACTTCTCTCAGATCAGTTGGGAGAAATCAGTTGGGAGAAATCTTAAACATCCTGCCTGTATGAAGTGCTAAGGAGAAAGTGTGTGTGCTCTAGGCCTTCTACTTCATACATCTGGGACTGGGACCCTGTGGCTAAACGCGAGCCGTAAATCGGCTCACGCTACTCTCGGTCTGATTCGACGCATAGCTATGCGCCCTGGCGGAGTGCGTTCTGATACGGCCCGTCAGCTTGTGCGCTCCATCCTCCAGCCAGGGATAGTGCACCAGGCCCAATTTCATCGCTGAACCCGTCGATAGTTGGACTTCCTTGAAGCAATCAATCGGGAGGCTACGCGCTCTATAACTTACCTCCCTCGTATTACACCCATACCCGTTCTGCAAGAGTACGCTCAACTTAAAACATTAAGTGGAATTATCGACCAGCGTGAGGCAAACAAGAGCACGCAAGATGTCACTTCAGCTTCATCGTTTACAGACTCTTCCTCCACAGTCATAGTGTCAACTCACAGACAATCGCTCCTCTGCTTCGCCGCCGATATCAGCCGCGCATCTACCTCCAGGGCAGGGACTCCAGAATAGAGGGGGCGGGGGAGGGGGGGGGGGCGAAATCTCCAACTTTTTGCACTCAGATGAGATTCCTGACAAACGCTTCAATTTTAGGACGTTATAAATGTAAAGCACAGAGTGGCTGAGCTCACTGGCTTCATAGCCAGCCTTAAAACATTTTAATTTCAGCAGCCTAAACCAATCATACCCCAACAGAAATTGTTAATTGACTGAGCTCTTTTCATGAGCATGAGTACTAGCATTGAAACAGAATGAACTTTTTTACTCGAGTCGACCACTTCTCATGTGTACATTTTTATTACATAATGTTGCCCATTTCAAGTTCGCATATTCATTAGAAGTACACTTTTGAACAGCGAAATATGAAGATATAAACAAATTAAATAAGATTGAATAAACTTTTCAATAAAACTTTAAATAAATAAGCCAACTAAAAACTCAGACCCCCCCCCCCCCCCCTCGAAAAAAGTTCCGGAGTCCCTGCTCCAAGGTGCATGATATACACTGATGCATCATACACAGCACGGCAGGGAGTTACCGCAGCTTACAGTCCCTCCAATCCTCATCTTAACTCCCGCGCTACATACTTGCACCCCCTTGCCTTGGAGCTTCAAGCGATACAAAGTGCAACTACTTCCCTGCCACTCGTACCCACTTTAGATATTGTTCACATTTACACTGACTCCCTTAAGCACCTTAAGGCTGTTCGACGCACATTCTAAATTACACAATCCATTCACCAACTCTGCAAAAAATACCCCTGTCCTGTGCGTATACACTGGATTCGCAGCCATGCTCACGATCCGCATGATATTTATGTTGATATAATGACACACCTTGACACATCACACATCTCGCCACTTTCCCCTCTTCCCCCAGATCCGTTCCTGTCCCATGTTTCTGAGAAACAAGATTTGCGTCAGCAAACACCCGCTCTAATTCCACCGTGTTCGTACCCTCTCCCCTGTAGTCTCACTCGGGAGGAGGAGGTATCTGTGCGCCTGATTCGGGCAGCTGGGAGCGGCTCTAACTCCCTATGTGCGTCATCGGTGGCATGACTAATGCTTAGAACTGACTGACAACCGTCCCCATTGTGGTGCAGCACCTTAACTGTGTGATGCAAACCACTCGCTGTGGACTTGCCCGGCTACAGCCTCCGTGAGGCGACGCCTCCTAAGGAAGGTAGGCCTGCGATGGGACGTTGAAGACGACTATCGCAAGTGGGCTCTGGATAATCGCTTTATCGATAACTTTTGCCACTTTTGAGCGAGGCTTTTTACACTCCTTATAACTTTATCCCCCTTTCTCATTATGCCTAAAGGCAAACATCTCAAATAAAAAAAAAAGCTGCTAATCGATGTCCTCACGTACCCGCGTTTGCTTGTGTTAAATTGCCAGTCTCCCGTGCTGTAGTTTGAAAGAGCGGTCTTCATAATCTTCTATCCGGGCACGTGGAAGGGTCATCAGACGAGCATGCAGCAAACTGCACGAAATGGCAGGAGATTGGGGAGCAGTGAAATTGAGAAGATGTAGTGCTATCGCAGTGTCATTGGGAAATGATAATTAAGTGACCAACAAACTCCCTTTGTTCTGAGTCTATTCTGTGCTTAGCCTTTAATCTAAGTGTCGCAGTAAACACTACTACATTATTATATAAATATTCTTGGCGTGCATCAGTTTTCATTCACAGACGCAAATAATGCGTTGTTTCATTTTAGCAGTGCATATAGATAACAATGAAATGTTATAAGTGCAGGGCACATGTATGCATGCAGTGCATGGCAGAAGTAAAGGCCCTGTGATATTTTGAGGCTCAACTCGTTGCTGTCTCGGTTTCGTCTCACGTATTAGCTCAAACAACACACACTTACACGCGCACACAACAATATAAGCATCTAACCTGTCGTCCAATAGTGCCTTGAGGGCTTCTCTTATTACTGTATGTTTATTCCTGTAATGTTTATTAGACAGTAATATCGCCAGAGGTTGCAAACTACATAAATAACTAGTTTTAAAACGACTGTTAATGAGGGTGAGGGAGGGCCAATGATGTGTGACGGTGAGGGTGAGGGAGGCCAAGCAAATTTTTCGAAGCGAGGGTGAGGGAGGGCCATGGACTCGAAAGTGAGGGTGAGGGAGGAAAAGCAAAAATGAGGGCATTTTCCCACCTCTGAACCTGACTCATAAATGTAAACACATTTGCTTGCTTTTTCTAAGTGATCATTAGACATGAATGAATGTTTAGCTGTGCGAATATAACGACAGGCAGAGGAAAATTTGATATTTCGAGCACACAACCTTGCTTTTAGATGTGGAGCCGTCACGTCGGCACTGTTGCGTAGTTAACTTGTTCAGAAGTTGGGGCCAATGGTTGCTTCCATCACAAGTAATGCTTCAAGTCTGGCTGCATCGAAGGGGTCTCGAGTGATCCGAGCACAGGTGAAAAGGGAGAGGTAGCATCTTGCCGCCTGTTAAAGACACGGTATTTGCAAAAATGAGAAATTTTTAAAGGTAATTGTTTTCTCAGTTTAGGTCTGAGACCTGAAACAAATTGTCCTCTCGCTCTACCAATGTGCTGATTATTGATTTGTAGCCTTGGAGCTGAGCGGCCAGCTCTAAACTGACCAAGGTGTAAGGGCAAGGATTCCTGTTTTTCATCCCCTTTTGTGTAGTGCTATCAAGTTGTATTTTTCTCCATCTCGCGTTTCATACAAAATGTAATGATTCTTGCTAAAAACTGCAGCGAAATTTTGAAAAAGATAGAGAAAAAAATGTTCCGACCACCAATGAAATGTTTGCTTCCTTCGGATTCATGCGTTCTAAATCTACCAAAAGTGGTCTCCGATTCCTTTTTCAATATTGGTGAGGGGCCTAAGATCCTCCTAGACCTCCCCGACTTTAAACACTGGTCATAGCTCACTGTATTTGTCGGCAGTGGCTCAGCTAAGTGGCGGTTCTTTGCGAAAATCTGCGGGTCTTCATTGCTTGACCGGCTGCACTTCTTTGGAGGTGCTTCTCTATCAGCTATTTTCGTGAAATATGCTTCAGCGCTGGAGTCATCCACGTTATCTTTACACAAGCATAGTTTTCGAAACCCGTAAGCCAATTTCTACCATATGTTCACAAAAAAGGCACGCTGTGGGGAGAAACGCCACTTTGATATTTTCAACAATAAGGTGCCATTCCACATTTGTGGACGCGCCACTCTGAGCGTCCACCGCAGCACTTTTTCGTCTATGATGATGAAAATTCGTGTGCCATTTCTACATTAACCTATAAAAACATTCCGAGCCCTAAATGGCATCATTGTAGAATGTAAAGAGAAAAGCTATTTGCTCGTCCCGCCAGAAAACGCCGTGATGCACATATTTTTTTTTTTACAAACACATTTCGTTGTAGCTGCAAGAGATGGCGCCACAAACTTGACAGGAAGGGTCAAAATGATAAGAGCACGATATTCAAAGCTGGAAATTAGCCTTGTGTACGAAAATATGAGGAGGCTTAGGTCACGTCCACATATTTGGACTCAGCACTGCATATAGCAGTTCCGCTGCTCACACTGTAGCTTTTTGTGTGCTCTGTCACACAATTGCTTTCTTGTTTTCTCACACCTTTACCGAATCTGCCTCTGGTTTTGCTATAACAGTTATAATCAGGCAGGTGCAACAGTTGTGAGGTTGCCTGATAAGGCTTTCCATTATCTGTTGTCAGCATCCTCGCAGTAGCAGTAGGGGTGCCCCTAAGTGTTACTGGTGCTTCTAGGCTGCTGAGACGATCTTATTCAGCATTTAAATGATAACAATCTTGATACTGCTGTGGGAAGGTAAATAAGCCTTAACAGCTGAAAAATACGTTCGTCTGCTTTCAAGACAAAATTTGTTCTCCACATTGACACCAGCTGAAGATGTGGCAGTCATGCTGTGCGCATGAAAAGGAATTCCTTTTCATTAAGTGAAAGTACTTTGTGTAGTCAGATAACAGTAGTTATCTTGCACGTGGCCTGGTGCTATGTGAAATGGACCGTTCCTGAAAGAAAGGACTTTTTGCAAAAGATAACTGCTTGTCAGTGCTCCCCCACTTTCAGTATGAAACCGGGAAGAGCCCCCGCCAGCCTTGCCCACTGTGTGTTTGTGACACTCCTGCACTGCATATAGTAGTTCTGCCTCTCACGCTGTGGCTTTTTGTGTGCTCTGTCACACAGTTGCTTTCTTGTTTTCTCACACCTTCACCGAATCTACCTCTGCTTTTGCTAAAACAGTTGTAATCATGCAGGTGCAACAGCTGTGAGGTTGCCTGATAAGGCTTTGCATTACCTGTTGCCAGCATCCTCACAGTAGCAGTAGGGGTTTCCCTAAGTGTTAGTGCTGCATCTTTGTGTTGGCTGAGCTGAAACCTTCCCATTTTAAAGTGCAGCCAGGCCTACGTGTAGGGGGTCCATTCAATTCGCCTTGCACGATGTGAACTAGTTCATGATGGTGGAAAAAAAAGCTGCACTCATGCAGCACCAGTTCAACAGTGCAGGTACATTGAGACACAAACAGAAACAAACTCTAAAGTGCAGAAGTCATGGAAACCTGCTTCTAGTGTGCTATTGTGGTTTGAGAGAATTGGTTGCTTGCTGCACATGCTTTTTGTCTCTTTGTAGAAAAAGGAAAAAAGATGAAGTGCGTCTTTTCTGCCTCTTGCATGGCATATTTGAGACTCTTGTCGGTTGCTTTCAAGTTCCGCTGTTTTTTCTGCACGCCATGGGAGGCCGTCCACAGATGAGTGCAGAGAATACGTACCTGTTGCTATCCATTACCATGAAATCCAGTGCAGTGTGTATGCCCTGGTGGACCACTTAGATGTGTCATCGTGGTTCGAGCATACTTGCGTTCAGCGAGTCGGACGTCTGCTGCCACAATGCAGTCTGCTGGTGCACGAAATCGATGCTGGCAGTCGAGAAAGCGGAGAGTTTTGCGGAATTGGGTCTGCACTATGTCTGCGCTTTTTTAAATGAATGGCATCATGCAAAGGGCACCATGTTGCATCGCTGGTACAAATGGCAAAGTGCAACACCACGAGAACTAGTTCACTTAGTGCAGACAAATCGGAACAGACCTAAGATTCTCCCTTTCATCCCCTCAGGGACTGTTCACATTTGGCTCTTACTCTTAGCCGCCCTCGCCTAGAGAAGTAAAAGACCAAAATTTGAGTACATTTTTGCTAAGTGTTAAAGGACTTTATTGTGTTTTCTGACTTCTTGGGATTAACACCTTAACGTAAGTGGTACCAGCTTGTTATTTCATTAGTATTGGGTTTGTTTTGTATGCAAGCAATCGTCAGTACCTATATACAAGGTGTAGTGTTAAGGAGAAGAAACCTGGCTATCATTGGTGATGGTTTCAGGCCGTATGTGCCTAAATTGTACATATGTGCTCTCTCATTTAAAAGGGTCATTTATAAAAGAGTAAGAAAGTTATTGTCCTTATGGTCACATGGTAGCTCAGTCTGAGACTAGCCAACTTGTTAAAAGTAATCTCGAGAGATCTATTTTAGTCTATTTGAGGAAATTGATGAAACATAATATTGTGGTCACTTGTGATTCTATGTCATGTTGCATGATGTTTTCTTTTCATACGCAGGTGATGCAGCCATTCGTGCGAATAAGGCACCAACACTGATCGGAGCACAGCAAAGAGAGTCACGTGCCTCTTGGTCTGAAAATGTTGGAGATTTTTGGGGAAGGTTTATTCCTGGTGTCATTGAACACCCCTGCACAACTACTAAGAACGAGACATGTCAGATCGTCCCAGACCTTTCTGCTTTAAATGAGTACCTCTGTATGGTTCAGCTGCAGCTGCGTGAAATTCCAGATGCACCGGGGCAGCTGACCCTTGCATCTCTTGACAGGCCATATTTTCCAATGAAGGGCAAGTTTCCTGTCTGCAAAGTCGAGATCCTGGTGTACTGGCTGCTGAAAACTCATAGCTGTATAGAATCTCTTGACTTCAGTGCTAGTGTCGTGAGGCTTTCAGGTGAACTTTTAAGCAGTGCCCTCAGAGGAAGCTCAAACGTTAAGTCACTGAAATTTCATTGGGATACCTTTCAGACACCCAGTGACATGTGCATACTCCTTTCTTCTCTGAGCCATTTGGAAGAACTTGAATGCATGGATTTTTCAAGTTGTCCGGTAGCAGTGCAGTCGACACTAGTGGCTCTTTTGAGAAGGTGCACATCGCTGGCTGTGTTGAAGATTCCTTCTTTATGCCTGGAAAGCAAACACACTTTCAGTTTAGTGAGTGTGCTTTTGGAAAAGACAGCTCTAAAAGAGCTTTGGTTGAACGAGTCTGTCATGAGCAAAGTTTCTGTTAAGTATCGTTTGTCATTAGCAGTGCACCTGAAGAATGCTCCCCTAAAGTTTGTGAGGATTGAGGCAAGTCACACAGTTTGCCATGGTTCCTTGGCTCTAGTTATCTTGGGTCTCTTGGAGAACAAGACTGTCTCCTGCATTCATCTCGCAAACTTTTTGCTGGATCAGTGTAGCATCGTGCAAATAACAACACTTTTGGAAGTTAATGGAGTTTTGCGCATCTTGATTGTTTCAGGTGCACATAACCGTGTACGAAGTGCGGAATGCGTAGGATATCCACAAGTAGCAGACCTATGGCATTTGCTGGTGGCACTCTTGAAGCATGAAACGTTGCAAGAAGTCACCATGCCATTTTGTATCTGGAATTTGAACCAGTGGGATGTGCTCTTCACAGCTCTGCCAGCAAAGAGAAGCCTGAAGAAGGTGTTTATTCAAATGTGTGAAAATAATTATGCCCTAATGGCAGAAGCCTGTGCGCGAGTATGCCAGAGTGGTGCAGAGGAGAAAGTTAGTTTTGGAACTTGCGACATACATGGTAGCTTCAATTTGCTTGAGTGGAAGACATTGCTTGAGTACAAGGTATTTTCAGCAGTCCGTGTATGGGTGTCCAACAAATTTAGACCTGCATTTTGGCTAATGCTGCCTTGGTTACCTTCATTAGCACACATCACGACAGCAAGCATCATCATCAGGGATGACGGTTTGGGTGATCAACTGTATTCAGCTATAGGCAACTACATTTGCATGGCAGTCACACTCAAGAAACTCAGATTGAGTCTGCGTACCTACTACAATGCCTCGGACACTAAAAAGTTCTGCAGGGTCGTCGTTGAATCTTTGTCAAAGAACACAAGCATAAAAGAACTGATCCTCGATACACCATGCATGTGTAGAGAAGATGTTGAGCATTTGGCAGATTTGGTCAACTCTAGCGGGCACTTTCGAAGGCTGTACCTGAACATCCAACCTTGCTCATTTATTCGGCGTTTGGCCGTAGGCATCAGAGACAACTACTCGCTCATCAGCATCACTATGGATCAACGTTTTCAAGGAGTGGCTTCACACTGGTTCACTGTCCAGGACACAGTGCGGCGAAACTCCAACTTGGTGTCACGTGCGGCTATCTTTCTGAATGGCACTTTGAACACTGGGTATGTATCCTACTCTTGAGTTGTGGACATAATTTGAGAAACTGGCATTTTGGTAGGAAAACAGTTTAGTTAATTATTTCTATTTTGCCACAAGAAATTTGTAGTAATTTATACTCTCAGCTTTAAACCTTTAATTCGTGCAAAAACATTTGCAGAATGAACAAGAGGCTTGAATCTGTACTTTAGCAGTGCCCGTAGCATCTTTTTTTTATGACGTGCTTTGAGGCTTTCAGACAGAGGCAGCATGTAAACCTTTTACATGGAACAGTGCTTTATATTTGTGGTTATCAAATGTATGGTTCTAAACTCCATCAAAATAAGTTGGCAGCTTGTACCGGGTGCCTCAGTGAGCATTTTAATATTCATTTCATATCGTAAAGATTCAAATTTCAGCAGCCCATCTAAAAATTTTTAAACATAGGTGGCTGAAAATGTGAAATCTTTCCAGAAACAAACTGTCAGCTGTAGTGTATCTAAGTTAAAGATATTTTTAGTTTTTAGTGCCAGTGTAGAGTTATCTGCTAGTGTAGAGTTCTCTGCCTAAGATGCGATACAATGGCGTCACTAGGGCCAGCTGCACCCGATGCGGTGGCAGGCTCTTCACCCTCTCCCCATCCTCTTTTCCCTTCCATTTCCAATAATCAATTGATGCACACGCTGCCCAAGCATGTAAAACCACGTGCACTGATTGCAATGGAATGACCAAGGACCGTTAGACAAGCGAATAGCGTAAGGCTCACTTGAACATACAGAAAACTGATATTGCCATGATTTGCTCCAATGCAGAGCCACAGCTACCCTCATCTTCACTTAAACAAAACTGAGTGGGCCATGTATGGAAAATGCAACTCAACATTAATAAGTTCAAAACAATGAGAGTATCTAGTGTTAATCACAGTTTTCCTAATTATTATCTTACTAATACTTTATTGGATTGTGTGACTTCATACCATTGTTTAGGAGTGACCAAACTAACAGCTTGTCCTCGCACCCCATACTATGGGGCACTTGCACCAAAATTTTACTCGTGTGCCATTATTGTTAGAACAGTTGTAATGCACCGCTTATGTTTGTTTGCAGCTTGAATATGCTGCATCAATTAGGAAAACACAGATCATGAAGGCTACCCAAAACTACTCAGTCCATTTCATTTTCAATAACTTCAATTGGACAGCATGCATAACATGCATGAAATGGTCATTAAACCTTTTTCTTTTATCCAATCGCTGAAAATTATCCCACATTTTTCTCTAATAAAATATATCATCATAACAGTATTGTTCATGTTGTTTGGATCCGGCCAGCTTTGCTCATTTCTTGTCGTAATAATAATCAGAAAGTTAGCATATCACATTTTAACACTGTTACGCGCAGGAACTTGCTGCTCCCTAAAACTATCAAGGATTGGAACAGCTTTTCACTAACAAGTATAATTCGGTTATGTTTAGAAGCATACTTAAAAATGCACGCATGATGTATTTACAACTGCATCTCGCAACTAAATCTCACAAGTTGTTTGCAGCAGTGTGAAGGCTGCAGCCGGTTAGAATGGCATACAAAATGTGTTCCCTCATGACCCTGTTAGTCATGAGATGTGCACCTCATGACTGATGGCTCCATCACTGGGAAGGAAAGAGCACCAGTGTCCAGCTGCTGCGCTAATTTAACCAGTGAATGAAACGCTTGCTACACACCACCCTGATGCCGCGACGTCATGAAGATACAGTGGCGCTGATGCCAGTAGCGAGTTTTGCGTGTCAGGCAAAAGAGGTTCCGCCCACCTGTCTCTACCGTAGCTGCTGCAGCTACCGGCAGTACTGCATGGCTGCATCGTTTCCGCGCACTCCAGAAGCAGCATGTGTGGACCAGCTACTTTGCTGTGGGATATGCTTAGTAGCATAAAAAGGAATAATAAATCAGCCTCAATAGGTGTTTTGTAGACTAATACAGCAATAGGCTGCGGTATAAAGTTTAGTGTGGGTCTCGATTGATGCTGCCAATCAGTGTACGTGCCAAAGGTTTTATAGTGGGGAAGATGTTACGCTCGCTCGCCTATACGTCAGCATAGTATGCTTAAAACAACGCAAGGAAAAAGCCAGTGCAGATTTAGCTGTGCATGTCGTCGTCACCCAGAGCCATTTGATGAGCACGAGTTGTGACTAAGGACTTGCGACGAAGGAATGCATTCTCGTTGATTGCACAGCATATTTTAATGAGTGTGGAAATTATACGAACATTTAAGGGAGCGTTGACTATTTACGTGGGACTATATTTTAAAATGGATGACATAGTTTTATTTGATTCACGTAGAGGGGTATGATAAATTGTGCCGCTCTTGCATGGTCACGTTGATATGTTTAAAACAGCGCACATTAGCATGTGTGAAAAGCCACATAAGAACATTTAGCTCTCTGAAATGCATGATGAGTTATAAACTGGTTAATGAGGCTGTGCATAATTATGAAGCGTGTTTGCAAGAAAACAACCGTCCTGCAGTGAGAGCATGCTGGCTTGTACAGCGCGTCAATATAGTGATCTTGTTCAATGTCTAGAGTATAAATCAATGGCAGCAATGCTTTCTGATAACGATTATGGATTTTGTTGTGGTGCAAGGGCATCTGTGGCCAAAGTGCACCATGGCACATGGTATTTTTTTTATACTCAAAATGGGGTCAAAGACCCGTTTCCCAAGCATTTCACTGTAAAGAAGCCGAGCAACAGGCAGGGGAAAGCTTATACCCATCGTATCACCGGCGGGTACCCGGTGGCACTGGGGATCGCACCTCCTGCACGCGAGGCGGATGCTCGAACAACTAGGCCACAGCTGCGGTGAGCATCGCTTCCTGCGTACTACCAACTACATACACAATGCTTAGTGCTGAGCTCTTCCCTGAACACGCCATGTGTGGTCAACGTGAGCCCAAGTAGTTCAAGATTAATAACCATGTTATGCATGAACCACTCTTGTAAGCCGAAGAAACTGAAAACTCTCCTGGAAGCTTTAAAAGCTCGCGCTAAATCCTGGAAGCTTTAAAAGCTCGCACTCAACACCTCCACCGTGACACCCTCTCCCTGGCTTCTAGCCTACCGCAAGTCCACTAGAGCCTGCAGCACCTCCACGTTTGTTTGCAAACATGCAGGAGGTCTACACTTTCAAAACACCACCCTGAACTACCTTTTCACTCGCCACTATAATTTGTCATGCTATGGTTATGGCGCTCGGCTGCTGACCTGAAAGACGCGGATTTGATTCCAGCCCCGGTGGTTGAATTTGGATAGAGGTGAAATTGTAGAGGCACGTGTACTGTGCGATGTCAGTGCACATTAAAGACCCTAGGTGTTCGAAATTTCCGGAGCCTTTCACTACAGCGTCCCATAGCCTGAGTCGCTTTGGGACGTTAAACCGCCATAAACCAAACCAATTCTTTAAAGGGTAGTCACAACACTGTTTCGATATTTGAGGGACTATTTGTTGTCTTCCTTGGCCCTGAATAGATGAGAGAGCTCTACCTTTTATAGTGTTGCAAATGACTTGTGAGGTGAAGTTTTCGTGAGCATCATCATCAAAATGCTAACTAGAAATTTTGAAGATATGCATTCTTCATATTAATTTGAAATCCTGTACATTGAACTTTGTGCCACTCTGTGCTTATAATCAGATATCAGCTCGTAATCTTGAATCGCTTTTGTTGTACTGTTTATTTTTGTGAGTTTTTACTGATGTTTACTTTTTATTCTCTTTGCCCCTCCCCTCTGTAGTGTACTCTATCCCTTAAGAGTGAAATAAATGAAATACCATACAGCAGATAATTCAGTAACAACCTCGTGAAAAATTTACTTAGTCCATATATTTGCATGTTCATATCAGGAAAAGGAAACAACAATTTGAAATTTGGCTTTGTGAACAAAGCATCACTAATGGAGAGAGAAACACTGCAACGTTTGTGACATAGATATGGCAGTTGTCAATGGGAAAATTAGCAAAGCCGACAATAAATATGCGTTAAGATTTACATATATTTAGTGAGCATTTAAAAGATGGCCTACGAGTTTGCTTCTCAGTAAAGAAAAATTTGAGTGCAGCTACTATGCTACTTTAACTGTAGGCGACTGCATACGAAGCTTACAGTGCCAAATGGAGGCATCTCTGGGTTTCAGTTTGAACAGCGCGCATGGCAATTTGCCATTGCTGAGCCTCGCAGATGGCAGCGCACTACTGTGGCGCCCGTGAAGCTCTCTTATGCTCTCTTCATGCTACCGCCGTACCTTCCTCTGCTTTCTTTTTCGCACTTTCTTTGCTATCATTGTCTTTCATCTTTCACTGCACTCTGCGTTTGCTCTGATTTATTCTCAACTGTGCTCCTTGTTCTCTCGGTTACACCGAGGGGAGGTGGTGGTGCTGCTCAGGAACTAGGAACTAGCGCTTAAGAGCTGTGCTGTAAAGTTTTTGACAGCCACATGAGTTGGAATGTTTAGTAAGAGTTACAATGACAGCTGGCAAAGGAGTATTTGACAATTCACTGAAAATCTGAAGGGATAGCCACAGGCATGAGTAGACATTAAGTGATAATCAACTGATACAAACACTGCCCCAGCATGAGAGGACGCTTGTACTGATTGCTCAGGAATGACCAAGGACAACCAAAAGGTGCGAGTGGGGAAAGGCCCCCTCTAACTTACCGATAACTACTGAAATTGTATGTGTAGGAATAACCAAGGCCATATAAGCAACTAATCAAGATAGTTCACTCAAATTGAAAAACAGCTAAGGTACATTTGCAAGAATGACAAGGTCATCAGCAACAGTAGCCTGACTATGCCCACTGCGGGGCAAAGGCCTCTCCTATATTTCTCCACTTAATCCTGTCCTGTGCCAGCTGCAGCCCTCTTATCCCTGCAAACTTCTTAATCTCATCCACCCGCCTGTCTCTTTGTTGCCCTCCTTCTACTTCTGCCTTCTTTTGGAGTCCAGTCCATATTACCCTTAACGACCATTGGTTGTCTTCCCATTACATGATGCCCTGTCCATGCATATTTCTTGGTTTAGACTAAGGGTATCATTAATTTGCATTTGTTCGCTGGCCTACTCTGCTTTCTTCCTCTAAACGTTACGCCTATGATTTTCTTTTCCATTGCTTGCCGCTCTGTCCTCAGTGAGCACCTTCCAATTTACCAGACTAAGCAAAAGCTGCAGTTTTTTTCTTTATTCTTGCAACCTAAATACCCAAGCATTAACATTCCATTACTCTCGGCCACATATTTGCTTTAGCTGCATGTGGTGACCACACTTACATTAGTGCTAGAAGGCTGACTAAACTGTGCGGTTGTGTAATTGTGGTGTTAAAACTAGTAATACCTACACTTGCAGCTTTTCCAACAATGCTGATTGTAGTTGGTGCCGTTTTTGTGAGCACTGTTGCACTATTGATGTATACAATTTCTTCCTGACGTTTTGCTCTCTGTCCTGATTTGTTGTTTCACTGTTGTTTTTTTTGTGTATCATTTTTTGTTTTTTCTCTCTCCTCGGATATATCTATTTTTATCTCCTTTGTTTAATAAGCTGGTATCTTATTTTGTATTGTGGAGTTTACCCATTTTCTGTTTGCCTATTTGTATTCCCCATTATGTAGTTGCGTTTTACCCATAATGTAATACCCTCAAACTGAGAGCCTTTGAGGGTATCCTGAATAAAAGCTTTTTTTTTTAATTTGTACTTCCAAGTCATGAGTTATCACAATTGTATGCACAGTGTTGCACCTTTTTCTTTCCCTTTTCTCTTGTGAATCCTGACGGTATTGACCGTATAAAATGATATTAATGTATAGGTGGTTGTCTTGAAGCAAAACGTGTCAGCATTATCATAAACAATGTATTCTTTGTTCAAACCATTGTCTTACTCTGCATACAATACAGCAGAGCTTTAGAGAATACGAATAGACAAGGTAATAGCCTTGTCACTGATTGCATTTTTTATCGCCTTGTATTATGCAGGTGGCATACTACTAATTGCACTATAATGTATTGTAGTTTCATTTAGCCATTATATGTCCTGAAGAACTATATCACTCCCTCAGCTGTTTTTCTCAAAGCTTATGTGAGATGTCTAAATGCAGTTAGTATTAATAGTAATGGTGTCCTATCAAGCAGCAGCCATCAGGGCTGTGATGCACCAAATACGGTCTGAACAAAGCTGTACAGTGTATCAATCAACATGAATCGAAGATCCCATCTTCACTTTAGTGTAGTTTGTAAAATCTGACACAATATGTGGCAGTGTGCAATACTATGCATTTTGCAATTGGCAAAGTTCTTCCGATAATGTTTCCAAAATTCCTGCTTTTTTTTCATAGATTCTGTAGCTAAGCATGAGCTTGTGGGATGGCAACGGTGTGGAAATATGAAACATTAGGAGGGCCCTCGCTTGGTTGGCGGCGCTTGTTCGGAATTTTTCTGTAGTTGTGTTACCCCGTAGCATCCCACTCCACATATAGCTTCACTTCATACTCTAGACGTCTGAAATCAAAAGTGCATAATAGAAATTTGTTATCAGAATTTTAGGGCTGCTTAATTACAATGCCAACAAAATTCTGGTCTTGTGACGTTTGTTACCATGGCATGTGCCAGCCACGGGCAATTACAATGCCAACAAAATTCTGGTCTTGTGACGTTTGTTACCATGGCATGTGCCACCCACGGGCAATATGCGGTTTGCATTCCTCACCCCATTCCACCTCCCTACCTTTTTACTTTCTTTCATTTCACTTCTCTCTCACTCATTATGTACTACTTTGCTCAGTACGACTTGCAGCATGTCCGGCCTGTACTAATTGAGGTTTCCACTTTATAGCAAATCATTGCACTTTCATATAGAGTACATGTACAGACATTCAGTTCTTTGCCCTTTTCACCAGCGGCGGAATTCATTTTTTAGCACTGCGGGGTTGCACTGCTTTGTGAATGGGGCTCTAATTGCATCTCGTTTGTTGCAGGTCATCTTGAGTGTGACAGTACATCGTATTTTGCACAAATTTTTATACTAGTGACCCTTAGGCAGAGGCTAGCTGAGGATTTAAAATAAAAATGGGGAGTTGCTGCATGTTCTCGCTTCTTTACTGGTGTCAGCTAACAAACTCATGCATATTTGTTCTATGCATGATATCAGTAGTCATTTCTATTTCTTCCTCTGTCTTGTTTCATTCTGTACATATAGTCCAAGGTTCGACGGAAAACCGTCTGGTCAGGGCGAAGCATGATTTATTCACATTCATTTGTGAATAAATCATTCTGTACATATATTTCAGAATTCTATAGCAGTAAATTATTCAAAGTATATTTGCACATGATTCCTCTAGAGCCCTCCCTAGCCTGAAGTTTTTGTGTGGCAGTAATTTTAGGGCATCATTCAAACTCGTGCAGGTACTATGCCCAAGGTCTGGAACGGGTCGCCGGGCATCCTGTGTTGCTTGAGGAACTCGCCGACAAGCTGGCTGTCAGTGAGACAGAGGCAGCTGAAATTGCTAAAAAAGGACTGCGACGCATTGAGGACCTGCACGCGTTTATGCAAATTGCAGGCGTTGTGAGGGAGCGAGTTGTTTGCCACCCCAGCAAGGATGGGTCCAAGCAGCTCGACAGCCTCCATGAATATTGTTGGAGGAAAGTGAGGAGCTACTTGATGATCGAGGATGTCAAGAAGTGATGTGGTGCTTTGCGTTGGTGCCGCATATTGCTTCCCATGGGATCACCTTCGAGATCCCAGGCATTGCTTTGCCTCCAGTGCTCGGGGTATGGCACTGAGTGCTTGTGTGAGAAGCATCACAGATGCACGGTATTTGTCATTTCCTTTGTAATGTACTGTGTTTTTGGCAGCATTCTTTTTGTTCTTCATGGCTGTTCATTAACAACATAAATAAAAGTTGGTTCTTGTTCCTTCTAGCATGTTGGAACTTTTTGAATAAATAAATTGTTTTGATTTAAATTGGACCGCATATACTCGTGGGGTTTCTAAGCATGATTGAGCATTCGATGTCTGAATAAGCTTATGACTGGTGCGTTTACAACAATTCTTTAAGAGGCCCGCAACGTTAAGTGTGTAGTTTTCATGATTTGTATGTACGCTAATGGACATTGTGATGCCTTAACATCCAATGTGATGTAGCAAAAATTGTAGTATTGCATATTTTAATTTCCAGAAGAAATGCTCTTCTCGGGCCGATGGTGTCAAAACGTAGAGATTTTTTTCGGCAGTGGAAATGAGATGGCAGTCAAATTGAGTGCTGCCTTTCTGATAAGGGTGCCTCAATAACCTGTGCCACTTTCAGGGCGAGGGCACCGCTCTCGACGGTGGCATGTTGGGTCCGACTCTCCTGTTCGGCTGCATTGAGCCCAAATACGGCAGCGGAGTGCCTTTTCGAAGAGAAAACTACTGCTTGGGATCCCACAAATTTACTGTTTTGGAAGATGGTGCTACCAGACGTTCTTTAAAGAGTGAATCCGAGTTCATTACGCTATCCATGGAAAGTGAGAGTAGCGCAAAACGGGACAAAGGAACAGAGAAAGACAGACACAACACAGGCGCTAACTTCCGACTGAAAGAAACCAGGGCGGCCAAGACGAACGTAATCCGTGAGGGGAAACAGGCGCATGCGCCCAGAAAGATAATGAAAAACAGGTGAATGAGGATCTACGGATGTGCACGATTCAGCGTTTCTTTAAGAAGGCCAGCTCTCTTTTGGACAGGGAGATAGACGGCTTGCTTACACATTTATCGTCCAAGGCAGCGATACGAGCTGCTTCAATAATCTCTCGCGTTAACTGATCCCGGTGTCTGGCAACGATCGAGCACTTGTCCAGAAATGGCACACAACCACACTCCTTGCAGTGTAAAGCCAGATTACTGCCAGTAAAAGTTCTCAAGTTATTTTTGTGTTCGCGAAGTCTCTCATTCAAGCACCGACCTGACTGACCAACATACCGCTTACCGCAAGAGAGAGGGATGTCATAAACAATGCCTTCAGTACATTTCACGAATTTCTTTCTGTGGTTAATGGTGCACTGCAGCTTTTGGGGACGTTTATCAGCGGGCAAAGTTTTTTTGGAAAGCGCACTTAGTTTTTCAGGGGCAGAAAAAACGACACGAACATCACCTTTTGTCCCAATTTTCTTGAGATTGTGGGACAGACAATGAATGTAAGGAATAACGGCAATTTTGTCTCTTTTTCTTTCTGAAGGCACGGACGGCAGTTGACCTTCCTGGCGCTTCTTCTTTAGTATGCCTTCGGCGACAGAAACACAAATATCAGCTGGGTAGCCTGCTTGATGGAACCTTGCGAGTTGAGCGTGAAAGCTCTCGCTGATGAGGTGGGGGCATGACTTTTCCAGAGCATTCTTCAAGCATAAATTAATAATGCCCCTTTTAACGAGTTTAGAATGGGCAGATATAGAGGGGAGTAGAGGTTTGTTTGCCCGAGGTGCATAGCTCCAACACAGGTGGTTGTCCAGGAATTTAAAACGGATATCAAGAAAGCGAATCTCGTTGTCGGTTGGCATTTGGTTAGTCAATAGCAGCGGTGAAAAACACTCTTGTACCTTAGCTAAAATACCGGATGCAACTTGCTCTAAGCACGATGGCGTACACTCAACAAGGAAAAAGAAATCGTCAACAAAACGAAAGATCTTGACGACATGAGGGCTGGTAAGCCTCTCTTGGAGGCTCCTGTCAAGATGTGCCAGATACAGGTCACTAAGTACAGGGGCTAGATAAGACACAATGCATATTCCCTGTTTTTGAATGTGAGCAGCGCCTTGCCAGTTTATGAAAGTGGAGCGGAGATAAAAGTGTAGCAATTCTAAAAAACCACTGACGGATAAACCGGATTCATTCTGAAATGACACAGCGCCGACACAGCCTCGTCCTTCAAAAGTTCGTGTGGATCGTGTCGTGTCCTACCTAGCCGAACAGTCGCTTTGCGTCATCCCCTCTGACAAAGAGGGCGGGTTTGCTGTCTTTCCCCACGGTGTATTCAATGAAAAAGCCAATCATGCCATAACAGAAGTGTTTAAATGTGGAAGAAGTGTTTCACTTCCCAAACTTAAGGTTCAAGCAAAAAAACTTTGTCTCAAGCTTAATCTCGAAAGACTAGCCAGCAGCATTGAAAGTAGTAAGCGCCTCTTCCTAGAAGTGTTTTTCAGCGCAAAAACGCATAAGGCTGGCGTTCCCTTAAGGGTAATCGTTTCCGAACAGGACACTTGGCAAAAGTCAATCGCTGTGTTTCTAAAAGAAAAACTAAACATGTTGACGATAGATGACCCATTTCTAGTACGTAGTTCAGAGGAAGTGTTAAGTGCTGTGAAATCGCTTTCTGACAAGAGCCTTCTTGGTTTCTCAATTGATGTGAAAGATCTTTATTACTCCTTGCCCCATCATAACCTGCTTACAATTGTCGAAGATTCGATCCATCATTTCGGCGCTGTGTCATTTCAGAATGAATCCGGTTTATCCGTCAGTGGTTTTTTAGAATTGCTACACTTTTATCTCCGCTCCACTTTCATAAACTGGCAAGGCGCTGCTCACATTCAAAAACAGGGAATATGCATTGGGTCTTGTCTAGCCCCTGTACTTAGTGACCTGTATCTGGCACATCTTGACAGGAGCCTCCAAGAGAGGCTTACCAGCCCTCATGTCGTCAAGATCTTTCGTTTTGTTGACGATTTCTTTTTCCTTGTTGAGTGTACGCCATCGTGCTTAGAGCAAGTTGCATCCGGTATTTTAGCTAAGGTACAAGAGTGTTTTTCACCGCTGCTATTGACTAACGAAATGCCAACCGACAACGAGATTCGCTTTCTTGATATCCGTTTTAAATTCCTGGACAACCACCTGTGTTGGAGCTATGCACCTCGGGCAAACAAACCTCTACTCCCCTATATATCTGCCCATTCTAAACTCGTTAAAAGGGGCATTATTAATTTATGCTTGAAGAATGCTCTGGAAAAGTCATGCCCCCACCTCATCAGCGAGAGCTTTCACGCTCAACTCGCAAGGTTCCATCAAGCAGGCTACCCAGCTGATATTTGTGTTTCTGTCGCCGAAGGCATACTAAAGAAGAAGCGCCAGGAAGGTCAACTGCCGTCCGTGCCTTCAGAAAGAAAAAAAGACAAAATTGCCGTTATTCCTTACATTCATTGTCTGTCCCACAATCTCAAGAAAATTGGGACAAAAGCTAATGTTCGTGTCGTTTTTTCTGCCCCTGAAAAACTAAGTGCGCTTTCCAAAAAAACTTTGCCCGCTGATAAACGTCCCCAAAAGCTGCAGTGCACCATTAACCACAGAAAGAAATTCGTGAAATGTACTGAAGGCATTGTTTATGACATCCCTCTCTCTTGCGGTAAGCGGTATGTTGGTCAGTCAGGTCGGTGCTTGAATGAGAGACTTCGCGAACACAAAAATAACTTGAGAACTTTTACTGGCAGTAATCTGGCTTTACACTGCAAGGAGTGTGGTTGTGTGCCATTTCTGGACAAGTGCTCGATCGTTGCCAGACACCGGGATCAGTTAACGCGAGAGATTATTGAAGCAGCTCGTATCGCTGCCTTGGACGATAAATGTGTAAGCAAGCCGTCTATCTCCCTGTCCAAAAGAGAGCTGGCCTTCTTAAAGAAACGCTGAATCGTGCACATCCGTAGATCCTCATTCACCTGTTTTTCATTATCTTTCTGGGCGCATGCGCCTGTTTCCCCTCACGGATTACGTTCGTCTTGGCCGCCCTGGTTTCTTTCAGTCGGAAGTTAGCGCCTGTGTTGTGTCTGTCTTTCTCTGTCCCTTTGTCCCGTTTTGCGCTACTCTCACTTTCCATGGATCACCGTTACCGACTCGCCCAAGTTTCTACCCTTGTCATTACGCTAAAGTATATATCTTCTTTAGCAGCTAGCTAATCTGAAAAATTTGGCACCTTGCGAACAGTCGTAACGTAAAGGGTGTAGCATATCTAGTCATTCTGTTTACCTGAGGCTATACATTTGATACCTTTTGCAACAATCAGATTACTCATTTCGAGCTGTAGTTGCATATTCGCCTAAGGCTGCCATTCATGTCTACAGCTTATCATTTGTCATGAAAACAAGTACGAGAAGTCGCGTTTAATGACTGGTTTGAATAATTTATGAGCATGCGAAGTTAATGTAGTGCATTTCATCTCTGCCTCCAGCAAAATTTTTCTGGAATGCTTGTTTTCCTTGCCTTAACTCGCATACTTTGGAGTTCTGCTGGTTCCCAGCCCTCTCTCTTAACCTGCAATTTCAGCCGCTGTGGGGCTCAGTATAGTGCTTGGCAGCTGACTTGAAAGACGTGTGTGCGATTCTGGCTGCAGCGGTATCATTTCGATGGCAAAATGCTAGAGACTTGTACTGTGCGATGATGGTGCAGGTTAAAGAACCCTAGGTAGTCAGGGTTATCTGTAGCCCCACCCCCCCACTACGGCATCCCTCATACTAGAGTTATTTTGGGACGTTAAACACACCAAGCACATAACCTGCGATTCCCAATTATTTTCTGCATGTGATGTCCCGATCAAAGCGAAATAGCCCGATTTTCTAGTGCAGGCGAAACATACGGGTGCAAAACACCCCAAAGCTCGATTTGGTATGCTGCATCGTGCACACGCAGCATGCTTATTTCAGCAAAATAAGCGTGTCCTGATGCGTGAAATTGCCCATATTCACCTTGGTTTTGCTAATTTTTAACATTCCCCACCACCTTCAAATTACAGCCACCTCGGTACACATCGTACCTTCGGCACCATGCTGTCAGATGTCATGTTTTGTCCACCGGGATTCACTGCCGCGAAATTCTCCGGGTTACAAAAAAAAAGAACAAGTCGATGGCATTGCATAACCGGGCCTGGGGTGCAGCCTGATCTCGGTGACCAGAACCGACTGTGCACTCCCTCACCAGAACACGATTTGGCCACCCTTGTGTAGTACTTGGCCACAACCTTTCCTGAACGCTCCAATTAACTTCCATCCCTCACGCCAGTGGCTGCAGAGCAAGTGAGCAATTAAGGTAGCGGTCAGGCCTGT
Source organism: Amblyomma americanum (assembly GCF_052857255.1). NCBI lineage: Eukaryota > Metazoa > Arthropoda > Arachnida > Ixodida > Ixodidae > Amblyomma > Amblyomma americanum. The sequence goes on from NC_135504.1 coordinate 87,543,222, forward strand.
GACGCACCGAAGGGTGCCAAGAATCTGGCTCCGGACAGGCCACGATTGGAAACAACCTGGCAACAATCGATGCTAGAACCTTATCCAGTGAGGCTAGTCTGTTCCAGGAACTATCGTGTGTTAACGGATGTCACAGGGTTTAGGTTAGGCGGACAAGTGAGGCGTATACAGTACTAAGGGATGGGCATGTACTGTGCTATCGTAGATTAGCGGACAGATGAGAACTGGGTGTGGGATTCCTCATCAATCGGGATATAGCTGGAAACGAGGGGTTTACCAGTATTGACGAGAGGGTGGTGGCGATCGTAATTAGGCTTAATGAGATCTAGTTACAAGCTGAAGGTATGTCAGGCATGAGAAGGCATACACTTGTGATGATTTATAAAATGAACGTCCGCCCAAAGGACTACGCGCCTACATCCAGCTATGCTGACTAGATTGTCGAGAGCTGCTATGAAGATGTGGAATTGGCAAAGCCAAGTAAAATCACTGTACTCTACTGATGGGCGACTTGAATGGGAAGGTAGGAAAGAAGCAAGCCAGTGACCTGGCGGTAGGCGCCTATGGCATAGACTCCAGGAATAGCAGGGAGGAGTTAGCAAGAGTTTGCCGAAAAAAAATTTATGGATCATGAATACCTTCTTCCGGAAACAATTAAAAGAACAAAGTATGTGGAAGAGCACCAGTGGCGAGGCTAAAAATGAAATAGACGTTATACTATGCGCTCACCCTGGTACGGTGCAGGATGTGGATGTCCCCGTAAAGGTGCGTTGTAGCGACCACCAAGTGGCAAGGTCTTGAATTAGTTTAGACTTGAATAGCGGAAGCTTATATTAACAAGCAGTAAGAGGGAATTCAGGATATTTTTGCAGAACAGATATTCGCCTATGAGGAAGACTCTTAATGTTCAAAGAAGGAATGATTGCCTTAATTGCAGCTGTTATTACAGAGTGCGCAGTAGAAGTAGGCGGTAGCATGGTCCGACAGTATACTGGCAAGCTACCTCAAGAGGCAAGAGATATGATTGAGACATGCCAACAAGCATTAAAGCGTCTAGCTAACCCTACAGACAACAGAATTGGCACAGCTATCAGCGTTAAGCGTAAGATAGCCGACAAACTTTAGTATGGAGAGAATCGAGCATGTTTAAAAAACGGTGGTAGCCTAAAAGCAGTGAAGAAGAAACGGTAAAGAAATACTAAGAGACAAAGAGGGCAATGTCATTAGCAACATGGATAAGATAGATAAAGCAGCCGGAGAGTTCTACGCAAATGTATACAGCAGCCAATGTAATTGGAATTAATGTTAGAGTGGCAGTAGCACAGAGCTGTGGGACATCCTGCCAGCAACTAAAGAGGGAGAAACCCTTGGGAGCAATGCAAAGAGGGAGAGCAGCTGCAGTCCCTCACCTCATTAGTTCAACAGTCTTATTACGACAAAAGCCTCGGGAAACGCTGGAGCATATTGCTCGGGGATTGGCGTTACGTTTATAGATGCAGACAAACGTCCCTTTGTGCATAATCACCCTCTTCGGATTATACCGAGGTTGACAAATCAGAACTCTCAGTCCTGGCAATGTTGCATTCTGCAGCTCCTGGACAATATGGTGTCACTGTTGGTTTAAAACTTGAGCCCAGGATTATACAAGCGGCCTCTGAGATATGGTCAATGCTTCGTTGGAAAATGCATGGATTCCAAGCATTTGGAAAACGACAATTATTTTATTGATGAAAGATGCAGGAAAAGAATACGTCTTAGATAATATTCGGCCAATTGCGCTAACTTCCAATTTAGTTAAATTATAGAAATAATAGTGCACAGTCGCCTCATAAAACGTGTTTAGGGTGGCTAGACTGGGTCTAGTCACCCTAACGTGTTCTTGATGTCAATGGTCTCAGCTTGGCCCAGATTGGCTTTCGTCGCGGGTGCTCTATATGGTCCGCGCATGTGGATATAGAGAGCACAATGCAGCTGTCGCTACGCATAAGGGAAGTTTCAGCCTTGGTGACTCTTGATGTCACAAAGGCCTATGACAGTGTAGAACATACTATTTTACTTAAAAGACTTGCTCAGTTACATCCTCCAGCCTACATTTATGCGTGGATATCTGAATTTCTGAAGGACAGATACTTTTACTGCATAGAGGGAACCCTATGTTTCAATACATATCGACCAAGAGGTGTGCCGCAAGGATTGGTGCTATGGATCCCCGCTGCTTTTTAATATTTTGGGCAGTGGCATCCCCATTCGTCCTGATATAAAAATTTTTGTGTATGCAGATGACAGCTTTTTCGCCTCGGCCAGGGATATCTATTCCCTTTACCAGATTCTGCAGGGATATTTGGATGTGATTGTAGTAAAATTGGTTCCACAGTATTGATTTATCCCTGAATGTTGAAAAAGGCGGCGTTTTGTTATTTCCTCCAGACACGCCTTTGCACATTTCATTAGCCCATCGCTCTAACCAGATTCCGCAAGTGGAATCCGTTAAATATGTAGGTGTTAATTATCACCCAGCATTACATTGGAGCCTTCATATAGACAACAATGTGTTTAAAGGAGAACGCGCTCTAGGCCGACTGACAACAATCGCCAATAAAAAGTTTGGGATGTGCCGCGACACATTATTGTTACTATACAAGCCTGTGTAAGACCTGTACTTGAACTTGGTTGCATTCTGTTCTCCGCTAGTGGAAACTACAAGATTCAGTCCTTAATCTTACTGGAAAGGCGTACTCTACGTCTCTACCTTGGTCTCCCAAAATCAGTTTCAAACGCCCTGCTTTATCTGGAAGCCCGTATCCCTGATTTAAATTCCCGCTTTCAAATACACATGGTGCGAACTTTCTTCAGGTTGTTGGGCCTGCTGAGTGATGTCAGTACTCCTATTTTTGTGTCCTAGCTGGCGTTATTCTTTTCTCATCATTGGCCACGGTATTAAAATACCACAAATTTTGTTAACGGACAACCTTTTAACACCGGCTGGCGTTCATCTCAGTTCTTTGCAGTGGGTTGATGAGCCGCAGGCAGCAGTGGAATTCCATTTTGACCACATATTCCCATCTCATGCGAAACACATGCCCGCAAACATTTTAATGGATCTGCTCTGACCAATTTGGCCAATTGTCTACCGCGTGGACCCGCTGCATCCTCGTCCCCTGCAATGCACGAACTGTTGGAGATTTGGACATAGTGGTAAAGCTTAGGTAAGTCGGCGACCAGATGTCGGGTGTGTGGCGAAGGCCACTCTTCCGACAGCTGCACCGCGGAACAACCAAGCTGTTGTCTATACAGTAACAGTCACAGCGCCCATGAAGATCTTGTGAAAATTGGCCACAGGAGCAAAGTTTATTGGAATTAATTGAGCACTATCGTTGCTCACGTGCAGACGCTTGTGCACTCCTTAAATGCTAAAAACATTCTTACGCCAGTCTTGTGCGATCCTCTACCCTGACCTCGAGGCCACATTGTCTGCCTCAATAGCGTCAACCGTTGAAAAAGCACTCTCAGTTGTGGTCGAGTGCGTGCTCAGCAGCTTCACCAGGCGTTGTCTGATATTGTTGCAAATCAGGCTGTTTCTCAACCTCAGCCTGCAGTTCCACCAGCATCAACATCACAATCGTACAGAGCTAAATCAAAGTGGTGTAATGATATTTGCTAACCCCTTCGAACTTTTACGCATTTTTCAATATAGATGTCTGCCACTTTTTTGCTACAATACAGCTTTTAGAAAAAAAAATGAAAATTCCTTTTTGGGGAAAGGAAATGGCGCAGTATCTGGTAGGTGGGTGTAAATTTATTGATGTGCCTTATGGATGAGTTACTGCCTAGGGTTGGTCTGGCTCTTGATCCCGGGTGGTAACCAACAGTCCATGACGTGCGCCGACCTGTCCAGTCCACTCTACCAGCCGCCTTTGTGAGGCCGGTTCGGAGCTGGAGACCGCGATATCCCAACCCTTTTTGTCTGTGAGGTTCCCGCGAGATGGTGGTTGGAATTCTGGGCAGAGATATAAAATGTAGTCAAAGTTGGCTCTCGGAGCCCCACACAGAGAGCATTCGAGTCTGTATCGTCCTGGGTGGATAAGGGCTAACAAAGCCGGCGAAGGGAATGTGCGAGCCTGGAGCTGTCTCCAGGTAGTTTGTTGTTCTTTCGAGAAGGAGATGTGTGGTGGGGTATAGACGAGTCTTTGCTCCCTGTAATGGAGGGTTATTTCATGATAGGTGACGAGCCGGTCCCTAGCGCTACCCCGGTCTACGGTGTGCCCTGCTCGGTTGACGTAAGCTCGAGCAAGAGAGTGGGCCGCTTCGTTGCCGGGGTTGCCTGCGTAGGCTGGCACCCAAACAATTATACTGCTCGGGGTTCTCTGGAGCAAGAATTGATCATTTTCGGATGGTAGAATGAATCTGTCTCCGTGCGAAATTCGTCATTGCTGTTTTAGAGTCACTCAGAATGAGTGTGGCAGCGGAGGAGGAAATGGCAAACGCTATGACTGCTTCGGCTTCAAGTGAGGTTGTTGCCTTAATCGAGCACGCGGCTATGTGTTTGAGGTCATGCGTTGGTACAGTGATGGTGTAGGCCGAACTGTGGATGTACTCTGCCGCGTCCACGTAGACCACGTGTTTGTCGTTTGCATGAGATTTGTGTAAAGCCATGGCACGAGCTTCTCGTCTGGCCTGGTTGTGAACAGGGTGTGCGTTTTTGGCCGGAGGGTGAACTATGAGTCGGTCCCTGATCTGTGTTGGGATGACGTGGGTGTTGTTTGGTGGTGGACGTGTTGGATGAGTCTTTAGAGAGGCGAGGATGTGTCTACCTGTATTTGTGGAGGAGAGCCTGTCAATCTGAGTTGTGCGATGAGCTTCAGTTAGTTGTTGTAGTGTTTTGTGTACTCCCATGCGTAGTAGATGGGTGGTGGGAGCTCGTTGTGGGAGATTTAGGGCTGACTTGCATGCCTGTCTTATTAGTGTATCGACCTTCTCCTCTTCCGCCTTTGTCAGCTAGAGGTAGGGAAGGGAGTAAACCATCCGACTAATCACGAATGCCTGCACCAACCGCCTCAGGTCATGTTCACGCATGCCTCGGTGCTTGATGGCTATTCTTCTAATCAGTCGGATGGTTTGATATGTCGTGATTGTTAGTTTGGAGATGGTCTCCGTGTTGCGTCCATTCTTTTGTAAGAACGTATCTAGGATGCGTATCTTATCTACCTCTGGCGCTGGTAGACCATTGACCTCGATGTGTACGTAGGGATTTTCCTTCCTGTTGCGGTTCGGGGTCGGGTGGGGTAGCAAAAGTTCAGACTTAGCAGAGGAGCATGCGAGGCCTACAGAGGCTGCGCACTCCACTACCGCGTCCGCACCTGCTTGAAGGGTTTCTTCCATGGTCCCAACATTGCCCATGGTGGTCCATAAGGCAATGTCGCCTGCATAGAAGGAGTGGGAGAGGTTTGGGATGCGCTCTAGCTTGCGAGCCATGGGAATGAGAGTGACGTTGAAAAGTAGGGGAGATAAGACTGACCCCTGGGGTGTCCCCCTGCTGCCCAGAGGAAAGGAGGGGGAGTCTATAGGGCCTAGTTTGATTTCCGCTGTGCGGTCTCGTAGGAAAGCTGCTTTGTAGGTATGTGTTCGAGTCCCGACTCGTAGATTGGATAAGGCGTCCAGTATGGCTGTGTTTTGGACATTGGCAAACGCCTTGGTGAGATCTAAGGCTAGCTGTGCTCGCGTGAGTTTGCAATGTCTGGGATGTACGATTTCTTCTGAGATTTGAAGCATTACGTCTTGTGTTGATAGATGGCTTCGGAATCCTAGCATTGTGTGGGGAAAGAGCTCTTTTGTTTGCACGTAATTTTGCAGTGTGTTTAGGATTACATGCACAAATAGCTTTCCCAAGCATGAGGTGAGGGAGATTGGCCTAGGGTTTAACAGGTCCAGGTGTCTTCCGGCTTGGGGTGAAAGTGACCCTCGCGTGGGTCCACTCGGAGGGAAGAGTACCTTCCTTCCAGTGCTTGTTGAAAAGTTCTGTTAGGGCTTGGATGGAGTTGTCGTCCAAATTTCGTACCATTTTATTTTGTGATCCTGTCTGCTCCTGGCGCAGACGTGGTGCGAAGTTTGCACATTGCTGCTCTAACCTCCCACGTTGTTATGTCCGCGTCAAGCTCGGGGTTTTCTACGCCCAAGAAGGAAGGGAGGGGTAATTTGGGAGTTGTTGTGAGGTACCTGTCTGAGATTCTTGATCAGGACATCATCATCCCTACCTATTCTGTGAATGAGGCGCGTTACATAACGCTGTTGCGTGCTCTTCGTGTTGTGGGGTTCTAAGAGGCAGCGCAGAAATTTCCACGTGTCTCTTAGGCTCAGGTTGCCCTCCATGCGGTTGCAGAGCTGACCCCATTGCTGACGGGTTAGTTGTGCCGCGTGTGCCTCTATTTCCTTGATCAAGGCTGATATCCTTAACTTGAGTGATCTGTTGCTTTTGTTAGGAAGCCATCGTTTCTGCAGGCCGGAGTGAGCCTCCCACATGTGAAGGAGTCTGCTGTCGACCGCGTCTGATTCGCGATTGCTCGAGATCTCAGCTGTCGCTGTAGCGACGTCCTTTGCGAGTTTTGTCACCCACCTCGCAAGGTGTTTGATTTGGGTGGGGGCGTCGTTCCGGAGGTTCCGAAACTTGTCCCAGTCTGTGATCTGCTGCTTCTTTTTCATGAAGGAGGCGACTGAGTTTAGCGAGATTGAGGCTTCAATTATGTAGTGGCCGCTGCGTAGGCTGGTCTGCGTGTGCGACCACTGACATTGTTGATATTCTTTGTGAGTGTGAGATCGGAAGTGGTGTTGTGTTGTTATGGGTTATTGACGAGGGTGAGTCCCTCGTTCTGAATTAGTGTCCAGACCTGTGCTCCTTTCCTGCAATTGAATTTGTACCCCCAGCTGACGTGTCTGGCATTAGTCACCAAGCACTATAAGCGGGTGTTTAGCGCTGATATGGAGCGCTTTGCGTAAGGCTGCAAGAAGGGGGGCTTCATTGCCTTTCGGCTGCTGTATGTGTTGAGGCCGTAGAGGCTAGTGCTATTCTTATTTTTGGGAAAGAGCTCCATATTAGGTGACAATCTATGTCTTCAACCCCTTTGGGGTGATCTGTAGCGGTGTATGCTCTGTGAACTAGGGCTGCTACCCTTTGAGTGGGTTTGTTCATTGGCGTGTGGGGAGTGTAGTTGACTAATCTGACAGGAGCTTGAGTTTCCTGTAGTGTGATGACTGTGGGGACATCTGTGTCGAGAGAGATTGAATGTGGAGTTGCAGATGGCTTCGCTTGGAGCGATATCCTCTGCAATTCCACTCCACACTCTAAGTTTGCTTTTTGGGGAAAGGAAATGGGGCTGTATCCGTCTCATATATCTTTGGACACCTGAAACGCGCCCTAAGGAAAGGGATAAAGGAGGGAGTGAAAGAAGAAAGGAAGAAAGAGGTGCCGAAGTTGAGGGCTCCGGCATAATTTCGACCACCTGGGGATCTTTAACGTGCTCGGACATCGCACAGCGCACGGACGCCTTAGCGTTTTTATGGAGGCAAAACTATAAGAACCCGCCGCGGTGGCTCAGTGGTTAGGACACTTGACTACTGATCCGGAGCTCCCGGGCTCGAACCCGACCGCGGCGGCCGCGTTTCGATTGAGGCGAAACGCAAAGGCGCCCGTGTGCTGTGCGATGTCAGTGCACGTTAAAGATCCCCAGGTGGTCGAAAATATTCCAGAGCCCTCCACTACGGCACCTCTTCTTCCTTTCTTCTTTCACTCCCTCCTTTATCCCTTCCCTTACAGCGCGATTCAGGTGTCCAACGATATATGAGACAGATGCTGCGCCATTTCCTTTCCCAAAAACCAATTATTATTATTTTTATTATTATTATTATTAATATCATTATTATTATTAAACCTCTAAGGCGCCCGTGTGCTGTGCGATGTCAGTGCACGTTAAGGATCCTAAATTGGGTTTTGGGGAAAGAAAATGACGCGGTAACTGTCTCACATATCTCGATGGGCATCCGAACCACGCCGTATACAGGGAGGAAGGAAGATGGGAGTGAAATAAGAAAAAAAGAAAGGTGCCGTAGCGGAGGTCTCTAGAATAATTTCGACCAAATGGGGATCTTAAACGTGCACTGACATCGCACAGCACACGGGCGCATTAGCGTTTTGCTACCATAAAAACGCAGCCGCCGCGGTTCGATGCAATGCAAATGAGCTTTCGCTGGAACGCTCGCGCTGCATGCAGCATTGCTGTTTGCGTTCGATGCGGCGTTCTCTGCCTCCTTTATTGGAATTTTTGATGAAAGGAAATGGCCCAGCAGTGCCTCCAAGAAAGCGCTGGGCCCAGTAACTCTCTCACATCTTGGTGGACACCTCAATCGGGCCTGAGGGAAGGAAGCAAGGTTGGAGTGAAAGAAGAGCGAAAGAGGTGCCTTAGTAAAAGGCTCCAGAATAATTTCGACCACGTGAGTATCTTTAACGTGCACTGAAATCGTATAGCACACAGACGTATTTTGCGTTTCGCCTCCGACCCACCGCGGTGCCTCAGTGGTTAGGGCGCTCAGCTACTAATCCGGAGTTCCCGGGTTCAAATGCGATCGCGGCGGCTGCGTTTCGGTGGGGGGGACATAAGGCGCCCTTGTGCTGTGCGATGTAAATGCACGTTAAAGATCCCCAGGTGGTGGAGATTATTCGAGAGTCCTCCACTACGGCACCTCTTTTTTTCCTTTAATTATTTCACTACCTCCTTCATTCAGGTGAGCCAGTGGGCAGACCTGTGCACTTTCCTTTTCATTCTTCCTTCAGTCGCAGCAACACAACAGCAGCGCGCCGTCACGAAAACGAAGGACGGTTTGCGGCGGACGCGTTTCGATGGAGGCGAAACGGAAAGCCGCCCCTGTGAAAATGAAAATTGCTTTTTGGGGAAAGGAAATGCCGCAGTATCTGTCTCACATATCGACACCTGAACCGCGCCGTAAGGGAAGGAATAAAGAAGGGATTGAAAGAATAAAGTGGTGCCGTAGTGGAGGGCTCCGGATAATTTCGAACACCTGGGGATATATGCGCTGTCATCACACAGCACACGGGCTTAGCGTTTCGCCTTCATCGAAACGCTGCCGCCATGGTCAGGTTCGAGCCCGGGAACTCAGGATCAGTAGCCGAGCGCCCTAACCACTGAGCCACCGCGGATGTGTTGTGCTATATCAGTGCATGTTGAAGATACCCAGATGCTCGAAATTATTCCGGAGCCCTCCACTATAATTTCGAGCATCTGGGTATCTTCAACATGCACTGATATAGCACAACACATCCGCGGTGGCTCAGTGGTTAGGGCGCTCGGCTACTTATCCCGGAATTATTCCGGAGCCCTCCACTAGACCCGCCGCGTTGGCTCAGTGGTTAGGGCGCTCGACTACTGATCCGGAGTTCCCGGGTTCGAACCCGACCGCGGCGGCTGCGTTTTTATGGAGGAAAAACGTTAAGGCGCCAGTGTGCTGCGCGATGTCAGTGCACGTTAAAGATCCCCAGGTGGTCGAAATTATTCCGGAGCCCTCCACTACGGCACCTCCTTCTTCCTTTCTTCTTTCACTCCCTCCCTTATCCCTTCCCTAACGGCGCGGTTCAGGTGTCCAACGATATATGAGACAGATACTGCGCCATTTCCTTTCCCCCAAAAAACCAATTATTATTAGCCCTCCACTATGGCATCTCTTTCTTCTTTAACTCCATCCTTTATCCCTTCATTTACGACACGGTTCCGGTGTCCACCGAGCTGTGAGACGATACTGCGCCGTTTCCTTTCCCCCAAAACCAAATTTTCAATTTCTTTTCAGTTTTCAAGTGAATATGCACAATACCTCGTGAGAAGTTAATTCCTTCCAAGTATTACACATTGAGTAGCCTTACTCATTTGGTTCTTGCTTGAAATGAGCAACATGCAAAAAGATGCATTACGACCTACTTTGCCTGTCGTCCAACTTGCGTTGGAGTAAATTGGTGGTGACGGCGTAACACGTTAATTAAAACAGCCTTCATGATAGGCGTTTAACACGTCATGGGCCAAGGTGACGAGGGCGCGTTGCAGGTTCAGGTCCCGGGAGGTGAGCCAGATGGGCCACGGTGGGGGTAGGGGCAAAGAATATGCGGGGGACTGACTGGAAGGCCGAGTGGCACTGTGTAAGGCAGTGTTAAGGCATGCGTAAGGCAGTGTGTGGACAGTTGGAGCAGTGAGGTGGGGACGCGTACCCATACGAAAAAAAGTTTGGCTGGGCTATTGAGGAGATTATATCGAATAATGAGATCTTCAGCGAAGTCCAATTTTTGCTGCGTGCAGTATTCGTGGACAGTGAGTTTTTTAGCTCTGACTTCGTGCACCGTCGGTGGGTTCGTCCATGGGATTCCCTACGCAATGGGGCCTAGCTGCCGCCCTCACAGCATTGAGCCCACGACCGGTGGCCCTTCGGTGGATCCCTGGTCACATGGGCATTCCCGGCAGTGAGCTGGCTCATTAGCTTGCCTGCGGTACCATACACTGGGCATGGGAGCGCAAGATTCTGGAGGCCCGTGTACTGTGCGATGTCAGTGCACTTTAAAGAACCCCAGGTGCTCGAAATTTCCGGAGCCGTTCACTACAGCGTCCCTCATGGCCTGAGTCGCTTTAGCTAATGATACAATTTTATTTTGTGCCACGGTAAAGCGGTTTTTTGACTCCACGAGCGCCACCGGGCAGCAGACGCTGTGCGAACGTTGCCGGAACAGTAAACGTGGAGTGAACGAGGCCGCAATGGAAGACGATGTGTAGGTACACCTCCACCTCATGACTTCACGGTAGCACAATGATTAGCTTGGCACCAGTTTACCGTTTTCTTTGGGCTCTCCTCACTGAACACTGGCCAATCCTTCGTCGTGGGTATGTGCCATGCCAAGAAAGCAATAACAACAATAACAAAACGGCAGCAGTACTAAGGCCTTTTATCTAGGTGGTGTTGCCATGATCCGAACGTAGTAGGTCCTTGGGGAGAAGGCGAAGCGGGAGCCATAATTCTGGATGAGGTTGGCTCAGAACGCTTGCTATTTTCGTCCGACATTTAGGCATACCGGCGTAGGCGCCAACCTTGAGAACTGCATGCTGCTGATGCTGTCACAGTAATTCGTATTAGAAGTGGTAATCATTCTTTGAACTCGGTCGAGCTGTTTGCGTGTTCCGAAAAAAAAACGCTTTCTGGTTTATGGTATACATGCCCAGCTTCCTCGGGCAAAAATTTTGAAAATATGAAAATTGTGAGACGCTGTTATACAAGTACTGAAGGTAATGGTTCATTATTATGATATGTAGCAAAATCTTGCTTTTACAATGTTTCCATCGACCGCATCGAACAGTTCAAACTTGCGTTAAAAACCAATGGGGAACGCTTTTGACGATAGCAAAAACATCAATAGAAAAAAAATACAGGACTGTCGTTGGGTGATCTGCCGATAAATTAATTGTTATAGTGGAATCTTCCATTATATGCAAAAATTGCGTTCATGAAAAGTGTTTCGCTCAAAAATGCTTTTCTTCAGAATTGCTGAGTATGGGGGGGTTTAACGTCCCAAAGCGACTCAGGCTAGGAAACGCCGTAGTGGAGGGCTCCGGCACCTGGGGTTTCTTTACGTGGACTGACATCGCACAGTACAGGTGCCTCTTCTACTGCCGCGGCCGGGACCAAACCCGCGTCTTTCGTGTCAGCAGCAGAACGGCATAACCACTGAGCCACCGCGACGGGAACGCTTTGCGATGCTGTGTGACCAATGGGAGTCCATCATATGTGCGTGTGTCTCACTGCTTTTATTTGTACGACAGATGTGCTCCGACCATGGATATAGAGGAATCTACTCGGCGGAAGAGAATTAAAGACGACGAAAGCAAAGGAGCATCCATTGGCCAGCCGTTCTGCGCGCCACTACATTCTCGTTTGACGCGTATATCTTGTGAAATGTTAATTTTTTCGAAGTGTTCCAGATTGAGTAGCCTCACTAATTTGTTGCCCTCGCGGTGGCTCAGTGGTTATGGTACGCAGCTGCTGGCCCGAAAGACGCGGGTTCGATCCCGGCCGTGGCGGTCGAATTCCGATGGAGGCGAAATTCTAGAGGCCCTTGTACTGTGCGATGTCAGTGCACGCTAGAGAAGTAGTAGTAAGTTCTTTATTATTAAAATAATAATATAAAGGAAGGAAAAGATTTTTGCTAGCCCCGGAATCTGCCATCGATACTGAAGCACCTGAGCTGGGGCAGCGGAAATAAAGGATAGCAGGCAGAATGCAGACATGAAATGAAAGAGGTGAGGGGACAGGAATAGAGGGGAGGGGAAGAGGTAATATATACAAACTATTTACACAATGAGAAATGTGTCCAGGTTGTGCGCGTGATTAGTTCATGTTGGAGGAATTTAAACGCGCACAGCACTGTGTTGGTTACAACTGGAGTGGGGCGTCCAGTTATTAATCGTTCAAGGTAGAAGTCGCGGAGCGTTCAGTCACTGCGTGTAACTATACCTGACGGAGAACAGACGGGACGTCAAGCCCGTGTGTTCGAGGAATGCACAGAGGCTCACCAAGGTTCGCTCACGAGTGCGCGCACTGCCCTGCGGCCACAATAGCGTCTTGAGGGAGTCTGGTAGTATGCCCAGCGCCCTATAGGCCGCAAGCATATAGGATAGGGCGTTAGAGATCCCCAGGTGGTCGAAATTTCAGGAGCCTTCAACTACGGCGTCCCTCATAGTCTGAGTCGGTTTTGGACATTACACACCAATAAACGATCATTTGTTTCTTGTTTTAAATGAGCAACATGCAAAAGAATAATTCTGACTTACTTTGCCTATCGTCTAAGTTGTATGGCAGTAAAGATGGTTAAGAAATTAGGAAATATCAGCGGAAATTACCGTGCGTTCGGTGAGCGTCCGAACGCAAGTGGCACCGCGCGTGCTCGAAAAATGTGTCACGGCAGCAGCGCAATTGATGCTGCTTGAACACGACATCAGAGATTCTCTGATTCTTTCAACACTAGCATCCTAGCGCTATTCAAATGTACAGTGCAATCAGAGAGACTCATGATCGAAAATCGTATGGCGCAAAGTAATGCCAAGTCGACGCAGAATCAAGCTCTACAACATTCATTGTCGCGTGCGGGCGCTGGATGGTGAAATTCGCGTGAGCCGTAGGTTCATAATTTCTAGCTGCGTCGTCATTGCGCATAGTGATTCAATTTTATTTTGTGCCACTATAAAGCGGCTTGTTTGATGCCACGGGTGCCGTCGGGCTGCACCCTGATTTGTGCGAACGCTGCAGGTGCAATAAATCTAGCGCGGACAGGGCCGCATTGGAAGAAGACGTGTAGGTACACCTCCAGCTCATAACGACGTCTTGGTAGCTGTACCAAGGCCTTGTATCTAGCAGGTGCTGCTATGATCCTAGCGTATAGGTGAAGGCGGAGGGGGAGCCATAATTCTATATCACGTTGGCTCAGAACGCTGGCCGCAGATCCGCTGCACAGCAAGACATAGCAAGATCACAGATCTCATGGTCTAAACTTGCTACATTCGTACTAAATTGAGGCATACCGATGTAGACGCAAACATTGAGCACTGCATGCTGCTGAGGCTGTCACCGTAATTCGTGTTAGAATTTATAATCATTCTTTGAACTCTGCCATGTTCTTTGCGTCTCCCGAAAAAAAAGCGCTTTGTGATGGTGCGTGACCAATGAGAGTCTCTGAGATGTCTGTAGGTCTCACTGCTTTGAGTCGTACGAGAGATGCGTTGCGACCATCGATTTGGAGCAAACACACTCGAAGGAAAAGTATTAAGACAACACACAAAAGAGCGTCCTTTTGCCAGCTGTTTTACGCACCGCTACATTTTGTTTGACGTTCATGTCCGCCGTGGAGATTCGAGCGATGTATTGCACAAAAACAAACAAAACAATTCAACTTGCTCTCCGTCTACTTGTGATTTTGGTGCCTGTTGACACTGCCCAAAATTTCCGAAGGACGTTTTTTACTCTTTAAGAAAGAAAATAAATAAAATAATGATATTGGGTGCAGCATAGCCAAGACCTCTAGGACTTGTTGTACAGACACTGGAGCCAGCCAAAGGAAGCCCGGCTCAAGAGTGTTCTGCGTTAGGAGGAAATTGCTGTGTTGCGTTAAAAAAATTATTGGTTATCAGCAAATGAAAGACAGGGTAAGTCTCGCGTCTCAGTGGCCACCTCAACAACGCCGCGAGGGAAGGGAAGATGGGAGTCATTGAGAGAAAGAGGTGCCGTAGTCTAGAGAGGGCTCCGGAATAATTTCGACCACCTGGGGATCGTTAATGTGCATTTACATAGCGCGGTCGGGTTCGAGCCCGACCGCGGCGGCTGCGTTTTTATGGAGGAAAAACGCTAAGGCGCCCGTGTGCTGTGCGATGTCAGTGCATGTTAAAGATCCCCAGGTGGTCGAAATTATTCCGGAGCCCTCCACTACGGCACCTCCTTCTTCCCTTCTTCTTTCACTCCCTCCCTTGTCTCTTCCCTTACGGCGCGGTTCAGGTGTACAACGATATATGAGACAGGTACTGCGCCAATTCCTTTCCCCCAAAACCAATTATTATTCATAGCCCAGCACACGGGTGCCCTATCCGCTTCACCTCCATCGAAACGCGGCCACCGCGTTCGCTGTGTTGGGTACGTGGCAGGCAACACGGAGCCCTGCATTGGCTCTTGCCCTCTAGGTGGCGCCAGCAGGCAATCACGTGATGGCCAGACTAGCGATCACGTGCACAGAGGTTATAAAAGGGAAGCGAGCAGGATGAGTGTGCTGACGTGTGCAAGGAAGAGTGAGCTGCACCGCAACTGTCGCTGCGCCTCGCAGTAGCAGCCATTATTCGCGAAGCGTTCGAAGAGTCTCGGAAGCCTTCGCCTTTGGGTAGAGCAGATTGGACTCAGCAGCGGGTGGTGCTTTTCGTTGGCGACGCGAGGCCCCTTCGGCATCAACCCATGCATCCTTCTCAAGATGTTCGAGATAGCGGGCGCGGTCGTCCACCACGAGGAAGCTCCACCTCCGGTAAGTGTTCCAAGAGGTCTTCGCTAGGTTTGCCATTGTCCAGCGCTCAATGGCATTGACGAGATTTCGGCGACAGACTACTGCAACTTTCTGCAGTATTCGCATCAGGAAAAGAGAAAGCGGTCTGTGTGTGCGTATAACGCCATTCGGCTGCCATCTCGTCGCTGCTGTGGGGACGTTGGGTGGGAGCGGCGGTATGACGTCTTCACGAGCGTCTTAGCCGTAGCATCTTTCCGCTATTTTGACTGGACTCCTCTTGTGATTTCAGTGTCACCGAATCCATCCAGTCTTCTCTCCTCAACCAGCGCAAGCGATATTTGTCGATCGCCGCTGGCAGACGCCACGTCATCACCCTCTGGAATGAAGCGGAGCTTTGGCGTCCCTCGTCTCCGTAAGCCTCCGCAAGGAACAAGAGCGTCTTGGACTTCCTTCAGCGTAGGATCCGAGGTTCCTGGTGGATTTTTCTCGCGTTCCATGGTGAGTGGGATGCCTTGACTTGTCGACAGACTGCAGACGTTTTCGAACTTCCATTTAGAAACGCCTCCGAGACGATCGCGTTCGCACTGTTTCGTGTTAGTATTTTATGGAAGGTAAAGAATGCTATCTCATATCCTGCGCAGTATTCTTGCACCGACGCCGCATGTTTTGTAGTTCGTTGTATCTTGCGTGCCTCCTTGATTTATGCTCTTTTTGGAGCCTTCCTCGACTGTTAGCTACCGGAGCCAAACGCAACGAGCGCCTCCCCGTCTGGGTCACGCCGGGCACACACGGTTACGTTATGCTGTGAATGGCAAATACTGAGTTGTGTTTGTTCATTCTGTCTCTGGTTCGATCGCTACCTCCTGTTTATTCCAGTCAGTGTGGCACCGCCTGGGTAGACCTGTAACAATACCGATGGCGACGAAGCGTTGACCCGCCTTAGTGGCTCAGCGGTTAGAGCGGTCAGTGACTGGGTTGAAGGTCCCGGCTGCTATCTCTGCTCTGGCGACCGCGTTTTGAATCCAAAAGGCGTCCGTCTCTGGCCTAATCCCCTTCGACTACGGCGTCCGTCGTATCCCATGTGGTATTCTTTGGCGTCTTACGTCCCAAAGCGACTCAAGATTATGAAGGATGCCGTAATGGAGGGCGCCGGATGATTTCGACCACATGGGGTTCTTTAACGTGCACTGACATCACACAGTACACGGGTCTCTTCTAGTACGTATTTCTCCGCCATCAAAATGTGACCGCCGCGGCCGCGATCGAACCCGCGTATATCGGGTCATCAGCCGAGCACCATAACCACTGAGTCACGTGTGTCGGTTCGGGATGTTAATGAAATTGCAGACTGCTCATTGCTTGGTATTTTCTTGAGCACTACATTACCGACCCAGCGAATCTTAACCTCTGATAACGTAGCGCCGGAAACAGACATGAATAAAGAAGCGATCGTTGGGCCGATACTTATGCTCCATTTTCAATGCGAAAGCTGCAAAATTGCAATTTTTTTCATGCCTTAGCGCTGACAACAATGCGGCAGACACGCGGCACTGTAGCAATAGGCCGCAGCGTTCACTGGGTGACTAACCTGTCGCTATCAACCATTAATTTAACGGCCACCTGGCAGGGCGGGGGCGCTGCCTATCGAGTGTTCGGCATGCATTCAACGTTACAGATGCTAAGCCGCGTCTATACTTGCCCGATACACCACAACTTTCGCTGTCTAGCCAGTTTGAGCTGTAATTAAACCGTACCAGTTTTTCCGCACAGCGCGGTTGAGGTGCCCACTGCCAAAGTTGAGTTATGCGCCTTTCCCGTCGTCAAGTCGAGTGGAGGGTCTAGACCAATACAAGCAACGTGGTCAAAACTGCAAATGAGGCATGGCTGGAAAGTAGACTAATTTGCTTCAAGTAACCTTGCCCTGGACTACGCCAGGAAGGACTGAAAGGGGCAGTCGAAAATGCAGAACGCACTGAATCAGGCATGCGTCTCTGGTTGTGCCAACGCTTGCAAGACCCGTCCTGAACTCTACCCTGAAGCAAAGTTATTGGCCGCGGCAGTCGCTTGTCAACCTTCGCGTTTTTTTAAAGCGAAAGCCTTACTAGGCCCATTACGACAAAAGCCGGCGGCGTGTATCATGTGTGGGATAGCGTATTTGTGTGTACTCTCACAGGGTACAGAAAAATCCCAGCGATGGCAAGAAAGAGGGTGACGACATCAAGCGGCCGTAGGACACACAAAACCGCGCGCCGCAATTATACACAATCATATCCGTCTTATATAACCGCCACCGGCTGACCTCAATGTTGTGCTGGTATTGCCGACTACATTCGTACCAAAAAATGTGAGGAATCTTTCGTCTTGCAGCGTTCTCTTGGTGTCCTGCTATTTTTTTCTCTTGGCATATAGCCTACATGTTCTAGTCAAGTTTGAAGCTAGCTTGCGAGAATGATTCGAACCTATCCTAAAAGGCTCGGTTCAGCTGTGCACCGAGAGCGAGAGAGTTGAAAATTGTGGCTCAGCCATTCATATTACAGCGTTGCGGGTGGTGTAATACGGTTTCTCGTACCATATTGCATTCGCCTCAGGTTGGAGGCTAATCCGCGACAGGTGTTCGAACCACTCGGATCTTTGTGGATTGAGTATTCGGAGGCGCGTCTCCATTTCATTGCTCAGTGCGTAACCTGTGTGGACGTCGAACGCTCACGACTCCCTATTGCTTTACCTCTTCAGCCGTGTTTGAGGTGTCCACCGAGAGGCGAGAGAGTTAGTGCGCAATTTCCTTTCTTCAAAACCAATTTTAACAGTAAAAATGTGAGGCAACCGCCCGTCGTACACCGCTGCGGGTGGTGTCATACGGTTGCTCGTTCGCTTCTTATGTTGAAGGATTGTTCGCGAGAGGAAGAAGGCCGAGTAGGCACGTGAGCGTAGAGACGCCCAACCGGACAGTGGCCTGTGAAACGTGAAGACGGGTCCCCAGCTTCAGACCTCCAGGCCGTTAATGCCAGCCAGCTTTCACTGATTACTGGGCTAGGCCGGTAAGCTTAAGTCTACTATTTTCTCTATTTGGTATATTTTCTTCCATAACTTTAAATCGTCCGCGTCTACTGGCAGAGGCGAGTGGCAGTGGGGTCGTTGCGTGAATTAGTCGAAAGACGAAAGGAAAAAGAAGCAAAATAGAGTTGATAAGAAGCTGGAATTGGTGTAGTACTGTCACTGTTTTTTACTGCTATTTTCAGGTGTAATGTTCACATTTAAAGAGGCAAAATTAGGCGTTTGCATTTTGGTGTTTATCTAGTACTTGTGGCTCACAGCGGGCCTGGGACATGTCCCCAAAACATTCCTGTGTATGTTAGAGTGCTAGGTCACAAGGCGAACAATCCCGGCCTTGATGTATTTGTAGCTGTGAGCATAAAGGGTTTGGTGAAAATTGTTTTGTGGAAAGAAAATGGCGCAGTAACTCTCTCGCATCTCGGTGAACACCTCAAGAGCGCCATAAGTGATAAAGGAGGGACTGAAAGGAAGAAAGAGGTGCTAATAATTTCCACCACCTGGGGACACTGACATAGCACAGCGCACCGGCGCCTATTGCGGCTGTCGCGGTCGGGTTCGAACCCGGCTCAATAGCCGAACCCCTTCTAATCACATGGGAGCCACCAGGTCGGGCATTCAGCAGTGCAAGACTGAATAGGGAAATAAGCGCCGTAGTGGTGTATGAATTTCGACTACCTGGCTTCATTTAACGTGCACTGACATCGTAATGCACGTGAGCTTCTTTAGAGCGCTTGCTATTCCTGGCACGCTACCTGGTTTCGCGACGCCCTGATCACGTGACCACGTGTGCCGCTGTGCGCACAAGGACAAAGAACAGCCGGGGAAGAGGAAATTCGCGCATCATATCCTGACCAACAGGGTGGGACGTCACTATACCTCGCAGTGAAATGCAGGTGTCGACGGCGAAACAGTCGTATATGGCGGCTTCATGTTAGTCTGTCTGTCTGTTGTTGTTGCCAGGAAGAAAGAAAAGGAAAGTGCACAGGCCTGCTCACTGGCTCAAGCCGAGACACAATCGCTACCACGTGCATATAGTAGGGGAGTTGAAATATGGCCTGCTGCGCGGCGGGCCGACGCGGTTGGGGAGGCGAGCCTTGTGTAGAGACCCTATGTGCCGCCGTGGGGAGTTCAGTCGCGGCGAGAACGCTGTTATTGAACAGAAAGAACGACGTCGTGCAGACAACTTTTCTAGGGACGCGACAGTCAAGCGATACGCAACAGTTGAGAAACGCGCTGCGTTTGGTTCCCGGCAAAGAGAATTCATTGCCAGGTCGTCCGTCACCTCATTCTTTTCTTGCAGCTTCACCGCAGTGCACGCGCATTGCTCGTCAAGCGGCACGCTCTGCTGTCGACTAAACAGTCTTTGTTGACAAGCGACGCAGTAAGTGTGACCGCAGGCAACCCTTTTGATTGACTCTGCTCTTGACGTTCGGATTTCCACGTTCATGAATTTCATACCGTGGGTTGCAAGCGCCTAAGAATCCGGCTACGTTCCGGAACCCGCGCAAAATCTCAACGAAGACGTATCAGCCGGCTGAACGCTATCTCGCGGAAGCGCGTAAACCATTTATGCTAAATTAGCGGCACATGTTATCTTTTTGCTTCACCTTTGTCATGAGTGCCTAACTTCGATGTATTGCCCAGGAGATGCAATACCATTAGTTTTTGCATTATTCGCAGCAGACAGAACTTCGGGACGATCGATCGGTTGCCCCGTGTCCTGTCACGGACAAGCAGACGACGCGGGCAGGAGCGCCATCACCGCCTTTCAAGTCGTCCGGTTTTCATCGGCTTGCCGTCAAGTAACAACGCCTTCGAATTCGGGGCAGCAAAGCACGTAAGTAGTTTATGTGCTATGAGTAATTCCATTTGTTTATTATGTCTCCATGTTACCTAGCTGGCTTCAAGCACGGTGTTCAAAAAAGCGAAAAGAAAAATAATCTTGCATTGAACCCCGGAAAAGTTTTTTCCTGCAGCATGAAAAAAATTGCGTATGGCCACATGTTGCTTGAGCACATGTGAGATACCCCGCTATAGCTGCCCTTACAAAAAATTTGTAACAGTCCAAAGACTGTCCATAGACTTCTATAAAGTCTATATAGAGACTCTCTACAGACACCCTACACACTAAACACGAATGACAACGAGATGGCAGGTTTATCCGTGTTCGTCCGCTTTAAAACACTGCATCGCCAGACGAGAACACCGGTAAAACGGTGCACACGATATCATAAACACCGAAGCAACACCAGCTAGAACGGACGGTGTGTTAACGAGGTCCGCAATCGTTCATCAGCCGTCTCTAACGGAGTGGTTGTCGCCATTCGGAACTTTCCGAACGGCGTAGAAAAAAACCGTACGGCAACTGAAAAGGAGCGAGGTCGAATTCCTGCTGCTGCTCAAAAAAACGCGCCAGTGGAACTATGTACTTTTATCTGTTTCGCTTAGTTCCGGAACGAAGCAGCAAGTTTTGGTTTCGGTCAAGATGCCATCGACAGTAGGCGCTAGGCCTAGCAGCGCGAGCGGGGCCGTCCAACACCCTCTAAATACTTTCTTCAGGCCTCTCCAGGCCCTCCTTTCCACACGCGCTACGTCACGCCAAGTGTCCGGTCAGGCTGCTCACCAAGCGCGGCTCCGCTCCGCTCGGTTGTCTCCCTCGATGTGCTCGCGCTTGCCCGGGCAAGCACAGACACGAACGCAGTCTTGCAGTGAGCGTCTAGCTGCTGCTTGAGTCTTTCAGCCTGGCGTTGGGTGCATTTCCGTTCGCTCCTCGCACGGCTGTGTCTGTTTCGTGTGGCCGTTTCTTGTGTGGCGTGCGTACCTGTGCTAGCGCACGAATGGGAAACTGATTGCCTGCCGTGTAGCGAGTGCAACTTCGTGAAACATGGGCCGGTGCTGTGTTCCCGGGTGCCGCGGGAACTACCAGAATGGTCCCAAAGTACGTGTTTATTGCTTCCCAAGAGACGAAGTACGAAGAAAAGCCTGGTTGCGAGCCATTCCACGGAAGGATTTCACACCTACAGAGCATTCGAGGGTAAGACTCTGAAATATTGCTTAATAGGCGCTGGTAATTATCTTAGTTGTGAGCTGTCGCTCCCGGAAAGGCATGCTGTCTTTGTAGGCAATGATATCACTTCTTACACTTATGTATGAATTGTCCAGGAAGCATTTAGTTCTGTGGATGTGCATAAGGCTTGTGTAAAAGCTGTGTAAATATGTAAAAGCTGTTCACTATTCAGACTCTTTTTACTTAGTGTTTTAGGCAATGGAGAGTCATGGCGAATGGCCTTGCTTCATTTTCTCGTGCAGGTGTGTGAACTGCACTTCCACGCAGGCGACTTCATTACGACGTTGTCACACCAAGATGAACTGACAGGGAAAATAATAGAGGTGAAGCGTGACAGGCTACAGTTGAAGATTGATGCTGCGCCTTCTGTTTTTCCAAACTGCCCAAAATACTTGTCCTCAACGCCTGGACGGAGTGAATCGCCAGAGACGAAAAAAGCAAGAAGGGAAAACGCTGCTTTGCAGGAGGCTATGAGGAAGTCACTTCAGTCTAATGAGCTTGAACAGAAAAGAAACAAAGTTTCATCTTACGAGGAGTTCAAATCTAAGTTGCCTGGAATCTGCAACACGAAATTCTGGACCGTTTCTGTCGATGAGCAGTGCGTTAGGTTCCTTCTCATCGAGAATGATCCTTCACCTAATGTGAAATGCGCCTTGGTAGTTCTCCCTGATCTGTCACTTTCTGTTTTCTTGAATGGAGTGAAGCTTCTGTCGCTTCCTTCAGGCAGGATTCTGCCAGCTCAAGTATGCGACACCTCCAGCCTGTCCTTGCTGCTAGAAGAACTCGAGATAGGCTTGCATAATATACCTGAGGTGACGAAAGAGTCGAAACATACTAAAGTATTGCAGTTTGTCGGTTCACTGCTTGCAGACCTCATTGAGGACAGTGATACGACGAAAGAACAGTCTTCTTTGCTGAAATTTCTGGTTGAGCAGATAGAGCTTCTCCTCGCGAAACAGCATGTGTATAGCGCAGAGCTGCTGGTATTCGCCAGTATTTTGAATTCAATTTCTCCTCACGCATATCACTTCACAAGAGCTGCATCAAGAATCATTCTGCCCCATCCTTCCACACTGCGCCGTGTTTGCTCAAATTACAAAGCTGACCCTCTTGTGGAGCAAAATCAACCGCACTGTCTCTCCTACATCCGAGAACGAGTCAAATCAATGAAAGACCACGAGAAGACAGTGACCCTGATGATCGATGAGATCCACATAAAACCATACTTCGACTACAAAGGGGGCACAATAGTAGGATCGTCGGTTCATTCAACGGAACCAGCAACAACAGCCCATGTGTTCATGGTACAATCACTCCTTTCTGCAAACAAGGACGTCATTCACATATTACCTGTGAGCAAACTGAGCGCAGAAATTTTGCACGAGCATGCTAAGAACATAATCATTAATGTTGAGAAAATGGGGCTCAAAATTATCGCTGTGATAACGGACAACAATGCTCTGAACCGCAAGATGATGTCGTTATTTGCTACAAGTCCTCAGGTGAGCATTGTCTATCCCCATCCAGCCGATAACGCTCGCCCTCTTTTCTACGTGGTCGATCCTGTGCATCTCTTGAAGTGCATTAGGAACAATTGGATTAACCAGAAAAACCCTGGAACATGCCTCTATTTCCCTGAAATGGACTTGAGTGGAGCAATGCCCGAAGGGCCTCCTCGTATGAAAGCTGCTTCTTTCGCAGCTGTGCGGCAGCTTTATTCTTCAGAGAAGACGTCGCTTGTGAAGGCTGCTTACAGACTGAACGCAAAAGCCGTGAATCCAACCTCAATGGAGCGGCAAAATGTAAAGCTCGCTCTCGACGTCATTAATCAGTTTGTTTCAAATGCCCTCAGGACACATGGTTCCGCGTTCAAGATTCCTCAAGCTGAGTCGACTGCTCTTTTCATTGACGTTATCCTCACATGGTGGCAAATAGTCAATGTTAAGACCCCTTGCAAAGGCCAGAGGCTAAGGGACAGCATGCAAGACCCTGTAAGGTCTGTTGATGACACACAGTTAGCTTTCCTGAGCGGCGTTGTGGACTGGTTGGACGCTTGGGCAAGAATAAACATCACCAGTGGCTCGCTGACGAAAGAGACTCACAGTGCTTTGCGACTGACATGCTATTCTCTGGTAGAACTCTCGCGCTACTGCTTAGAAGAACTTCACTTCAAGTACGTACTGCTGGGCAAATTTCAGACGGATGCGCTAGAAGACCGGTTCGGCCGTTACCGCCAGCTGGCAGGATCACAGTACCACATTTCCGTGCGTCAGCTCTACGAATGTGAGAAGAAGCTTCGTCTTCAAAAACTTTTGACATTTCCACGCGAGGAAACAGAGTTTGAAGACGTAAGTGAGGATCTTGTCCCATGCAACTTTTCTGTGGCTGTCAGCGACGACGATATTACACACGCCCACTCTGACATGGATGCTATTGTCTACATTGCAGGATACGCTGCTCATGCTGCTTTAAAGAAGCTTTCATGTTCTGCTTGCTTCAGCACATTGGTGATTGAAAATCGAGAGATCGAAGCGGAAAATACTGCCATGATAGCTAACCTGTCGAGAGGAGGGCTGAAGTTTCCCCAGCCATGCACAGTTCACATGGTACTGATGACTAAACTAGTTGCAGAGAAGTTGTCTTTTGGAGCAACCGCGGAAGATTTTCTCTCCTGTAGAAATCAACGTGGTGTCGTGATTTCACAGACGATTTCCCTCCTGGACGAACACGACATTGAGACATGTGAAAATGGCCACACTGCACAAACTCTCCTGCGCTTGGTAGTACGCGTTGCAACCAACGTTGTTCTAAACAACTTTTGCAAACTAAGAAATGATGCCATACAAGACAATGCGCAGCAGAAGGCCGCAGCCCGGAAAGCAGCAACGCTTAAGAAGAAGTAAGTTTTATTCCCAAGCAATAAAAATGCTTTGCGCACACTTCATTGCTGGTGTCTCGTCGTTTTTTATTGTAAGGGTCAGATTAGCTGTACAAATACTCAACAGCGCAACATTATTGTGAGTGTCATTATTGCTGTGTGTGAAAGCTTTAAGCAAAACACAATACAGAATAAAACTAACACAATGCGCAGTAGACGGTGTTTTTTTTTTCAATGTTCACGAACTTCTACTTTAACAACTAGATATACGCATGTGCGGTCTGTGCGGATGGATTTTACCGCACGGCAGACATCATGTACGTGATAGAACCTAATAATTAGATGATTAATTGAAATTAACTAATCAATTTTTTATTATAATGACCAATAATGCGAAATTGGCGGCCGTATGCTAAATTGTTTATTATAAAAAACTGTATTAGCAGCTCGAACTTTCTTGACAATAAGGTGTTCTGCAATAAAAAAAATATATAAAGCAGATAAAATGATAGCCTAAGGCGCGCACAAACTAGCGAATTTCTTTTCTGCAGCAACGACAAAAATGAAAATGAAGGAATCACTTATAAGGCAGCTACGTACGGCAGTACCCGAATAGTGCAGACGGGCGCGGCGCGCTGAAATCGCGGAGCGCGGGGCCTGCACGGTCCCTTGGCGTGACGTCACGCGGCCGGTGGAGAGGCCTTAGCATTGAGAGGGTGTTGGGCCGTCTCGGATTGCGTCGCAGAATCCGCCTTTTTCATTTTCCTGTGCTGCCACCTCGCGTACAACGCTGGAAGTTCACTGGTAGGGTACTGCGCGCCCAACCCGGCCGGACTGAGTGCCGCTGCGGAGCACGTTTTGTTGGAATCTGTCAACGATGGCGTGTCCTGGGCAGCACCTGGTACCTGGAGGACTTCTAGGGTTGACTGATGGCTGGGTGCGAAGTCCGAGGCAGGCTGCAGTGCCCACCGAAGAGCAAATTCTTCAGTATCTCCGATCATCCGGCATGCGATGCGAACACCAGCTGAGCAAGGGCCGCCGCTTCAGAGATGAAGGCTACATTCGGAACACAGTGTTCAATGAAATATCCCCGATCAGTGAGGTTGGCGTTTTCCGCTGTATATGCCTGCCATTCATGAAAGGTGAATACTACATCGTGCACGCCGTAGTACAGAAAACGACTGGGGACAGCAGTTTTCACAAGCAATCGTTGTGCTCAAGCTCTGCAGAATAGCTACACGAGGTATAAAAGCACAAGCGTACTCGCAACAAAGCAGCTCTGCTAGAATTTCACTATTTTCCCACAACACACCGCTGCATAGGTTAAGCAAGCATGCGCGTCCATGAAGACGAGCGCGAGAGGCGCACATTAATCCATTCCGGCGATACCATGCAGAGCTCTTCATCATGGATATGATTCGAACACACGCATAACGCACCTTCTTCTTCTGCCTCTTAATACATGGCACATACCCGCATGGGGGGATTGGCCAGGGTGTAGTGGCATAAACAAGGAAATTTCCATAGGAGATTATGACAAAATTTTAGCACCATGCGTGAATGCTCTCGTAGCTTCTTTTTCGTTGCCCGCTCCATCGCGCGTTGAAAGCGGCTCACAGCACCTGCCCATTTGGCCTTCTTGCTTGAGAAAGCAAAAAGCGCCGGAACGAAGTCTGGGTGCCGCGGTGACATTTGAGGCCTTCCTGCCCATGAATAAAACTTCGTGATAGGCTGCACACGCATTTAACCACAGTACCTCGTCCGTACCTGTCACGAAGTGATTCCCGCACAGTCGACATGCTCGACGGTGCCCAAGGGCGGCCACGATCGTCGAGCCGGCGAACTGCTTTTATCCACGCTTCGCGTCGAAGGCTGTCCCGGGAAGCGCTCGGAAAGCGAAAAAATCCGAGTTTGCTTCCCTTTACACATTGGGCATTGCAGGCGTATGCAACACATTTCGTAGGTATCGCCAAATGCGTCGCGCTGAACGTCCGACGGCTGCAGCAACGCACCCCGCGTAAGAAGCCGGTTTGTTTACACTTCCACGGCCGGTCTCGAGTGGAGCGCGCGACCCTTCCAATATGTTTCGCGACACCGCCGCCAGGGGATAGGCGCATGCGCAGTCGCGTCGTGAAAAAGGCGGATTGAGCGCGGCGGGTTGTCTGGAGCCTCTCTTGGAACGGATATCGTGAGCGGCGACTGTGCGTTTGCCGCTGCTGCTTTTCGATGCGTGACGGAGAAAGGAAAGATGGATGTTTAACCGAGTTCACCGAAGTGGATATCGTAAGCGACGGCTGAGCTTGCCCTTCGCTCTGGTTTGCGAATTGTGAATTGTGGTTTGTGAATTGTGAGCGAATTGAGACAAGCGCTGGCTTTGCCGCGCCCTTGGCCAGCGGGAGAGAAATTTCTACCTCGACACTGCTGCCCGGAAGGATATTTTTGAATCCCTGCCGTCTCACATCCGTCTCGCCGTCATGGTAAGTGATTTTGCGTCTTAAATATCGTTGTACGATAAAGACGTGAGCAGGCTTGTGTGGAGCGCTGAAGCACTGTGCTGCGGAATGGAGCAAAACATTAGCGCAGTTTTATTAACGACGGGCTGCCAGCGTATGGGTTGTTTTATATGACTATGCGCCAGCGCTTGAGCACCTGCATTGTCGGTCAATCCCACTGCCTGCGTTATAAGTTCGCCTTCATTCCGCAAAGCACCGCACGAGCGCTCTGTATTACAAGTCTGCTTGCATCTGCACTGAAGTACACCTTGCAAGCAGCTGTATGTTTTCGGCATTGTTATTTTAGTGCTCTCCGAAGCATTTGTGTCATTTTAGTTTGGATATGTGCAGCATTTTTGGCCACTCTTAATTTCATGCATGTTCGCAGAACGAGGTATGCGGCATCGCTGTTAACATAAAAAAAATCAGGTCGCTTTTTCTAAAATGCCATGGTTCCCCACAAGAAACATAATTTTGCTTATCGTGCGCGTCGCAGCAAATTTATGAATGTGCTCAAAGCTTCTGAAGTGCATACTTGTATTCTGCCGTCATAGATTCGGCCGCCACATTCGGAATTCAATTCTGATCATTTGTTGCTTTCAGTCAATGGCGCAATCTCTTTGTGAAAGCGAGAAAGCAACGGTTGTCAGTTCATGCCTTATGTTCTGCGGTTCGTTGCGGCATAACTTCGATGGGTGCAGTATAAACGTACTGTCACTATTTGTGAAAATATAATGGCTGCTTTAATTTCAAAGCATCACATACTTCATTGCCTTAATCACCTATCATTATTGGAGTCAGTAATTCGAACGACATACATTTTATTCATAATGATTTGTTTGGTATCAAACCTTACTGGACATTGTTCTATACAGGTTCTAATCTATGAAGAACTCCAAGGTTGCATCAGTTTAATCTACAAGCAGTACCAAACAGTTCAGAGTTAAGTCACGAAGGAAGATGCCCCAGGCCTGCAACACTTGTAGGTATTTTTGTGCAAATTATTGGTGGACATAGGCAGGAACTGAAATTTTTGTACGAAAATAGCAGCTCAGTATTTATCTGACCATCTGATGACTACCTTTTAGGCACAGAATTTACTCAAATTTAGTCAATGATGTCACGAGCCTTAGTGGGTTTTGTGATTATTTATTTTAGAATGGGGCGGGCACAAAGCCCTGGTGTTTCGTTAAGAGGCGGGATGCAAACAGTGACTGTAAGGAGCTGCTGACCCCCAAGGGATTTTCGTTAAAATTCAGGCATAGTTACTTGTGCAATTAAAAAAAGACAATAGTAGGATTAAGGAGCCAGTGTAACTGCTGCATCTATGCTCAGTTCTGAAAACAGAGTAATTTCATGACTAAAGCAGATACAGCGTACTGACACGCTGCTATTTTGGGATTTGCATTGCTACTGTCTCATTTTCACGCGTGTTCACTACCATTCTTTTCAGCTAACCAATAATCCAATGTTGAGACGGTTGTGGTTTCTTCAGACTTGAACGAAATTATGGAGAGGCAATCATAATTATTTGCTTTTGTGACTGTGGTTTTTTCATTTTATTGACAAATGGTAATGAGGTCTGGTTAGGGTGCAGCTATTTTTTATTTTCAGTTGTAAAAGAGAGTTTTGTGTTTTCTTCGATGGCATCAAATCATTGTGGAGTGCTACTTCTCAAGTAGCACTCCACAATTGGGTTGAGCATGGTTTTTCTATGTAAAATTTCTCACTTTGAGGAGGGGAGACCACCCCCTCATGAATTCATCCCTACGATAGTGTAGTCATAATGTGCATTATACTAAAATGCGACAGTATTTTTTGCACTCCTACAAGTGTTAGAAATGTCAGTAACATTTCGTTTTTAATTTTGCAGGACCAAGCACTTACAACATGCCTCCTCACCTATCAAGGTGCAGTTTTCCTGTTCATTGGCCATCACCCTGTAGTGAAAACCTCATTGCTTCAGTAGGGATTCTGCTGTTTGCAGCCTTCTGGGTGTTCCGTTTGGAAAATCTAAAGAAGGCACTCTGTCTACTGACCTTTCTTGAGAGTGCTTTTAGATATTTGGCTTAAAATCAACCACACTTCGATGGTTTTGAGCTCATCAGTTTTTAAAAACCACTTCGTCTTTCCTTCACAGCTGCCTCTTCTATCTGCCTGTACGTTTTACATGTCTAGTTTTTTAGTACTGTTTGGGATACTGGTAGAACAAACTGTGCTGCTATAACTTATCAATGTTAACATGATACAGTTGGCCAGAGCAAAGAAAAAAGAAAACAATATCAGCATGAATCTGTGAGAAAACTGATGTATAGCCTTTGTCAAAAAGTACAAAGCCAAATGGTTTGGCTTCTAGCCGTGTAATAAGGCCTCTGAGCATCCATGGATGTCCAACATTCACGGTGGTCAGGGCAAGATTTTCTGTACCTTCAAGAGATCTGGAATGCTAGTGATGCACAACAAGGCTCAGAAGCGAATTCCTTGGGCTCTAAACTTCGACAAATGCTGTACTCGCATTATGTGACAGCATGGAAAGACATGACAAACAGGAACAGCAACATTTTGTTGATTCTAAGAATCATCACCCCACTCGTTTCTTGTCCCTGCATGGGCTAGTCATGGTTTTTATTTTTTTGCATCTAGCTCAGACAGCTTCCTGGGAGCACTGTCAGCATTTTGTAATATTTTTTGTTTTTTTAATAGACGTCCCGATCCGCCACATGACACATTTGCTAGCATTTATACATATCCCTTAATTAGAAAAAAATAATGGTGATAATGGATTTGGTGAACAATTAAGTTTTCAAGCAAATATGTGCTTAGACACAGGTCTTCAGAAATTCCATTACTTATTTAACCACAAAGTTACTAACTAGTCCTTAGTCTGATCAGTTGCCATGGGAACTTTTCTAGAATTTTTCCTCACTTCGTCCTAAAGTGAAGGTGATGAATGCCTTTCTCGCGATCAAAGAGGATGCCTGTGTCCTGAGTGCTTTGACCTTAGCCCATGTGTTTTTGCTTTGCTTGTAGTGCGCACAGTCCATTATGGACTGCAAAAGGTCCATTATGGACTGCAAAAATAAGTAACAGTAATGAACGGATTTTAAGGATACAATATATAAATGTATTCTTTTTAAAAACTTCTCAGGGCAGAGAGATGGCAAACATTATTCGTCCAATGTGGAGCTGCCCGCAAGTGGCTTGTGCACCATTCAGGTTCTTCAACTTCAGGGATTCGGTTTTTGGACCACAGTGAAGGGATGGTATACTTTTACGAGAAGAAAAAATGTGTTGCAGGAATTTGGCACGTAGATCCTTGGTAGTTGTCAGTTTCATTGCCTGTCGTCTCTCTCTTCAACTCGTTTTCTTGCCCATTGCGAACCACCCCATCAAGATACTTTCGGCTAGAGCCGGAGCCATGGTTTGTGTATTTTTTACAGAAGTGCCATATACTCAGCGCAGTCAAATTAAAGACGTTTCCTTGCCGCCACCGCTGGTCTCGTTTTGTTTCCGCGATGTACGGCAGTATGCTGCGACGTGACTGCGACGTCGTGTGTGTGCATGGCGCCATGATCGTGCAACGCAAGCATCCAGGAGGATGTTAAGACAGCGGTCCGATGCACTTTGTATCCAGCGTTCTTGCCCTGTTCCTTACATAACTCTTTCCTAACAGCATGGACGGAATGGGGCTGGTTGTTATATCTCAAAATTGAAGTTCGATTGGGCTTTGTTCATGATTACAAAGCGCATTCGAACCTGATTATTGTGATTAACTAACTAGCACCGTTCCGCCTATATAGCTAGCAGTTCAAGTAGCCCTGTAAGAAAAAGCAAAAATGCAATATAGAAAAACGGACCGCTGTCATCACCTCCTCCTAGATGCCGGCGTTGCAAAATCGGCGCCTGCATAAACACGACACCGCAGCCACCGCTCAGCGTAACGCCGCGGTTGAAACCTCCCATTGCAAACCGGAAGTGCATCGTATTTTTTGTGTAAAAATCTACACCAAATATACTCCCATTGTCAACCGCAAGTGCTTCGTATTTTTTGGTGTAAAAATTTACACCTAATGTGCTCTCTTTGCCAACCGTAAGTCCTCCATATTTTTTGGTGCTGAAATCTACCTCATGTCTAACGGTGTATGTCGAACCTCGATTTGGGAGGACTCCAGAGGACAAGCCAAAAACACCCATCTGGGTTGATTTGTTTAGTGTGTAGAGAATGTCTATAGGCAATACAAATCCCATACATCGTCTATAGACAATCTCTAAATTTATGAGCATACTTTTAATAGAATTTTGCCTATAGACTACGAGTACACAAAAAGAAATATCTAGGAAGGGAATAGTCCATAAGCAGTGTATAGAATGTCTATAGACCAATTTATAAGGGTGTAAACATCTCTCAAGAGGTCCAATCGAAGATTTCTTTATTAAACTTCAGACTTTTGTGTCATGTCTTATTAACACTGACGGATCGCTTTGCCCCGATGCAGCAGCGACATCCTGTGGTACGACACCACGTGTCCAGACAACGGAGACTTGGTGCCTACTGCCTCTGAAGTGCAGTCGTCTTGTGGGTGCGACCGGAGGACGTCGAGAACGGATCCAGAGGAAAGCCCGGCGTAAGATGCATTGCAGACGGCCTTGCACTTTTACATTCGCGCTCAGTATGACCTGCAACGAAGCGGTGGTGTTTCCTGAGATCTCCGGATAAAGTAGTCTGGGTAATATAGCGGAAAACTGTGGCAAGATTTGCACTAAGAAAGCCCTACTCTTTTTAAGTGCGTAAAACATTCGTACCATGCTAAGTTCCTGCTACCGCCATTGAAAAAAAGCTCAGAAAACTTGCCGACCTATCGAACACTACAATTCCCTCTCCATATGCTACGTGCTGAGAGGTCTGAGAGGACTTCGTAGCATCTGCTCTATTTATGAAGGCGAAGTGGGGAGCAGTTTCGAGGCTCGCCTTCAAGAGCACCATTAGTTACGGTTGCGTGGCATCCCACTCCGTATCCAATGGTTCCACTGGTTTTCCTCTGACCACTTCGCTTCTTCTGTGCTTTTGCAGGTCCACTACCATGGTGAGGCGAGCTCGACTCCACCCTGCCGTCACATTTGCCGCATTCGGTGTGATGGCTTCTCTGGCTCAAGGGTCAGCGTGTCTGCCCCATCTGTGAGTTTGCAGCAACTCATCATTCGTGGCAGTTTTTTTAGATGTCCACAAGCCATACCCTCGCCATCGTACCAGCCAGAGTGTATGGAAGCCCTGTGTTAGAAAGCAGCCTCAAAATAGCCCCCATTCATTTTGACGCGGATTTACAGAGAGGGGGGGGCATTTCTACACATTACCAGTGGGATAGAATGCTCAATTATCATGGCCATCGGTACGCCACCACCGCGTTATCAATAAAAAATAAAATTTCTTTCCAACGTGTAAGGAAAACAACCCGGGGCTTTTACATTCTGAGGCCAGAATACAAATCATAGACCACAAAACCAGGTCGGTTTTCAAGCGAAAAAAGGTGAATCTAGAATGTGCAGTGCCTTAAGACTGTATATACTTTCTGTTTACATATTCCTGACATGTCAGCCAGGGGATGCTCAGCAGCGCTTGACAGAGCGCCAACGTTCGCGACCTTTTGATTATTACAAAACAGGCTAGCTAGACTAAATTGATTATAAGTATTCTGTTAAAAGAAGTAGAAGGAGAAAGGCGTAGAATACAGTGATTCCAATCCAGAGTCTCTCGGGTCAGAAAGTCTTGCTTGCGGCTTTCAAGAAGACAGCTCCTCAAAAGTTGAATGTCGTCAATTTATTCCTCAAGCTTGAACGAACGCTCCTCAAATTTCGCGACCACAGATCTTGAGCACTATCTGAGGCATCGGATGGCAAGGGCGTTCGTGTTACTTCAGGAAAATAGCGGTAATAATCGATCGCTCCTGTGCAGCTGCTTTCGAGAAGAGTTGTATACCGGGTAACTTCGAAAGTTCGTTATTCAGTGTTGTGCAATGGAACTGCCAGCTATGCACATCGAGAGGCGAAAACTGCTTTCGGGATCGGCGAGGTCAGTGAATTGTTAAGCGGCAGCTCTGCTTCGAAGGGAAACCGGACTGAACCTTCGTTCTCCTCTCGATCCACGAACTTATTTACAGCGAATGGATTAAGAAATGGCTCGACTGTGTCTTATCTGCATCAGATAAAAGCATGCCATTGACTGAACAGTAGAAGGTGCAGTACGGAACACCTATATGGGTAGATTGCGGATTCTGCTCGACTAAGAATAGTCTCTGTAGTATTAAGACAGGTTAGGAGAATAGAGTGCATGAAAGACAGACAACACGGGATTTGTGGGTGGATTAAAAGAAGTCAATGGTTTAACCTTCATAGCACGTTAGTAGTCGTTTGTACCCTCTGGAATTTTTTCGGTCTCTCCTGCCCCCTCTTCAATATAACTAAACGCTGCTTCTGTTTTCGTTTCATCTCGATTGAGCGAAGCTCGCCACTACATAGTCACTGCCTGAAGAAACGTGAAGGACCCTTCTTTATCTGTAAACATCTCTCAGGATGCCAAGTGCATTTTCTTGATTTGATTCTTCTTTGCTCTATCTATGAAGTTGTTCTAACACCGACGTACTGCTTTTTTTCTCTTTAGAAGCAGCGGCGTCCTGCGTTCAATTAAGAGCCAGAATCAACACAACGGAGGCAAATGCCGAGTGCCTCTGAAGTGCGATCGTCACATGGGTGCCATCGGAGGGCGTCGAGACCTGCTTCCTCGCTGAAAGTAAGTGCGATGTGAGCAACATTCCTAACCAGCTTATGCGTTTATAGTCTCGATCAGTATGACCTGCAACGCAGCGGTGGCGTTTTCTGTGGTCTGTGGATAAAAGCCTGCCTGTTATAGCCAAAGGTTGTGGCACGATATGTACAGTAAAAACCGGCAGGCTTTTTATGCGTAATAATAGATAAGTAACATCTGATTTCTAAACTCCCATCGGCTCATGAAACAAGCCTGAACCAATCTTTACGTGTTGCATGTGATAACGAGATTCAATCCTCTATGATCTGCGAAGGGTTTCTTCACGGTGCATGGTCACATTGTCGATCCAGTCGATAAGATCGCATTGAAGTTCTCCAAACTTTATCCTACTACATTGAGTACGACAAATGGCACAACCACCTGCGCTACATGGTGTCTCGCGGAGTGCTGACTGTGTGTTGCTATGATCAATTGTAGCAGTGAGAAAACAGGCTCGTAAGAGCACTTCCCTCGTTACTACTATATCTTGAATTTGGATGCATCATACATTGAGTGAACTACAAATGCAATTTTTGCAAAATATATATTGAAAAACACTGGGTGATTGATTTACATGGACGTTTTTTGTGCTTTAATTAGCACTCTACTTAATTGTCAAGACTATGAATAATACGTGTTAGCCACCGACTTTAAGAAATTCTGTGTTGGAGAAACTCTGTGTTGGAGAAACTCCGCGCTGGAGAAAATGTGAATTCGCGAGGTCCCATTGCTAATGGAACCGCCGCCATATTTTCCCGCGTCTCCGAGCTAGGCGCCACGCTCGGCACCGTACATCGATTTCGGAGCTTTGTGTGATGCGAGTCATTCTTTTCGTTTCACCAGCAGGGGGGAGCACTAGGATCTCGAAGATTTTCGCTCATTGATTCCTCCTAGCGCTCATCTCTCTTTCTTAGCGATGCCCTGGGCCGCCTTCTCATCGTTTGTGAGGCGGCATTCAGTGTTGGTTAGTTGCAAAAGCAAGCCTTCGTAGATATGGTCTCTTCGGGCATTATATCATGTCCACAGTTGCAATAAATTGCAACTTCTGTATCACTTTTTTAGCTATTCAGGCATAACAGAACCAAATGAACCAAATAAAACCAGTTTCGGTTGGACACGCAGCAAACAACTGTAATAGCCCCTAGAACGAATTCGGTGTGTGCCCAGCGAGTGCCGCTAAGCCTTGCAGGCTATCCGGGTTTTGTTCAGCAGCCCGCCGGCCATTCGGAACTTCTAGTTAACCAATCAAATACTACTAACCCCAATCCATGAGGCGTGTTGAGAGATTTGAGCGTCGTGTTCCGTCTCCCCTGTTCAAAGAGGAGAGCAGTTCAAGTGTACACCGGGATATGGTCGCATAGGGTGCAACTCCGGGTCCTCTAGCACCATTATTACACCTTTGCTTCTCGTCTATACTGTTGCATGATGCTTCTGATGCAGGGGCCCACTTTCTACTGGCTTCTCTACATCCTGCATTCGGTGTGATTGCCGTCTCCGGCTGCGCAGTCTACGGCTTCAACCCAACCCGTGAGCATTCAACTTCTCGTTTGGGTCAGTTTTTGGATGAATTTGATAGGGACGGACGAATCCGTACCCTCGGGATCGTAACGAGCAAATTCTTCATGACAAAACACACAGGTCCTTCGCTGATATTATTTTGTAGGTTTCGCATGAAGTTTCGCTCTTCACGCAGGCAGAATAATGCGATCAGCAAAGTGTAAACATTTGGTCTGCTTCATTTACGAGTTTCTTCAATGCTGCCCTATTGTCCACATGTTGTATAGGCACTCCAAAAGAGTTGAAACACAAGAACTCTGCTTATAGTCTTCAAGAAACTGTGTCGAACTTAAGATGCAATACAACAATAAAATATAACTCCCTTGGTATAGTAATTAGACCCTAATTATCCGAGAGTTGGTATAGTTTCGTTTTGAACGCATTTTTGGACTAATGCGTGGTCTATGCAGGCAGCATCAGCGTTTTGGATGCGGGGACCTCCTTAGGAGCGACGGCATCTTGTCCGCTGTGACTTTTTGAGCCGCTCAAACTCCTATGTGCATGCTGCTGGCACATGCTGCTACTGTGGGGGTAAAAAAAATGGCCAGAAATAGTTGGCGTCTATGGTGAAGTTCAGCTCATTGGCGGGCGAAAAACACAACCCTGTGAAAGTCGAACAAAGGCATAGAGACCATTGGTGTCTCAAGAATGGAGAAGTAGTGCGAACATGTTCAACAACTGGCGAACAGGTGCGAACAAGTTCACGAAGTGATTAGAAGAAACTCTGAGGAGATCCATGCAGGTGAATGCGACAGATAGTCCCATTTTCTTTAGCCCCATTTGGTGTCAACGGGACAGTTATGTCCCACTTGTGAAATTGTGAAATTCGGTGAGAGCAGATTCTGTGCACCTCATCTGCTCGTACAACATAAAATGTTTCATCAGTTTTGTAAAAAAACATTGATGCCCCACAGAGGGTTAAGAAGGACTGTGTTCTAGATGCAAAAGTCTCTCCAGTGGTCCAGAATACTGTTTTTGATATTGATTCTGGCAATATTTCTTACTGCGAAGCTGTATGCCTCTTCCGTCCAAGGAACTTTTCGTGTCGTTATCGCAAGCAAGAAATGTCTGGCTAAAAGTTGAATGCAGAAACATGTCTCCTTTGATAATAGCCATACAGAGAACAGCTCAGTACTCATTTTCAATAAGGAAAACCACAAAGCAATCGTCAAAACCACATGATGGATAAGGCACTTGTGAACAGTGGGAAGACCGTCTGACGCATTCCGGCAAACATTAGATTTGCAGAGCTGATTCGAACGTAACCTACAAACAAACCTGGTAATCCTACAAACAAGACTGCTTTTGCTAAATCCCTTTAACCTGGTATTGCAACTCGCTGCTCGCTTTGATGGTGTTCACGGCTAAATGACGCTGAATGGAGCGTTTTTGATCCGCATTGCCGAACCAAAGACTGTTAAGAGTAGTGTAATAGATGGCTGTGTCGTATGTACCCTTATAACGTCCTCCAAACAACCGGGTCTTTGCAGTATTCACAAACCGAATTTACGAATTTTTAAGCTTAACTTCTCTGCTTTCTTTTTTTTAAGCTTGACAACATGTGGCTGAAGGGTTGTTTCCAGGAATTTTATTTCCAATTTATGTGTGTCGCCGAAGGAGTATAAGATTTAATAAAGCGTAGTACAATTACGCCGTTTATTGCTGAGAGGTTTAAAATATATATACCTCATACATCATGCTCTAGCACATTATTGTGCCTGAAAAGCCATTAACATATCTGACTTCGTCTCGTCTGCTCCCGTTTCGCCTCCGAACCATGTCACTGTTTTTCTGTCCCCCAGTCTTGGTATGACCGGTTCGCTCAAACTTTTAAAGCGCTAGTGGCGATTGTTTCCTCACTTATTCTAAGCGTGATGCGCATTCACGCCTAAAAATCGCGCTTCCTAAGAATGAGTGAGCGGCGCGTTGCTTTGCGCTTGCCAAGCATGATTGATGGCAATTCTTTTGCTCTCTTGTTTTAGGCATGCTGCACTTTCACACTTAGATATCTTGCTTTCACCCACACTTCTGCACGCTTTGCAGGCAAGATCGCATGGCCTGCCTCAAGCTTGGCATACTTGACAGCCCCCGCCCTAATACCAATTCCAGATTATTTCGTCCAGGCGTCCTAAATTGGTGTCACTGTTGACGACTCCAAGAACAAGCGTTGGGATCTCGCACAAGGCGGGCAGAACATTGTGACACATTTTGCATAGTTGCGTAGTGTGAATTAGAATAGAATCAGAATTGGAGTACACTGTGGAGTGAAAGACAGTGAGCTCAGTATTGGAACAGAATCATAATTTGAATAAATACGTAAATAATGCAATTTCTCTGCGTCAGTCTACTTTATCGCCCCAATTTTTTTTAAATGCAGAAATGAATTCTGTTGCTTGCGCCCCGGTTTTCCCAGCGATACATCTTTCAGCTTCCAATTGCTTTCAATAAGCATTTGCATCCTCGCACCAGACCTGACTGATATGACTATCACAGTGCAAATTCTACTTTATGACAAGTACTGCTGCCCCTACATCTTTAAAACCACACGCTTTTCACGTGATCATCTAGGAATGGTGATAGGTTGTCGACTACATCCACCTGAGATCCGGGACTGGAAGTATTAGTATACAAAGACAGTAGCCTTACTAGAATACAGAAGCTTGACTTATGACGCGATGGAATGTTTTTCTAACACAGTTGAACCCAGCGTTCCTCGGATGTATGAGCAACGTAAGAAACAGAAGCTGTATGCTAAGACATAATGCCTCCTGTGAACACTACCATTGTCGAGGTGTTGCGATTGCCCCCGTCGACTCCCTCGGGAGGGTTTTACTCCAGTCGACGTTAGAGGCTATATCAACCAGCCCAAGTAATAAACTAAAACATTTGCTTACAACTGCACCAACCCACTCTTCCGGGCCTATGGCATTTAAAAAGGTACGAAATTTTCCACAGTGTTAATGTTAAGCAAGATAGTCTCGAGTATGCTTTGATATTCTCTGAAACATTCACGAGTTGATCGTATAGTGAAATAGTTATGCCTGATATTCTCCAGCAGCATAGGTCATTTGGATGTGGCAATCCGCCCCAAGCCTTGATTAGCCGGCTTCTTCCAAGGAGCTGCATTCTTCATTGTAAATTGATTAGAGTACAGGAAAAAACGTTGGGCTCATATCCTGCGCTTATGAGTTCACACGGTAGCTTACACCGTTTGGGGCGTCATTTTATTATTAGATTATAAGATTATTTTATTAGAGCAACGATATACACAGACACTTCGCATGACCAAATATTGGCTGGTACTTTTTTTCAATTTTTTCATTTATTTCGCCAATTACACATTCTAAAAGTTCTTATTTCACATCACTATGCATTGGCGTTTGATTATAAGCATTTTGATGCCTTTTGAATGATTATTAAATTTGGTTTCATGAAAGGAAGCAGTGCAGTAACTGTCTCGCCTATCTTAAGGGAAGGGATAAAGGAGGAACTGGGAGAAAAAAGGGCGAGGTGCGGTAATGGAAAGGTCGTCAATAATTTCGACCACCTGGAGATTGTTAACGTGCACAGACATCGCCCAGCACATGTGCGGCCTTTGCGTTTTGCCTCCATTGAAATGTGGCCGCCGTGGTCGAGTTCGAACCCGGGAACTCCGGATCAGTAGCCGAGCGCCCTAACCACTGAGCCACCACGGCGGTACCCATTGAACCCCCCTTTTTCCAGTTTTTTCTTCATTTCTTTATTAATCAATTAATTACATTACACCAATCAATCATCAATTACTAGAACCAACAATTAACATGCAACAATTTTTACTGAGCTTTCGATTATTTCCGACACGCGCTGCCCACTGCTACTACGCCGATGGCTTTTCGACCGAACGAACTGTGTACGCTATCGGGTAATAGAAGAGTAGCCGTGAATTCACGCGGCGATACGCAATCCCCGAAATGCGACACTACAGGAACAATAAAACTCTGTGAATTAAGCCCACACTTCCTTTCGAACCAAATAAAACTGCAACACCTTCCCTTTTTGGGTACAATGCTTGAAGGAAGAAAATATGAAGTCGAGAATTACTTACTATGCGGTCGTTGAGAGATATTCGGTGGTCCTTTCGCACAAGCTTCTTATACTGTTTCTTTTTCTCTTGCAGCACCGGCTATTTTGATGCGGCATCACGGAACAGTGATGCTCTGGTCGGCTTCTTCGTCCTGAACTAGGGGTGCGTGCCTGAGCCCCTCCTGAAGTTGCGGTCGAGTAAGTGTCCATACTTCAATGTGATTTATACAGGCAGAATCCTTTATTACCTTTGCTGAATTCCTTCCCCAATGGTCGCGAAAACAGCGAAGATTTTCAGTCAGCTTATGCTCTGCAGACTTGTTGTTTTTGGACACTAAGGACATAATCAGAGAGCGTTGCTAAACTTGAAAAGTGCTGGTCATTTAGCATTGCTAAGAGCGATATATTCCGCGAAAGCTGCATTCCCAGGCGGGCACCCCTGCCTGAGGGCGCGACTGAGCTGTTCAATGATCCAGGCAGCCAGTTATGTAGTACCTCTCATTTCCTAGCGTCCCTCATAGCCTGAGTCGCTTTGGGACGTTAAACGCTAAACAAGCATTCCTTTCCTCAAAAATGATCGGCGTCTATAACGTTGCCTATGCGGCAATGAACACATTGAATGCCGGCGGCATATTCCATACTTCTTAACTGAAAGACCCTCACAGTATGCGCAGTTTATCTCGAATCACATCTAGAACTCACACTTTAGACCATATCTGATAACAGGAGATTTCAGTGTGCACTCTCGTCAATAAGGAAGCCGAAGAAAGTAGAGGCCGAGTGATGAAATATTTTACTTGATTCAATAACACCTGCCTCCTCTATACGTGTAAACATTGATACTAGAGGACACCGGTATTCTCAAAAAGATGCCCTGCATCCAAGGCCACCTGTGGGGAAAAGAAATAGCAGACAAAGTTGCTACCTGCAGTGCCGAGAGGGGGAGTGCACTTTAATGAAGAGATTTTAGCCGGCGTTTGAGAATCGCTGACAATCTGCTATCTTTCTTACGCGTGGAAATTAGAAATCACTACTGTGGCCCGCACCAGGCAGTGCTCATGCTGCCGGCAATGCAGAGCTTCTATCTGCAATACTTGGAAACACTGTGCAGCACTTTTAATAAGCATTTAATGATTTCTATACATTTGTCGTTTCACATTGCATGATTTTTTTATTTTTTTGCCTTTAAACATTACAAGTGCTGCCTCTCAAAACATAGCTCTGACTTTGCCAGGCCACTTAAAGCGTCGTAGTATTTGTATCCGACGGCGTCACTGCCGTTGTTTCATGCCTCAGCTGACAACTGTCCATTATCCTGGGGCCGGTGCAAATTCTGTGAGGTTAACACGAAATCACAAATGCAATGTCGGAGTGCCCACAAGACTGTCCGCAATCCGCCAGCCTTTAGCGTGTCTTCTTGAAGGGCTTGAGCCATACGTGTCACATGGAGTCGAGGTGTGAGTTCCATCTGTGGCCGTGTAAGTGTATTAAGGTTGAGGTGCTCTTTCTAAAGGGTGCGCTATATGCGAAAACCTTGTGTTGTTTCTCGGCGCGCGGTCTGATGTTCTGCGCATGCACAATATCGAAATTTAGTGCCATACTTCCGGCTCAGCCTCCGGGCTGATCTCGACACTTTTTCAACGGCGGATTTTGCGTCCGAACATCTTATAATCCAACCTAAGTGGCAACTCACATGCCAAGGGCAATATTTAATGATTTTTGCGCAGGTAATTGTTGGTTAAATAGGATAAAAAGGAGAGTGCAAACTTTGCCTTCGGGTGACAGGTTTAAAGGATCATTTTGGCTCAAAAGTCTTTGAAGGCAATCTAAATGGGAACATGCACCGCCAAGCATGCATGATCAATGATGGGCGAGCTATCTGTTAAAACAAAACAAGAAAACCTATCTATAAAAGTTGGATTAGAACCGCTTTATTACGCGTTCAAAAACACAACACTAATCCATTGTGCTACACAGGTGCAACGCGAATGACGGTTTTTAGTTCTGCTCTTACACCATTCCGCAAATATCCTTGTATTCTCAAGCATGCGCAGGACAGTAGCCCGCGTGCCGCCCATTGTCTGGTTGCATTCTTCTGTTTGCCCGGAAAAGAGGTTGTATGCAATATGTTGCCAGTGAACACCTTAATCACGTTTCAAAGAAAGTAAGCTTTGACAGGTGGAGAGAAAAAACAATTGGCAGTGGTTTAGCACTGGTTAAACGTGGAGTGACGCGACAGCTGGCCACGCTGGAGGCTTGAAATGCTACTGTAATATAGCTACCCCTACAAAATGGCATCTGCGATTGTCTCACGAACCAGCCCATGTTGAGGAAACCCAGATGGTCAGAATAAATCCGGAGCCCTCAGTACGGCGTCCCTCAAAGCACGTACGTCTCTTCGGGATGTTAGAGCCGAGAAGTTATCGGGGTTAAGTATGACACCCGCCGGTCTGTACTATAGCGAGGAGGTCATTGCCCGAATTTTTTCAAAACAATTTGCCAGAGCCCGCCGTAATTGTTTGACCGCAAAACATGCATAAGTACACGCTTCAAGGAGCTTTCTATGTGGACAAAAGTGGCATCAGCGATTGTCTCTGCCGCTGGAACTAAGCCGCTCTGTCGTGCCAAACAGCGCACGTTAACGAATCAGCGCAAGAAGGAAGGGAATGAATTACGGCAACGAAATGCATGGTTGTGACAAGAATGTGTAGATATTCTTGAAACTTTTCGCGCGATGTCTGTGCACTGAAGTTCTTCTTTTTCTCCGGCAGCATCGGTCCTTTGGATGTGGCAGCCTAGATCAACTCATGTGGTCGCCTTCTTTTTCCTGAACTAGAGAGGCTTGCAGGCCCTATCTGCAAGGTGTGCCAGAGTAAGTGCGCCATGAGTGGCATTTTTAACCAGCGTTGATTGCAAATCAGGGCGTGATGGTATTAGGCAGTAAGCTAAGCGCAAATTGGCTACCTGTATAGGCTGATTTATTTTCCTTCAGCTAATCTAGTACCTTCAACATGGGCGCAAACAGCGGCGGTTAATTATCAGTCCTAAAAGTCGCCTACTGGTTGACTACTATAAGGAAAGGGGACAGGGGACGATGCGAATTCGTGCAGAAATTTGAAAAAGCTAATCGTACAACGCATTTACTCGCCTAATGAACACGGTCGCATAATGAGCACAGGCTGTATTTGTGCTGTCGAAACGTACAATTTATTGTATTCTTCGCATCATTATTGCAGCTGATTCTGTTGGCGCGCAAGTCTGCTGATAATAATGAGTGAATGTTTGTGGGTGCCCATTCTTCATTGCGAAACAATTGCACCATGTGTCAAATGCTAAAAGGTGTGAGTTATATGCTAGAGCGAACTGTAGCTGCACACACTTAGCATTTTGGGCCGCTACGTCACTTATGGGTGCGGGATTGAGGTAACCATATGCTCTCATACACGGAATGCGCGCTGAATACTGCATTTCGCTTTTTTGAGAACGTTAGTCATACCGGATGAAGTGCTTATTCTCCCAATCTAACCTTCCTCCCATTTTTACCGCTTCAAATGATTTCGGGCCACTCCCTCGTAGTGGGTATGTGCCAGCAGCGTCTGAGGCCTT
This sequence comes from Amblyomma americanum, assembly GCF_052857255.1. Lineage (NCBI taxonomy): Eukaryota > Metazoa > Arthropoda > Arachnida > Ixodida > Ixodidae > Amblyomma > Amblyomma americanum. The sequence continues at coordinate 87,585,810 of NC_135504.1, forward strand.
CCGTCCTTCCTTCCTTCCTTCCTTCCTCGCTCCCTCCCTCCCTCCATCCCTTCTTTCCTTCCCTTCTTTCCTTCCTTCCTTCCTTTACTTCCTTTACCCTTCCTTCTTCCTTTCCTTACCTTTTCTTTCCTTTCCCTTCCCTTCCTTCCTTTCCTTCCTTTCCTTCCTTCCTTTCCTTTCTTTCCTTTCTTTCCTTCCTTCCTTCCTTCCTTCCATGTAGCAAGAATGAGCAATCTAGGCATACATAACATGGGTGCCAGCCAACGCTACCAGTACGCAAAGCAGTATCAGCAAAAGCCTACCGATAGATCTGTATCATCGAAAGTATTGTAACGGGGGCTTAGGCTGACGCTCAGGCGGCGGCGAAACCACGGCGGCGGCAGTCTCTCCTCTGTTCATGTCAGCAGGCGCACGCTCTGAGCGATGACAGTACGGCTACGATGATGATCTTTTTCTTCACAATGGCCCCGGGGAGAAAAGGAGCCATTTTGGCTACTAATTGGGCAGACAACGCAACCGGGTCGTATATAGTACGGCTTGAGTCGTTGGACATGCGTAGTCTCGCGACCACGTGGGCGGAAATCGGGAGACGGTGTGAGGGGCTCACTGAGGATGTGCGCTCCAGGATGCGGTAGGTGCCACGGTATTTCGAAAGAAGCTTCTTTGAGAGGCCGGAAGCAGTGGAAGGGATCCACAGCCAGACAAGTGAACCGGGTAGGAAATCCGGATCAAGCTAACCGTCGTCATGGCGATGTTTTTGGCGCCTCTCAGTGTCTGCCGTGAGCGACTGTGCAATCTGGCGGGAGTCTTTGGCGTGCTGGGCAGCTTCATAAGCAGTTGTACAACTTTTTCGATGCGAATGGATGAATGTCGGCCGTAGAGCCAAAAAAAATGAGGTGAAACCGATGGTGGAGTGGGTAGCAGTGTTGTGGGCGTACGTAATATAGGGTAGAACTAAGTCCCAGTTGGCAGCAACGTACATCGCCAGCATGTCGCCCAGAGTGCGATTAAATCGTTCAATTAGACCATTTGTTTCCAGTAGGATGTACAAGTCCAATGAATGATATTGCACTCGGCGAGTAGAGCTTTAACAACGTCAGCCAAGACGCGTCCTCCATTACTGAGGAGTTCACAAGGAGCACCGTGGCGAAGTATAAAGCGCTGCATAAGGAAGGACGCAGTTTCTGCATACCGGGTCAGGTGACCAATGGCAACAATGACCGAGTGGTTGCCAGAAGCGGTGTACGGCAGAGGTCGTATAAATCGATGCCAACATGGTTGAAGGGGCGAGGAGAACAATGTAGTAGTTGCAACTCTCCAGCAGAATGGTGAGGCATTTGCCTACAGCGTTGGCAGGACGTGCAGGAGCGGAGGTACTGCACGATGAAGTTATACATACCTTCCAGTAGTACCATAGACAGATGCGAGTGTACGTCATGAAGACTCCCGCGTGGCCGCATTGTGGGTCAGCTTGGAAACTGGTGCAGATTTGGGGCCGGAGATGTCGGGGAATGACGAGAAGCCATTTCTGTCCATCTGACTTACAGTAGCGTTTATAGAATAGATCATCGGGAATTGGAAAATGTGAAGTTTGGCGACGAAGGGCGCAGGATGCTGGAGGCTTAGATGGGTCGGAGAGAAAGTCAAGAAGAGAAGCAATCCTTACACTGCGCAGAGGGCATGGCATGTCACAGATGGTGAGCAAAGGTGCAGTGGGTTCGAGGGCGGAGAGGGTGGTAAGCTCGGCCGGTAGCGGGGAGCGGGACAGGGCATCAGCGTCCTGATGCTTGCGGTCGGACCTATATACGACACGTATATTGTATTCTTGGACATGGACAGCCTATTGGGCCAGGCTAAGAGAGGGATCTTCTAGCGAAGCATGCCAACATAGGGCATGACGCTCGGTGACCACGTCGAACGGGCGGCCATAGAGATAAGGTCTAGACTTGCCAAGTTCCAAGAAAATGGCCAGGCACTCTTTTCCGTCACTGAGTATTTGGATTCGGCTTTCGTGAGGATGCGGCTTGCGTAAGCAACCACATACTCCTCGAATCCACACTTGCGTTGGGTGAGCACAGCCCCGAGGCCAATGCCACTGGCGTCCGTGTGTACTTCGGTTTGGGCTTGAGGGCCGAAGTGACGCAAGATGCCGTGAGGAGACTGCGCAAGGTGTTGTAGGCGTCGTCGCAGGCAGGCGACCAACTCAGAAAATCCACATTGTTGCAGAGAGGCTGAGTTAAAGGGGCAACAATGGCCGCAAAGTTGTGAATAAAACGCCGAAAATAGGAACAGAGCGGCTTAGTTTCTTAATGCAAGTAGGTTTTGGAAATGGAGTCAGAGCACAAAGCTTGGCGGTGTCGGGGTGGAGGCCCTCTTTTGACAACGTATCCTAAAATTGTCAGCTCGCGAATTGCCAAACGACAGTTCAGTTGAAGGCAGGAGTCCGTAACGCATGTTTAGAAATGCTTCAGCCGGCAAAGATGAGTCGCAAAGTCGGACGAAAAGATCACGACGTTGTCGAGATAACACAGGCATGACTTCTATTTCAGGCCGTGCAGAATATCTATGCGCTCAACTGTAGCCGAAGCATTACAGAGGCCGAAAGGCATGCCGTTAAATTCATACAGACCATCGGGGGTCACAAATGCTGTTTTAGGGCGGCCATCGGCTGCCATGGGGACCTGCCCGCACCCAGGGCGTAAAACGAGAGCAGAGGAGTTCCACTCCTTGAAGGTAGTCGAGAGCATCATCAATGCGCGTAAGAAGGTAAACATCCTTTCGCGTGATGTTATTGACGCGGCGGAAATCAACGCAGATATGAATAGTTATCTTTCTTTGTCACGAGCACCGCGGGCGAGGCCCAAGGACTGTTTGAGGCTTGAATTACGCCACTCTGAAGCATCGTGCCAACTTGGTCTTGAATAACTTGGCGCTCACTGGCGGAGACACGATACTGGCGCTGACGCTGAGGGTCGTGGTCACCGGTGTCGATGTGGTGGGCAACAGTCGACGTGCGGGTCAAAGCGGGTTGGTGTGAATCGAAGGAGCAACGAAACTGATGAAGGAGCGCGAGAAGTGGAGTGCGTTGATGTGCATGAAGAGAGGCGTCGATGGAGGGAAGGAAAATGTCTGGAGGCGAAGTGTCCGGTGCAGAAAAGGGCGGGTTGAGGGCATCTATGTCGAGTGACGGCGAATCATCATTTTCATTGCGATAGAGAGTGAAATCAATAACCTGCACCGTTGCCGTCGCTAACAAGGTCAGAAGTGATGGGCACAAGAACAGAAGAACAGTCAGGCAGTTCAGTGTCTTCGGCAACGACGGCTTTGGCAGGAGCAGCAGAAGGGGCATCAGGAGACGCAAGGAATTCCGGAGTTCAGCATGTGCGCCATCGATGACTGATTATTGGCGGGACAGGAAGTGCCAACCCAAGATGATTTCATTAGAACAGGTTGGCAAAATGACGAATTCAATCACGTAGAGGATTTCCTGAATAACGACGCGAGCCGTGCATGTCGCTAACGGCGCAATAGCCTGCGCGCTTTCGGTGCGCAGCTAGAATCCAGAAAGTCGGGTCGTCCCTTATCGTAAGGAGCGGCAAAAGGAGGCAGCCATGGCAGAAACAGTAGCACCCGTGTCGAAAAGCGCCAGAACAGAAACAGCCTCTACAGAAACGGCGATCAGGTTGGCGGCACATAATTGAGGCCTTGTACATTTCGCTGGTGGCGCAGTTCTCGCCTCAAGAACTGCGGCGTCTAGTTTTCCTCTTGCCAAAGATTTGGGTGCCGACGTATGGGAGAAGGGAGCGGCAAGGAGGAGGTGAACGCCGGGTGGAGAAGGCATTGCGATCAGGTGAAAGCGGGCGAATCTCCGGCGACTCGCCTGGCGGTGAGTATTCACTGGGAGGAGGCCAGTAACCGGCATCTGGGGAGATTGACGCACGATGACGGCAAAGCCGGGCCACATGACCAGGCAGTCCGCAAGAGTAGCAAATAGGCCGATTATCACTAGTACGTCAGTGAATGCCGAATTGTCGAAGCGGTCCCAAAAAAGGCGTCGGAGCGTGAGGAACTTGAGGCACAGACGCTTGAGGTAGGGTGTAGGTTAAGCGGTAGTTAGGCGGCCGTGGCCGAGCGACGGCGGCAGCGTAGGTCAGGGGTGCAGCGACAGGTGCGGGCGGCTGTGCTGGTGCGGGCGGAGGGACCGGTGGAAGGGCCTCAGCCACTTGCTCGCTGATGGCAGTGCGAAGGAAGGAGTACTCCCAGCAGAGATCTATGAATGTCAATTAGAGAATGCGATTATGCCTATACGAACATTAACCCATTATCGTCAACCGAACAACTGCCATCCGTGAAAACTTGATCTGAACAACGGAACCGAAGGGAAAACTGAACTGCTAGTGCAGCGAATTCGCATTTTTTTCAAACTACGCAAATAGACAGTCTTTTTTTCACAGTTGAATGGGCAGATTTTACTGCGTGTAGGCCCGAACATCCCCATTTATTGGAACGTAGAAAATAAGCTCGTTCCTTTTCTCGCAGTGCTGCAGGCTGGCAGGAGAGCATATACAGCACCAGCCGAGCACGCGACCGCATCCTCTGGTTGCGGCACCAGGGCAACACCCAGCCAGATACGTCACAGGTTGGTAAATCATTATGACGTCGTTGATTCCACAAGGTCCCTGGGCTCCCCTGCAGTATTTTCGGTGTCGCACATATTGGTTTTCAATTTTTCTCAGTATCATTTGCGCGAAGAAAATGCAGCCATGGAAATATGAAGCAGCATTTAACGCGGAAGACAAAACACGGTTTGAAATCGGAGAATTGAGTGAAATATTTATCTAGCTTATGTGAATGAATGAATGCTCCCTCTTTGCTGTACTCCTCCCGTTGTTGAGCACGGTAATCTGGTACTGAAGGGATGAGTAGAAGATCCAGCACACAACCCAGTAGCTACACCTGAGTAGTATCAGTTAATTTAGCCAGCTGATTTCATGTGCTTTCGTTTGAATACATAATTGTCGCGGTGGCAAAATTTTAATTCTTACCGTAGCCAAACAGCCCGTGAACAACTGCGTACACAGTACGCAGGTTCAAGGAAGCAAGAAACACGAAGGATCTGGAACAAATATCGGCTGACTGGCGAGCGGCCCTATCAAAACGCACGACAAAATTTTTTGTTGCTCGACACAATTATGTGTCGCGAGCAAACCATTTTTGTCGTGCCTTGTGTTGTGCGACAGAGGTTCGTATTCTGGGTTACTTTGCGCGACAGTGGTTTTTGCAGTAAGTTCTGTGTGCATGGCATGGCCATACCAGGTATTATTTCCCGCAGAGAATAACGATAGAGATTAAACAGGAGTCCTGTTCTTTTTAGTCTAGATTCTACACTAGAATTCTTGACACTTTTGCAGACATTCATTACTGAATCGTGCATTGGTTTTCATTATCCGTTTGATTTCGAATCAATCATTCAATCAATTTCTTTAATAGACTGCCATCGGAAGGTAATGAATGTCTTCCTTACTCTCCCCTTCTCCCAGAGTCTCGAGCGCAAGGCTCCAGAATCGGAGGCACAAGGCCAGGGCGTATTCATCGCTACCTGCGCCCAGTGTGGCCATCTGTCCAAGGGTTGGACCATCAAAGGCACCTGTCTCTCTCTTTGGCCTTCGTAGAACTCCTGGGGCAAACAATTGTGGTACGTTTGTCTTTTCGGTGCTTTCGCGATCGCGGCCGATGTTGTCACAGTAGAAACGAATTGCCCCTACAAGACGAGGATGTCTCTGCTAAAGCCATGCAGGCTTGTTTACGAGTTCACGGCACTGCACTGCAGTTTAGCCACATACAATGTGTAGCTCACTGTTTGCTTTGATGGTATTCTGTTCTTCAGCCATGGCTACATGATTCTGATGGAGGAGAAATGCAGCTTAGGCTGCAGATTTGAATTTCATCTCCCATTGTAGAACCACAGATGGGCGGATATATTCCAAAGGCTTCCATTACGAAGAACCTCGTGGCCCACAGTGGGGCATGAATATAGAAGTTCAGTGACGTCAGTTTACTCCACGTCTGTTCAGATGAATTAGGTTAATTATTCATTGCTTGCGTCTCGCGTAACGAGTGACTCAGTGTGTTAGCTTGGCAACGTTTCGGTAAAATCAAGTTGTCCACTCATTCAGAGACTTGTGCTGAGGACATTTATTTCCTCACAACTAAACCCAGACGCAGGCTGGCACTGTAGTCATTTGAGCGTCCCTCGTTGCTTTTAGCTAAAGGACGCAGCCTCCTCTGAGGAAGGGTGCGCGTATCTGGACCTCAGCTATGGCTGCTCGAGTCTTACTACCGCTCTGGGGCCCCTCACAGTTGCTACCATTGGTCTCTAAAAAGTGTGCTAACACACACTCACACTGTTCACCTAAGACTATGAACTCACATCGTCAACCTGGGAGCTTTACTTAAACGCATTGCCATGCACATCCCAAAAATTGGAAGAGACACTTAAGCTCCTCCTTAAGGTTACGATGCGATAGCGTAATAAGTTAATCGTCTTATATGTAGAAATGTCATTCTCTAGTTTACATTCACAGATACCACTCGTGGTGCAGTGGTGCGGTGGTTAAGGGATCCGCCACTGCCCTGCAATGGCACGTGCTCCCAGCGGTAGACCTTGTTCTAGCCAGGTTTGCTCTTCCTGACCGACCAATCATTAACTGCCGCCTGCCACGGTGGGCAGTTTGCTCACAATCCGGTTTGGCATATTGTGATGACGCTGCAAGGCCACGTCACCTAGCTGGCCCACCTGCCTCTTGGGTTGCTCTCTGGGCACCACCTGCCAGAGTCATGCTCGTGATTTATCGGTCACAATGTTGACAACGCCGACGCCGAACTTTCTGAGTAAAGGGGTCTTCAAAGCTATCCCGTTAAAACAAGCACGCCTTTTCGGATTGCCCGCAGCTTCAAACCGCCAAACGAAGCACCGGGATAGCTGGCTCGCACCGCCACCGTGGACCAAATCGTGTCTGGTATACAGCCACTCTTGGCACAGTACGTCCAAGACGTGCTGGGCGAAGAGCAGCAATCCCCTTTCTATCGGAGATCTGACCTGAGCTTCCAAATTGGCTGTTATCTTTCTCTGTCTCCTAATGAATCGTAGCTCTCGTATAACAGAGCACGCTTATTTAGTTTTTTTTCATTTAGCCACCGGGATGGCTAAGTGGTCACGATGCTTGGCTGCTGACCTGAAATACGCCGGTTCGATCCCGGCAGCAGCGGTCGAATTTCGATGGAGGTGAAATTCTAGAGGCCCCTGTGCTCTGCCGTGTCAGTGCACATTAAAGAACCCAAGTTGGTCGAAATTTTTGGAGCCCTTCACTACGGCATCCCTCATAGCTATATGAGTCGCTTTGATACGTTAAACCTCCTGAACCTTTTTTTTATTGTGTGCCACGGTGGCCCTCTTCACGCTAAATATGCTGTTTTCGAAATTGTCAATATTATTAAACGTATGAGACAATTAAGATCCCTACACATCTATAATAGCCACGCAAAGAGGGAGGCAGGATAAACTAAATAGCCCTATAATTTCCTAGTAACTGTGCTTTGTGAACATAGTTTGTTCGTAAGAAGTGGAAACAGGACATGTAATGAATGGTCGCGCCGCTGTTAAATCTGTTCCGTGCTGCTCAACTCGGCTCTTTATACCCGGCTGCAATCCATCCGTTATAACGCGGTCAGGGCGTGGCGGTTCCAATTCGGCGCAGGCAAAGAGGATAAAAATGCGCGTCAGCTGTAGATCTTGGTGTGGACAGGCTGGACCCTTGCAGAAGTTTTTTAGGCAGTTTATATAGACTTCTGTATTTATGCCCATACAGATTTAGTATACTATTGTGTATAGACGGTCTATAGACTACGAGTAGACAGAACGAAATATCTATAGGAAGGCAAAAGAGTCTATAAGAAGTCTGTAGACTGTGTATAGACCATCTTTGAAAGGGAATCAAGAACTCCAAGTGTGGTATAAATGTGTGCGCAACACTCTACTACGGCGCAACTTTTGGCCCACTTGCAAATTCAGGATGTCGTTATAAGAGACCAATTAATTTTCATCCCATCTTCTCCCCCAGACTGATCATCGTAGTGGCAGAAGATGACGCTAGCGAGCAACGGTGCCAGACGATCACGGCAGATATTCGCAGTATAGCGGCGCTCGTTCTAGCATCCTCTGCGCGGTATTACGCGAAAATTAATCCACTAACCTGAGCGTCCACATTTCTTGCTTGAGAAACACCACAGGAAATGCAGTATGCTAAGTGAAGTCGAGTACACGATTAAAACTCGCGACAAAACGCAATAGAGACGTGCTTAAGAAATTCTTAATTTGGGGGAATGCAGTGCCATAGTCAACGACACATGTTCCTTATTGTTGAACGACCGTAGGTAACCTCTTTCCATACGGAGCTGCGTGTACCCACTGACGCGCGTATGCTTGGTCTTAGCAGTAAGCAACGACGCTTTGGATGTGGCGCCGGCAAGAGCAACGGCTGGGAAGCAGGCTTCTCTGCCCCGGACTAGGCTATCTCTGGTGCGGCCTGGTCCGGCGTTCAGGACACATGTCGCACAGTAGTGAGTGCATTAAACTTCCTTTGCCCGCATTTTAGGATTCTAGATTTAGGGTGGTACTGGTGTACACTGATGAACTCTGTAGGAAGGTATCACATGGGTTGGACTGAACGTTTCAGCGTCGGACTCTGTGATTCAAACTTGTTCTCATTGTGTTGGAATAGCTGGGCGGTGCCGGAGTTCTCGGGTTCGAATCCGACCGTGTCGGCAGCGTTTCGATTGCGGCGAAACGCAAAAGGCGCCAGTGAGCTTTGCGATGTCAGTGCATGTTAAAGATCTCCAGGTGGTTGAAATTATTCCGGAGCCTTCCACTACCGCACCTCTTTCTTCCTTTATTCTGTCACTCTACCCCTTTCCTTATGGCGCGGTTCGGGTGTACACCGAGATATGTGAGGATTATTGCGCCATTTACTTCAACACCAGTTTTCATTTCTGAGGCAGTTGTATTGGGTAAAGCCTGGGATGACGGGGCAGGGCCCATGCCTGACAACACTGCTGAGGGCAGGGAGTTTCGCAAGATTTCGAATGGGACCCGGGCCCCCCGGACCCTTCGGATACGTCCCTGTCTGTAACAATCATTTCTACACGGTGACTTTCATTTGCAAGCGTAATTTTGGCCGAGAACTCTTAACAGGTATGACTGCCCAGCTTTCGTCAGACAGTGGCCACCTCCGCATTTAAATGCGCGTGGTTCGTGGAGGGGACATCCCCTTAGTGGGAACCTCTAAAATGACGTCCAGTGTTCTTGTTTTAATTTTGCTTTTGAAAATTATTTCACCTCTCAGGCGCTGGCACCTAGCTGCATTACATGGCGATAGCGAGCAGGAGTCCAAGAAGGCCCTTGGTGGATGTTGCACAGCCGACTAGCAACCGACGTGTTCCGATGGACCCGACATGACGGCGACTGTTGCAGAAGCCGGTAAGTGTATTTGACTTGTGCAGTTCATGCAGAAGCAGGGGTTCTTGCCTGACGTTTCTTGTAACGATCCCCCCCCCCCGCCCCACCCACCCCACACACACAGGACAATGTTAGCTTTCGCAGCAATTCTAGAATGTGACAGTTTGTAAAGTCCCCTTGAAATATGACGCTTTTGGTCTCGTGCTTCAATTGGGCTGCGGAGTGTGAATGACAGAGCAAACTCCTCAAGGACCCCAGGTAGCTGGGGCCGCATGCCACAGTTCCCTCTAGGCCGGTTACATTTGTTTCCTGACAGCATGAAAAAATTGCGTGTGCACACTAGTTGCTTAAGCATATGTGAACGACTCTACTGTAGCTGCCCTTACACAAAAATTTTTTACAGTCCAAAGACTGTCCATACAGTTCTGTCTATCAAGTCAAGAGACTCTCTATAGACAACTACACAATAGTCTATAGGAAATACCAATCCCATAGAATTTTGCTTAACAATGACGCGTCGACTTTTTCCGAAGCAAGCCGCGGCATCCCGTGAACTGAGAAGACCCGGAGTCAAGACAAAACACAGTCGGAAGCCAGTGCCTCTGAAGTGCAGTCGTCACGTGGGTGCCACGGGAGAGCTTCAACATCGTCAACATCGAGAGAAGACCCAAGGTGGGGAGCATTGCTGACGGCCTTGAGATTTTGCAGTCGCCCTCAATACGACCTGCAAACGCATCGGTGGTGCTTTTAGCTATGGCTGTATCTGCCAGAGACGCGGGGAGCGTCAATTTTCGCGGATTATTTCTTAAAGGTTCTGAATATAGCAATTTTTTGCTAAAAAAATGTGGAAATATATTTCTCCTGCTTCGCACATTCCGCTGTGCGCCGTTAAATGTGAAATAAAAAGTAAATTTGGGATTTCCGGCGCACACAGGAGAGGATCGCCATGTTCGCGCCAATGTGGGCTTTTGTGTGCTGCTAGAAATGTTACCAGCGCTAATAAGGACCGCTTCTGCTGACTCCAGCCTTTTTGAGAGCATTCAAGGGATTGATCCTTGAGGTTCTTGCGCTGTCAGTGCAAAAGCAATCTGTGGCCTAAGGGCCTGTACCATAAACGTGTTTAACCTGAAGGTCTCCACCACAAAGGCATTTGGTTTCAGCCACACAATAAACTTTATGCAGGCGCGGTAAATGGAGTGCCAAGAAAACGCATGTGACATTGAAAAGTGTTTCATTTGCCGATCACGTTTATTGCGACGCTAATGCAGCAACATTTGTGTATCTTGTTTTCTCCGGCAGCATCGGCTATTTGGATGCGGCAACCATACTTGAGCCTCCGGCAGTCGACTTACTCGTCCTGAACTACGGATCCTTCGTGCCCCTCTTGGAGGAATAGCCGAGTAAGTGTACCAACAGTGGAATTCTTCCCTGCAGTTCATAAAAATCAAGAGAAAATAAGGAAATAGTCGCCTGGCGACACGCTGCGACTGAAACGCGGTGTCGATACAGCAGCAACAAAGATATAGTCAGTGAAAGAAAAAGAAAGGTAGCGTTTTTTTCTTGCCGAAAAAAGTAAAACGAATGAAAAGAGCATATGCAATGAACTTGTGCCTCATAAACTTGCATAAACGTGAACGCCAACAGTACTGCATCGCTAAAGGTGCAGACAATGTTCGAAAGCATTCCAAACAGTAGTTCAGCATCAGCAACGGTGTCTCCAAGATGATTTCACAATACACGACCATTCCCTTCATGTCGCGTAAATTGCAGAGGATGCGACTGCCTCATCCTAACAGGTTCATCTGGAGAGCTCACTCATGAGATACAATGGGGACTATTCGGCGCATATTTTAAGAGCGTTAGCGCTCACTCGTCGCGATTCTCGATTTATTGGGGTCTGCGTGATGTCTCCAATTTGTGATTCATTTTTGACGTCACTTGTTCAACGTCTTCCGGACGGTGGCTGCATCACTATTTTTTTTTTTTGTGAGGATAGCGTTCAGTGGATCCTGGAAACAATGATGTTCACTGCTGCTTCTTCAGGCTGAGGGGCAACCAGTGAAGAGCGGAGTCATCTGTGCGGTGGCAGACACCACCTGCAGTCATATAAGTGCCTGGACCACTGTCACCACGTGGGCGTGGTCGGTGTTGGCCAGCAGCCTCGGCGGCCGGGACGCAGGTGAGAATTACTGCCAATGGTCACGTGCACGTGCTTGGCCACCGAGCATCTCTGCCTTGTCTTGTCTTTCCCAAGCAGCTGGCCACAGTGTAGTACAAGGCTGGTGCATACACGGTGGGAACTCTCTGTGCCACTAATTTGTTACTGGAGGTGATTGGAATATAATTTCCTTCTGTATAAATTTGTCCACCTTATATTTTATGTTTACTCCTATACACTGATTCTGATTCAGAATATTATCGCCTATTTTGTTGCCAAATATGTTGAAACAAAAAAAGTACGCTTATATGTTCGATGGTATCCCTTTTTTGTTCAATTAAAGACAGAGCCTCATCTGCTTATGCGTCATGAAACCCAACACACACAAACGCATCCACTCCAGAAATACAGGCAACTTAGAGTAACTACTAGTGTCACAGTCATCCGCAGAAAATACGGGAAGGCCTTTATTCTATGCGGCGCACCTTCGCCGATTTGTGTCAAGCATTCGGGATGATAGATTTTCGCAATCACATTTAACGCTTCGGACAGGAATCTCTAGCTTTGGATCTGCGGCAAAAAGGGACAGAAGTGCTGGGTTTTTCTCACCTTTGAAACTAAACGCTCTCGTAACATCTCGTATTACCGTAACAAATGCTAGCTTTGTCCTGAATCCTGGCATAAATGTGGTAATTCTGGGCAAGAATACCTTCGTACTGACAAGAAGGGCTAGGGTTAAAATGTGCGTTTTTTTTGTGCCAGAAAATGGCTGCCGCCAGGCACTGTTCTTTGTCACAACTTGGGCCTTCGTGCGTTAACTGTTAAGGCAGAACCAGCCTTTCTCCGACGTAGCTTCGGCGTCTCGGTCACTGCCGTCGCTGAAGGCAAAATTCCTGCGATTGCAGCAAGGCGACGCAGGGAGACGCAGATATCTGGCGAGGACAGATGTCAGCGTCGGCGCCGGAAATGCTTCGTAGGTGGGGATTGGTGGTGCCAATGACCACGCATTAACAGCGACATCCGGGATTTACCTCCGCCGCTTATCAGCAGTTGCCCCTTCGGTACCCGTGAAATTGTCCCCCTTGCCACTGCAGTAGGTTCCCTTTGACGCTAAGAGGATTTGCTATAGACAAAGGATAATTCAGGGGCTTTATACTCGATCCTCCTCAGTCTGGAGATGCCAGTCCGTACGCCCTCATGTGTTTAGTCGCCTTCTCCTGTGTGCGCAGAGCTGAAAAGTTAGTAACGTCGATAAACGATGCCTTGTGGTTTCCCATTTACAGTGAACTGAGTTAGAGAGTTTTGCAATAGATGTTAAAAGCAAAGATTTCAAATCTAGTTCTGTAGGCTGCGGAACTGCAGTGCAGTAAAACTTCACTATTCGGCCCCTATTAATCTGAAAACCGTGATAACTGGGACTACCGTAGGGTTCCTATCCAAGGCTATGACGTCAGACTTACGTTAAATAGCACACTGTAGGGCTCGCATCAACTGGCGCCCACAGCACCACCGAGTTAAGGTAGTGCGGGCTTGACTCGCAATCTTCCAGATATCATTCAGACTGCGGGCTATGCAAAGTAGATCGTTCCCCGTGCTCTGCTGGTATGCGCTCGACAGCATCCCTGACGACCATCCTAAAAAATAATCCCGACATACCCACCAGCTGCTGACCACGAGTGAGGAATTGGAGGTCCTACTGCTCTCGACGGACCCGGCCAGGCAAAAGATCGCCACTAACTGGGCCGCCTATGGCATGGAACTCCATGAACTCACGAACGTATAGAGCAGTGGGGCTGTGCTGGGACCCAGGGTCCTGCGTGTTCAAAATCCCTTCGTCATTGCATAGAGTATGTGATGAAATTCCGAAAAAGCTTCGTTGCTGCGTAGTTTTCTCGCAAAAGCACATGACTATCATCGCCAAGCTTCTCGCGCATAATTTTTTCACGATGGTAGATTTTTTGGCTAGTTTTTAGCGGCCAGTTGGTAATTTTCAGATTAAATTCACGGTGTTGTACTTTATTGCGTTTTCAGCTGATAGTATAGTTTTTATGCTATGCAGACCCCTGAATCACCCTTCCTTTTACCATAGAAACCAAGTTCGTCCTTATTTTTGCAGTGATGGCACAGGAGAGCACCTGAGCAGCAAAAAAAGCAGAGGCCTCTCTTTGGATCTGGTAACAAGACAACACCCACCCGGATACGTCACTGGTGTGTCCCTCTCCTGTCTCTTATTTGGTCATGTCTGTTCTATTATAACCAGAACTGAATGTGGGAGACAGAACGCTCAGCGTTATCACAAAGTGAGCAACCGTGGGCCACTGGGAGCGAATGGATTATTTCAAGCTTCCTGTGCTACATTTTCTTGTGAGATGTTGAATAGTGTTCTATGTTTATCACATCTGTACAGACAAAATTCCAATAAGGAGAGGCATCTGGCAAGGTGACACGATCTCGTCAATGCTATTCACCGCCTGTTTACAGGAGGTATTCCGAGGCCTGAACTGGGAACAGTTGGGGATAAGAGTTAGCGGAGAATATCTAAAGAATCTGCGATTCGTAGATGACACTGCCCTGCTGAGTCACTCAGGAGGTGAACTGCAAGTCACGATCAATGAATTAGACAGGAAGAGTATAATGGTGGAAAATAGACCGCTGAGAAATAGGCTGGGAAATAGACAGTCTAATTTGATTCGTGTAATCGGGCATATGAAGCGTACGCTCCTTCGGTGTTCCCTGCCCCGTGGTGGGCGCCCGAAGATTAGTGCCCGAGATTATGCCAAAGTGGTGCGATCGAAATTGTTCAGATGGCCGGCAAGCAGGAAATCAGATTACCATTTACGATTCGCGAACATCGCGCAAAGGTATTGGGACCCACAAGGATTCCCGCCATCTGTGAACATAAAGTAACTGTTGCACTCAAATCAACGAGTCTCTTTGTCACACCGCGGCATGTGCATCCATGAGGAGGTAAAGAAAAACCTTCTTTCTCTCTTTTTCACCCAGAGTCTCTGCAGCTGATAGAGGGCTTCGCTAGCGCCCTCAGAGTGGCCATCTGTCCAAGGCATGCACCAGCGCTTGCACCTCAGTCCCCACGTGGCCTTCGTAACACATCCACGTTCGAAGAATCACAGTACGCTGATGTCTTTTCTTCTCTGCCTTACGGCGACCAGAGGTCAAGTGTATAAGCAAAATGCCCCATTAGTTGTAGCATTGTTCAATGTGGCAGTAATCGTGAATCTAGGAAATTTCGTTGAGGCTATGACTACCGTCACTTGGTCTGAATCCCTCTTGTACTGGTGCCAGCCGCTACGAAGAAGACTGCTTTTGTTAAATCCTTTTAACCTGGTATAGCAGCTAGTTGCTTGCTTTGATGGTGTTCACCACCTCAGCCGAAGCTATATGACGCTGGGGGGAGCGTTTTTGATCCGCATAGCCGAACCAAAGACGTTTAGACAAATATAATAGACTGCTGTGTCTGTCGTTCTCGCCCATGAAAATTGAGATTGTGATACCCTTATATCGTCCTTCATATTACTTGGTCTTCGTGGTAGCGCACAAAGCGAATTTACGCATTTTTAAGCTTAACTTTTCTGCTTTCTATATCGTAAGCTTGACAACATTTGGCTGCAGCGTTGTTCCCTGGAATTTTATTTCCCAATTATGTGTGTCGCCGACGGAGTATAAGATTTAATAAAACGTAGTACAATTACGCGGTTTATTGCTGAGAGGCCTAAAATATGAATACCTCATACTGCAAGCTCTAGCACGTTAATGCACCTGAAAAGCCATTAACATATATAACGACTTCGTCTCGTCTGCTCCCGTTTCGCCTCCGAACCATGTCACTGTTTTTTGGTCCCCCAGTTTTGGTATGACCCGTTCGCTCAAACTTTTAAAGCGCTAGTGGCAATTGTTTCCTCACTTACTCTAAGCGTGACGCGCCTTCACGCCAAAAAATTGCGTTTCCTAGTAATGAGTGAGCGGCGCGTTTCTTAGCGCTTGCCAAGTGTGATTGATGGCACTTATTTTGCGCCCTTGTTTTAGGCGTGGTGCACTTTCACACTAAGATGTCTCGCTTTCACCCACACTTCTTCACGCTTTGCAGGCGTGATCGCATGGCCTGCCTCATGCTTGGCGTGCTTGACAGCCTTTAGCTCCCCCCCCCCCGGCCCCTAATACCAATTTCAGTTTATTTCTTCCAGGCGTCCTAAATGGGTGTCGCTGTTGACGACTCCAAGAACGAGTGTTGAGTTTTCGCGCAAGACGGGCAAACCATGTGACACATTTTGCATAGATGCGTAGTGTGAATTAGAATAGAATCAGAATTAAACTACACTGGAGAGTGAAAGACAGTGGACTCAGTATTGGAACCGAATCGTAATTGGAATACATTTTTAAATAATTCAATTTCTGTGCATCAGTCTTATTTATCACCCTTACATTTTTTAAATACAAAAACAAATTCTGTTTCTTGTGCCCCGGTTTTCCTGGCTACATTTGGAACAGAATCATAATTGGAACAAAATCGTATATAGTGCAATTTCTCTGCATCAGTGTAATTTATCGCCCCAAATTTTTTAAAATACAGTAACGAATTCTTTTGCTTGTGCCCCGGTTTTCCTGGCTACATCTTTGACCTTTCAATGATAAGTGTTTACATCCTCATACCAGACCTGACTGATATGACTATCACAGTGCAAATTCTACTTTATGACAAATACTGCTGCCCCTACAGCTTTAAAAGTGCACGCGTGACACGTAACCATCCACGAAGGGTGACAGGTTGTCGAATACAACCACCTGAGGTCCGGAACGGGAAGTATTAGTATAGAAAGGAGATAGCCTTACTAGTATACAGAAGGAGCTTGACTTATGACGCAATGGAATGCTTTTCTACAACAGTTGAACCCAGCGTTCCTCTGATGTATGAGCAACGTAATAAACAGAAGCTGTATGCTAAGACATAATGTCTCCTGTGAACACTACCGTTGTCGAGGTGTTGTGATTGTTTTCCGCAGCTGGTCAGTTCACGATTGCCCGTGTCGATTCCTTCGGGAGGGTTTTACTCCATCCGACGTTAGTGATTATATCAGCTAGCCCAAGTAATAAACTAAAGAAGCATTTGCTTACATTGGCACCAGCCCACTCTTCGGGGCCTATGGTAATAAAAAAGATACGAAATTGCCACAGTGTTAAGCCCGATAGTCTCGAGTATGCTTCTATATTCTCTGAAACTTTCGCGAGGTGCTCGTGTAGTGAAGTTGTTATGCGTGATATTCTCGATCAGCAACGGTCATTTGGACGTGGCAACCCACCCCGAGCCTTGATTAGCCGGCTTCCTCCGAGGAGTTGCATCCTTCATTGTTAAGTGATTAGAGTACGGGAAAAAACGTTGGATTCATATGCTGCGCTTATGAGTTCACGCGATAGCGTACACCATTTGGAGCGTCATTTTTTTAATCAGATTATTAGAATATTTTATTAGGGCGATGATATACACCGATACTTTGCATCAACAATCATTGGCTGGTAATTCGCTTTCAATTTTCTCATTTATGTCACCAACCACACACTCTAAAGGTTCTTATTTCGCATCACCAATGCTAAGCAATTCTAAGCACCAATTCTAAGCAGTTTGACGTCTTTGATATGAATATTAAATTTGGCTTCATGAAAGGAACCGGCGCAGAAACCGTCTCGCCTATTTTAAGAAAGGGATGGGATAAAGGAGGGACTAAGAGAAGAAAGGAAGAGGTGCGGTAATGGAGGGCTCCAGAATAATTTCGACCACCTGGAGATCTTTAACGTGCACAGACATCGCCCAGCACACGTGCGCCCTTTGCGTTTCGCCTGTGGCCGCCGTGGTCGGGTTCGAACCCGGGAACTCCGGATCAGTAGCCGAGCGCCCTAACCACTGAGCAACCACGGCGGGACCCATTGAACCCCCATTTTTCCGGTTTTTTTCTTCATTTCTTTAATAATTAATTATTTACATCACAGCAGTCAATAATCAATCACTACTACCAACAATTAACATGCAACAAATTTTACTGAGCTTTCAATTATTTCCGACATGCACTGCCCACTGTTACTACGCTGATGGCTTTTCAACCGAACGAACTGTGTACACTATCGGGTAATAGAAGAGTAGACGTAAACTCAGTGAATTACAAAATTCAAGTGAATTCAGTGAATTCACTGAATTCAGTAAACAGCCCACTGAATTCAGTGAACAAAATTCAGTTAATTAAGCCCACAGGTGCACACTTCTTTCGGAATAAACAGAACGGCAGCACCTTCCTTTTTCGCGTAAAATGCATGAAAGAAGGAAATATGAAGTCTAGAATTACTGTGATCCTTAAGAGATATTCGGTGGTCCCTTCGCACAAGTTGCTTATACTATATTTTTTCTCTTGCAGCACCGGCTATTTGGATTCGGCATCATTGAACAGTGCTGCTTTGGTTGGCTTCTCCGTCCTGAACTAGGGGTGCGTGCCTGAGCCCCTTCTGAAGTTGAGGCCGAGTAAGTGTCCATACTTCAATGTGATCTATCCAGGCAGAATCCTTTGTTACCTTTGCTGAATTCTTCCCCAATGGTCGTGAAAACAGCGAAGATTTTCAGTCAGCTTATGCTCTGCAGACTTGTTGTTTTTGGACACTAAGGACAAAATCAGAAAGCATTGTTAAACTTGAAAAGTGCTGGTCGTTTAGCATTCCTAAGTGCGAAACATTCCGCGAAAGCTGCATTCGCAGGCGGGAACCACTGCCTGAGGGCACGACTGAGCTTTCCAATGATCCAGGGAGCCAGTTATGTAGTACCTCTCATTCCCTCATAGCCTGAGTCGTTTGGGGACGTTAAACACTAAACAACCATTCCTTTCCTCAAAAATCATCGTCCTCTATATCATTGCCAATGCGCCAATGAACTCGTTGAACGCCGACGGCCTATTCCATACTTCTTAGCTGCAAGACCATCACAGTATGCTCAGTTTATCTAAAATCACACCTTAAACTCACACTTTAGACCATATCTGATAGCACGAGATTTTAGAGCACACTCTCGTCAATGAGGAAGCTGGGGGCAGTAGAGGTCAAGTCATGGAATATTTTACTTTATCCAAAAACATATGCTTCCTATATACACGTAAACATTGATACCGTCCTTCAAGTTCATGTAAAATGAGTTGCCCGGATGTATGTTTTTGATCAGAGTCTTTATCCATCTTTATCACCGAGTTCCTTTATCACGGGATGTGTTTATCTATCAAGCATCAATCGTTCACTGAGCAACTCTGCTGCCAATACGACAGCTCAGCTGGGTGACCGTTAAAACAGAAGGTGCCGTTGTTTCATGGCTCGACTGACAAGTGTCCATTATCCTTTGACCGGTGCAAATTCTCTACGGTTACAACAAAATCACAAAGGCAACGTCGGAGTGCCCACGAGACTGTCGGCAATCCACCAGCTGCTAGCGTGTCGTCTTGAACGGCTTGAGCTATACGTGTCACGTCGGGTCGCGGTGTGAGTTCCATTTGTGGCCGCGTAAGCGGGTAAGGGTTGAGGGGCTCTTCTAAGGGGTGCGCTATATGCGAAAACCTTGTGTTCTTTCTTGGCGTTTGCCAACGCGCGATCTTACGTTCTGCGCATGCGCACCATCGGAGTTTATTGCCAAACATCCGGTTCAACCTCCGGCCTAATTTCAACGCTTTTCGAATGGCGGATTTTGCATCCAAACATCTTAGAATACAACCAAAATACTAACTCTCATCCTGAGGGCAATATTTAATCATTTTCGCGCAGGTAATTGTTGGTTAAACAGGATAAAAAGGAGATTGAAAAATTGAATGTTTTGGAGAGAAACTTGTGGCGGACTGGGTAGCAGTGTTGTAGGCGTACGTAACATAGGGTAGAATGAGGTCTCAGATCATGTGGTTGGCAGCAATGTACATCGCCAGCATGTCGCCCAGAGTGCGATTAAATTGTCCAGTTAGACCATTTCTTTGCGGATGGTAGGCTGCACAAGTCCGATTAATGATATTGCACTCGGCGAGTAGAGCTTTAACGACGTCAGACAAGACGCGTCCTCCGTCACTGAAGGGTTCACAAGGAGCACCGTGGCGAAGTATAAAGCGCTGCATAATGAAGGACGCGGTTTCTGCATACTGGGTCAGGTGACCAATGGCAACAATGACCCAGTGGTTGCCAGCAGCGTTGTACGGCAGAGGTCTTATAAATCGATGCCAACATGGTCGAAGGGGCGAGGAGAACAATGTAGTGGCTGCAACTCTCCAGCAGAGCGATGAGGCACTTGCTTAAGGCGTTGGCTGCACGGGCAGGAGCGGACGTACTTCAGTATGAATTTACACATGCCTCGCCAGTAGTACCGGAGACGGATGCGAGCCTACGTCTTGATGACTCCCGCGTGGCCGTATTGCGGGTCAGCGTAGAAACAGGTGAAGATTTGGGACTGGAGATGTCGGGGAATGACAATAGGCCATTTCCGTCCATCTGAGTTATAGTTGTGCCGATAGAGTACATCATCGCGAATTGTAAAATGTGAAGCTTGACGACGAAGGGTGTGGGATGGTGGAGGCTTAGATGGGTCGGAGATAAAGTCAAGAGAAGCAATTCACTCATCTTTACGCTGCCCAGAAGGCATGACACAGGTGGTGAGCGAAGGTGCATATGATTCGAGGGCCGAAAGGCTGGCAAACTCGGCCGGTAGCGGGGAGCCGGACAGGGCATCAGCGTACTGATGCTTGCGGCCCGACCGATATACGACACGTTTGTTATATTCTTGGAGACGGAGAGCCTATCGAGCAAGGCTACCAAAGGAATCTTGTAGTGAAGCAAGCCAACTTAGGGCATGATGCTCAGTGGACGGCCTGAGAGATAAGGTCAAAACTTTCCAAGGACCCAGAGAATAGCCAAGCACTCGAATCCAGACTTCCGTTGGGCGACCACAGCCCCGAGGCCAATGCCACTGGCGTCCGTGTGTACTTCGGTTGGGGCTTGAGGGCCGAAGTGACGCGAAATGGGTGGTGCCGTGAGGAGACTGCGCAAGTTGCTATAGACGTCGTCGCAGGCGGGCGACCAACTCGAAAAATCCACATTGCTGCCGAGAAGCTGAGTTAAAGAGGCAACAATGGCCGCAAAGTTTCGAATAAAACGCCGAAAATAGGAACAGAGGCCTTGGAAGCTGCGCAGTTCCTTAATGCAAGCAGGTATTGGAAACTCAGTCAAAGCACGAAGTTCGGCGGTGTTAGGGCGGAGGCCCTCTTTTGACACAACATGGCCTAAAATTGTCAGCTCGTTAGCAGCAAAGCGACACTTTTTTAAGTTCAGTTGAAGGCCAGCGTCCATACGCATGTTAAGACGTGATTCAGCCGGGACAGATGAGTCGCAAAGCCGGGTTGAGAGATCACGGCGTCGTCGAGATAACACAGGCAAGAGTTCCTTTTCACACCGCCCAGAATGCTGTCCATCATGCGCCCAAAAGTAGCTGAGACGTTACAGAGGCCAAAAGGCATTGCGTTCAATTCATACGGGCAGTCAGGGGTCGCAAATGCGGCTTTAGGGCGTTTGTCGGTGGCCATAGGGACCTGTCAGTACCCAGCGTGTAAAGCTAGAGCAGAGAAGAGTTCCGCTCCTTGAAGGCAGTCCAGAACATCATCAACGCGGAGAAGAGGGTAAAGATCCCTTTGCGTTTCCTTATTCAGGCTGTGGTAATCAACGCAGAAACGAATATAGCCATCTTTCTTCTTCACGTGGACCAGGGGAGAGGCCCAAGGTCTGTGTGAGGCTTGAATCATGCCTCTGTGAGGCATTGTGTCAACTTGGTCGACTAACTTGGCGCTCACTGGCGGAGACGCGATGTGGGCGCTGACGCTGAGGGGCGTGGTCACCGGTGTCGATGTGGTGGGCGACAGTCGACGTGCGGGTCAAAGCGGGTTGGTGTGAATTGAATGAGGAACGAAATTGATGAAGGAGCGCGAGAAGTTGAGTGCGTTGAGGTGCAGCAAGAGAGGCGTTGATGGAGGGAAGGAAAACATCTGGAGGCGAAGTGTCGAGTGCAGGAACCGGCCAGCTGAGGGCATCTACTGCTAGGGACTGCGAATCGTCAGTTTCATTGCGGTAGAGATTGAAATCAATTATCTGTGCGGTACCGAGACACTCACCGCGACGCACAGCGGACGCATATGTAAACGGATTGGACACGAACAACGGGCTAAGGCCAGCTGACCGGGTGAGGACGGTGTAAGGTGTGGACAGGTACTTGCGGCACAGAAAGAGGGGCGATGGTGTAAAAAGTATGTTGCCGTCGTGAACAAGGTGAGATGTGATGGGGACAATTACGAACGGAAGAACAGGCGGGCATGTTCAGTGTCTTCGGAAATGACAGCTTTGGCAGGAGCAGCAGAAGGGGCATCGGAGACGAGCAACTGCTGAACGCAAAGAAATCGTTCAGCACGAGCACAATCGATCACTGCCTTATGGCTCGACAGGGAGTGCCAGCCCAAGAGTATTTCTTGAGAACAGGTTGAAAAAATGATGGATTCAATCACGTAGAGTGTTTCCTGAATATCGACGTGAGCCGTTCGTCGCTAACAGCGGAATAACCTGCGCGCTTGCAGTGCGCAACAAGAATCCAGAAAGTGGGTCGTCACTTTTCGCGAGGAGCGACAAAAAGAGGCGGCCATGGCAGACACAGTAGCACCGGTGTCGACAAGCGCCAGAACAGAAACAATCTCTACGGAAAGGCGTGCAGATTGGCGGCAGATAATTGAGGCGTTGGACATTTCGATTATGGCGCAGTTCTCGCCTCAGGAACTGCGGCGTGTAGTTTTCATCTTGCGAAAGATTCAGGCGCCGGCGCGGGGGAGAAAGGGAGCGGCAACGAGGAAAAGGTGAGCACCGGGTGGAGAAGGCATTGTGATGTGAAAGCGGGCGACTCTGTGGCGGCTCGGCTTGCGGTGATTATTCACTCGGAGGAGGCCAGTAACCGGCATCTGGGGAGATTGGCGCATGACGACGGCAAAGCCAGGCCAATGGCCAGGCAGTAGCAAATAGGCCGATTGTCACTAGTACGTCAGGGATTGCCAAATTGTCGAAGCGGTTGCAAAAAAAGCCGTCGTAGCGTGAGAAACTTGAGGCAGAGACGCTTGAGGCGGAGTGTAGTTTGGGCGGTAGTCAGGCGGCCATCGCCGTGCGACGGCGGTAGCATAGGTGAGGGGTGCAGCGACAGGTCGGGCGGCTGTGCTGGTGCGGGAGGAGGGACCGGTGGAAGGGCCTCAGCCCCTTGTTCGCTGATGGCAGTGGCGCGAGGCTATAAACACTTGAGGCTATAACTACTCGGCTATAAACATCAGTCTCGATCTCCTGCGTGCGTTCTGCATTTCCCCGTTTCATTTCATTGTTCCTTTTTGTTTATTTCTTCCGTCCTCATTCATTTTAATTTCGTCCAGGAATTAGTTACCTGAAAAACTCTATGTGCCCCCAATTCTTGGCCACACCCCCTATGTGGGCATGTGCCATAGTATGAGGACAACAACAACAACAACGCTTGTTTCATGTGCTCACCCGCTCGTATCATGTGAGCCAGTCTTCAGCGTCATGATCGTCAGGACCGCATAAGAGTGCTCCCGAGGGAGCCGGAAAAGAGGACTGGTGAGCCCACCTGCACGGCTTGGTGGTCGGCGGCTTCGAGCATATAAGATATCGCGGGTTATTGGCGCGTCCAGGCTTCTGAGACCATCACTGCCAACAGTTGTTGGGATTCGGGTAGCAGCATCCCACAGCTTACACGAGATATTAGGAAGCAGGTAGCGTGGTCGGGCCAGAGAAGGGGCAAAGAGGATCGGGGATGAGGTTAAGAAGGGAAAACAAGGAAGACCTCATACAAAGACTGTTTACATACTGTACAGGTGAGAGCAACTGAGAGTGTCTCGCAGTAAAGGGAGCTTCTTAGCGGTCGGGAGTGTCTCAGCAAAGACTGTTTACATATTCTACAGGTGAGAGAAACTGAGTGTCTCGCAGTAAAGGTAGCTTCTTAGCGGTCGGGAGTGTCTTAGCAAAGACTGTTTACATACTCTACAGGGGAGAGCAACAGAGAGTGTCTCGCAGTAAAAGGAGCTTCTTAGCGGTCGGGAGTGTCTCAGTAGCTCGTTAAGTACCCATCGTATTCCCCAGATCCCTGGCTGGGGAATACATTTCGAATAAGGATGTCCAATCAAACCTGCAGACGATGACACTGATCGTACCGCCCACGGCAGGGACGGTACTGATGTTCCCTCGCAGCTCGGTCGATGGAAAAAGTACAAGACCTGGTCACGTTGTTGTAAACACAGCCTCCAGGTGGGCGCGCACGTGGGTCCGGTATGCGCCCATGTAGCCCAGGAATGCACGCACGTGACACAGGAATGCGGGCCCATGTGGGACAGGAATGTCAGGTTGTTTCCCAGTAGGGGTTCAAGAGCTTGCACTTCCTCGTCTGATGACCGGAACGCGGAACCTCTGCTGAAGGCGCAGCTCTCCGTCAATTTTCAACCCCAGCGTGACTGATGAGAACAACCGATGGCATGCTCGACTACGTGGGGACGCCATTGTCGTCGCTGCTTCAGACATTCTTGCAGCCACGATTCTTACAGAAGGATCAATAGGCTTCTCGTTGGTTTTCTGGAAATCCGGGTCGGGGAGTCCGCGTCTTTGATCATTTGGACTGGAAGCCACACCAGGTATAACAAGGTCGGTAGCGTACGGCTGCGCAGGCCCAGGGCGGTACGAGGATGTTAAACTGAACCTCCACCAAACGTAACAGGGCCTTGGTTTAAGCTCAGGCGGCGGCGAAAGCACGGTGGCGACAGAGTCTCTCGTCTGTTCAGGTCAGCAGGCGCTCGCTCTGTGCGATGGCAGTGTGGCTAGGATGATACCCTTCTTCTTCACAGTATTTACCAGAATTTGTTATGGTGTATTTTGAAACGCTACATCACTGCGCAACTTTGCTGACTCAGTTTTTCCCACTGCAGGGGCTGCAACTGCCTCCCGTCAGCCTCACCTTAGCAGGTACGTGGCCAACTCTGCCAAACTTTGTAAATTCACTCGGGAGGGGCAGCTGTCAGTACATCTCCAGCTGCACTGTAATAACTCTGCCAATGCATTTGTAATGCGTAACAAGTTTCCAGCAACTAGACCTCTAACGTTCTCCTTCTTTTCAGCAGCAACACACATAACCACACACATATCCATACTTCACTTTGCCGTATCTGGCAAGACCTTCACCACTGATGTCGATTGAAATGATCGGGGCACCTCATGATCACTGTACGTAGGTAGGCTGCTTGTATGGACGGAGGTGGTATGCCCTAAAACCCCAAGGCGCAGATTTCCATGTGTAATAAGTGACACCAATACCGCTCAACTTGGCCAGGCAAACGCGCCGTCAGCATGGGAACCGGGAGCAGCTACACATAAACTATTCCGTAGGAGCTCGACGCACCAAAGAGTGCAACGATGTATCCTCACAAAATGTTGCGTTCGAATTGTCGTGCTTCACTTGTGCAGTGCAAGTGGTGCAAAGTTTATGACGCACAATCCCTGTTGCCTGTGACGTTGTAAGAGCTGCTCTATTTGCAACCTTCGTCCTCTCGCTGTTTTGGTAGTTGTGTTCCGATGCTTCCATCCTAATCATCGCGACGACGACCTCATGTTGGTCTCACAATGAAAAGGAGTTTTTACGTGTCCTATGGGAGCCGCCCTATCAAAACAGAACAGAAGGCTTTCTGTCGTCGGTACAGTATTCCCCACAGTATTTTCGGATGTGGCGTTGTTGTAAAAGCAGGAATAGTTGCAGTAACAACAGAATTTTTTTTTAGTTCTCGTCACAGTGACCGATGCAGTTCTGTCAAAGAAGGCGGCTTCAAAATAATCTGCGACAGGACGGCGAAACATTTGTCGCCTTTTTGGACCAGCACAGTTACTACCGCGAACATACTCATTGCGAGCTTATAGTTGCATTGAAAGCAAGCTTGGCAGTGTTGATTCCACCGCTATTCAGTTTGATGCAGCAATCCCTTAACTCCCTTTGAGCCGCCGTGGTGCTTCACTGCTTGTGGCTCTCGACTACTGATCCGAAGGAAGCGGGTTCTATCCCGGCCCCGGCAGCTGAAATTCGATAGAGGCCGAATTCTAAAGGCCCCTGTGCTCTGCGATGCCAGCGCATGTTGATGAACCCCAGGTGGTCGACATTTTGCGGACCCTTCACTACGGCGTGAAGAGTCGATTTGGGACGTTAAAAACTCTCATAAACCATAAAACTCGTGATATTTGATTTCTCCTGTGACCAATCATAGAATGGCTTCACATCCTTCTTATGGTAAAATGATTATCCGTATTTGCACTGTAGTCCAGAGGAAAGGATGTATAGTGTTCAATATTCCTCCAAACGTGCAACGTTGCCGTAATTTTGCAGCGATAGCTACAGTACTGTAGCATTTTGAGCCGTCAGAGCGGTGGCGCCGCCACACTGTCACGTGGTGCGGAGCAGCTGCTGGCAGCGTGGCGCCGTGGCTGATCACGTGGTTGGTCATGTGACCAATTTCCACTCTGCCAGCTGTAGCTATCTTGTCACTCCAGGTTTAACCATAGCTAAACCATTGCCAATTTTTATTTTTTTATTTATTATCTGATTTATATTTGCTGGCACTTTGTTTTCTTGCATTGTCCACATCCAGAATGGAAATTCAGGCCTCTTCGTGATTAACGGTGTCCCCATCACTCATAGGAAAAACTTTCATGACCACCTCTGCCCATCATGCAGGCCTGGTGCCGCGCATTCGTGGTGATGGCTTTTCGGCATCACATTCAGCACATTGAGCAGGAATAATACATAATATACCAAACAAGGGAAGAGAAATAGAAGGGCGCATCGCTTGACCGCCGAACCTCTGCACCAGGACTGGTAGGAGTACTCCCAGCAGGGATATATGAATGTAAAGTAGCGAATGCGATTCCGCTTATACGGGCATTAACCCATTATCGTTATCCGAACAACTTCCATCCGTGAACACTGGATCTGGACAACGGAACCGAAGGGAATACCAAATTGCTAGTGCACCAAATTAGCATATGCCCAAACTACTCAAATATACCGCCGTGTTTTTTTTTCAGTTCATTTGGGAGATTTTAATGTGTATAGGCCCGAACATCGTCATTTAATCGAACGTAGAAAATAAGCTATTTCCTATTCTCGCAGCTCTGCCAAGGCTGGCAGGAGGGCATCTACACCACCTGCCGAGAACATGCCTTCATCCCCTGGTTGCGGTACCAGGGCAACACCCAGCCGGATACGTCACAGGTTGGTTAAACAAAATGACGTCATTGATTCCACAAGGTCCCTGGGCTCCCCTGCAGTATTGCCGGTGTCGGGTACATTGCTATTCAATTCTTGGTACCTTTTACGCAAAGAAAATGCAGCCGCTGAAATGTGAAGCAGCACTGAGGGCGAAAGAGAAAACACCGCGTGTTATCGGAGAGATGAGTCAAATATTTCTTTATAGCCAATGTGAATGAATGAATGCTTCCCGTTTGCAGTACTGACCCCATTGTTGGGCAAGCCAATTTGGTACCTAAGGGATGCGAAGTCGATCCTGCACACATGCCCAGGAGCTACAACTGAGTGGCATGAGTTAATTTATCCAGTTCACGTCATGTGCTTTCGTTTGCTTACGTAATTGCCACGGTGAAAAAATTTCATTCAGACCACATCCAAACAGCCCGTCAGCAATTGTGTACACAGGATGCAGGTTCAAGGATGAAAGAAGCATGAAGGGTTTGGAATAAACTTCGGCTGACTGGCTATCGGCCCGATTCAAAACGCACGACAGAATTTTGTGTCGCGCATTACAGTTTTGAGCCGCGAGGATTTTTTTGTCCTGCGTAGTGTCGTGCGACAGAGGTTCGTATCCTGGGTTCTTTCGCGCGACAAAGGTGTTTGCAGTAATTCTGCCGCACGACACGCATCTTTCCTGTACTTATCTTCATAGCGGTACCAGAACGCAAACTTTTGGAGACGTTTACTGAATCCATCGCGCATTTTTTTCATTATCTGATTAATTTCGCATCTGCCGTGACGTTAATCAATCAACAAATTAATCAATTCCTTAATTATTTTTTCTCAGTCGAGTTGTAAATCAGTCTAAATTTCTCAATCAATTTTTCAATCAATCAACTCCTCAGTCAATCAATTTCTCAATCAGTTGAGAACAAATCAATTTCTCAAACAATTTCTCAATATCATCAATTATTTTAGCGAATTAATTTCATCAATTAAAAAGTTAATCAGTTTATTTACATAGATTGCTCTTTCCAATTTTCTTTTTTTTTCTTAACCGTCCTACCGAATGTGACGCGCCACGGATTCTGCCCTAGAGCCCTTAAACCGCTTTCCCTGGGTCGTCTTCGTGTATGGACCTCATATCGAGCAACCCCGCGGAGTGCAGCTCGAAAAACAGCGTCCGAAATTCTGTCAATATTCTCCAGTGGAAAACGGTTTTTTGGGGCCATTAAAAAGGGAATGTGTTGAGTGCCGCCGCCGACTAGCGACCGACCGAGCAAAGGCACCGGCGACCGCCAGGATTCCCCCAACCTGTTGTTCTCTGGCTGTTAATGTTCTCTATCCAACGACATTCCCTTATCTCAGCACTACGCCCATGTCCTTCGGAAGGTAATGAACGTCCTCTTTGCTATCCCCTTCACCCAGAGTCTCGGACGACGGAGCTTCCTATTTCGGCACCCGTGCCCAGGGTGGCCATCTGTCCAAGGGTTGGACCATCAGTGGCACCTGTCTCTCCCTTTGCCCTTCGTAGACCTTCAGGGGCAAGCAATTGCGTTACGCGTACATCTCTTCCGTCCTTTCGCGATCGCAGCCAATGTTGTCGCAATAGAACTGGATTGCCCTTACAAGATGTGAATGTCTCTGCTAAAGCCATGCAAGCTGGTGTTCTGGTTAACGGCACGGTACTGGAGTTCAACCGCATACCCGGTACAGCTCACTGTTCGCTTTGATGGTTTTCTGTTCATCAGCCATGGTATTCTGATGGAGGTGAAATGCTGGACGGGCTGCATATTTGAATTTCGGCGCTCATTTTAGAAGCACGTAAAGCTGGATATGTTCCAAAGGCTTCCATTACGAAGAACCTGGTGGCCCACAGTGGGGCATGGATATAGAAGTTAAGTGACCTCACTTGACTCCGCATCTGTTCAGATGAATTAGGTTAATTATTAATTGCTTGCGTCTCGCGTAACATGAGTGACTTTGTGTGTTAGCTTGGCAACGTTTCGGTAAAATCAGTGTTGTGTGAAATTTTATTACCAATTTAATCTTTTGTGGGAAAGCCGTCCGAGGGCTTAGTGAAATGCCTCACCACATGTACAGTGGCGTGGAATAAAAAAATATTAGCACAACTGATGGATCACCGGAGTGAAATCACTCATCCATCCATTTTTTACGTAACTGTTGCGATATAATCCTCAAATTTATTGGAAGGAACCATTCGTAGTCTCAGCGACTTCCTGGCGCATAAAACTTTGAAGCATTTAATTAGGACGCAGTGGGCTTCCTAGGAGATGCAAGGGAATGGCTTTTTTACTTTTGCGAAGAGAGGTTAAAGGTGCACTAAAGAGGAATCTGAACCGCAGGAATTCTGTCTACACGTTCCGGGCATTCCTAGAAACTTCGAAATATTGTCCTGTGTGGCGGATTGCCCTAATTAAATCGGATTAAATGTCCCCGCTCCCGCGTTTTTTTTAACTGAACGCGGTAGGGAGGTGGAGACAACCCATGCATATAGTATTTTTAGCCAGTCCAGTGGCGACTTCGCTTTCACTTTTTAGGTTTCTGTGAACGAACCGTTTCAGTCACAGACAATATAGCCGCGAAATAGGCTAATGGAAACAAAAATACACGTGGACTCTCTTTGATATACTTACCCTGCATACCGCGTTGAGTTAAAAAATAAAGGCGGCAGCCGGGACGTTTAATCCGATTTTATTAGGGCTATAGGCTGCACAGGACAATCATTAGAAGTTTCTAAGAAAGCCTAGAATGTGTAGATAGAGTTCCCGCGGTAAAAAGACGAGTTCAGATTCCTCTTTAGTGCACCTTTAACTTCGGATTTTCCGGGTTACAGACCACGGCATGGTTTGAATTGTCACTCAACCCGTCACGGCCCAACTTATCGGCATTTGGAACTACCGCACCTCTTTCTTCCTTTATTCTGTCACTCTACCCCTTTCCTTATGGCGCGGTTCGGGTGTACACCGAGATATGTGAGGATTATTGCGCCATTTACTTCAACACCAGTTTTCATTTCTGAGGCAGTTGTATTGGGTAAAGCCTGGGATGACGGGGCAGGGCCCATGCCTGAAAACACTGCTGAGGGCAGGGAGTTTCGCAAGATTTCGAATGGGACCCGGGCCCCCCGGACCCTTCGGATACGTCCCTGTCTGTAACAATCATTTCTACACGGTGACTTTCATTTGCAAGCGTAATTTTGGCCGAGAACTCTTAACAGGTATGACTGCCCAGCTTTCGTCAGACAGTGGCCACCTCCGCATTTAAATGCGCGTGGTTCGTGGAGGGGACATCCCCTTAGTGGGAACCTCTAAAATGACGTCCAGTGTTCTTGTTTTAATTTTGCTTTTGAAAATTATTTCACCTCTCAGGCGCTGGCACCTAGCTGCATTACATGGCGATAGCGAGCAGGAGTCCAAGAAGGCCCTTGGTGGATGTTGCACAGCCGACTAGCAACCGACGTGTTCCGATGGACCCGACATGACGGCGACTGTTGCAGAAGCCGGTAAGTGTATTTGACTTGTGCAGTTCATGCAGAAGCAGGGGTTCTTGCCTGACGTTTCTTGTAACGATCCCCCCCCCCCGCCCCACCCACCCCACACACACAGGACAATGTTAGCTTTCGCAGCAATTCTAGAATGTGACAGTTTGTAAAGTCCCCTTGAAATATGACGCTTTTGGTCTCGTGCTTCAATTGGGCTGCGGAGTGTGAATGACAGAGCAAACTCCTCAAGGACCCCCGGTAGCTGGGGCCGCATGCCACAGTTCCCTCTAGGCCGGTTACATTTGTTTCCTGACAGCATGAAAAAATTGCGTGTGCACACTAGTTGCTTAAGCATATGTGAACGACTCTACTGTAGCTGCCCTTACACAAAAATTTTTTACAGTCCAAAGACTGTCCATACAGTTCTGTCTATCAAGTCAAGAGACTCTCTATAGACAACTACACAATAGTCTATAGGAAATACCAATCCCATAGAATTTTGCTTAACAATGACGCGTCGACTTTTTCCGAAGCAAGCCGCGGCATCCCGTGAACTGAGAAGACCCGGAGTCAAGACAAAACACAGTCGGAAGCCAGTGCCTCTGAAGTGCAGTCGTCACGTGGGTGCCACGGGAGAGCTTCAACATCGTCAACATCGAGAGAAGACCCAAGGTGGGGAGCATTGCTGACGGCCTTGAGATTTTGCAGTCGCCCTCAATACGACCTGCAAACGCATCGGTGGTGCTTTTAGCTATGGCTGTATCTGCCAGAGACGCGGGGAGCGTCAATTTTCGCGGATTATTTCTTAAAGGTTCTGAATATAGCAATTTTTTGCTAAAAAAATGTGGAAATATATTTCTCCTGCTTCGCACATTCCGCTGTGCGCCGTTAAATGTGAAATAAAAAGTAAATTTGGGATTTCCGGCGCACACAGGAGAGGATCGCCATGTTCGCGCCAATGTGGGCTTTTGTGTGCTGCTAGAAATGTTACCAGCGCTAATAAGGACCGCTTCTGCTGACTCCAGCCTTTTTGAGAGCATTCAAGGGATTGATCCTTGAGGTTCTTGCGCTGTCAGTGCAAAAGCAATCTGTGGCCTAAGGGCCTGTACCATAAACGTGTTTAACCTGAAGGTCTCCACCACAAAGGCATTTGGTTTCAGCCACACAATAAACTTTATGCAGGCGCGGTAAATGGAGTGCCAAGAAAACGCATGTGACATTGAAAAGTGTTTCATTTGCCGATCACGTTTATTGCGACGCTAATGCAGCAACATTTGTGTATCTTGTTTTCTCCGGCAGCATCGGCTATTTGGATGCGGCAACCATACTTGAGCCTCCGGCAGTCGACTTACTCGTCCTGAACTACGGATCCTTCGTGCCCCTCTTGGAGGAATAGCCGAGTAAGTGTACCAACAGTGGAATTCTTCCCTGCAGTTCATAAAAATCAAGAGAAAATAAGGAAATAGTCGCCTGGCGACACGCTGCGACTGAAACGCGGTGTCGATACAGCAGCAACAAAGATATAGTCAGTGAAAGAAAAAGAAAGGTAGCGTTTTTTTCTTGCCGAAAAAAGTAAAACGAATGAAAAGAGCATATGCAATGAACTTGTGCCTCATAAACTTGCATAAACGTGAACGCCAACAGTACTGCATCGCTAAAGGTGCAGACAATGTTCGAAAGCATTCCAAACAGTAGTTCAGCATCAGCAACGGTGTCTCCAAGATGATTTCACAATACACGACCATTCCCTTCATGTCGCGTAAATTGCAGAGGATGCGACTGCCTCATCCTAACAGGTTCATCTGGAGAGCTCACTCATGAGATACAATGGGGACTATTCGGCGCATATTTTAAGAGCGTTAGCGCTCACTCGTCGCGATTCTCGATTTATTGGGGTCTGCGTGATGTCTCCAATTTGTGATTCATTTTTGACGTCACTTGTTCAACGTCTTCCGGACGGTGGCTGCATCACTATTTTTTTTTTGTTGTGAGGATAGCGTTCAGTGGATCCTGGAAACAATGATGTTCACTGCTGCTTCTTCAGGCTGAGGGGCAACCAGTGAAGAGCGGAGTCATCTGTGCGGTGGCAGACACCACCTGCAGTCATATAAGTGCCTGGACCACTGTCACCACGTGGGCGTGGTCGGTGTTGGCCAGCAGCCTCGGCGGCCGGGACGCAGGTGAGAATTACTGCCAATGGTCACGTGCATGTGCTTGGCCACCGAGCATCTCTGCCTTGTCTTGTCTTTCCCAAGCAGCTGGCCACAGTGTAGTACAAGGCTGGTGCATACACGGTGGGAACTCTCTGTGCCACTAATTTGTTACTGGAGGTGATTGGAATATAATTTCCTTCTGTATAAATTTGTCCACCTTATATTTTACGTTTACTCCTATACACTGATTCTGATTCAGAATATTATCGCCTATTTTGTTGCCAAATATGTTGAAACAAAAAAAGTACGCTTATATGTTCGATGGTATCCCTTTTTTGTTCAATTAAAGACAGAGCCTCATCTGCTTATGCGTCATGAAACCCAACACACACAAACGCATCCACTCCAGAAATACAGGCAACTTAGAGTAACTACTAGTGTCACAGTCATCCGCAGAAAATACGGGAAGGCCTTTATTCTATGCGGCGCACCTTCGCCGATTTGTGTCAAGCATTCGGGATGATAGATTTTCGCAATCACATTTAACGCTTCGGACAGGAATCTCTAGCTTTGGATCTGCGGCAAAAAGGGACAGAAGTGCTGGGTTTTTCTCACCTTTGAAACTAAACGCTCTCGTAACATCTCGTATTACCGTAACAAATGCTAGCTTTGTCCTGAATCCTGGCATAAATGTGGTAATTCTGGGCAAGAATACCTTCGTACTGACAAGAAGGGCTAGGGTTAAAATGTGCGTTTTTTTTGTGCCAGAAAATGGCTGCCGCCAGGCACTGTTCTTTGTCACAACTTGGGCCTTCGTGCGTTAACTGTTAAGGCAGAACCAGCCTTTCTCCGACGTAGCTTCGGCGTCTCGGTCACTGCCGTCGCTGAAGGCAAAATTCCTGCGATTGCAGCAAGGCGACGCAGGGAGACGCAGATATCTGGCGAGGACAGATGTCAGCGTCGGCGCCGGAAATGCTTCGTAGGTGGGGATTGGTGGTGCCAATGACCACGCATTAACAGCGACATCCGGGATTTACCTCCGCCGCTTATCAGCAGTTGCCCCTTCGGTACCCGTGAAATTGTCCCCCTTGCCACTGCAGTAGGTTCCCTTTGACGCTAAGAGGATTTGCTATAGACAAAGGATAATTCAGGGGCTTTATACTCGATCCTCCTCAGTCTGGAGATGCCAGTCCGTACGCCCTCATGTGTTTAGTCGCCTTCTCCTGTGTGCGCAGAGCTGAAAAGTTAGTAACGTCGATAAACAATGCCTTGTGGTTTCCCATTTACAGTGAACTGAGTTAGAGAGTTTTGCAATAGATGTTAAAAGCAAAGATTTCAAATCTATTTCTGTAGGCTGCGGAACTGCAGTGCAGTAAAACTTCACTATTCGGCCCCTATTAATCTGAAAACCGTGATAACTGGGACTACCGTAGGGTTCCTATCCAAGGCTATGACGTCAGACTTACGTTAAATAGCACACTGTAGGGCTCGCATCAACTGGCGCCCACAGCACCACCGAGTTAAGGTAGTGCGGGCTTGACTCGCAATCTTCCAGATATCATTCAGACTGCGGGCTATGCAAAGTAGATCGTTCCCCGTGCTCTGCTGGTATGCGCTCGACAGCATCCCTGACGACCATCCTAAAAAATAATCCCGACATACCCACCAGCTGCTGACCACGAGTGAGGAATTGGAGGTCCTACTGCTCTCGACGGACCCGGCCAGGCAAAAGATCGCCACTAACTGGGCCGCCTATGGCATGGAACTCCATGAACTCACGAACGTATAGAGCAGTGGGGCTGTGCTGGGACCCAGGGTCCTGCGTGTTCAAAATCCCTTCGTCATTGCATAGAGTATGTGATGAAATTCCGAAAAAGCTTCGTTGCTGCGTAGTTTTCTCGCAAAAGCACATGACTATCATCGCCAAGCTTCTCGCGCATAATTTTTTCACGATGGTAGATTTTTTGGCTAGTTTTTAGCGGCCAGTTGGTAATTTTCAGATTAAATTCACGGTGTTGTACTTTATTGCGTTTTCAGCTGATAGTATAGTTTTTATGCTATGCAGACCCCTGAATCACCCTTCCTTTTACCATAGAAACCAAGTTCGTCCTTATTTTTGCAGTGATGGCACAGGAGAGCACCTGAGCAGCAAAAAAAGCAGAGGCCTCTCTTTGGATCTGGTAACAAGACAACACCCACCCGGATACGTCACTGGTGTGTCCCTCTCCTGTCTCTTATTTGGTCATGTCTGTTCTATTATAACCAGAACTGAATGTGGGAGACAGAACGCTCAGCGTTATCACAAAGTGAGCAACCGTGGGCCACTGGGAGCGAATGGATTATTTCAAGCTTCCTGTGCTACATTTTCTTGTGAGATGTTGAATAGTGTTCTATGTTTATCACATCTGTACAGACAAAATTCCAATAAGGAGAGGCATCTGGCAAGGTGACACGATCTCGTCAATGCTATTCACCGCCTGTTTACAGGAGGTATTCCGAGGCCTGAACTGGGAACAGTTGGGGATAAGAGTTAGCGGAGAATATCTAAAGAATCTGCGATTCGTAGATGACACTGCCCTGCTGAGTCACTCAGGAGGTGAACTGCAAGTCACGATCAATGAATTAGACAGGAAGAGTATAATGGTGGAAAATAGACCGCTGAGAAATAGGCTGGGAAATAGACAGTCTAATTTGATTCGTGTAATCGGGCATATGAAGCGTACGCTCCTTCGGTGTTCCCTGCCCCGTGGTGGGCGCCCGAAGATTAGTGCCCGAGATTATGCCAAAGTGGTGCGATCGAAATTGTTCAGATGGCCGGCAAGCAGGAAATCAGATTACCATTTACGATTCGCGAACATCGCGCAAAGGTATTGGGACCCACAAGGATTCCCGCCATCTGTGAACATAAAGTAACTGTTGCACTCAAATCAACGAGTCTCTTTGTCTCACCGCGGCATGTGCGTCCATGAGGAGGTAAAGAAAAACCTTCTTTCTCTCTTTTTCACCCAGAGTCTCTGCAGCTGATAGAGGGCTTCGCTAGCGCCCTCAGAGTGGCCATCTGTCCAAGGCATGCACCAGCGCTTGCACCTCAGTCCCCACGTGGCCTTCGTAACACATCCACGTTCGAAGAATCACAGTACGCTGATGTCTTTTCTTCTCTGCCTTACGGCGACCAGAGGTCAAGTGTATAAGCAAAATGCCCCATTAGTTGTAGCATTGTTCAATGTGGCAGTAATCGTGAATCTAGGAAATTTCGTTGAGGCTATGACTACCGTCACTTGGTCTGAATCCCTCTTGTACTGGTGCCAGCCGCTACGAAGACTGCTTTTGTTAAATCCTTTTAACCTGGTATAGCAGCTAGCTGCTCGCTTTGATGGTGTTCACCACCTCAGCCGAAGCTATATGATGCTGGGGGGAGCGTTTTTGATCCGCATAGCCGAACCAAAGACGTTTAGACTAATATAATAGACTGATACTGTGTCTGTCGTTCTCGCCCAAGAAAATTGAGATTGTGATACCCTTATATCGTCCTTCATATTACTTGGTCTTCGTGGTAGCGCAAAAAGCGAATTTACGGATTTTTAAGCTTAACTTCTCTGCTTTCTATATCGTAAGCTTGACAACATTTGGCTGCAGCGTTGTTCCCTGGAATTTTATTTCCCAATTATGTGTGTCGCCGACGGAGTATAAGATTTAATAAAACGTAGTACAATTACGCGGTTTATTGCTGAGAGGCCTAAAATATGAATACCTCATACTGCAAGCTCTAGCACGTTAATGCACCTGAAAAGCCATTAACATATATAACGACTTCGTCTCGTCTGCTCCCGTTTCGCCTCCGAACCATGTCACTGTTTTTCGGTCCCCCAGTTTTGGTATGACCCGTTCGCTCAAACTTTTAAAGCGCTAGTGGCAATTGTTTCCTCACTTACTCTAAGCGTGACGCGCCTTCACGCCAAAAAATTGCGTTTCCTAGGAATGAGTGAGCGGCGCGTTTCTTAGCGCTTGCCAAGTGTGATTGATGGCACTTATTTTGCGCCCTTGTTTTAGGCGTGGTGCACTTTCACACTAAGATGTCTCGCTTTCACCCACACTTCTTCACGCTTTGCAGGCGTGATCGCATGGCCTGCCTCATGCTTGGCGTGCTTGACAGACTTTAGCTCCCCCCCCCCCCCCCCGGCCCCTAATACCAATTTCAGTTTATTTCTTCCAGGCGTCCTAAATGGGTGTCGCTGTTGACGACTCCAAGAACGAGTGTTGAGTTTTCGCGCAAGACGGGCAAACCATGTGACACATTTTGCATAGATGCGTAGTGTGAATTAGAATAGAATCAGAATTAAAGTACACTGGAGAGTGAAAGACAGTGGACTCAGTATTGGAACCGAATCGTAATTGGAATACATTTTTAAATAATTCAATTTCTGTGCATCAGTCTTATTTATCACCCTTACATTTTTTAAATACAAAAACAAATTCTGTTGCTTGTGCCCCGGTTTTCCTGGCTACATTTGGAACAGAATCATAATTGGAACAAAATCGTATATAGTGCAATTTCTCTGCATCAGTGTAATTTATCGCCCCAAATTTTTTAAAATACAGTAACGAATTCTTTTGCTTGTGCCCCGGTTTTCCTGGCTACATCTTTGACCTTTCAATGATAAGTGTTTACATCCTCATACCAGACCTGACTGATATGACTATCACAGTGCAAATTCTACTTTATGACAAATACTGCTGCCCCTACAGCTTTAAAAGTGCACGCGTGACACGTAACCATCCACGAAGGGTGACAGGTTGTCGAATACAACCACCTGAGGTCCGGAACGGGAAGTATTAGTATAGAAAGGAGATAGCCTTACTAGTATACAGAAGGAGCTTGACTTATGATGCAATGGAATGCTTTTCTACAACAGTTGAACCCAGCGTTCCTCTGATGTATGAGCAACGTAATAAACAGAAGCTGTATGCTAAGACATAATGCCTCCTGTGAACACTACCGTTGTCGAGGTGTTGTGATTGTTTTCCGCAGCTGGTCAGTTCACGATTGCCCGTGT
The DNA here is from genome assembly GCF_052857255.1 of Amblyomma americanum. Lineage (NCBI taxonomy): Eukaryota > Metazoa > Arthropoda > Arachnida > Ixodida > Ixodidae > Amblyomma > Amblyomma americanum. Next base: position 87,623,522 of record NC_135504.1, read on the forward strand.
CGATTCCTTCGGGAGGGTTTTACTCCATCCGACGTTAGTGATTATATCAGCTAGCCCAAGTAATAAACTAAAGAAGCATTTGCTTACATTGGCACCAGCCCACTCTTCGGGGCCTATGGTAATAAAAAAGATACGAAATTGCCACAGTGTTAAGCCCGATAGTCTCGAGTATGCTTCTATATTCTCTGAAACTTTCGCGAGGTGCTCGTGTAGTGAAGTTGTTATGCGTAATATTCTCGATCAGCAACGGTCATTTGGACGTGGCAACCCACCCCGAGCCTTGATTAGCCGGCTTCCTCCGAGGAGTTGCATCCTTCATTGTTAAGTGATTAGAGTACGGGAAAAAACGTTGGATTCATATGCTGCGCTTATGAGTTCACGCGATAGCGTACACCATTTGGAGCGTCATTTTTTTAATCAGATTATTAGATTATTTTATTAGGGCGATGATATACACCGATACTTTGCATCAACAATCATTGGCTGGTAATTCGCTTTCAATTTTCTCATTTATGTCACCAACCACACACTCTAAAGGTTCTTATTTCGCATCACCAATGCTAAGCAATTCTAAGCACCAATTCTAAGCAGTTTGACGTCTTTGATATGAATATTAAATTTGGCTTCATGAAAGGAACCGGCGCAGAAACCGTCTCGCCTATTTTAAGAAAGGGATGGGATAAAGGAGGGACTAAGAGAAGAAAGGAAGAGGTGCGGTAATGGAGGGCTCCAGAATAATTTCGACCACCTGGAGATCTTTAACGTGCACAGACATCGCCCAGCACACGTGCGCCCTTTGCGTTTCGCCTGTGGCCTCCGTGGTCGGGTTCGAACCCGGGAACTCCGGATCAGTAGCCGAGCGCCCTAACCACTGAGCAACCACGGCGGGACCCATTGAACCCCCATTTTTCCGGTTTTTTTCTTCATTTCTTTAATAATTAATTATTTACATCACACCAGTCAATAATCAATCACTACTACCAACAATTAACATGCAACAAATTTTAATGAGCTTTCAATTATTTCCGACATGCACTGCCCACTGTTACTACGCTGATGGCTTTTCAACCGAACGAACTGTGTACGCTATCGGGTAATAGAAGAGTAGACGTAAACTCAGTGAATTACAAAATTCAAGTGAATTCAGTGAATTCACTGAATTCAGTAAACAGCCCACTGAATTCAGTGAACAAAATTCAGTTAATTAAGCCCACAGGTGCACACTTCTTTCGGAATAAACAGAACGGCAGCACCTTCCTTTTTCGCGTAAAATGCATGAAAGAAGGAAATATGAAGTCTAGAATTACTGTGATCCTTAAGAGATATTCGGTGGTCCCTTCGCACAAGTTGCTTATACTATATTTTTTCTCTTGCAGCACCGGCTATTTGGATTCGGCATCATTGAACAGTGCTGCTTTGGTTGGCTTCTCCGTCCTGAACTAGGGGTGCGTGCCTGAGCCCCTTCTGAAGTTGAGGCCGAGTAAGTGTCCATACTTCAATGTGATCTATCCAGGCAGAATCCTTTGTTACCTTTGCTGAATTCTTCCCCAATGGTCGTGAAAACAGCGAAGATTTTCAGTCAGCTTATGCTCTGCAGACTTGTTGTTTTTGGACACTAAGGACAAAATCAGAAAGCATTGCTAAACTTGAAAAGTGCTGGTCGTTTAGCATTCCTAAGTGCGAAACATTCCGCGAAAGCTGCATTCGCAGGCGGGAACCACTGCCTGAGGGCACGACTGAGCTTTCCAATGATCCAGGGAGCCAGTTATGTAGTACCTCTCATTCCCTCATAGCCTGAGTCGTTTGGGGACGTTAAACACTAAACAACCATTCCTTTCCTCAAAAATCATCGTCCTCTATATCATTGCTAATGCGCCAATGAACTCGTTTAACGCCGACGGCCTATTCCATACTTCTTAGCTGCAAGACCATCACAGTATGCTCAGTTTATCTAAAATCACACCTTAAACTCACACTTTAGACCATATCTGATAGCACGAGATTTTAGAGCACACTCTCGTCAATGAGGAAGCTGGGGGCAGTAGAGGTCAAGTCATGGAATATTTTACTTTATCCAAAAACATATGCTTCCTATATACACGTAAACATTGATACCGTCCTTCAAGTTCATGCAAAATGAGTTGCCCGGATGTATGTTTTTGATCAGAGTCTTTATCCATCTTTATCACCGAGTTCCTTTATCACGGGATGTGTTTATCTATCAAGCATCAATCGTTCACTGAGCAACTCTGCTGCCAATACGACAGCTCAGCTGGGTGACCGTTAAAACAGAAGGTGCCGTTGTTTCATGGCTCGACTGACAAGTGTCCATTATCCTTTGACCGGTGCAAATTCTGTACGGTTACAACAAAATCACAAAGGCAACGTCGGAGTGCCCACGAGACTGTCGGCAATCCACCAGCTGCTAGCGTGTCGTCTTGAACGGCTTGAGCTATACGTGTCACGTCGGGTCGCGGTGTGAGTTCCATTTGTGGCCGCGTAAGCGGGTAAGGGTTGAGGGGCTCTTCTAAGGGGTGCGCTATATGCGAAAACCTTGTGTTCTTTCTTGGCGTTTGTCAACGCGCGATCTTACGTTCTGCGCATGCGCACCATCGGAGTTTATTGCCAAACATCCGGTTCAACCTCCGGCCTAATTTCAACGCTTTTCGAATGGCGGATTTTGCATCCAAACATCTTATAATACAACCAAAATACTAACTCTCATCCTGAGGGCAATATTTAATTATTTTCGCGCAGGTAATTGTTGGTTAAACAGGATAAAAAGGAGATTGAAAAATTGAATGTTTTGGAGAGAAACTTGTGGCGGACTGGGTAGCAGTGTTGTAGGCGTACGTAACATAGGGTAGAATGAGGTCTCAGATCATGTGGTTGGCAGCAATGTACATCGCCAGCATGTCGCCCAGAGTGCGATTAAATTGTCCAGTTAGACCATTTCTTTGCGGATGGTAGGCTGCACAAGTCCGATTAATGATATTGCACTCGGCGAGTAGAGCTTTAACGACGTCAGACAAGACGCGTCCTCCGTCACTGAAGGGTTCACAAGGAGCACCGTGGCGAAGTATAAAGCGCTGCATAATGAAGGACGCGGTTTCTGCATACTGGGTCAGGTGACCAATGGCAACAATGACCCAGTGGTTGCCAGCAGCGTTGTACGGCAGAGGTCTTATAAATCGATGCCAACATGGTCGAAGGGGCGAGGAGAACAATGTAGTGGCTGCAACTCTCCAGCAGAGCGATGAGGCACTTGCTTAAGGCGTTGGCTGCACGGGCAGGAGCGGACGTACTTCAGTATGAATTTACACATGCCTCGCCAGTAGTACCGGAGACGGATGCGAGCCTACGTCTTGATGACTCCCGCGTGGCCGTATTGCGGGTCAGCGTAGAAACAGGTGAAGATTTGGGACTGGAGATGTCGGGGAATGACAATAGGCCATTTCCGTCCATCTGAGTTATAGTTGTGCCGATAGAGTACATCATCGCGAATTGTAAAATGTGAAGCTTGACGACGAAGGGTGTGGGATGGTGGAGGCTTAGATGGGTCGGAGATAAAGTCAAGAGAAGCAATTCACTCATCTTTACGCTGCCCAGAAGGCATGACACAGGTGGTGAGCGAAGGTGCATATGATTCGAGGGCCGAAAGGCTGGCAAACTCGGCCGGTAGCGGGGAGCCGGACAGGGCATCAGCGTACTGATGCTTGCGGCCCGACCGATATACGACACGTTTGTTATATTCTTGGAGACGGAGAGCCTATCGAGCAAGGCTACCAAAGGAATCTTGTAGTGAAGCAAGACAACTTAGGGCATGATGCTCAGTGGACGGCCTGAGAGATAAGGTCAAAACTTTCCAAGGACCCAGAGAATAGCCAAGCACTCGAATCCAGACTTCCGTTGGGCGACCACAGCCCCGAGGCCAATGCCACTGGCGTCCGTGTGTACTTCGGTTGGGGCTTGAGGGCCGAAGTGACGCGAGATGGGTGGTGCCGTGAGGAGACTGCGCAAGTTGCTATAGACGTCGTCGCAGGCGGGCGACCAACTCGAAAAATCCACATTGCTGCCGAGAAGCTGAGTTAAAGAGGCAACAATGGCCGCAAAGTTTCGAATAAAACGCCGAAAATAGGAACAGAGGCCTTGGAAGCTGCGCAGTTCCTTAATGCAAGCAGGTATTGGAAACTCAGTCAAAGCACGAAGTTCGGCGGTGTTAGGGCGGAGGCCCTCTTTTGACACAACATGGCCTAAAATTGTCAGCTCGTTAGCAGCAAAGCGACACTTTTTTAAGTTCAGTTGAAGGCCAGCGTCCATACGCATGTTAAGACGTGATTCAGCCGGGACAGATGAGTCGCAAAGCCGGGTTGAGAGATCACGGCGTCGTCGAGATAACACAGGCAAGAGTTCCTTTTCACACCGCCCAGAATGCTGTCCATCATGCGCCCAAAAGTAGCTGAGACGTTACAGAGGCCAAAAGGCATTGCGTTCAATTCATACGGGCAGTCAGGGGTCGCAAATGCGGCTTTAGGGCGTTTGTCGGTGGCCATAGGGACCTGCCAGTACCCAGAGTGTAAAGCGAGAGCAGAGAAGAGTTCCGCTCCTTGAAGGCAGTCCAGAACATCATCAACGCGGAGAAGAGGGTAAAGATCCCTTTGCGTTTCCTTATTCAGGCTGTGGTAATCAACGCAGAAACGAATATAGCCATCTTTCTTCTTCACGTGGACCAGGGGAGAGGCCCAAGGTCTGTGTGAGGCTTGAATCATGCCTCTGTGAGGCATTGTGTCAACTTGGTCGACTAACTTGGCGCTCACTGGCGGAGACGCGATGTGGGCGCTGACGCTGAGGGGCGTGGTCACCGGTGTCGATGTGGTGGGCGACAGTCGACGTGCGGGTCAAAGCGGGTTGGTGTGAATTGAATGAGGAACGAAATTGATGAAGGAGCGCGAGAAGTTGAGTGCGTTGAGGTGCAGCAAGAGAGGCGTTGATGGAGGGAAGGAAAACATCTGGAGGTGAAGTGTCGAGTGCAGGAACCGGCCAGCTGAGGGCATCTACTGCTAGGGACTGCGAATCGTCAGTTTCATTGCGGTAGAGATTGAAATCAATTATCTGTGCGGTACCGAGACACTCACCGCGACGCACAGCGGACGCATATGTAAACGGATTGGACACGAACAACGGGCTAAGGCCAGCTGACCGGGTGAGGACGGTGTAAGGTGTGGACAGGTACTTGCGGCACAGAAAGAGGGGCGATGGTGTAAAAAGTATGTTGCCGTCGTGAACAAGGTGAGATGTGATGGGGACAATTACGAACGGAAGAACAGGCGGGCATGTTCAGTGTCTTCGGAAATGACAGCTTTGGCAGGAGCAGCAGAAGGGGCATCGGAGACGAGCAACTGCTGAACGCAAAGAAATCGTTCAGCACGAGCACAATCGATCACTGCCTTATGGCTCGACAGGGAGTGCCAGCCCAAGAGTATTTCTTGAGAACAGGTTGAAAAAATGATGGATTCAATCACGTAGAGTGTTTCCTGAATATCGACGTGAGCCGTTCGTCGCTAACAGCGGAATAACCTGCGCGCTTGCAGTGCGCAACAAGAATCCAGAAAGTGGGTCGTCACTTTTCGCGAGGAGCGACAAAAAGAGGCGGCCATGGCAGACACAGTAGCACCGGTGTCGACAAGCGGCAGAACAGAAACAATCTCTACGGAAAGGCGTGCAGATTGGCGGCAGATAATTGAGGCGTTGGACATTTCGATTATGGCGCAGTTCTCGCCTCAGGAACTGCGGCGTGTAGTTTTCATCTTGCGAAAGATTCGGGCGCCGGCGCGGGGGAGAAAGGGAGCGGCAACGAGGAAAAGGTGAGCACCGGGTGGAGAAGGCATTGTGATCAGGTGAAAGCGGGCGACTCTGTGGCGGCTCGGCTTGCGGTGATTATTCACTCGGAGGAGGCCAGTAACCGGCATCTGGGGAGATTGGCGCATGACGACGGCAAAGCCAGGCCAATGGCCAGGCAGTCCGCAAGAGTAGCAAATAGGCCGATTGTCACTAGTACGTCAGGGATTGCCAAATTGTCGAAGCGGTTGCAAAAAAAGCCGTCGTAGCGTGAGAAACTTGAGGCACAGACGCTTGAGGCGGAGTGTAGTTTGGGCGGTAGTCAGGCGGCCATCGCCGTGCGACGGCGGTAGCGTAGGTGAGGGGTGCAGCGACAGGTCGGGCGGCTGTGCTGGTGCGGGAGGAGGGACCGGTGGAAGGGCCTCAGCCCCTTGTTCGCTGATGGCAGTGGCGCGAGGCTATAAACACTTGAGGCTATAACTACTCGGCTATAAACATCAGTCTCGATCTCCTGCGTGCGTTCTGCATTTCCCCGTTTCATTTCATTGTTCCTTTTTGTTTATTTCTTTCGTCCTCATTCATTTTAATTTCGTCCAGGAATTAGTTACCTGAAAAACTCTATGTGCCCCCAATTCTTGGCCACACCCCCTATGTGGGCATGTGCCATAGTATGAGGACAACAACAACAACAACGCTTGTTTCATGTGCTCACCCGCTCGTATCATGTGAGCCAGTCTTCAGCGTCATGATCGTCAGGACCGCATAAGAGTGCTCCCGAGGGAGCCGGAAAAGAGGACTGGTGAGCCCACCTGCACGGCTTGGTGGTCGGCGGCTTCGAGCATATAAGATATCGCGGGTTATTGGCGCGTCCAGGCTTCTGAGACCATCACTGCCAAGAGTTGTTGGGATTCGGGTAGCAGCATCCCTCAGCTTACACGAGATATTAGGAAGCAGGTAGCGTGGTCGGGCCAGAGAAGGGGCAAGGAGGATCGGGGATGAGGTTAAGAAGGGAAAACAAGGAAGACCTCATACAAAGACTGTTTACATACTGTACAGGTGAGAGCAACTGAGAGTGTCTCGCAGTAAAGGGAGCTTCTTAGCGGTCGGGAGTGTCTCAGCAAAGACTGTTTACATATTCTACAGGTGAGAGAAACTGAGTGTCTCGCAGTAAAAGTAGCTTCTTAGCGGTCGGGAGTGTCTTAGCAAAGACTGTTTACATACTCTACAGGGGAGAGCAACAGAGAGTGTCTCGCAGTAAAAGGAGCTTCTTAGCGGTCGGGAGTGTCTCAGTAGCTCGTTAAGTACCCATCGTATTCCCCAGATCCCTGGCTGGGGAATACAGTTCGAATAAGGATGTCCAATCAAACCTGCAGACGATGACACTGATCGTACCGCCCACGGCAGGGACGGTACTGATGTTCTCTCGCAGCTCGGTCGATGGAAAAAGTACAAGACCTGGTCACGTTGTTGTAAACACAGCCTCCAGGTGGGCGCGCACGTGGGTCCGGTATGCGCCCATGTAGCCCAGGAATGCAAGCACGTGACACAGGAATGAGGGCCCATGTGGGACAGGAATGTCAGGTTGTTTCCCAGTAGGGGTTCAAGAGCTTGCACTTCCTCGTCTGATGACCGGAACGCGGAACCTCTGCTGAAGGCGCAGCTCTCCGTCAATTTTCAACCCCAGCGTGACTGATGAGAACAACCGATGGCATGCTCGACTACGTGGGGACGCCATTGTCGTCGCTGCTTCAGACATTCTTGCAGCCACGATTCTTACAGAAGGATCAATAGGCTTCTCGTTGGTTTTCTGGAAATCCGGGTCGGGGAGTCCGCGTCTTTGATCATTTGGACTGGAAGCCACACCAGGTATAACAGGGTCGGTAGCGTACGGCTGCGCAGGCCCAGGGCGGTACGAGGATGTTAAACTGAACCTCCACCAAACGTAACGGGGCCTTGGTTTAAGCTCAGGCGGCGGCGAAAGCACGGTGGCGACAGAGTCTCTCGTCTGTTCAGGTCAGCAGGCGCTCGCTCTGTGCGATGGCAGTGTGGCTAGGATGATACCCTTCTTCTTCACAGTATTTACCAGAATTTGTTATAGTGTATTTTGAAACGCTACATCACTGCGCAACTTTGCTGACTCAGTTTTTCCCACTGCAGGGGCTGCAACTGCCTCCCGTCAGCCTCACCTTAGCAGGTACGTGGCCAACTCTGCCAAACTTTGTAAATTCACTCGGGAGGGGCAGCTGTCAGTACATCTCCAGCTGCACTGTAATAACTCTGCCAATGCATTTGTAATGCGTAACAAGTTTCCAGCAACTAGACCTCTAACGTTCTCCTTCTTTTCAGCAGCAACACACATAACCACACACATATCCATACTTCACTTTGCCGTATCTGGCAAGACCTTCACCACTGATGTCGATTGAAATGATCGGGGCACCTCATGATCACTGTACGTAGGTAGGCTGCTTGTATGGACGGAGGTGGTATGCCCTAAAACCCCAAGGCGCAGATTTCCATGTGTAATAAGTGACACCAATACCGCTCAACTTGGCCAGGCGAACGCGCCGTCAGCATGGGAACCGGGAGCAGCTACACATAAACTATTCCGTAGGAGCTCGACGCACCAAAGAGTGCAACGATGTATCCTCACAAAATGTTGCGTTCGAATTGTCGTGCTTCACTTGTGCAGTGCAAGTGGTGCAAAGTTTATGACGCACAATCCCTGTTGCCTGTGACGTTGTAAGAGCTGCTCTATTTGCAACCTTCGTCCTCTCGCTGTTTTGGTAGTTGTGTTCCGATGCTTCCATCCTAATCATCGCGACGACGACCTCATGTTGGTCTCACAATGAAAAGGAGTTATTATGTGTCCTATGGGAGCCGCCCTATCAAAACAGAACAGAAGGCTTTCTGTCGTCGGTACAGTATTCCCCACAGTATTTTCGGATGTGGCGTTGTTGTAAAAGCAGGAATAGTTGCAGTAACAACAGAATTTTTTTTTAGTTCTCGTCACAGTGACCGATGCAGTTCTGTCAAAGAAGGCGGCTTCAAAATAATCTGCGACAGGACGGCGAAACATTTGTCGCCTTTTTGGACCAGCACAGTTACTACCGCGAACATACTCATTGCGAGCTTATAGTTGCATTGAAAGCAAGCTTGGCAGTGTTGATTCCACCGCTATTCAGTTTGATGCAGCAATCCCTTAACTCCCTTTGAGCCGCCGTGGTGCTTCACTGCTTGTGGCTCTCGACTACTGATCCGAAGGAAGCGGGTTCTATCCCGGCCCCGGCAGCTGAAATTCGATAGAGGCCGAATTCTAAAGGCCCCTGTGCTCTGCGATGCCAGCGCATGTTGATGAACCCCAGGTGGTCGACATTTTGCGGACCCTTCACTACAGCGTGAAGAGTCGATTTGGGACGTTAAAAACTCTCATAAACCATAAAACTCGTGATATTTGATTTCTCCTGTGACCAATCATAGAATGGCTTCACATCCTTCTTATGGTAAAATGATTATCCGTATTTGCACTGTAGTCCAGAGGACAGGATGTATAGTGTTCAATATTCCTCCAAACGTGCAACGTTGCCGTAATTTTGCAGCGATAGCTACAGTACTGTAGCATTTTGAGCCGTCAGAGCGGTGGCGCCGCCACACTGTCACGTGGTGCGGAGCAGCTGCTGGCAGCGTGGCGCCGTGGCTGATCACGTGGTTGGTCATGTGACCAATTTCCACTCTGCCAGCTGTAGCTATCTTGTCACTCCAGGTTTAACCATAGCTAAACCATTGCCAATTTTTTATTTTTTTATTTATTATCTGATTTATATTTGCTGGCACTTTGTTTTCTTGCATTGTCCACATCCAGAATGGAAATTCAGGCCTCTTCGTGATTAACGGTGTCCCCATCACTCATAGGAAAAACTTTCATGACCACCTCTGCCCATCATGCAGGCCTGGTGCCGCGCATTCGTGGTGATGGCTTTTCGGCATCACATTCAGCACATTGAGCAGGAATAATACATAATATACCAAACAAGGGAAGAGAAATAGAAGGGCGCATCGCTTGACCGCCGAACCTCTGCACCAGGACTGGTAGGAGTACTCCCAGCAGGGATCTATGAATGTAAAGTAGCGAATGCGATTCCGCTTATACGGGCATTAACCCATTATCGTTATCCGAACAACTACCATCCGTGAACACTGGATCTGGACAACGGAACCGAAGGGAATACCAAATTGCTAGTGCACCGAATTAGCATATGCCCAAACTACTCAAATATACCGCCGTGTTTTTTTTTCAGTTCATTTGGGAGATTTTAATGTGTATAGGCCCGAACATCGTCATTTAATCGAACGTAGAAAATAAGCTATTTCCTATTCTCGCAGCTCTGCCAAGGCTGGCAGGAGGGCATCTACACCACCTGCCGAGAACATGCCTTCATCCCCTGGTTGCGGTACCAGGGCAACACCCAGCCGGATACGTCACAGGTTGGTTAAACAAAATGACGTCATTGATTCCACAAGGTCCCTGGGCTCCCCTGCAGTATTGCCGGTGTCGGGTACATTGCTATTCAATTCTTGGTACCTTTTACGCAAAGAAAATGCAGCCGCTGAAATGTGAAGCAGCACTGAGGGCGAAAGAGAAAACACCGCGTGTTATCGGAGAGATGAGTCAAATATTTCTTTATAGCCAATGTGAATGAATGAATGCTTCCCGTTTGCAGTACTGACCCCATTGTTGGGCAAGCCAATTTGGTACCTAAGGGATGCGAAGTCGATCCTGCACACATGCCCAGGAGCTACAACTGAGTGGCATGAGTTAATTTATCCAGTTCACGTCATGTGCTTTCGTTTGCTTACGTAATTGCCACGGTGAAAAAATTTCATTCAGACCACATCCAAACAGCCCGTCAGCAATTGTGTACACAGGATGCAGGTTCAAGGATGAAAGAAGCATGAAGGGTTTGGAATAAACGTCGGCTGACTGGCTATCGGCCCGATTCAAAACGCACGACAGAATTTTGTGTCGCGCATTACAGTTTTGAGCCGCGAGGAGTTTTTTGTCCTGCGTAGTGTCGTGCGACAGAGGTTCGTATCCTGGGTTCTTTCGCGCGACAAAGGTGTTTGCAGTAATTCTGCCGCACGACACGCATCTTTCCTGTACTTATCTTCATAGCGGTACCAGAACGCAAACTTTTGGAGACGTTTACTGAATCCATCGCGCATTTTTTTCATTATCTGATTAATTTCGCATCTGCCGTGACGTTAATCAATCAACAAATTAATCAATTCCTTAATTATTTTTTCTCAGTCGAGTTGTAAATCAGTCTAAATTTCTCAATCAATTTTTCAATCAATCAACTCCTCAGTCAATCAATTTCTCAATCAGTTGAGAACAAATCAATTTCTCAAACAATTTCTCAATATCATCAATTATTTTAGCGAATTAATTTCATCAATTAAAAAGTTAATCAGTTTATTTACATAGATTGCTCTTTCCAATTTTTTTTTTCTTAACCGTCCTACCGAATGTGACGCGCCACGGATTCTGCCCTAGAGCCCTTAAACCGCTTTCCCTGGGTCGTCTTCGTGTATGGACCTCATATCGAGCAACCCCGCGGAGTGCAGCTCGAAAAAACAGCGTCCGAAATTCTGTCAATATTCTCCAGTGGAAAACGGTTTTTTGGGGCCATTAAAAAGGGAATGTGTTGAGTGCCGCCGCCGACTAGCGACCGACCGAGCAAAGGCACCGGCGACCGCCAGGATTCCCCCAACCTGTTGTTCTCTGGCTGTTAATGTTCTCTATCCAACGACATTCCCTTATCTCAGCACTACGCCCATGTCCTTCGGAAGGTAATGAACGTCCTCTTTGCTATCCCCTTCACCCAGAGTCTCGGACGACGGAGCTTCCTATTTCGGCACCCGTGCCCAGGGTGGCCATCTGTCCAAGGGTTGGACCATCAGTGGCACCTGTCTCTCCCTTTGCCCTTCGTAGACCTTCAGGGGCAAGCAATTGCGGTACGCGTACATCTCTTCCGTCCTTTCGCGATCGCAGCCAATGTTGTCGCAATAGAACTGGATTGCCCTTACAAGATGTGAATGTCTCTGCTAAAGCCATGCAAGCTGGTGTTCTGGTTAACGGCACGGTACTGGAGTTCAACCGCATACCCGGTACAGCTCACTGTTCGCTTTGATGGTTTTCTGTTCATCAGCCATGGTATTCTGATGGAGGTGAAATGCTGGACGGGCTGCATATTTGAATTTCGGCGCTCATTTTAGAAGCACGTAAAGCTGGATATGTTCCAAAGGCTTCCATTACGAAGAACCTGGTGGCCCACAGTGGGGCATGAATATAGAAGTTAAGTGACCTCACTTGACTCCGCATCTGTTCAGATGAATTAGGTTAATTATTAATTGCTTGCGTCTCGCGTAACATGAGTGACTTTGTGTGTTAGCTTGGCAACGTTTCGGTAAAATCAGTGTTGTGTGAAATTTTATTACCAATTTAATCTTTTGTGGGAAAGCTGTCCGAGGGCTTAGTGAAATGCCTCACCACATGTACAGTGGCGTGGAATAAAAAAATATTAGCACAACTGATGGATCACCGGAGTGAAATCACTCATCCATCCATTTTTTACGTAACTGTTGCGATATAATCCTCAAATTTATTGGAAGGAACCATTCGTAGTCTCAGCGACTTCCTGGCGCATAAAACTTTGAAGCATTTAATTAGGACGCAGTGGGCTTCCTAGGAGATGCAAGGGAATGGCTTTTTTACTTTTGCGAAGAGAGGTTAAAGGTGCACTAAAGAGGAATCTGAACCGCAGGAATTCTGTCTACACGTTCTGGGCATTCCTAGAAACTTCGAAATATTGTCCTGTGTGGCGGATTGCCCTAATTAAATCGGATTAAATGTCCCCGCTCCCGCGTTTTTTTTAACTGAACGCGGTAGGGAGGCGGAGACAACCCATGCATATAGTATTTTTAGCCAGTCCAGTGGCGACTTCGCTTTCACTTTTTAGGTTTCTGTGAACGAACCGTTTCAGTCACAGACAATATAGCCGCGAATTAGGCTAATGGAAACAAAAATACACGTGGACTCTCTTTGATATACTTACCCTGCCTATCGCGTTGAGTTAAAAAATAAAGGCGGCAGCCGGGACGTTTAATCCGATTTTATTAGGGCTATAGGCTGCACAGGACAATCATTAGAAGTTTCTAAGAAAGCCCAGAATGTGTAGATAGAGTTCCCGCGGTAAAAAGACGAGTTCAGATTCCTCTTTAGTGCACCTTTAACTTCGGATTTTCCGGGTTACAGACCACGGCATGGTTTGAATTGTCACTCAACCCGTCACGGCCCAACTTATCGGCATTTGGAATTGAGTATTACCTAGGCAGTAAGCATTCCCGCATGCATCTGTCTTGTCTTTAACACAATTACCCACTAAAGTATTATAGCAGACGGAACAAGTGGCATATGATGAGGCTATAGAGAGCCTAGAGGCTAATAACTTGTCAGAGCCCGCTGACTAGTAACAATTTTTCTCCGTAACACTGATACACTTTAGCTTCCACGGATCTTCTGCGGCTCATTGTAATGCTTGTATGCATGGCCTTCGCAGACAGCACCAGCGCTTTGGATGTGGGGACGTCCTATCGAGCTGCAGCAGTTGGTCGGCTGCGATGTCCTGTATTAGTCCGGCAATCATGTCCATGCTAAAAGCAGTGAGTATTTTTCATTGGCTCCATCCTAGTGGAAAGTTAAACATTTGCCATTCAGAGCGTAATGATAAATGAGGGAGGAGGAGAACCAGGAGAGTAAGGGTACAAACGGATTAGCTGCTGAGATAGTGTGAGGGAAAGGAAGGCAAAATTGAGGCATATATACAGGGGGTGGCAAATATTTCTAGACAAAACTCCCCGTCCATCGCTCTTCACCATAAGAGAAAAGAAGGTCTGAGTGTCTCAGTTAAGGCTACGCAATATCTGAGACGTTTTTCCTTTCATGTCAGGAAGAGATGCACAAGGCAAAACGACTATGGGAAAGTGCCCGATTAATCTTTTATATGCTTTAGATATGTCCCTGATAAGTCACTCAGGAGATTATTGGCACGTAATTTATAGACCGCTGCTTTCGTATGAAAGAGACTGTCTTGACTGAATCGATCTTATTTCTAGGAATGGGAATTAAGTGAATACGAATGTCGTAGAATGAAGTGCGCTGTGGTGTGGGCCGACCTGCTTACTCCTATCCTTCGTTAAGACAGTTCATGAAATGTTTAATCTCCTCAAGTTATGGCTGAACCTTGAACGTAATGGCCTCAAACATCGCGGACACAGTGTAGTTCTTGAGCCATGAGCCACAGGAAAGCTGGAGCGTTCGTAATATTCGACCACTGCTATTCTGGTTACTTTCGTGAACAGTTGTAAACCTAATAATGCCAAAGCTTCATGAATCAGTGCTGTGAAATGAGACGGCCACCTATCCGTATCGAGTAACTGCTTTTGGCATCGCCAAGGTCGCTGAATTGAGGTGAACATTAGAAAAATTCCAAGGGAAACGGAACTGAACGCGGGTCAAATTGTGTCATCTGCAGACATAGGTTGCAGCGAATGCCGTTTAAAGGCTTTATGTAGTACTATCAGCAACAACAGTTAAAACATAAGAAGATATTTTAGCACCCTTTACATACACTGCGTCCACTACAGCTGGCCACTATAACAAATTTTTAAGTTAATTTGTGTGTGGTGCACTCTGAACAATGGATGACCAAATGCATAGTCCAGCGTCACGTGGGTCCTTCCAGATAGACAAATGCGCATGCGCTGTGCAAGTCGTGCTCGCAAGAGACTATCGGAGGATAGACACGCATGCACAGGGCGCACACGCCCAGGCAGGTGATGTGGTTATTTATGCTGACTGGCAACAAGACAAATCTCTTAAAGAATATAAGGAGAAGCAGCGCAACGAACTCTAGGCAGTGAGAAACCATTTCTTTTGAAAGCCTTTAGAATATTTAAAGGCTGCAAGCGCTCATATATGCCCTGCTCTGGATATGTCTTCCACGCTTTAATGCATTGTATATCCGCCTCGCAACGCGCCATGCGAGTTGCTCATGTGTCAGTTACTCAAAATCTACTTTGTTCTTTATTATCGCGCTCCTGTCCTGCAATTATAATGTAACTAAACCCACCTACACGATCCCTACGAGCTTTAAACTCTGGTAAATTTTCGCCGGTGGGCGGTGCTGAGCATGCAGCTATGCACTCACTGCCTGTGCAGAAGTGAAGGACTCTGCGCCAGCTGTAGACATCAGTGAAGAGGTGTGGTCGAAAGTTGGTTGATTCAATTCTTCGTTGGAATGTGTGTGTGTGAAGTTTTTCTAACTCATTGCTTTTTTGCTATGCAGCAGCGGCACCCCGGCGTCAAAGAAGAGACAACAGGGCCGGGTGGCCTGTGCCCCTGAAGTGCAGTCGTCATGTGGGTGCCACCTGCTTCCTCGCCGGAAGAAAGCCCGGCCGGAGTAAGATGCATTGCAGACGGCCTTGCACTGTTACATTCGCACTCTGTATTACCTGCAACGCAGCACTAGCATGGTCTGTCGCAGAGCGCTGACGTCATATTACTCTCGCCGATGTTGTGCGTGGTGCCGCCGCTTTCAGCCGCCTCATATTACAAGCTCGGCAGCGTGCATTTCCCGAGGCTTTTGGTGATTGACTCCTCGTACGTCCCATTCCTCTACAGTGTTGGAGACATGTTCGGCCGCAGATTCGCCTTTGTGTGCAGCTGCACACAGGTGCCGTTAGCGAAGGCCCTTCCTACAGCTTGTCTCATTGGTTAACGCACAGCCTCGGCTGGCGTATTTTACAGCTTCGAATGCTTTAGCATTACACGCAGTGTTGGATGTATTCTAGGCATG
Source organism: Amblyomma americanum (assembly GCF_052857255.1). NCBI lineage: Eukaryota > Metazoa > Arthropoda > Arachnida > Ixodida > Ixodidae > Amblyomma > Amblyomma americanum. Next base: position 87,639,277 of record NC_135504.1, read on the forward strand.
ATAGTCTTAGCTGCTTTTGCATAACAATTTATCTTTCTATGTACACATGGTGAGGGTGCAAAGGAAAAAAAGCCAGAAATTGTGGCTTGGCATGGCCCTCGGCCCCTAACCCCCCGGCCCCTAAGATGGACTAACCTAAAAAGGCCAGTTTCACAAAGTTACTCGGAAAGGAAATGCATTCGCAATAACCAATAATTCGGCACAGCGCACCACCAGCGCGTCTGAGCCTAGGGGCCTCCGTCCTTGTTTCCTGTACCCGCTCGGTCACACGTCACGGGTTATGAGAAAGCGCTATATTTTATGATCAGAGCCATGCTCCATGTAGTGCCATACAAGTAAACGAAGTGCTTGTCCCTAATTCTCCGTAGAAGTGCCCCTTTTAGCAAAGGTCTGTGCAAAGATATACTCGGGCAGTCTACCGAATAGCCTCGTTGTGAAGAATTAAGGAGCCGACAAATTGAGCACTACTATTCCCACTCCATGCTGCGTACTATGAGATTCATCACGCCATGGTTGCCTGCACTCTACTTAAGAAGGCAAAGTTTGGGAGGACTTTGGAGGCCCTCTTACGAGTACATTTGTTTATGGGCACATTGTCTAGCACTCCGGATGCTGTGGTTCCATTGATTCCTCTTTGTTCTCTTTACTTCTGCACGTTTCGCTGCAGTTTTATTGGTTCCTCTTTCTTCTCTTCACTTCTGTACTGTTGCAGGTTCGGTGTCTTTCGGAAGCCATCCTCCACCCTACGATCCCACTTCCCGCAATCGGTTTGATGGCTTTATTCAGCGGCTAATGACTCAGCGTGCTCGACCCGATCTGTGAGTTTGCAGCTCGTCATTTGTCCACAATTTTTTAACGAATTTGATCGCAATGGTCACACATAGGCTCTTGTGATCGCAGCAGCCACACTGTGTGATGGCCGACCAGGCGAAAGATATAAAAAATTAGAAATCAGAGTAAGAAAAAATTTCAGAGAGGGGCGGAATTCTTATGCATTCCCGTAGTTCATGGCATGTTCAGCTACTCGGTAAGCCAATTTCAGTATTATAAGGTTCATTGGCAACCAACCTCGGAGTCGTGTACTACAAAAGTGGTCATGAAAAACACCACGTCGTCACCGTGGCATCACTTAAAAAGAACTTTCTTCCAAAGCTCTGGATAATCGAAAGCAGCACTTTCATACTGTGAGGCGAGCACGGAATCCATAGGCCACAAAACAGCATTTTGCATTTTGCCGAAAATATGCGAATTTGGAATATGGAATCCGAAAGCCGAAAGTCAGCAGAACAGTGGTCACGGCAGTAAAGTGCAAATGCACGCTGTTTTAGCCGTCAGCTTCACCCACCCCCAATAAAAGTCAGATACTCTCCGCTAGATAGACTGAAACTGGGTGACATTGCTTAGCACCGGTATGGTGATACACGCAACGATAGGTGCAAAAGAAGCCATGTCAACTTATCGACATTGGCAGTCTGCAGACTCCAGAACAGACTTTTATCGGAACCAAGCAGGCACACCTAGGTGATGACGATTCGTGCTCGTGTGATGTGTGCTGGCTTTAAGTGCATACGTAAGCTTACGTAAGCAGCAACACATCTGACTGAAAGGTGCACGGGCATTGCTCGTCACGTGGCGTGCTTTGCTATCGATTCAACTATCTTTCTTGACAAGCTGCACAGTAAGTGTGACCTCAGGCAACCCTTCTGACTGACTCTGCTGCTGAAGTTTCGATTTCTACGTTCATGAATTTCATCCCGTGGGCTGCAAGCACCAAAAAATGAGACTATGCTCCGTAACTTGCACAAAATCTTAACGGACATTTATCGGACATATCGGCCGGCTGAACGTTATCTCGAGGGAAGCGCGTACACCATGTATACCAATTTAGCTGCATTGGTTATTTTTGAGCTTCAGGTTCGCCATGGGTGCCTAGCTTCGATGAAAGGATTTGCCCCAGGAGATGCAATACCAATAGCTTTTCCATTTTTCGCAGCAAACGGAGCTCTAATGAAAGGGCTCCAATGGAAAATTTCCTAATTCGACTTCACACTGTTGTGTCATGTCTTTCTAACACTGACGCATCGCTTTGCTCCGATGCAGCAGCGGAATCGTGCGGGCCGACACCACGTGTCCAGACAACGCAGACTTGGTGCCTACCGCCTCTGAAGTGCAGTCGTCTTGTGGGTGCGACCGGAGGACGTCAAGAACGGATTCCTCGCCAGAAGAAAGCTTGGTGTAAGATGCATTGCAGACGGCCTTGTGCTTTCACTGTCCCACTCAGTGTGACCTGCGAAGAAGCGGTGGCGTTTCCTGATGTCTCCGGGTAAAGTGGCCTGCGTAATATATAAAGCAGGAGACTGCAGCAAAACTGGCACCGCAGAAAGCGACACTGTTTTTTTTAATGCGCAATACATATGTAACATGCTCAGTTTTTGTGACTGGCACTCATTCGTGAAAGTCAGACTCACTCACTTGCGTGTTGCAGGTCGTAAAGCGCATAGACTGTGCATGATTTCCACAGCGCTTCTTTGCCATGCATGGCCACATCTTTGACCAGGCAGACAAAGTCTCGCTGAGCTTCTTCACGTCTTATCCAGCTACATTAAATGCGCCAGCGGACATGAGTATACCAACAAGCATGGTCTTTCGCAGGGCGGTAACTTTATATTCTGAAGAGCACTTCTGGCATTGACATTGATTACTTCATCATAGTATTTCTCTTTTGCCGCTATCTGTAATAATGTGTATGCAGCATAAAGGCATTGACCGATAGAAAGGAATCCTTATAAGCTGCGTGGCATAACCCGGACTCATCTTTACGGAGGTGTTTTCAACGCTTCAGTGGACAGTGCATAGTGATGAAATCAGCTCTGTACCTCCCATCCAAGTACATGCAAGACAATATATTACAGGAAAGCCGTAGAGCGCACACTAGAAACAAATAGTGGGTGGCTGAAAACATTCCGTGGGTATTTGCATGGTGGTTTGGCTGCTGGAATTGCCGCCGGCATCGCCCGGACCTCCAAGCCGGACAGCACGCTAGGCGTCCTCAGATTTCTATGCTTTACGTGGTGCCACTGCTTTCCTCCAGGCTTTCCCTAACTGATTCCTCGTACCTTCCGTCCCTCTCAGGTCTTAGGGGTGCGTTCGTAACCTACTCATCTTTGTGTGGGGCCACATACAGCTGCCGTTAGCGACGTTAAAGAGCCTTTGTAGATATTGTCTCTTTGGGCATCATTGCACTGTCTCGGCTGTGGTTTTTTACAATTTTCAGTGCTTCAACATTGAAGATGTTCTTGAAGCTGTATTTCAGGTCTTATATTCCTAGCTGCTTATGCGTAACAAAGCTGACTAACCGAACAAAGCCCGTTCCTGCTGTGTTTACAAAGAAGCTGTAATTGCATTTATCAGAAATTCGTGACATCCCTCTGCCAGCACATCTCATCCTAGGGGCCTATGGCATTCTTTTCCGCACCCACTCAGTCATTTTCATATGTCGCAGATGAAGTCGCAGCTCTCTCTAATGCTCCAAGCCATGCGCTAAGTATTGGCACCCAAGTAAACAAAAGTGCTTGTCCCTAATTCTCAGTGAAGGTGCTCTTTTTAACAAAAATCAATGCCAGACACACTCTGGCGGTCTTCCTTCTTGAATCCTTATGAAAAATTCACAGGAAAAACTTGCCGACCAATCGAAAACTCCCACTCCACGCTACGTGCTGAGAGGTCTGATAGGACCTTGTAGCAGCTGCTCTATTTATCAAGGCGGAGTTTGTGAGCAGTTTGTAGACCCGTTTAAGAGCACAATTGATTACGGTCGCGTGGCGTGCCACTCTGTTATCCAATGGTTCCACTGGTTTTCCTCTGACCACTTCGCTTCTACACTGTTGCAGGTTCCTCCTCATGGCGAGGCGAGCTCAGCTCGACCCTGCCATCTCACTTCCCACATTCGGTGCAATGGCTTCTCTGGCTCAAGGGTCAGCCTGTCTGCTCCGAACTGTGAGTTCGCAGCAACTCGTCATTCGCGGCACTTCATTTAGATGTCTACAAGCCATACCCTCGCCATCGCACCAGCCACAGTGTATGGAAGCCCGTGGTAGAAAGCAGCCCCAAAATAGCCCCATCCATTTTGAGGCGGATACGGAGGGGGGAGGGGGGGTGTGTCATTTTTACACATTGCCAGGGGCATAAAATGCTCATATTCAAGGTCTTCGGTACGCCACCACCGCGCTATCAATGAAAAACAATATTTCTTTCGAACATTCAAGCGATACATCCCGGTCCTTTTACATTGCGAGGCCAGAATACAAACCATAGGCCACAAAACCAGGTTGCTTTTCAAGCAAAAAAAGGTGAATCTAGAGTGTGCAGTGCCTTAAGACTGTATCTACATTCTGTTGACATATTCCGGACATGTCAGCCGGGGGATACTCAGCAGCGCTTGACAGAGCGCCAACGTTCGCGACCTTTGGCTTATTACAAAACAGGCTAGTTTGACTAAATTGATGATAAGTATTCCGTTAAAAGAAAGTAGAAGGCGAATGGCATAGAATACAGTGATTCCAATGCGGAGTATCTCGTGTCAGAAAGACTTGGTTGCTGCTTTCATTCAAGAAGACAGCCCTCCAGAAGTGTAATCTCGTCAATTTATTCCTGAAGCTTGAACGAATGCTCTTGGATCTTCGAGACCAGAGCTCTTAAGTAGTATCTGAAGCATCGAATGGCAAGGGCGTTCATGTTACTTCAGGAAAACAGCGGTAATAATCGACCGCTGCTTTGCGGCTGCTTTCGAGAAGAGTTGTGTGCCCGGTAACGTCGAAAGTTCGTTATTCAGTGTTATGCAATGGAACTGCCAGCTATCCACATAGAGGCGAGAACTGCTTTCGCGATCGGCGAGGTCGGTGAATTGTTTAAACGCAACTCTGCTTCAAAAGGAAAGCGGACTGAACCGTCGTTCACTTCTTCGATCCACGAACCTATTTACAGCGAATGGAGTAAGAAATGGGTCGACTGTGTCTTATCTCCTACAGTTAAAAACATGGGATTGTGTAAAATGGAACGCCTATACGGAAAGATTATGAATTCTGCTCGATTAAGAATAGTCTCCGTAGTATTAAGATGGGTTAGGGGATTATGGTGCATGAAAGACAGATTACAGTGGAATTTTGGGTGGATTAAAAGAATGTCAATGGTTTAACCTTCATAGCACATTAGTAGTTGTATGTACCTCTGTAATTTTTTCGTTCTCTCCTGCCCCCTCTTCTATATAACTAAACGTTGCTTTTGTTTTCTTCTCATCTCGGTTGAGCGAAGCTCGCCACTACATAGTCACTGCCTAAATAAACGTGAAGGACCCTACTCTATCTGTAAACATCTCTCAGGAAGCCAAGTGCATTTTCTTGATCTGATTCTTGTTTGCTATATCTATGGAGTTGTTCTAACAGCGACTTACTGCTTTTTTTTCTTTTTTAGGAGCAGCAACGTCCTGCGTTCAATAAAGAGCCACAATCAACACAACGGAGGCAGATGCCCAGTGCCTCTGAAGTGCAATTGTCACGTGGGCGCCATCGGAGGGTGTCAAGAGCAGTTTCCTTGCGGAAAGTAAGTGCGATGTGAGGAGCATTCCTAACCGGCTTATGCATTTATAGTCTCGCTCAGTATGACCTGCAACGCAGCGGTGGTGTTTTCTTTGGTCTGCGGATAAAAGCCTGCCTGTTATAGCCAGAGGTTGTGGTATGATATGTACTCTAAGAAGCGGCAGGCTTTTCATGTGTAATAATAGATAAGTAACATCTGATTTGTAAACTCTCATTGCCTCGTGAAACAAGCCTGAATCAATTTTTACGTGTTGCATGTGATAACGGATTCAACCCTCTATGATCTGCGAAGGGTTTCTTCACGGTGCATGGTCACATTGTCAACGTTGATAAGATCGCATAGAAGTTCTCCACACTTTAACCTACTACATTAAGTACGCCAAATGGCACAGCCACCTGCGCTGCATGCTGTGTCGTGGAGCGTTGGCGGTGTGTTCCAATGAGCAATTTGCAGCAGTGAGATAACAGCCTTGGACGAGCATTTACCTGCTAACGACTATATCTGTAATGTTTCTTTGGTATTGCGTTGCTCACACGACGAGGGGAACACAGGAAAGAGTAGGACGACAGAAAGAGCGCAAATGCAACTTGATTTCTGCTAGCCAACCCGGGTCTAAAGTGTAACAAAGCGATCGCAAAAGGTTGAAACCTGCGTACTTGACACCAAAGGTACCTGCATATGCGCTTCAAAAGCCCCACTCTTGGTACATCTTCAGGAATGAGACCCTTCCGCAAACAGAATGCGATGTACCTGAAGTTCTTCTACAATACTTGACCAGCACTGAGGGCCCTTTTTTTAATGTTTCTCTTTCGCCTGTCCAAGTCACTGCCTGCGTGGACCTCATCGTCAGCTCAACGTGCCGTGCCAGGTACATCGCCTTCTGTTTGCGGAAGGGTCTCATTCCTGAAGATGTAAGTGCGTTGTTCAGTCCCCTCAAACCAAGAGTGGGGCTTTTGAAGCGCATATACAGGTACATAAGATCAGACCTTTGGCGTCAGGTATGCAGGTTTCAAGACCTTTTGCGATCGCTTTGTTACGCTTTAGACCCGGGTTGGCTAGCGGAAATCAAGTTGCGTTTGTGCTTTGTCTTTCGGCCTACTCTTTCCTGTGTTCATCTCGTTGTGTGCTCAACACCATACCAAGGAAGCTATGCACCAACTCGCCCAGCAAGCAGTTCTTCTACAATCTGTAATGTGTATGCATCTTACATTGGGTGAATTACAAATGCAATTTTTACAAATATTTATTGGAAAGCACTGAGTGATTGATTGACACGGACATTTTCTGTGCTTGAATTAGCCCTCTACTAAGTTCTCAAGGGTATGAATAATACCTGGTAGCCGCCGACTTCCAAAGAGAATTCGCCAGGTCTCAGTGCTACTGGAACGCCACTGGCCTTCCCCGCGTCTCCGAGCTAGGTGCCGCGCTCGGCATCGTACAGCGATTTCGGAGCTCTGCGTGATGAGAGTCTTTCTAATCGTTTCATCAGACGGGGGTAGCACTCTGATCCTGATGTTTTCGCTCATTAGTTCCTCCTAGCGCTCATCTCTCTACTTTCATAGCGATGCCCTCGGCCAGCTTCTGATTGTTGTGCGAGGCGGCATCCAGCTTTTGTTAACAGCAAAGGCAAGCATTCGTAGATCTTGTCTCATCGGGCATCATGCCCTGTCCACGGCTGCAATAAACTGCTACTAGTGTAGCACTTTTTTAACTATTCAGGCATGACAGCATGATAGGCATAACAGAACCGAAAGAACCAAATAAAACCAGTTTTGGTCGGACACGCAAGAAAGAACTGTAATAGCCATAAGCACGACGGTGCTGCACCCTGCGATTGCCTCTAAGCCTAGTGGGCTATCCGGTTTTGTTGCCTGTTATTCAGAACTACTAGTTAATCAATCGGATACTACTATTCCCAATCCATGATGCGTACTGAGAAAATTGAGCATCGTGTTCCGTCTCCCCTGTTTAAAGAGGAGAGCAATTCAAGAGTACACCGGGTGACAGTCACATAGGGTGCAACTCCTCGAAGTTTTCAGAGCTGCTTCGAACCTAACCTACAAACAAACCTGGTATTCCTAAAAACAGGACTGCTTTTGCTAAATCTCTTTAACCTGGCATTGCAACTTGCTGCTCGCTTTCATGGTGTTCATGACCTCAGCCGTGGCTGCTCTCCCTCGGCAATGGCTAAATGACGCTGGAGGGAGCGTTTTTGATCCGCATTGCCGAACCAAAGACTGTTAGACCAATATTATAGACTGCTGTGTCTGTAATTCTCGCCCATGAAAATTGAGATTGTGATACCCTTATAACGTCCTTCATATTACTGGGTCTTCGTAGTAGTGCACAAAGGAAATTTACTAATTTTTAGGTCTTACTCCAGTGGCTTCTATATTGTAAGCTGGACAACATGTGGCTGAAGCATTGTTTCCTGGAACTTTATTTCCCAATTATGTGTGTCACCGAAGGAGCATCAGATTTAATAAATCATTGTACATTTACGTGGTTTATTATTGAGGGGCTTAAATCATGACTGTCTCATACTGTATGCTCCAGCACGTTATTGCGCCTGAAAAGCAATTAACATATATAACGACTTCGTCTCCTCTGCTCCTGTTTCGCCTTCGAACCATGTCACTGTTTTTCTGTCCCCCAGTCTTGGTATGACTTGTTTGCTCAAACTTTTAAAGCATTAGTGGCGATTGTTTCCTCACTTATTCTAAGCGTGATCCGTATTCACGCCTAAAAATTGCGCTTCCTAAGAATGAGTGAGCGGCGCGTTGCTTAGCGTTTGCCAAGCGTGATTGTTGGCAATTCTTTTGCACTCTTGTTTTAGGCGTGCTACAGTTTCACACACAGATGTCACGCTTTCAGCCACACTTCTTCACGCTTTGCAGGCGAGATCGCATGGCCTGCCTCAAGCTTGGCGTGCTTGACAGCCTTTAGCTCCCCCCCCCCCCCGACCCTAATAAAAATTCCAGATTATTTCGTCCAGGCGTCCTAAATGGTTGTCGCTGTTGACGACTCGAAGAGCGAGTGCTGGGATCTCACGCAAGATGGGCAAACCATGTGACACATTTTGCAGAGTTGCGTAGTGCGAATTAGAATAGAATTAGAATTGGAGTACACTAGAGTGTTAAAGACAGTGGACTCAGTATTGGAAGATAGTTATAATTGGAATAAATTCGTAAATAATGCAATTTCTCTGCTTCAGTCTAATTTATTGTCCCTAATTTTTTTAATGCAGAAATTGATTCTGTTGCTTGTGCCCCGGTTTTCCCGGCTACATCTTTTGAGCTCCCAATCGCTTTCGATAAGTACGTGTTTACGTCCTCACACCAGACCTGACTGATATGACTATCACAGTGAAAGTTGTTCTTCATGACGAATACTGCTGCCCCTAAAGCTTTAAAATAGCACCCTTGACACGTGATCGTCTAGAAAAGGTGATAGGCTGTCAACTACACCCACCTGAAATCCGGGACAGAACGTATTAGTATAAAAAGAAGAGAGCCTTACTAGAATACAAATGCTTGATTTATGACTCAATGGAATGCTTTTCTACAACACTTGAACCCAGCGTTCCTCTGGTGTATGAGCAACGTAAGAAACAGAAGCTGTATGCTAAGACATAATGCCTCCTGTGAACACTACCGTTGTCGAGGTGTTGCGACTGTTTTCTGCAACTGGTCAGTTCACGATCGTCGGCGTCGACTCCCTCGGGAAGATTTTACTCCAATCGACGTTAGTAACTATATCAGCTAGCCCAAGTAATAAACTAAAACATTTGCTTATGACTGCACCAACCCACTCTTCGGGGCCTATGGTAATAAAAAAGGTACGAAATTGCCAGAGTGTTAAGCGCGATAGTCTCGAGTATGCTTCTATATTCTCTGAAACTTTCGCGAGGTGCTTATATAGTGAAGTTGATATGCATGATATTCTCGAGCAGCATCGGTCATTTGGATGTGGCAACCCGCCCCAAGCCTTGATTAGCCGGCTTCCTCCGAGGAGCTGCATTCTTCATAGTTAATTGTTTAGAAGAAATGTTGGGCTCATATGCTGCGCTTATGAGTAGACGTGATAGCGTACGCCGTTTGGTATGTCATCTGATGCTGATGGGACTTTTTTTACCAGATTATTTTATTAGGGCGACGATATACACCGATAGTTAGCATCACCAAACATTGGCTGCTAATTCTGAGTAGTGGTAATTGAATTGCTTCATTTATTTGACACGCTCTAAATGTTCTTAATTAGCATTACCAAGCATTGTTTGTCATTATAAGCATATTGACGCCTTTGAAATGGATATTAAAGTATTGGTGTGCTCCGGAATAATTTCGACCACCTGGGGATCTTTACCGGGCACTGAAATCGCCCAGCACACGGGCGCCTTTTGCGTTTCGTCTCCATAGAATCATGGCCGCCGCAGTCGAGTTCGAACCCGTGTAATCCGGATCAGTAGCCGAGCGCCCCTAACCACAAAGACGCCGCAGCGGGACACTATTGAATCCCCATTTTCCAATTTTTTTGTCTTTATTCAGTTCATTACATCACACCAATCAACCATCATTCACTACAACCAAAAATTGACATGCTAAAATTTTCACCGAGCCCCCGATTATTTCCGACACGCGCTGCCCACTGCTAATACGCCGACGGCTTTTCGGCCGAACGAACTGTGTACGCTATCGCGTAATAAGGGAGTAGCCGTGAATTCACCCGGCAACGCAATCACCGAAATGGGACACTACACTCACAACAAAACTTAGTGAATTAAGCCCACACGTGCGAACTTCTTTTAGGAATAAATGAAATGGCAGCACCCTCCCATTTCGGGTACAATGTTTGAAGAAAGGAAATGTGAAGCCGAGAATTACTTACTGTGTCGTCCTAGAGAGATTCGGTGGTCCCTTGCCACAAGTTGCTTATACTATTTTTTTTTTGTCTTGCAGCATCGGTTATTTTGATGTGGCATCACGGAACAGTGATGCTTTGGTCGGCTTCTTCAACCTGAACTAGGGGTGCATGCCTGAGCCCGCAGTCAAGCTGCAGTGGAGTAAGTGTTCAAATTTCAATGTGATTTATCCAGGTGGAATCCTTTATTACCTTTGCTAAAGCTAAATTTTTTCCCCAATGGTCGCGAAAATAGCGATGATTTTCTGCCAACTTATGTTCTGCAGACTTGTTGTTTTGGACACTAAGGACAAACTAAAGTTGTTTTATCTGCATTGAATACCGCATTTTAATGACAGAGGATGCGAGGACTAAAAGCAGTCTCCGCGAGCGTAGCTCTACTTGGAAGGTGTTGGTGGTTCAGCATAGCTAAGCGCGAAATATTCGGCGAAAGCTGGATTCGCAGGCGGGCAACACTGCCTGAGAGCGCGACTCCAGGCTGCCAGTTATGCAGTACCTTTCCTTTCCTTGCGTCCCTCATAGCCTGAGTCCCTTTGGGACGTTAAACACTAAACAACTATTCCTTTCCTCATATATCATCGGCGCCTATAAGGCTGCCAATGCGCCAATGAACCCATTGAATGCCGGCGGCCTATTGCATACTTCTTAGCTGCAAGACCATAACAGTATGCTCAGTTTATCTCGAATCACATCTTAAACTCACACTTTAGACCATATCTGATAGCAGGAGATTTTAGTGCACACTCTCGTCAATGAGGAAGCCAGAGGCAGTAGAGGCCAAGTATTGGTATATTTTACTTTATCCAATAACATATGCTTCCTATATATACGTAAACATTGATACTGTTCTCCAAGTTCATGCAAAATGAGTTGCCCGGGTGTAAGTTTTTGATCACAGAGTCTTTATCCATCTTTATCACCGAATGCCTTTCTCACAGAGTGCGTTTATTGATCAAGCATCAATCGTTCCTTGAGCCCATAGGACACCTCAGCTGGGTGACCGTTAAACCCGAAGGTCACCCTAATTGGCACTAGAGGACACCGGCATTCTCAAAATGATGCCCTGCATCCAAGGCCACCTGTGGGGAAAGAAAATAGCCGACAGAGATGCTACCTGCAGTAGAGAGAGAGGGAAAGCTCTTTAATGAAGAAGAGATTTTAGCTGTCGTTCGAGAATCGCTGACAATCTGCTATCTTGCTTACGCGTGGAAATAATAAATCATTACGGTGGCCCACCCCAGGCAGTGCGCATGCCACCGGAAATGCAGGGCTTCTATCTGCAATACTTGGCAGCACTGTGCACAAATTTTAATAACCATTCACTGATTTCTCTACACTTTTCGTTTCACAATGCATGGTAGTATCCGTAACCAACGGCGTCACTGCCATTGTTTCATGCCTTGGCTGAAAAACTGTCCATTATCCTGTGGCCAGTGGAAATTTTGTGCAGTTAAAATGAAATCACAAAGGCAACGTCGGAGTGCCCACGACACTGTAGGCAATCCGCCAGCTGCTAGCGTGTCGCCTTGAAGGGCTTGAGCCTTACGTGTCACGTCTGGTCGAGGTGTGAGTGCCATCTGTGACTGCTTAAGCGGATTAGGGTTGAGGTGCTCTTGTAAAGGGTGCACTATATGCGAAAACCTTGCGTTCTTTCTTGGCGTTTCAAGACGTGCGATCTTAATTTCTGCGCATGCGCACCATTGAAGTTTAGTGGCAAACTTCTGGCTCAGCGCTGCCCCGGCCTAACCTCAATGCTTTTCTATGGCGGATTTTGCATCCAAACATCTTAGAATACAACCGAAATAGTAACTCACATCCTGAAGGCAATATTCAATCAGTTTCGCGCAGGTAATTGTCGGATAAATAGAATAAGAAAAGAGTGAAGAATTTGTCTTGGAGGGAGAGGTTTAAACGATAATTGTGGCTCAAACACATCTAAATGCAATCTAAATTGGTACATGCACCCCCAAGAATAAATGATAAATGATGGGCGAGCTATCTGTTTGTTAAAACAAGACAAGAAAACGTACTTATTAAAAATGAATTGGAACCACTGTCTTACGCGTTCAAAAACACTACACTATTCCATTGTGCGACAGGTCCAACGGGAATGACTGTTTTTAGCTCTGCTCTTACACCATTCCGCAAATATCCTTCTATTCTTGCGCATGTGCAGGACAGTAGCCCAGGTGCCGTCCATTGTCTGGTTGCATTCTTCAGTTTGTCCGGAAAAGATTGTGTGTGGAGTGTGTTTCCACTGAACACCTTAATCACATTTCAAGGAAAGTAACCTTTGACAGGTGGAGAGAAAAAAAATTGGCTTTGGTTTGGTTCTGGTTAAACCTGGAGTGACACGATAGCTACAGCTGGCCACGCTGGAGGCTCGAAATGCTACCGTAATGTAGCTATCGCTGCAAAATGGCATCCGCGATTGTCTCGCGAACAATCAGCCCACGTTGAGGAAACGCAGATGGTAAGAATAAATCTGAAGCCCTCCGTACGACGTCCCTCAAAGCACATACGTCGCTTCGAGATTTTAGAGCCCAGAAGTTATAGTTTCACCTTTTAGGTCGGAGCTTCGATCGCGGTTAGGTATGACACCCGCCTGTCTGTCTGCACTACAGAGAGGAAGTCATTGCCCGAATTATTTCAAATCAATTTGCTAGAGCCCGCCATCTTTGTTTGACCGCAAAACATGCATAAGTACATGTTTCAAGAAGCTTTCTATGTGGACAAAAATGGCATCTGCGATTGCCTCTGCTGTGCCGAAGAGCGCACATTAACGAAACAGCGCTAGAAGGAAGGGAATGATTTACGACAAGGAAATGCATGGTCGTGACGGCAATGTGTATATATTCCTGGAACTTTTCGTGAGATGTCTATGCACAGAAGTTCTTGTTTTTCTCCGGCAGCATCGGTGTTTTGCATGTGGCAGCCAACATTGGGACTCAAGTGGTCGCCCACTATTTCCTGAACTAGGGAGGCTTGCATGCCCAATTTGCAAAGCGCGCCAGAGTAAGTGCGCCATAAGTGGCATTTTTAACCCACGTTGAATGGGACTCAGGGCGTGATGGTATTGGGCAGTAAGCTAGGTGCAAATTGGCTGCCTCTATAGGCTGATTTCTTTTCCTTCAGCTACGCTAGTACCTCCAGCATGGCCGAAGACAGCGGCGGGAATTTATCAGTCCTAAACGTAGCCGTATAGTTGACTACTACAAAGAAAGGGGATACGGATGATTCGAATTCGTGCAGAAATTTAAAAAAAGCGAATCAAACTAACACATCTTCTCGCCTAATGAACAGGGTCGTGTAATGAGTGCCGGCTGAACTTGTGCTCTCGCAACGTACAATTGTTTTCTTCGCGTCGTTATATCACCTGATACTGTTGGTGCGCAAGTCTGGTTATAATAATGTGAATGTCTGTGGGTGCCCAGTTTTTCATTGCGAAACAACTGCACCATGTGTCGAATGCGAAAATGTGTGACCTATGTTAGAGCGAACTGTAGCTGCGCACATATTGAGAGCATTGCTGGCCGCTACGTCACTTATGGGTGCGGGATTGAGGTAACCGTATGCTCTCATACATGGAATGCGCGCTGAATACTGCATTTCGCTTTATTGAGAATGTTAGTTACACCGGATGAAGTGCTTATTCTCCCAACCTGCCCTTTCTCCCATTTTTACCGCTTAATGATTTCGGGCTGTTCTATTCCGGGTAATTAACGCATTGCCCAAATTTTCAGGAATAATTCATTGAAGAAAGTACACTCATGGCACGAGTAAATACAGCAGCTCTCCAACAGCCTGTGGTCGCGCATTGACACATGCGCTGCCACGCATAACTATAACTCATCTACTCAGATGCAGCATGAATGAGCAATGTAGGTACACATAACATGGCCGCCAGGTCACAGAAGAAATAAAAATCAGAGCAATAACATTTACATTGAATTTAACTGCAGACTGATGTTTTAGAAGAAATATCGAACACCACTCCGAAATAAACCAACACTGCTCTAGCAGTACGGAGAGCAGTATCAGCAAAAGTCCACCAATGGATCTGTATCATCGGCAGTATTGCAATGGGGGCTTAGGTTGACGCTCAGACGGTGGCGAAACCTCGGCGGCGACAGTCTGTCGTCTGTTCAGGTCGGCAGGCGCACCCTCTGAGCGATGACAGTGAGGCTAGGGTGATGATCTTCTTCACAATGGCGCGGGGAGAAAAGGAGCCATCCTGGCGACTCATGGTGCCGACAACGTAACCCGGTCGTAGTCCGGCTTGAGTCGTTGGACATGCACAGTCTCGCGACCACGTCGGCGGAGTTCGGAAGACGGTGTAAGGGGTTCACTGAGGATGTTTGCTCCAGGACGCGGTAGGGGCCATGGTATTTCGAAAGAAGTTTCTTTGATAGGCCGGGAGCAGTGGAAGGGATTCACCGCAAGACGATTGAACCGGGTGGGAAATCCGGATCATGCTGACCGTCGTCATGGCGGTGTTTTTGGCGCCCCTAAGTGTCTGGTGTGAGTGACCATGTAATCTGGTGGCAGCGTTCGGCGTGCTGTGCAGCTTCAGAAACAGTTGTACACTCAGATGAGGCAGGATGGTATGGAAGAACTGTGTCAATGGGAGTGGATGGATGTCGGTCGTACAACAGAAAAAATGGGGAGAAACCGGTGGTGGACTGGGTTGCAGTGTTGTAGGCGTACGTAATATAGGGTAGAACGAGGCCTCAGTTCGTGTGGTTGGCAGCAACGCACATCGCTAGCATGCCGCCCAGAGTGTGATTAAATCGTTCCGTTAGACCATTTGTTTCTGGTAGGCTGTACAAGTCGGATGAACGATATGCAATCGGCGAGCAGCCGTCAGCCAAGACGCGTCCTTCATTACTGAGGGGTTCACAAGGAGCACTATGGCGAAGTATAAAGCGCTGCATAATGAAGGACGCGGTTTCTGCATACCGGGTCATGTGACCAATGGCAACAATGACTCAGTGGTTGCCAGCAGCGGTGTACGGCAGAGGTCGTAGAAATCGATGGCAACACGGTGGAAGGGGCAATGAGTATAATGTAGATAGATGGCTGCAACTCTCCAGCAGAGTGGTGAGGCAGTTGCTTACAGTGTTGGCAGGACGGGCAGGAGTCGGGCGTACTTCAGGATGAAGTTATACATGCCTCGCGAGTGGTACCGGAGACGAATGTGAGAGTACGTCTTGACTCCCGCGTGGGCGCATTTTGGGTCAGCGTGGAAACGGGTGCAGATTAGAGACCAGAGATGTCGGGGAATGACGAGAAGCCTTTTTCGTCCATCTGAGTTATAGTTGCACTGATACAGTACATCATCGCGAATTGTAAAATGTGAATCTTGGCGACGAAGGGCGCGGGATGGTGGAGGCTTAGATGGGTCGGAGAGAAAGTCAAGAAGAAAAACAATCCACTCATCTTTAGGCTGCTCAGAAGGCATGTCACAGGTGCTGAGCGAAGGCGCAGTGGATTCTATGACGCAGAGGCTGTCAAACTCGGCCGGTAGCGGGGAGCGGGACAGGGCATCTGCGTCCTGATGCTTGCGGCCCGACTGTTATACGACACGTATGTTATATTCTTGGAGCCCATTGGTCCAGGCGACCAGAGGGATCTTCTAGCAAAGAAAGCCAACACAGGGCATGATGCTCGGTGACCACGTCAAATGGACAGCCATAGAGATAAGGTCGAATTTTGACAACGGCCCAGACACTGGCCAAGCACTCTTTTTCGTCACGGAGTAGTTGGATTTAGCTTTCGTGAGGGTGAGGCTGGCGTAAGCAACCATATCCTCCTCGAATCCAGACTTGCGTTGGGCGAGCACAGCCCCGAGGCCAATGCTTCTGGCGCCCGTGTGTACTTCGGTTGGGGCTTGAGGGTCGTAGTCACGCAAGATGGGTGGTGCCGTGAGTAGTCTGCGCAAGGTGTTGTAGGCGTTGTCGCTGGCAGGCGACCAACTCGAAAAATCCATATTGTTGCAGAGAAGCTGAGTTAAAGGGGCAACAGTGGCCGCAAAGTTGGGAATAAAACGCCGAAATTAGGAACAGAGCTGCGCAGTTCATTAATGCAAGTAGGTTTTGGAAACGGAGTTTTGTTTTGGAGCACGAAGTTTGGCGGTGTCGGGGCGCACGCCCTCTTCTGACACAACGTAGAATAAAACTGTCAGCTCGCGAGCAGCAAATCGACACTTTTTTTAAGTTCAGTTGAAGGCCGGCGTCCGTAAGGCATGTTAAGACGGGATTCAGCCGGGACAGATGAGTCGCAAAGTCGGGCGAAAAGATCACGATGTTGTCGAGATAACACAGGCAGGACTTCCATTTCAGGTCGCGCAGAATGCTGTCCATTATGCGCTGAAACGTAGCTGGAGCATTACAGAAGACAAAAGGCATAGCGTTAAATTCATACAGGTCATCAGGGGACACATATGCGGTTTTAGGGCGATCGTCAGCTACAATCGGGACCTGCCCGTACCCAGAGCGCAAAGCAAGAGCAGAGAAGGTTTCCGCTCGTTGTAGGCAGTCCAGAGCATCATCAATGCGCGGAAGAGGGTAAACGCCCTTTCGCGTGATCTTATTCAGGCGGTGGTAATCAACGCAGAAATAGCGCCATCTTTTGTCTTCACGAGGACCACGGGCGAGGCCCAGAGATTGTGTGAGGCCTGAATTACGCCGCCCTGAAGCATCGTGTCAACTTGGCCTTGAATAACTTGGCGCTCACTGGCGGAGACGCGATATGGGCGCTGCCGCAGAGGGGCGTGGTCACCGGTGTCGATGTGGTGGGCGACAGTCGACATGCGGGTCAAAGCGGGTTGGTGCAAATGGAAGGAGGAACGAAATTGATGAAGGAGCGTGAGAAGTTGAGTACGTTGAGGTGCAGGAAGAGAGGCGTCAGTGGAGGGAAGGAAAACGTCTGGAGGCGAAGTGTCGAGTGCAGGAACCGGTGTGCTGAGGGCATCTACGTCGAGGGACGCTGAATCGTCAGTTTCATTGCGATATATATAGAGAACGAAATCAATGATCTGCGCGGTACTGCGGCACTCATCGCGATGCACAGCGGACGCTTATGTAAACGGATTGGTCACGAACAACGCGCTAAGGCCAGCTGACCGGGTGAGGATGGCGTAAGGTATGGACAGGTGCTTCCGGCACAGAAGGAGGGTGATGGTGTAAAAAGTACGTTGCCGTCGCGAACGAGGTCAGATGTAATGGGCACAAGAACAGAAGAACAGGCAGGCAGTTCAATGTCTTCTGCAACGGCGGCTATGGCAGGAGCAGCAGAAGAGGCATCGGGAGACGAGGAACCGCTGAACACAATCGATGACTGCCTTATGTGTGCCGTGCTCAGTGAATAAGGCATCTAAACTTATGTACCCGTCAGCACTTTGTGCAACTGAGATTTGTACTTATTTGTATTTTCTTTCCTGTGTGTTTACTTGAAGTTTTATTTTATTTCAATATTCGCGTAGTGATCATCTTACTAATGTATTCTGCTGCTGTCAAGTCATTGTAGGGTGCGTCGACCCTTTTCAAGCCTTCTCTCTGGCTTTTTGTCGATGCACCCAACACCCTCAAGATGTTGATTAAATTGAATTGAATTGAATTATGGCACAACAGCAAGTCCCAACCCAAGATGATTTCGTGAGAACCGGTTGGCAAAATGATGAATTCAATCACGTAGAGGATTTCCTGAATAACGACGCGAGCCGTGCACATCGCTAACGGTTCAATAGCCTGCGCGCTTTTGGTGCGCAGCCAGAATCCAGAAAGTGGGGTCACTTTTCGCAAGGAGCGACAAAAGGTGGCGGCCATGGCAGAAACAGCAGCACCGGTTTCGACAAGCGACAGAACAGAAACACCCTATACAGAAACGGCAATCAGATTGGCGGCAGATAATTGAGGCCTTGTACATTTCGCTGGTGGCGCAGTTCTCGCCTCAAGAACTGCGGCGTCTAGTTTTCCTCTTGCCAAAGATTTGGGTGCCGACGTATGGGAGAAGGGAGCGGCAAGGAGGAGGCACTGCAGTTTAGCCACATATGCTGTGTAGCTCACTGTTTGCTTTGATGGTATTCTGTTCTTCAGCCGTGGCTACACGATTCTGATGGAGGAGAAATGCATGTCGGGCTGCATATTTGAATTTCATCTCCCATTGTAGAACCACAGATGGGCGGATATATTCCAAAGGCTTCCATTACGAAGAACCTCGTGGCCCACAGAGGGGCGTGAATATAGAAGTTCAGTGACGTCAGTTTTGCATCTGTTCAGATGAATTAGGTTAATTATTCATTGCTTGCGTCTCGCGTAACATGAGCGACTTAGTGTGTTAACTTGGCAACGTTTCGGTAAAATCAGTGTTGTGTGAAATTTTATTACCAATTTAATCTGTTGTGGGGAAGCCGTCCGAGGGCTTACTGAAATGCCTTACTACATGTCGTGTGGCATAGAATAAAAATATTTGTACAAGGGACGGATCACCGGAGTGGAGTAATCGCTAGTCAATACGCTGCGGTAACGAGAGCAATAACGATACTGATAACGGTAACGAGAGCGGCTGGTTTTTGCGCTCAGTTTCTGGGAGGTTCTGAACAAAGTCAAGGCATGCGAAGGATTTTAACTTTTCTTTTTGCGCCTCTCGAGCTGGCGATCACTATAGCTTAGTTGTTTACTTGCCACCTTACTAGGTTGTTTTATGTGCAGGAATGAAATGAGTCTCCGTCGAACGTAAAATGACCTGCCACGTGTAAAACAGAGCTATTGGAAATTTCCACCGAGTAAGGCACACTACGTAGCACCGTTTCACATCCAACATTTTGAGACCAAAATTTTAAATATTGAAGGTCATGATCAATTCTTCTTTTTATTCTGTTTTTCCATCGCTCGCGTCTGGGAGCTTACAGCGAAAACCTTACTGGAAAAAAAATACGTCTGATATGCAGATACCATTTGCTCTTTCCCGCTCAAAAACTCTCTTGTCCGGAATTGTTGCGTATATGTAACTATCGTATTTCAGTGCATTGTGTACCACGCTTTCACATGTGAAATTCTATTATTAGATCTTGACTAACCGAGGATCATGCTCTTTTTTCCTTTAATCTCGGTGTTCAACTTAGAAGCCAGACCTAGAACCCTCCCCGACTTGTTTTTCCAGCAACAGCCCACCCCTTGATGTCCGGACTTGCTGTTGGCTCGGAAAGAAGTCCAAGCGATGTTGTAGCGCGGCAGCTACAACACTGCCTTAGCTACAGCCCAAGGGGCTTCGGCCAAGCATACGCCAGCACAACATGTACGGACCTTTTGCGTGGCAAGAAAGGAAAACAGGATGGTGAAAATAAAATATATAATATAAAATAAAGCTCCGGGCCTGGTTTTTGTAGTTACAGCTGCAGATGCGCCACTTGCATTGAAGCTTTACGTTCTTTACATTCATCCTTTATCGGTCGCTTGTGGACTTTAAACTTAGAGTTAAACTTGAGTTAAACGCGACAGCGTTTCCGCGTGTTCGAGCACCCAGATAGAAGACGCAGATTAAGAATCCCTGCACTACTGGAGTTCACCGGCACCTTCACATTTTTTTTTTTTTTGTAGGAGCAAGGGCCCGCTTTTAAAGCGAGACCTTTACACCACCTTCCGTAGCTTGTTCGACGTGTTTTTCATACGGCCTTGAACCGAGGAGAATCACGTGACGTCGCCGAGCTGCGGCTGCGCCGAAACCGATAAAGAGCGGGAACTTCGAAAGCAAGGCGCATAGCTGGCCCCCTGGGACAGTGGACACATCAGTCGAGCTTTATGCTACGTGGCGGTAGGGGGGGATATGTGCGCTACATGCGTTGGCATTAACAACGTTGTTGCGGAGACGCGGCACTTAAGCTAAAGGCCGTCGGTGGTATTGGCGTTGGCTTTGACAACGTTCTAGACTCCGATGATTTTGAGGAAAGCAAGAGCTCATAACGGTCTCTTTGGGTTAGTAGACGCCTAGCGATGGTGTGAGAGACGTGAACTGCATGCTTTAGCGCTGACAACGTTCTGGCTCACACCCGCCACTAGAGCCACGCGGCACCCTGCCACCTGCCTGCCAGGGGGGCAGGGTGGGCGCGCTGCCTTTACAGTGTGCGGAACGCACGCAACGTTGCAGATGCCAAGCCGCGTCTACTTTCCCTATACAGCGCAGCTTTCGCTGTCTAACCAGGTTGATCAGTAGAACGGCAGATAATTTTTTTTATATACCATCCAAATGATTGCATCACTCCGCACTTCTCCTGCAAGCCGCCCTGCGCAATGGAACCTTTCGACTCCTTTTCTTCAAGGTCAACTTTGACGCCACACTCACTCGCAGCGCTCCTGGTGGCCTCTACGAGAAGTGGAAAACTTGTCAAAGGTTTCTCTCGCACTAACGACGCGACGGAGCCACGGTAACAACGGCTGCCTCAAGAGCTCCTTAGCACACAGTACCCAATCTCTTCGCCTCCTTTTGGTGCACCTGTGCCAAGGCGAATCTGTGCACCTATTTTGTCTTAGTAGTAGTACAAGACATTGGGCCAAAATTTACAGGTCGAGCCCATCGAGCACCTTGGCGACACGCACCGTAATATTCCGAATATCTTTTTGGTGTCCTCTGGAGGCAAGTTGTGCGCTTCAGATAAAAGATCCGAATGAGGTAAGGCTATAAATGCGTTAGAAGTTCAAACGGGGCGGTCATCTGTTCAGGATAATGCTTTCCTTTGCCACGGGATGGCGCCACACCGCGTGGCACACATTCATGCTTGGTCGCTCACCATCGCCTCGATGAGATGTTGGCCTTGGTGCGCAGTCATTTGAGGGATGCCGCAGCATGTTTGATGCATGCGCAATACGAAAGTACGCCGCCATAACGTGCAAGCGGGAAGAAAGTATTCTCAAAAACATATTATAGTCTACATTACACAGTGAAATGGGACTGCACCCTTTCCTCAACAGGCTTTTGTCCGCACTTTTCGGATTGAGTATGTGTTATGTCCTGCATAAAATGTGGAAAGTAAAAAGCCTACATCATCAGCAGCTCTGAAAACTTCAAACAAGTCAGGCGCCACGAATAGCCACAAATATTTTCTAGTTTTGACTTAGTCCAATGAGATAGAGAAGTAATTATGTGTAACAACAAGTATTTAAACCATAATGAATCTGAATCTGCCTTTCGCCTTGCACTGCCCGGCGAGGTGGTGGTTCTTGATATTTTTTTTGCGGTAAATTGGTGAAACTGTGTTTTATTCTTAATATTTCATGAACATAAGCTCCTGGATTCTTGGGCCCGTGGGGATATGTGTCTTAAAGAAGTGGCATCTATTTAAGGATTCTAAGAGCCTGCCAAATAGAGTCAATCGCATTTCTTAAGCGCTGTGACCTTCGTCAGTACGGACGTTATCTTAAATAACCTTGAGAAGCCGCCTCGGTGGCTGAGTGCATGGTAATGGCGCTCGGCTGCTGGCCCGAAAGACGCGGGTTCGATCCCGGCAGGGGCGGTCGAATTTAGATGGAGGCGAAACACTAGAGGCCCGTGTATTGTGCAATGTCAGTGCACGTTAAAGAACCCCAGGTGGTCGAAATTCCCGGAGCCCTTCACTACGGCGACCCTCATAGCCTGAGTCGCTTTGGGCCGTTAAACCCCCATAAACCATAAATGACTTTGATGCGCCCCTTCCCTTGCAAAACATAAAAAGGCGCATTGGAGCGTCATCTGACGTGCTTGGGTGGAATGAAACAGCGGGAGATTTTAACCACCTGAGTAGGCTCGCATCAAACAAGAAACGCTTAAGTCAGGACACAAAGTTCATGCTATCCCGTTCCGTCTCATCAATTACATTGATCGTCGCTTAATTCTTTTGAGCTCGAATTTGTCATAGTGGCCTCCGGCAGGAACGCTGCATTTATATCCCCCCCCCCACTTAACAGCACACTGTCTAGAAAGGAAGTAGTCTTATACTGTAAGCTACACACAGGCACCTTCCCCTGGCTTGAAAATCACGTTCCCATTACACCAGTGACAGCCCTCCAACTCGAAGATTTTGCACAGACCCCCGATGCCACTCTAGTGTGTGAATGTGCGGGCACTGCCCAACCGGCCATCCGCAACTGCTGCCCCACATGGGACCACTGACTTTCAGTCTCCTTGCCCTGCCACTAGGTTCTGCTGCTTCGCCAAGAGCGATAAATTGCAGCCAGAGCTGCGCGTTTCTACTAAGAGGCAGAGCCTCTCCGCTATCGCGCGAATTGCCCGCAATGCATTGGCTATGCATGGCATGCCAACTAGATCCCGCTATTGACCCTATACCAAACCCAGACCCGGGGCAATGGGAGGCCATGCTGC
Organism: Amblyomma americanum; assembly: GCF_052857255.1. Classification (NCBI taxonomy): domain Eukaryota; kingdom Metazoa; phylum Arthropoda; class Arachnida; order Ixodida; family Ixodidae; genus Amblyomma; species Amblyomma americanum. The sequence goes on from NC_135504.1 coordinate 87,662,146, forward strand.
TCACTGGAGACGCTGATCACCAGCGCGGACTGCCACGCGGGGCCCATCGCTGCCGCGCAAGCCAGTGGACTGCAGGATTAGGCGGCCCACCCAGAAGCCCTTGAATCTTTTTACGGCAATGGATATTTTCCGTCTCCCACTCCCAGACAGAAGTCCTCTGACCAATAAATTCCACAATAATGACCACAATCTGACCAATAAATTTATTTTCCATCGCCACCACCACCCAACCATGACAGCTTGAATTGTCGCCTCCCGCCCCACCCCCGAACACTCCACCTTGCGGTGCTATGTCCCCTTTCCTTTTCCCTAGTTCGGTCTGGGCCCCGCCGCGGTGGCTCAGTGGTTAGGGCGCTCGACTACTGATCCGGAGTTCCCGGGTTCGAACCCGACCGCGGCGGCTGCGTTTTTATGGAGGAAAAACGCTAAGGCGCCCGTGTGCTGTGCGATGTCAGTGCACGTTAAAGATCCCCAGGTGGTCGAAATTATTCCGGAGCCCTCCACTACGGCACCTCTTCTTCCTTTCTTCTTTCACTCCCTCCTTTATCCCTTCCCTTACGGCGCGGTTCAGGTGTCCAACGATATATGAGACAGATACTGCGCCATTTCCTTTCCCCCAGAACCAATTATTATTATTCGGTCTGGTGTGTAAACTCGGGGACCGAAGTAGGCTTAATAAAAGATTCGGTTAGCCAGTCAGTGACACTGGCGATGACGAGAGTGAAGAATAAAGGAGTCCAAAAAGTTTATTTTACTCTGTTCCTGGTATTTCACATATGTTCAGCCCGGCGCGGTGGCTCAGTGGTTTGCGCGCTCAACTAGAGATCCGGAGTTTCCGGGTTCGAACCCGACCGCGGCGGATGCGTTTTTATGGGGGCAAAACGCTAAAGCGCCCGTGTGCTGTGCTAGGACAGTGCACGTTAAAGATCCCCAGGGGGTCAAAATTATCCCGGAGCCCTCCACTACGGCAACTCTGTCTTCTCCTTCTTCACCCCAGGTATATGGCACATACCCACGCGGGGGGATGGGCCAAGGTGTAGTTGAATAAACAAAGAAGTTTCCATGGAAGATGACGACAAAATTGCAGCACCAATCGTGAATTTTGAAAAATCAATGAATAAAAACAACAGAACAATATTGAGTGTTAAATAACAGACAGCATTTTGGAGAAAAAAGAAGAGCTCGTAGAACTTTAAAAGAATTAGCACATCAACCTACTAGTTGCAATTATGTAATCGTGGAGAAACCCACAATTAGAACTCAATGCAAATCCCTTGGCGTTCGCACCAAACGATAATAATACTGGCAAAGATAAAGGGATCCCTAACCTGGAGAAAGGGACCTCCAGGTAAATCTTTCTCTGAAGTGCGAACTTTGGGAAGTAGAGGATAAAATGGTCTAAAGATTCAACTTTCCCACATGCGTCACATAAGTTCGTCGGTGTCAACCCACACCTGCATAGATATAAATTCAAACTTGGAATCCTGCACCGCAACCGCGTCATGTGTTACCTCACACAGCCTGGATTTACACGAACGGACGTTCCAATTATATGATAAGTGCTGATAGTGGTATTTAGTAAGAGATCTCGCAACCTGGCTGATATATGTAGGAACCGCTGAAACCTGGAAATCGACAGCAGGCTGAAATTCGGGACGGGATGTGTCACTGACCCGTCAAGAACCGACCTTGCTAAGTAAGCAGCCACCTCATTTGAATGAATAGCTGCATGGCCAGGAACCCAGACAAAACGGACCACCTTCAAAGTCCATGGAACAAAAAAATCGCTGGATACGGCTCAAAAAATATTCTTGTGAAGTGTCAAGGGAGACTAACACTGACAAACAATCAGCGAGAATAATAACACGAGACACATGGCATGGAATTTTGTGAAGGGCCATTGCAAGAGCCAAAAATTCCGCAAAGAATATAGGAATATAATCTGGGATGCGGACAGAATAGCTCCATGCCAAATCCTGCGAAAAGATGCCAACTGCAGCTTTTTGGCAGTTGACGGAGGCATCGGTAGCAAGCACCGTAGGATGGTGGTATTTCTCTATGTGATCCGAGAGAATACAGTTTAAAATGTTTGCGGGCACGTGTTTCGCATGAGATGGGAAGATGTGGTCGAAATGGAATTCCACTGCTGCCGGCGTGTCATCAACCCACTGCAAAGAACAGATCAACACAAATCGGTGGTAAAAGGTTCTGCTTTAACGTAATGTTGCATTTGATACCGTGGCCAATGATGAGAAAAGAACAAGGCCGGCTGAGGCACAAAAATAGGAGTACTGACATCAGTCACTGGGTCCATCGACCTGAGGAAAGTTCGCACCGGGAGTATTTGAAAACGGGAAGTTAGATCAGGGATACGGGCTTCCAGATAAAGCAGGGCGTTTGAAACTGATTTTGGGAGACCAAGGCAGAGGCGGAGAGCGCGCCTTTCCAGTAAGATTAAGGGTTGAATCTTGTAGCTTGCGCTACCAGAGAACAGAATGCAACCAAATTCAAGTATAGGTCTAACGTAGGCTTTGTATAGTAACAATAACGTGTCGCGGCGCATCCCAAACATTTTATTGGCGATTCTTGTCAGCCGGCCTAGAGCGCGTTCTCCTTGAAACGCATTGTTCTTTATATGAAGGCTCCAATGCTGGGTGATAAGTAACACCCAGATATTTTACGGGTTCCACTTGTGGAATCTGGAGAGAGCGATGGACTAATGGAATGCGCAAAGGCCTGTCTGGAGGAAATAAAAAACTCCGCATTTGTCTACATTCAGGGATAAATTAATACCCTGCAACCATACTCCAAGAGCATCCAAATATCCCTACAGAATGTGGTAAAGGGAGTGGATATCCCTGGCAGAGGCGAAAAAAGCTACATCATCTGCATACACAAAAACTGTTATATCAGGACGAATGGGGTTGCCACTGACCAAAATATTAAAAAGCAAAGGCGATAGCACCGATCCTTGCGGCACACCTCTTGATTGATAATATGTATTTGAACATAGGTTTCCCTCGGCGCAGTAAAAGAATCTGTCCTTCAGAAATTCAGATATCCACGCATAAATGTATGTTGCAGGATGTAACTGAGCAAGTCTGTTAAGTATAATAGTATGCTCTACACTGTCATAGGCCTTTGCTCCATCAAGAGTGACCAAAGCTGAAACTTCTCTGCGTAGCGAGAGCCGGATTCTGCTCTCTAGATCCACATGCGCGGACCATATGGAGCATCCACGACGAAAGCCAATCTGAGCTGAGCTGAGACCCTTGATGTCATGAACATGTTTTGTGAGGCGACTGTGCATTATTCTTTCTATTAATTTGACTAAATTTGAAGTCAGCGCAATTGGCCGAATATTATCTAAGACGTATCCTTTTCCTACATCTTTCATGAATAAAATAATTTTCGCCGCCTTCAAAATGCTTGGAATCCATGCATTTTCCAGAGAAGAATTGGCCATACCTAAGAGGGCGCTTGTAAACTCCTGGGATAAAATTTTAATCATACCAACAGTGACACCATCTGGCCCAAGAGCTGCAGGATGCAACATTGCCAGGGCTTAGAGGAGCTCTCATGCGTCATCCTCGGTATAATCCCAAGAGGGTGAAATTGTGCATAAAGGGACGTTTCTCTGCGTCTGGAAGCGTAACGCCAATCCCTGAGCAATACACTACAAGCTCTCCTGAGTATTTTGTGGTGATAACACTGTTGAACTAGTGAGAAGAGGGACGGCAGAACTCTTGTTACGTTCCATGAATATATACAGGGTTTTCCGGTGACGAGGATTTGAAAGATATGTGTTTAAATTTTGGTTGTACTCCTCCTTGGCTTTTGCTAGTTTTTTTTTAAAGATGCAGAGAAGAATTTGTAATTAAACCAATTAGCCGGACTCTGGTTGCAGGACAGCCTCTTCCAGGCCACTTTTCTGCGACGATAGGCCTTCTCACATTCTTCTGTCCACCAAGGAGACGGCTGTTTATTAGAGGCTGCTGCGGGCACAGCGAATATTGAGTGGTCTATTGCATTTTGCAAAAATGAAACCGTTTGCTGAGCTCTGTCATCCCGGCTTGTATTAACTATAGAGGCAAGGGAGGCGGACATCAGATTTTTATAAATTTTGAGGTTGACAAACTTATAGATTACACAACTAGTTTTAAGAGTAGATAACCGGATAGTGAAAGTTATAGGAAAGTGATCACAAGACGTACCCGAATCCTGTGTCGACCAATCAGTCACATCTAGCCTACCTGCTGATAATGTTGAGTCAATGGCTGAGCGAGCAAACCCTCGCATAAAGGTTATTTCTCTAGAATTGCAGCAGCGTACAGCATTTGCAGACAGCCACGACCAGAGAAGCTGGCCGCAGGAATCAGTACGACTTCCCCAGTCACTATGGTGACAATTAATATCTCCTGCGATGACTGCACCGTTTGTGCCAGTCACCAAGCTGTCTAAACAGTCGGTCCTGTGTACACCTAAAGGAAAATAGACATTAGCAATTGCAATGTCAGCACAATGCGGAAATGAAACTTTTATCGCTATAAGCTCACTGTCAGGGACAAGAACTTTCTTATAGATAGATGCCTGATCACCTAAATGTTTAGAAAGCATGGTTACCAATCCACCTCCCCTGCCAACATTTTGATCTTACCTGTAAACTCGAAAGTTTCTCATTGAAAATTATTTATAAGGTGATAACCATGTTTCTTGCAAAAGTACAATATCAGGTTTTTGTTTGTGAATAAGTATTTCTAGATCTGGAAGAGAAGACAATACGGAGCGGAATTCCGTTGCAACACTTTGATACCTGCCATGGTTACTGACGAATTGAAGAGGCAGAAACCACCTCTTTAAGGATATCAACATGAGGAAGAAGTTTGGGAGGTCCTTTTTTAGGTTTCACCTGTGGAGAACTAGACTTAGATGGTGACGAGGAAGCACGGCGCTTCTGCGTAGGGCACATTTCAGCGTCTGTTGTGCAGATGTCAGTGCGACATGCATTGCTAGGAATAGGGATGTTAGCTGGGACCTGGGGAGAATCAGGAGGTGATGTAGAGCGGCTAGCACTAGCTGCAGAACCTGAAACAGATGCAGACGTTGCTGCCAGGACGGGTGTTGATGGTGACGCAGACTGAACAGCAACAAACTGAGCCAACGCCTCAGAGAAAGTGTTTAGCATGCGCTCAACCACATGATTAAGAGCTTTTTCGACTGTGGTCGCAATTGAGGCAGTCAAGTTGGACTCAATGTCCTCAACAGAAGCGCGCACACGACAAGCATATGAATCTTTTTTCCTGTTAAGAACAGCGTAAGCATCGGCTCTTGAGCATCGCTTCTCTTTGATAATGTTCAACAAGCTACGCTCTTCACTACGTTTGCGCAGTTGGCATCATCAGCTGAGTGTCTGTTGCTGCAGAGGCAACAATGAGGGTGCTCTGAGGTGCAGTTATCAACAGAATGACCTTGTCCACATAAACGGTAGCGGGTCTCCGACTTGCATGCTTTGCCGCTATGCCCGAACCGCCAACAGTTGGTGCATTGAAGAGGGCGGGGTTCTAGAGGGTCCACACGGTATACAATCGGCCACATTTTTAGTTCAGCAGGGCAGGAAGAGCCAGCAAAAGTTATTACAGTCTCAGTAGCAACGCGCGAGGCGTTTACCTCTCTACTGCAGCGGTAGACTGAAAGGACCCCAACGCCTGCATCCTGAAATTCCTGCACAATTTCTTGCGGGGACGATGCTGGGTCGACACCTCTTACGATACCCTTGACACATGAAAGCTATTCGA